>NC_140486.1:71638599-72387765 GCF_964271855.1 Acomys minous | reverse complement strand
TGATAAGACTGGTCCCAAGAGCAGAGGAGGGGCCAGGAGAGTCGGGAACACCTTCAAAACCTTCCTTGTCTTTCGATAGGAGCACAGGAACTTCGTCCAAAGTGCAGGACTGGGTACTGTGGTGAGAAAGCGTGGTCAGAAAAGTGGGAGAAACCAGCTCAAATACACAAGTGAACACTCTCGTCTTCCGGTTCTCGCCTCCAGAATTCTTCACTTTATTGCCAGTATTTCTGCGAAGCAGACAAAAATATTAGACTGTGTCTCCTGTCTGCCCTCCAGTCCTGTAGTCTCTGTCCTCATGGGTGACGTGGGGTGACGTGGGGCCCACTTCCAGTAAGTCTCTAAGCACAAACATGCAAACTTGCTGCTGGTGTCCGAGCTGCGTCGTTGCCCAGCCACTGGCCTCCTCAGCTTATGAAAAGCCTGTCATCCCAGCACTCAAGAGGCTGAGCCAGGAAGTTCGCCATGAGTTCGAGACCAGCCTGGGCTCCATAGCATGGCCTTGTCTTGAGAAATCAAAAGAAGGAGTTGGCAGCTAAACCCGATGACCTGAGTTTGATCCCTGGAGCCCACATAGTGGAGAGAACAGATTGCAGTGTACTGTTCTGACTTCCACACGCGTGACATGACACCTACACATCCCCCCTGCCCCAAAAGAAAACCTAAGAGAAAAAAATAAAAAAGCAAACGCACACCTTTGTGACAACTATGTTCTGTATCTCACAACACTGTTTGCATGTTTGGACAATGGGCTGATGACCTTCTTATGACAATGGGACTAACGTCTTAGTCGTAATATTATCTTTTGCTCCTTAACCCTGACGCAGACTCTGACGCCTTCTAGAGAGTCACCAAGTATTACCTGGCTGATTCCAGGCTTTGTTGTTAAAAATCAACACGGTAAAAGTGAACTAGAAGCCAGGCAGTGGTAACCCATGCTTTTAATCCCAGTACTCAGGAGGTAGAGACAGGCAGATCTTTGTGAGTTCAAGGCCAGCCAGTCTAGGATAGCCAAGGCTACACAGAAAAAGCCTGTCTCGAAAAAACAAAACAAATGAGAACAAAAGTGAACTAGACTTCCCGGGAATTAGTAAACCTCAGAGGACCTTGGCAGGTGAGAAGGGACAGCAACGGCCTCTGGCCAGTGTGTGCACGTCATGGACTCTGGCTTCTGTTTTCCCCACAGAGGCTCCATAAGAGAAAACGGCAGCACAGGACGACGGAACAATGACAAGGTGATCTTTAGAGATTTGCCCCGCCCCATGCCTGAAGCAGGGCACTCAAAAAATCCCAGCTTCCAGAGGATAAAACTTCTATGATGGTAATCCAGGAAGTAGATTGCCCTTTGAAAAGCAAGGAAGAAACCAATCAACTAAGTATTTATTTCTATTTAATGTGCCTGGGCTTCTGGTTGGAACCAGCTTTGAAGCATTCCTGGCAACTGCTTTTTGAAGTCATTAATCCCAGGGTGAATCTGAATGGCTTGCAGGCTGCTCCTGGCCCTGGAGCCTGGCACGCTGTGTTTACAGCCTGTGTTCTCTCCTGAAGTGCTGCGTGTGGGACTGAAGGCCTCTGGGCAGCAGGGAGAATTCGGGAGCTCAATTTGGAGTCTGCCTTGCAAGCTTCGCCATAAATGAGATCTCTTAAATGAATTGCTTTGGTTTTATTGGATTGGGATGAATTGCCCACCACCAAAGGCCCTGCAGCTAGACATAGACACTTCGACCATGGCTCCAGTCTTCCTCCAGCTCCTGTCCAGAGCTACCTCTTGAGGTACATGGGCTCTGACCTACTCCAGGGTGTCTGGCTCCAACAGTACCTACCTAGCATCATCGTCATCATCGTCGTCGTCTTCGTCATCATCATCATCATCAGCAGCAGCAGCAGCATTGTAATGTTCAAGAAATCATTGTTCTTGAAAGAAAAAGCAGAAATTTCAATTTAGCAAAATTGAAAATAATTCTACATAGTCCTCCCTGTAGGATTGATTATTGCCAGGTGTGGTGTGGCAAATTTGGAATCCCAACACTGGGTAGTGGAGGCAAGTGGCCAGCCTGGGGTATGTGGTGAGTTCTTTCAGGACCAGACTGGGCTACACAGTGAAGTCCTGTCTCAAAAATTCAAAGGTTGAACAAGGTTGGGCCTTCCTGTGCATATTATTATTATTTTATTTTTATTTTGGACTTTTGAGACAGGGTTCCTCTGTGTAGCCCTGACTATTGGACTCACTTTGTACATCAGGCTGGCCTCAGACTCACAGAGATCCACCTACCTCTGCTTCAGAGTGCTGAGATTAAAGGTGTGCGCAACCACACCCAGCTCTAGGAATATTATTTAATAGCCTGTTTTTCAATAACATTTCATCATAGGTCAATAAATAAAAATGGAACACATTTTAAACTGTTTATAGCATTTTATTGTATGACTACATTGAAATATATTTAACAGGTTCTACATGGTGGACATATTGCTTTAGTAGCTGAATCAATGTGTTAGGGCTACTGTGACAAAGTGTGACAGACTGGACGATATACGTGTGTGTGTGCGCGTGCATGGAAGCCAGAGGACAACCTTGGGTGTTAGTCCTTCCCTCTCGCCCTGCTTGAGGCATAGTCTCTTGTTTACTGCTGTGCTGTGTATTCTAGGCTAGAGAGCCATGAGCCTGTAGAGGGTCAGATGCTCCTGTCTGCATGGCCACCTCACTGAAGGATGACTCGAATTATAGGCACTCCTTACGGTGTCTGGCCTTTTTTTTTTAGATTAATGTGTTTGTTCACTTTACATCCCAATCGTAGCCCACTCCCTTCTTTCCTCTCGGTCCCACCCTCCCTTCCTCTCCCTCCTCCCATTCCTCAGAAAAGAGTAATTCCCCCTTCCAACCCTCCTCCCCCAGCTCATCAAGTCACATCAGAACTGAGCACATCCTCTTCCCCTGTGGCCTGGCAAGGTGGCCCAGCCAGGGAGGAGTGATCCAAAGCAGGCAACCATGTCCATGTCAGAGACAACCCTCACTCCCTTAATAGGGGACCCACATGAAGTCTGACCTGTCTGTCAGCTACATCTATGTAGAGGGCCTAGGTTTAGTCTACGAATGGTCCTTGGTTCGTGCTTCAGTCTCCGCAAGCCCCTCTGGGCCTTGGTTGTTGGTTTTGTTGGTCTTCTTGTAGAGCTCCTTGTCACCTCCAGATCCTTCTGTCCTTGCCCCCACTTTTCTATAAAACTTCGTATGCTTTGCCTACTGTTTGGCTGTGAGTGTCAGCATCTGTTTCTATCTGCTGCTGGGTGGAACCTCTCAGAGGAAGCTATGCTAGGCTCCTGTCTGCGAGCATAGCAGAATATCATTAATAGTGTCAGGGCTTGGCTCTCTACCAAGGGGTGGGTCTCAGGCTGGAGCAGTCATTCGTTGGGCATTCTCTCCATATGTGGTCTATCTTTATCCTTGCATATCTTGTAGGCAAGGTAAATTTTGGGTCTAGGTTTTGTGGGTGGGTTGGTGCTTCCTTTCCTCCACTAGGAGTCCTGTCTCCCTGACCCCTGCTAGTAGGAGTCTCTTGGAAAGATCAGAGATACAAGGCACATACCTAAACACAATAAAAGCAATATACACCAAACCTATAGACAGAATCAAATTAAATGGAGAGAAACTTAAAGCAATTCTGCTGAAATCAGGGACAAGACAAGGCTGCCCACTCTCACCGTATCTATTTAATATAGTACTTGAAGTTCTGGCCAGAGCAATATGACAACTAGCAGAGATCAAGGGGACACAAATTGGAAAAGAAGAAGTAAAAGTATCACTATTTGCAGATGATATGATAGTGTACATAAGTGACCCCAAAAATTCTACCAGAGAACTCTTACAGCTGATAAACACCTTCAGCAAACTGGCTGGATACAAGATTAATTTTTTAAAAAACCAATAACCTTCTTGTATATAAATGATAAACAGGCTGAATGTCTGTGTGAGGACGTTGGATGCCCTGTAAATGGAGTTCCAAATGCTGTGAGCCATCACATGGGTGCTAGGAATCAAACCAGGAGCTCTGGAAGAGCAGCCAGTGCTCCCACACTCTCTCTTTTTATAATGCAAGAGGTTTGTTGGGGGAGAGGAGGAGAGCAAAAAGTTTACAGGAGTCGGGACACGAGGGAGAGATGGAGACAGACAGGAAGATAGACAGAGAAAGAACAAGACAGAGAATGAGGGAGAGACAGTGAGAGAGGGAACAAGAGAGGGAAAGCTGGGGTGGCCAGAGGAGCCGGCTAGTAGTCGTCTAGTAGTCGTAACCACTGAGCCATCTGTCCAGTCCCTCTTTTATTATTTTTATTATGTGTATATATCTGGTCTTTGTGTGGGTTTGTGAAAGTGAGTGCATCAAAGAGGCCACATGTGTTGGAGCCCCTAAGCTGGAGTTACAGGTGTTTGTGAGCCACCCAACAAGGCTGCTGGGAATCAAATTTGGGTCATCTGGTCTGCAAGAACAGCTATTGCTCTTAACCCCTCAGCCGTCTCTCCAGCCCTGCTTGTTTCTTTTCTGTTCTCTTTAGGCTTATTTATTTTATTTATTGTGTATGAGTGCTTTATCTGCAGCAGAAGGTATCAGATCTCATTATAGATGGTTGTGAGCCACCATGGGGTTGCTGGGAATTGAACTCAGGTCCTCTGAAAGAGCAGGCAGTGCTCTTAACCACTGAGCCATCTCTCCAGCCCCACTCCCCCAACCCCCGCTTGTTTCTTAATTAGGTTGTTTGTTCTCAAATTATACCATTGGAAAGTTCTTTATATATTTTGGATCCTCTTTTTTTTTTTTTTTTGCATACTATTTGTTTATCTGATCTTTTTTTTGGCAGATATCTTGTCCCAGTCAGAATTTCCCTCGTTATTGTCTTTACATCTTTGAAAGAACACATGTTTTAAATTGTAATGAGTTTCAATCTACAAACTTTATTTTTTTAAAGTGATTTTTAAAATTTTTCTTTTCTTTCTTTTTTTTTTTCTTCATGTCTTACCTATGGTTTTTTTGGTTTTGTTTTTTTCTAACACACAGAGATTTTTCTTTTCTATACTTTCCTTTACAAGTTTTGTAGTTGTAATCTTTAGGTTCAGTTTTGTGATAATTTCAAATTAAAAAAAATTTTTTTTTTTTTGCTTTTTGTTTTTGAGGTAGGGTCTCATTAAGTAGTCCTTGGATTCATTATGTAGACCAGGCTGACCTTGAACTCCTAGAGGTCTGCCTGCCTCTTGCTACCCCGGTGCTGAAATTAAAGGGGAGCACCACCAGGCCTGGCTCAAGTTAAATTTTTGTGTGGTACATTGGTCAAGCCTTGTTTTAGTTTTTTGGCACATGGCTTTTTGACTGTTGTAGCATTGCTTGTTAAACATAACGACACTCACACTGCCTACTTGTTAGTAGGTCAGCAAAGAATGTGGACTATTTCTTCCAGAGTTGTGGGGTTGAGTGACCTAGTGTGTGTGGCAGGGAGAACATACCTCATGGCTGAGTGGTGCCAACTGACGGGAAAGGGGGTGGTCCTACAGAAAGCATTCCAGGGTCCAGGGTTTGGATCATTAAAGATGGTGCCTGAGGCCAGACCAAGTTGAGGCCTCCAGAAGCCAGCATGAGACTCAGGACTGCCATCAGGATGGAGTGTAAACTACTCTGGCATCCTTGGGGTGCACTGTCTTCACAGTCTCGTTTCAGAGGCTCCTACTGGGAGAGGCAGGTGACAGAGAGGGAGGGGACTTTGGTGGGCCTGGGACACACACACTTTTCCTGTCCTCGCTCAGTGGAAACCTGGGCTGTAGACAAGCACAGACACCCCTTCCCTGTCCGTAGACGCACAACACAGATCTTCCCTGTAATTTGCACGAAGATGAGAGCTGGGGGACGCTCAAGGGCACACAGCAAGTTAGTGATCTAAGCTACTCAAACACAAAACCAGAGGACACCCAAACTCACTCCTCTCTTGCCCCTCCAGCCTCAGAGCAGTTCCTGAGGTCTATGGATCACTTTGCAGACACCACATGAACCTGTGTGTGGTTTCTGTTCCACCCTGAAGCCGTTACCTAGGCTTTTGCAATGTCCTCCCAGCTGTCACACCTTCTCTCGGTCTCCTAGAACTAAGCTAATATCTGTACAGCTGCCGCCATGACCTTTCCAGAATACAGTCTCAATAATGTCAAGTTTCCAGCTCCACAGTGGCTCCATGTTGTGTTCCCGATAACAATCAGAGCGCTTGGCTTGGCACCCCATCCCTGTTGGTTAGTGCCTCTTGCCCTTTGTACTTTAGCTCCTGTGTGGCCGGAGACACGGCTCAGCAGCTAAGAGCTTTCTGTGCTCTTACAAAGGAATTGGGTTCCCAGCACACACATGGCAGCTCACAACCTTCCAAACGCCAGTTCCAGTGGATCTGATGCCCTCTTCTGAGCTCTGCAGGCACCAGACACACACATGGTGTACATACATACAAGCAGTCAAGACACTTGATACAGCCAATAAAGTACAACAAAACAAGAAGAGTGAGCCCCTCTTTGCATGAGTGGCAGTCATGTGCACACTGTGCACACACACACCTGAAGCTTTTACCAGACAGCGATGCATCTGTGGTCAGGCTCTGCATGCCGCTTGTTGGCACATCTCACACAGGCCCTGGTGTCAGCGTTGCAGTTACACACTTGATGAATAGTTATTAAATGCCTACTTGTGTGTATCAGACTCTTCACATGTATTAAAATACCGTGTCAGGGCTGCCGAAGCAGCTCAGTTGGCTGAGTGCATGGCTGACATGACGAAGCCCCAGGTTCCATCCCGAGCATTGTATAAACTAGACACCTGCAATCCCAGCATCCAGGAACTAGAGGCAGGAAGGTCAAAAGTTCAAGGTCATTTGGGGCTACATAGTGAGTTAGAGGCTAGCCTGGGCTATATAAGGTCCTGTTGTCCCCCCAAATCTCTGTAATGTTGGGCATAGTGGTGCTTGCCTGTAATTTCAGTTACTAAGAAGGCTGAGGCAGGGGGTTGCCAGAGAACAATTTTTTTTTTCGAGACAGGGTCTCTCTGTGTAGCCTTGGCTGTCCTGGACTTGCTTTGTAGGCCAGGCTAGCCTTGAACTCACAGCAATCCACTTGCCTCTGCCTCCTGAGTGCTGGGATTAAAGGTGTACACCACCACTGCCCAGCCGAATTTAATAGTCTTAAAATAGATTTTGAGCACAAAGATGAACAGAAAGAAAGGCACTTGGGGAGAAAGGAAGTCATGTCAAGAAATGAGTACGGGCTGCTCAGTGGAGAGTCTTGCCTTTATGATTTTAAGTTGAAGATTAAGAATGCCACATTAGCACGTCTTTAATCCCAGCACTCAGGAGGCAGAGGCAGGTGGATCGCTGTGAGTTCGGGGCCAGTCTGGTTTACAAAGAGAGTCCAGGACAGGGTTTACAAAGAGAGTCCAGGACAGTCAGGGTTACACAGAAAAACCCTGGCTTGAAACACCTCCACCCCCTTCCCAAAGAGTGCCACATTAGGCTGGATGCAAAATTAACTTTAAAAAAAAATCAGTAGCTCTCCTGTATATAAGTGACAAATGGGCTGAGAAAGAAATTAGGGAAACAACACCCATGCGTAATGTAAAGTATCTTGGCATCACTCTAAGCAAGCAAGTGAAAGGCCTGTATGACAAGAGCTTCAAGTCTCTGAAAAAGAAATTGAAGATATCAGAAGATGGAAAGATCTCCCATGTTCATGGATGGGTAGGATGAACATGGTAAAAATGGCCATCTTACCAAAAGTAATCTACAAATTCAATGCAATTCCCATCAAAATACCCACACAATTCTCTACAGATCTTGAAAGAACAATTCTCAACTTAATATGGGGGGTGGGGAACCAGAATAGCTAAAAACAAACAAAACAAAACAAAACAAAACAATCCTGTACAATGAAGAACGTCTGGAGGTGTCTTGGTTCCTGATCTCAAGCTGTACTACAGAGCAGCAGTAATAAAAACTGCATGGTGCTGACATAGAAACAGACTGGTGGAATCTAGTTAAAGACTCAGAAATAAACTCATACACCTACAGACACTTGATGCTTGACAAAGGTGTCAAAACCATACAATGGAAAAAAGATAGCATCTTCAACAAATGGTGCTGGTCTAACTGGATACCTACATGTAGAAAAGTGCAAATAGATCCATATTCATCATCTTTTACAAAACTCAAGTCCAAGTGGATCAAGGACCTTAACATAAGACCAGAGACACTAAATCTATTAGAAGAGAAAGTGGACTCATTGAACTCATTGACACAGGAGACAACTTCCTGAACAGAACACTAACAGCTTCAGGTTCTAAGATCAACAATTCATAAATGGGGCCTCATGAAACTGAAAAGCTTCTGTAAGGTAAAGGACACTGTCATTAAAAAAAAAAGGGGGACAGCCTTCAGACTGGGAAAAGATTTTCACCAACCCTACATCTGATAGCGGGCTAATATCCAATATATATATATATATATTTTTTTTAATTTTTAATTTTTGGTTTTTTGAGACAAGGTCTCTCTGTGTAGCCTTAACTGTCCTGGACTCACTTTGTAGACCAGGCTGGCCTCGAACTCACAGCAATCCACCTGCCTCTGTCTCCTGAGTGCTGAGATTAAAGACATGTGCAAAGTATATATTTTTTTAAACTCAAGAAATTAATACCAACAAATCAAATAATCCAATTAAAATATGGGGTACAGAGCTAAACAGAGAATTCTCAACAGAGGAATCAGGAATGGCTGAGAAGCTCTTAAAGAAATGCTCGACATCATTAGTCATCAGGGAAATGCAAATCCAAATGACACCAAGATCGCAACTTATACCCATCAAAATTGCTAACATCAAAACTCAAGTGATAACATATGCTGATGAGGATGTGGTGAAGAGAACACTTTTCCATTGCTGGTGGGAGAGCAAACTTGTACAACCACTTTGGAAATCAATCTGGAGGTTTCTCAGAAAGTTGGGAATAGCTGTGCGTGGTAGTGCACGCCTTTAATCCCAGCACTCGGTAGGCAGAGGCAGGTGAATCACTGTGAGTTCAAGACTATCCAGGTCTACAAAACTAGTCCAGGACAGTAACGCTACACAGAGAAACCCTGACTCAAAACAAAACAAAACAAAACACACAATAGAATGTTACTCAGCTATTAAAAGCAAAGAAATAATGAAATTTGCAGGCAAATGTATGAAACTAGAAAAGATCATCCTGAATGAGGTAACCCAGACCCAGAAAGACACAGATGGTATGTACTCAAATAATTGGATATTAGCCATATAGTACAAGATAACCAGACTAGAACTCACAGACACAAAGAAGCTAAGTAACTAGGAGGGCCCAAGGGAGGATGCATGAATCCCAGTGAGAGGGGGAAATAGAACAGACAGAGGACGTGTTGAAGAGAAGGAAGAGGCTGGGAGAGGAGTGCTGAGGGAAGGGAGTGTGGGGTCAGATTTGGGGGGCGGGGGTAAAGAGGACAGAGGGCTTGCAGAGAGAAGAGAAATCGTGGTCCGGGTCATCCCTGAGACAGGCTGGAGATCCACGGCAGGATGGCTCCTGGGAGGCTATGGGGTGACTCTAGCTGAAATCCCTACTGGTGATGGCCATGGTGACTGAAGAGGCCACCCTCTAACCAGACAGGACTCCTAGGAGAGGGAGGAGAGCACCAACCCACACACAATGGCTTTGACCCAACATTTACCCTGCCTATAAGATGTGCAGGGATAAAGAAAGAACAGAGATTGAGGGAAGGTCCCACTAATGCCTTGCCACACCATTCGTGAGAGCCAACCCCTGACACTATTAATGACATTCTACTATGCTTACAGACAGGAGCCTAGCATAGCTGCCCTCTGAGAGGCCCCACCCAGCAATGGATGGAAACATTTGGCGGAGCACAGAGAGCCTTGTGGAAGAGTGGGAGGAAGGATAGAAAGACCTGGAGGGAACGAGAGCTCCACAAGAAGACCGACAGAGCCAACTAGCCTACGCCCAGGGGACCTTGCAGAGACTGAAACACCAACCAAGGACCGTGCATGGACTGGACCTAGACCCCCTACACATATGCACCTGATGGGCAACTTGGTCTTCATGTGGGTCCCTTAGTAAGGGGAGGGGGAGCTGTCTCTGACAAGGACTTTCTTGCATGTTTTTCCATCACTTCCTCCTGGCGGGGTTGACTTGCCAAGCCACCATGGTAGAGGATGTGCTCAGTCCTTATGTGACTTGATGGGCTAGGATGGGTAGGTGTAGGGGGGTTCCCCTTTTCTGAGGGCTAGGGGAGGGGGGATATGGGGAAGAAGGAGGGAAGGTGGGATCTGGAGGAGAAGAGGGAGGGGGCTATGATAGGGATGTAAAGAGAATAAATAAATAAATAAATGAATTTTAAAAAAAGAATGCCGTATTATAGGAGATACGACAGGCTGACTCTTTGATAGTTGCTTTGCAAAATGAAAAGAGCAACTCTGCATTGTCCTAGGTGCACAGTCAGATAACTCTGCATTGTCCTAGGCGCACAGTCGGGCTTCACACTCAGGGCTCCTGCTGCTTCTGGTGAAACTGTGATGCTTGAGGGATCATCCATACTGCTATGGGGGAGAGAAAAGAGGCAGGTGATGACACAAAATCTGCCCAAGGCCGGGGAGATGGCTCGTGGTTAAGAGCGCTGGCTGCTCTTTCAGAGAACCTGAGTGGGGAATTACAACCATCTGTAACTCCAATTCTAAGGGACCCAACACCCTCTTCTGTCCTTTTGGGCACCAGGCACATAGACATACACACTGAAAATTAAATCTGCCACCAGCCAGAAGTGGCGGTGTCTGGTGGTAACCCAGAACTTCTGAAGCTGAGGCCAGGGTATTGGGAATTCAAGGTCATCCTTGGCTACAGAGCAAGTCGAAGGCAAGTCTGAACTACATGAAACCAGGTCTCAACGAACAGCACCAGCAGTAACAACAAAGCCAAACAAACAATAACAAACAAACAAATAAACCAAAAACAAACAAACAAACACCCCCCCCAAACAGGGCCTCAAAACTGCCAGGAACTCTAGATTCAGGAGGATATGGCATCTGCCCTCCTGGGGTACCTGCACTCATGTGCACATACCCCCCCATAGATATAATATAAAAAATAATAAATCTCTAGAAAATGAATAAGGTCTCATAGCAAGACAACACCTAATATTGTCACCCGGCCTCCATGTGAATGCACACGTAGTTATATATATTTGCACACACACACACAGCACAGCACACACACACACACACACACACACACACACACACACTCACAGTTCTTTGTTGGATCACTTCTTTCCAACATCCTTAGGAACATTTGTCTGAACAGCATGCCAGGGAGGCCAGACTCATGCCTTTCCCTCCTTGTATCTGTGCTCCAGACTCTGGGGACATACTGAGTTGCTGAGGGTACCATGGCCACTGTCACATGTCCTAGCTTTTCGCTCTGCTCAGCCTAAAGCTAGAGATTGGCTCTGCCCAGACTTTGTGGATTTCATATTTGTCTTCACTGTGCCTCTGTCTGCCTGAGTGCATCTCTGTGTGTACATGTGAGTGTGTTTGCCTCTGTGTGTGTGCCTGTGTGCGTGTGTCTGAATGTGTCTACCTGTGTGTGCCTGAGTATGTCTTCCTATGTGTGTGTGACTGTCTCTATGTGTGTATGTGTGTGTGTGTGTGTGCATGTGAGTGTGTCTGCCTATGTGTGTGTGCCTGAGTATTTCTGCCTGTGTGTGTGTGTGTGTGTGTGTGTGTGTGTGTGTGTGTGTGTGTGAATGTGTCTATCTGTGTGACTGAGTATGTCTGCCTGTGTATCTGTCTGAGGAAGTCTTCCTGTGTGTGTGTGTGTGAATGTATCCATCTGTGTGTGTGTATCTGAATGTGTCCATCTGTGTGTGTGTGTGTATCTGAATGTGTCCATCTGTGTGTGTGTGTGTGTATCTAAATGTGTCCATCTGTATGTGTGTGTGTGTATCTGAATGTGTCCATCTGTGTGTGTGTGTGTGTGTGTGTATCTGAATGTGTCCATCTGTGTGTGTGTGTGTATATCTGAATGTGTCCATCTGTGTGTGTGTGTATCTGAATGTGTCCATCTGTGTGTGTGTGTGTGTGTGTATCTGAATGTGTCCATCTGTGTGTGTGTGTGTGTGTGTGTATATCTGAATGTGTCCATCTGTGTGTGTGTGTATCTGAATGTGTCCATCTGTGTGTGTGTGTGTGTGTGTGTGTGGGTGTGTGCTTGAATGTCTCTTTGATCTTGTTCAACTCTCTTCTGTACATGGAATCATCTCAACTCTCCCAAAAATTAGGTAGGGGGATCTGGAGTTTGAAGCCAGCCTGTGCTACGCAGTAAGGCCCTGTCTCATTAAACAGAACAAAGAATTCAGTAATTCTGATATCCGTCATTTAGACCACATTATTATGAATGCATCTGTTTATTTCATGGTGGGCCCTCCCCAAGTCCCAGGTTATATTTTCTTAATGCCCCCCTCTTTCCTCCTTCCTTCCTTCCATTTCCCCTTCCTCTTTTCCTCCATTTCCCTTTCCACTTTCCCTTTATTCCCCCTTCCTCCTTCGCTTTATTTTCTCCTTCCTTCCCTCCACTTCCCCTTCCTCTTTCCCTCCATTTCCCCTTCCTCCTTCCCTCCATTTCCCCTTCCTCTTTCCCTCCATTTCCCCTTCCTCCTTCCCTCCATTTCCCCTTCCTCCTTCCCTCCATTTCCCCTTCCTTCTTCCCTCCATTTCCCCTTCCTCTTTCCCTCCATTTCCCCTTCCTCCTTCCCTCCATTTCCCCTTCCTTCTTCCCTCCATTTCCCCCTTCCTCCTTCCCTCCATTTCCCCCTTCCTCTTTCCCTCCATTTCCCTTCCTTCTTCCCTCCATTTCCCCCTTCCTCTTTCCCTCCATTTCCCCTTACTTCTTCCCTCCATTTCCCCTTCCTTCTTCCCTCCATTTCCCCTTCCTTCTTCCCTCCATTTCCCCTTCCTTCTTCCCTCCATTTCCCCTTCCTCTTTCCCTCCATTTCCCCTTCCTCCTTCCCTTCATTTCCCCTTCCTCCTTCCCTCCATTTCCCCTTCCTTCTTCCCTCCATTTCCCCTTCCTCCTTCCCTCCATTTCCCCTTCCTTCTTCCCTCTATTCCCCCTTCCTCATTCCCTCCATTTCCCCTTCCTCCTTCCCTCCATTTCCCCTTCCTCCTTCCCTCCATTTCCCTCTTCCTCCTTCCCTCCATTTCCCCTTCCTCCTTCCCTCTATTTCCCCCTTCCTCCTTCCCTCCATTTCCCTCTTCCTCCTTCCCTCCATTTCCCCTTCCTCCTTCCCTCCATTTCCCCTTCCTCCTTCCCTCTATTTCCCCCTTCCTCCTTCCCTCCATTTCCCTCTTCCTCCTTCCCTCCATTTCCCCTTCCTCCTTCCCTCCATTTCCCCTTTCTCCTTCCCTCCATTTCCCCTTCCTTCTTCCCTCTATTTCCCCCTTCCTCCTTCCCTCTATTTCCCCCTTTCTCCTTCCCTCCATTTCCCTCTTCCTCCTTCCCTCCATTTCCCCTTCCTCCTTCCCTCCATTTCCCCTTCCTTCTTCCCTCTATTTCCCCCTTCCTCCTTCCCTCCATTTCCCCTTCCTCCTTCCCTCTATTTCCCCCTTCCTCCTTCCCTCCATTTCCCTCTTCCTCCTTCCCTCCATTTCCCCTTCCTCCTTCCCTCCATTTCCCTCTTCCTCCTTCCCTCCATTTCCCCTTCCTCCTTCCCTCTGTTTCCCTCTTCCTCCTTCCCTCCATTTCCCCTTCCTCCTTCCCTCTGTTTCCCCCTTCCTCCTTCCCTTCATTTCCCCCTTCCTCCTTCCCTCCATTTCCCTCTTCCTCCTTCCCTCCATTTCCCCTTCCTCCTTCCCTCTATTTCCCCCTTCCTCCTTCCCTCCATTTCCCCCTTCCTCCTTCCCTCCATTTCCCCCTTCCTCCTTCCCTCCATTTCCCTTTCCTTCTTCCCTCTATTTCCCCCTTCCTCCTTCCCTCCATTTCCCCTTCCTCCTTCCCTCCATTTCCCCTTCCTCCTTCCCTCTATTTCCCCCTTCCTCCTTCCCTCCATTTCCCTCTTCCTCCTTCCCTCCATTTCCCCTTCCTCCTTCCCTCTGTTTCCCCCTTCCTCCTTCCCTCCATTTCCCCCTTCCTCCTTCCCTCCATTTCCCCCTTCCTCCTTCCCTCCGTTTCCCTCTTCCTCCTTCCCTCTGTTTCCCCCTTCCTCCTTCCCTCCATTTCCCCCTTCCTCCTTCCCTCCATTTCCCCTTCCTCCTTCCCTCTGTTTCCCCCTTCCTCCTTCCCTCCATTTCCCCCTTCCTCCTTCCCTCCATTTCCCCTTCCTCCTTCCCTCTGTTTCCCCCTTCCTCCTAAGACAGGAGCTCACTCTGCTGTAGACCATGCTGGCCTCCAACTCACACCAATCCCTTGCATCAGGCTCTTGAACTGTGCAAGCTGTAGATGTGTCTCTAGGCTAGTCACTGGAGTTTCATTTTCTTGATAGAATAGGTGCTTCTCATCCTGGCACATGCTTGGCACAGAATATGCTTTGATCAATATCAAAATTCCTGAGGGAGCCGGGTGGTGGTGGCGGCAGCAGCGGCGGCGCATGCCTTTAATCCCAGCATGCGGGAGGCAGAGGCAGGTAGATCGCTGTGAGTTCAAGGCCAGCCTGGTCTACAAAGCAAGTCCTGGACAGCCAAGGCTACACAGAGAGACCCTGTCTAGAAAAACAAACAAACAAACAAACAAACAAAACCAAATAAAATTCCTGAGGGCAGCAAGGGGAGCTTCATACTTTCTTATTCTACCCCCGACCCCCAAGTCAAAAACCAAAACCAAACCAAACAAGCCAAACCAAACCTCTTCCATGAAGCTAACAAAGCTGTCTCCAGTCTGGGCGGAAACCATCTTGTGTCCCCTCCACTTAAGCTGCAGCCTACCATGCCTGAACTGACCTGCTCCAGCCCAGGATGTCTCCTTACTAGAACGCTGACCGTGCCTGCTGCCGATGGGAGTGTCACGGTTCCGCTGCCGGAAAACGTCATTGCTTTCATGCGAAAGCCTCGGCAGACCCCTTGAGCTCTGTCGACTAAATCGATTACTCACCCCCACCACCCACCCGGCTTCTAACTTTCTCTGATTTGTTTCTGCCTACTTCCTATGCTCTTTGCCTGAAGGAAATTTCTAAAGGCCAGAAATAGTGGTTTTGTGTGTTGGCAAGTGAATTCCCAACATGCTGCTGCGGCTGGGCATGGCAACGCTACTGAGGGCGGTGCTGGGGGCACTGACACCACTAAACGTATTTTGATTGATTTCTTGAGCTGGTCATTCGGTCTTTGACAAACATTAGCTTCCTGTCTATAGAGGAAGTTGAATTTGATTATTACATCTCTGCTCCAGTTGCACCAAACTCCAGTAATCGCTGCCCCACGCCTCCGAGGCCTGTGACGGACAATAGCTGCCCGAGAACAGGTTCCACAGCCTTCGGCTCACCTTGAGCAGTGGCCAGACTCTGAAGTTTGGGAACACGCACACAGAAAATGTACTTGCTTGTGGTATTTGCTCAGCCTTGGCCTTCCTGAAGTGTGTGTCTGTTGGTGAGAACTGGGCCTTACAAAGTCAACAGAGGGCTCCTGGCGGCTTCTCCAGGACCCTGGGCTGCCAGCCGCGCGTTGGATGCAGATCCAGGACGTCCTGTCTTTTAAGGCAGCAGTTTCCAGACTAGGAGTTCTGGCCTGGCCTCTCCAGCTTCAAACCTGTGCTCAGATGTGGTGTGGAACCAAATGGTGCCCCTTGAAGGAAGAGGTTTATCCATCTATCCGGCTAAGGGGTTCCTTAGACTGCCCCTGCTTCTCTGGCTGGCTGTAGTGTCTGGGGTTGAGCTCAGAAGTCTTGTCAAGTGGACATGTGGACTCTGTGGGCTACAGGTGGCTACTGAGGCAAAGTAAGAGACCAGTGGGAATAACTGCAAATTTTAAACCGCTCAAGGCTTAGTCAGGGATTACATATTTATATATTTTATTATTTACCTGGTAAAAATTCCAACACACACACACACACACACACACACACACACAGAGAGAGAGAGAGAGAGAGAGAGAGAGAGAGAGAGAGAGAGAGAGAGAGAGAGAGAGAGAGAGATTGATTCATAAGTTTGGATGTCTTCAGGGTCTGGTGGTCCTCACTTCAGCTGGGCTCAGAGCGTTGCAGTCATCCTTGGGGGCCCAAGCCTTGCAGCCCTTAGGCCAGGGAGAGGATCTGCGAAAGTTCAGGAGCTTCAGGGAGGTGGTAGCCAGCCAGCCAGCAAGGTAATTCTCCCAGCCTCAGATGACAAAGGTTGCGTTTACACCTGGCTGGGAGGTTTAATCATCTACCATTTCCAAACACAGCAGGCTAACAACAGGCTGGGGAAATCATAAAAAAAAAAAAAAAGTCACCAAGGGACTGCACAGTGAAGGGAGGGAGGCAGCAGGCTGTGCCTTTCCTGGCGGCCTGGAGTGAGCATCCATGGTGCTTTTGGTAAAGAGAGGTTCCAAGTGGAGGGACCTTGAGCAGAGGAGGTCTTGCAGGCCTTTGGTGAGAGACTGAGCAGTGTTCTGTAGGCAGGCCAGCTGCAAGAAACCCCAGAGAAAATGGCCTCTGTGGGTCCGGCCTCTTCTCTTTCTTTCTCTTTCTTTCTTTCTTTCTTTCTTTCTTTCTTTCTTTTTTAAACAGTAAAAGAAATATAATGAAGTCAACTTTACATCACAGCTGCATATTCTAATTATACTTTTTGCTACAAGGCTTACATGTCAGTTTTCAAAGTTTAATGCTATTTTAAAATTCTGATTTCCATCAAAACTTAAGGTCATTGATCTACTACTTGAAAAGCTCTCCCAGGCTTTTTCTTTCTTTCTTTTTTTTTTTTTAATGTTATTTATTTATTTATTATTTATACAGTATTCTGCCGCCATGTGTGTTTGCATGCCAGAAGAGGGCACAAGATCTCATTACAGATGATTGTCAGCCACCATGTGGTTGCTAGGAATTGAACTCAGGACCTTTGGAAGAACACACAGTGCTCTTAACCTCTGAGCCATCTCTCCAGCCCTCCTGGGCTTTTTCTAAAAGGCTTCTTTTCTCTTGTTTCTTTGAATAGGCCATGACATTTTCCCCTTGTGCTTTACTTTCAGAGACAAAGTATAGCGAGGTGGCCCCATTCGTTCCGGTTCCACGTGTTGCTTTGACAGTACGTGGACGTTTGTGTGGTCAGTTTGCGTGATTCAATGACAAATTTCTGAGTAGAGTCTGAACAAGAGGTGATTTTTCCATAAGGCACTCCAAAATGCATCAAGGGTCTTCTAAAGCATTTGTATGTTGGTTCTCCTGTGGCTGCCTGGCCAGCAGTCAAGCCTGGTGGAGGAGGGGGCGGGTCCTGAAGTGAGTTCTTCAGGGGACGAGGGGAGCTCTTCTTTTATTTATTACTTTTTAAATATTTTATTTAATTTTAATGTGCCTTAGTATGAGAGTGTCAGATCTTGGAGTTACAGACAGTTGTGAGCTGCCATGTGGGTGCTGAATTGAACCCGGGTCCTTTGGAAGAGCAGGTAGTGCTCTTAACCACTGAGCCATCTCTCCAGCCCAGGAGCTCTTCTTTCACCAATATAAATGATGGGTCTCAGATGTCATTGATGAGGGAGATGCTTCTGGCCCCTCCAGCCACCTTTCTTAACACAGTTGAGAAGAAAGAGCACCACCGTGTGTAGCCTCATTCAGGACTTTGCAGTGGGAGCCAACTGTACCATTCACGGTTCTTTTTGTTTGTTTGTTTGTTCATTTTTCAGTTTTAGTTTTCCAAGACAGGGCTCCTCTATGTGATAGTCCTAGCTGTCCTGGACTTGATTTGAAGACCAGGCTAGCCTGGAACTCAGATATCCCCCTGCCTCTGCCTCCTGAGTGCTGGATTTAAAGGTGTGCGCCACCACCGCCCCGGCTGTCCCTGGTTCTTCCATGCCAGCATTTTCCTATCAGAGGAGCCACTGAATCAGCTGACCTGGGTTCAAATCTCAGCTCCACCACTTCCTTGTGGCTTTAGGCAAATAACCCCGGTTCCCATCTATAGAGTATGCTTGCCTCGTGGGAGTAATGTTGGCTGTATATTGATGGTCTCAGAACTTGATCTATGTGAGACAAAAGGCTGGAAAGTGCGTGAGTAGAAGTGCCTATGTGTTAGCCTTTCATATATTGACTTGATCACACTACAATGGCCATGAAACTCCATCAAGACTAGGATCTTCATAATAAAGATGTTATTACAGGAGTTCCAATCCTCTAGGTAACTAGCTGTAAGTATTGTCAGAAGTCTACCGTGTGTAAGACACTGCAGTCAGTGCAGGGGATGCAGCAAAACTGGATCCGGGCCCACCTCCCCCCCAGCAATGTACGTATAGATAGGGGCACAAGGCATCCATGCAAACAAACAACAAAGTAACTCAAGATAACTTCTGTCCAAGGCCACAGTAGCCCTGCAGCACAGCAGTGGACCCACGTCACCTATTCTGCTCAGTCCACAAAGGCAGGAGTGCTGGGGGCAAGCCTGATGGCAGCAGAGGAACTGGGGATTCTTGGTAAGCTGGGATTTACCGAGACTTATTATGGTCTGGCAGTGTCTTCAGAGGCTGCGAAGAACACATGATTTTAAGGTGTGCACAAAAGCTATAACGTAGATAGTCTTATCAGCCCATCTTCTTGATGGAAACGGTGGAGCTCCAGCCATCCCTGCTCCTTCCTCTGTGCTCTGTGGAGAGGAGAGGAGGTACTAAATTCCAGTACTGTGGAGGAAGTAAGCGCTAGGCTCGGTGCTCCAAGCTTGTGTTCCCAGTACCCCGGAGGCAGAAGCAGGAAGATTGCTGTAAGCTCTCAGCCAGCCTGAGCCACATAGTGAGACTTTGCCTAAAAAAACAAAAACTAGGGGAAAAAATTTGCTTACAAGATATGGTGATACACACCTGTAATGCCAGCACTGGGGTGGTCCAGGTGGGAGCATCAGGAGTTCGAGGTCAGTCTCACCTACTTAGGGAGCTGGAGTTGATGGAACTACAGGTGCCTTACCACGTCCCGCTTAATGGGGACTGCGTGGTGCAGGTTCACTTCAGACAAACACCCTACCCACTGGGCAACACTGCCCATTCTTTTTCTACAGACAGAGCAGCTATGTACTCTCTGACCTTATAGTCATACCCTTAGGCTCCCTGGCAAGGTTTTTGGGGTACAATTTGGACATGGTTTTGCATCTTGGTAAAACCAGGAAGTTCAGAGCTCACAAGAATATAGGAAAAATTTAAATAGAATTTCAAGTAAAGACAAATATGCCTTTAGAGAGAACAGGAAGTCAGAAGGTCCTGTCTATGGTAGGTAAAAAGCCTTGACCATTTAGGGGCTGATTATGTGGACTTGAGAAAATCAGAAATGTGGGCTCACTAAGTAACACCCTGGCTGCTCCTCCAGAGGATCCCCGGCTGGTTACTCGACGAAACGGAACAGAATAAGAATGGTGATTGAGTCCTACAGTCCCAGAGCTCAGAAGATAGAGGCAGGAGGATCAGAAATTCAAAGTTATCCTTGGCTACAGAGGGAGCTTGAGGTAAGTCTGGCCTACATGAGACTGTGTCTCAATAAATAAATAATTCTGATAATTAGTTGAGGGAGGGAGAGAGAGAGACAGAGACAGAGAGACAGAGAGAGACAGACAGACAGACAGACAGAGAGGCGGGGAGGGAGGAAGGGGGGGAAAGACAGAGAGAGAGAGAGACAGAGAGACAGAGACAGAGAGACAGAGAGAGAAGGGCTGGGGTTACAGTTCAGTGGTGAACCTCACTAGCATGTGGGAGCCCCGGGCTTGGGTGGTCCTCAGTGTGAGAAGAACAAGTGGTGTCAGGGCTCACAGGTGCTGCTTTGTGCTAAGAACTGGCTTTGCGGAGCTGGAGAGATGGCTCAGTGCTAAGCGCTCTGCCAGAGGACTCAGGTTCAACTTCCTAGCACCCACGTGGCAGCTGACACATGCCTGCAACTCCGGTTCCAGCGCTTCTAACATTGACACAGACATGCATTCAGGAAAAACACCAATGGACATAAAATAATAAAAATCAGTTGTATATTAATAAACAAAGAGCTGGGTTTGTCTTGCAGAATTGTCTATGGGCTACCAAGAAGAACTTGGTGAAAAGCTTCAATTCCCAAATGATGCTACTTCGTATGGACTCCTGTTTCCTTTCTGGTCATTATGATTCAACTGGCTTTGTGTTGTTGTTGTTGTTTGGTTGGTTTTTTTGGGGGGGCATGTCTTTCAAGACAAGGTTTCTCTGTGTAGCCTTGACTGTCCTGGATTTTCTTTCTAGACCAGGCTGGCCTTGAACTCACAGCGATCCTCCTGCCTCTGCCTCCTGAGTGCTGGGATTAAAGGCTTGCACCATCACGCCCAGCTAAAATCAACTTTTTTTGGTGTTTTGAGACAAGGTTTCTCTGTGTAGCCTTGGTAGTCTTAGACTCTCTTTGTAGACTAGGCTGACCTCGAACTCACAGCGATCCTCCTGCCTCTCCCTCCCAAGTGCTGGGATTGAAGGCGTGTGCCACCATGCTCTCCTCCAACTGGCATTTTAAAAAATCGTAACAAGGTATGGGGAAGGATGCAACTGGATTGGTAAAATAATTCAACAGGTAATGGCACCTGCTGCTAAGCCCACTGACCTCAAGTCACTCCATCAGATCGTCTTCTGACCTCCACAAGTGTGCTCTAGTGCACATGTGCACACTCAAATGTGCACACACGCACACAGCAAATAAACACATTTAAAGACTAACATGGAAAAGTTGGAACATACTGTAGCAAGCCTGTAAGCAGCACCCTTCCATGGCTTCTGCACCAGCTCCTGCCTCCAGGTTCCTGCCCCTGTGTGAGTTCCTGTCCTGACTTCGTTCCGTGATGAGCAGCAATGTGGAAGTGTGAGCTGAGTAAACCCTTTCCACCCCAGCTTGCTTTTTGGTCACGGTGTTTTGTCACAGCAATAGAAACCCTAACTAAGACAAGGTGGTAGCAGCACAGTGGGGCACTGCTGTGGCAGCCCTGACCATGCTTTGGGGAGGACTGTGTGGGAGGACTGTGGGAGGACTGTGGGGCTTTGGGCTAGAGGAGCCACTGAGTGTTGAGAGCTCAGCGGGATGTTCTGTAGGAGCCTGGAAGACAGCTGAGAGCAGGGCAGAAGATGGGGGCCTGGCGTGTGATGTTTCAGGGGGAAACTTAAAGATTCTGTCATTCTTGTCAGCCGAGGCTGAAGTGTCAGCTACAATCAACAAGAGACAGCACCACCAAAGTGGACCCTGGGCGTTACTGGGACAGTCGATGCTGGTTGGCTCGAGCTGAGAAGTTAGCCGTGATTAAGGAGAAACCAGCATCTCTGGGGTAAATCTTCTGGGAAGTGTTTCCTCAGGGTCAGCACAGATGACCAAGCAGGAGTTTGTTGAAGACCGCTGGGAACAGGGACATCGTAAGCACCTGTGTCACACCTCTGGGAAGCACTCAGGTCTCAATCAACCCTCAGACCTCTTGCTTTGTCTGGCATTAGCCCAAATGAGGCTGAGACTGGAGAAGGATGATTATTTGTCTGAGGAAGTAAAAAAACGCCAAGGCGGCCCCCTGTGTTTTGTTGGTATTAAAAATGATGTTGCAACTTCAGTGCCAATTAGCCTCACCAAAGCTGAAGGCAGATGGTGGGCCTGCCGGTCTGCAGTGTTCTCACTGGTGTTTTATTTATTAGGATTGATATTATTAGCTTGTGACTCTTTTATTAAATAATGTTTCTTTGACTTGATTTTGGAAAATACACTAATTTTTGTTTTTGTCTCCCCCCTCCCCCAAGACAGGGTTTTTATATGTTATCTTGACTGTCCTGGACTTGCTTTGTAGACCAGGTTGGCCTCAAACTCACAACGATCTGCTAGCCTCTGCCTCCTGAGTGCTGGGATTAAAGGCATGTGTCACCACACCAGGCAGGTTTACTAATTTAAGGAGTTATTTTTGTCTTTTTGTTTTGTTTTTTCTTTTTTAAATTTATTCAGATTATAACTCGATTGTTATCCCATCACTTGTATCCTCTCTTTCCTCCCTCCCTCCCACGCCCACCCTATTCCCCTCCTCTAGGTCCATGACCGAGGGGGACCTCTTCTCCCACTTTATGGTCACAGCCTATCAAATCTCATCTTGGTAGCCTGCCTATTCTTGCTTTGAGTGACACCAGGGCTCCCCACCAAGGGGAAGTCGTCAAATATGGGGCACCAGAGTTCATGTCAGAGTCAATTCCCGCTCTCCACATAACTGTGGAGAATGTCCTGTCCATTGGCTAGATCAGAGTAGGGGTTCAATGTTTACTACTTGTATTGTCCTTGGTTAGTGCAATCGTTTGAGCAGGCATCCTTGGGCCCCGATCCACCTGTTGCGATGTTCTTCTTGTAGGTTTCTAGGACCCTCTGGGTCCTTCTATTTCCCCATCTCCTGTATTTTTCTTACCTAGAGTCCCAGTAAAGACAAAAACAGCTGGGTGGTGGTGGCACACGCCTTTAATCCCAGCACTTGGGAGGCAGAGGCAGGCGGATCACTGTGAGTTTGAGGCCAGCCTGGTCTACAAAGTGAGTCCAGGACAGCCAAGGCTACACAGAGAAACCTTGTCTCCAAAAAGAAAAAAAAAAAGTAAAACCCTCAGAAATATATATGTGTATATATATATATTTCTTTGAGAATTGCATACAATATATTTTGATTCATCCCCAACACTTCAAATCCTCCCAGATTCATCTTTCATTCCCCCCACATCCCCCCAAGTGCCCCCCACATCTCCCATGCTCCTCCCATGTTCCCCCAGTTCCCCCCCACATCCCCCACATCCCCCACGCTCCCCTCACATCCCCCCATGTCCACCCACGTCTCGCTGACTTCTTATTCTCTTTTGCTGCGGGCAGTGAGCGCAGCTGGTGCTGCCCGTACATTCCTGGGTGTGGGGCCACACTCTGGAGTGTGGTCCAGCCATCTCTGAAAGTACTGCTAAAAAGCTCTTCGAAAAGCTCTTAAAATCTTTGCCCAGTTATTCCAGGGCCTCAAGAACATGAAATCTGAACCAGGTAATGTGGCTCCCACCTGTAATCCCTGCACGTGGGAGGCCACGGGAAGATTACACTAGCTTTGAGGCCTGCCTGGGCTACAACGTAAGTGCCAGGCCAGCCTAGGCTACAGTGTGAGCTCCGACTCACATAACCAACCAACCAAAACAAAACCGCAAAATGGAAACTGTGAGCGGTATGGGAGTCCCAAGAGGGCACCTTGGGAAATATGTTTGGGGTTTCCCTCAAAGCTCCATGCGTTTTCCAAATAGAGACAAGAGCGGCTTTGGTTACGCAAACCTGGTCTTCTTGTTTTGCTGTCCTCTCTCAAAATTCAACCCCAAGGGGCCACCCACTGACCCAGTTCTGGAGGCACAGTAAATCCTCCTTTGAACGTGCAGGCCCTAGCTGGCTGACTGGTGGAATGTTTGGAAGAAGACGCCAGAGGCTCAGCAGAGGTCGGAGAGCCTGCCCTCTGCAGAGGACCTGGGACACTCTAGGCCTCTTAAGAAAAAAGGAGGAGGGATGGGGGGCGGGGCAGGTTGCCAGCGCTCTAAGGAATGAGCTTGTATAGCTTCTCTGTTTCATGATCAGGAATTAAGCAGTGAGTTCGGAATTCAGACAAAAACTCCAAGCTGT
Organism: Acomys minous; assembly: GCF_964271855.1. Classification (NCBI taxonomy): domain Eukaryota; kingdom Metazoa; phylum Chordata; class Mammalia; order Rodentia; family Muridae; genus Acomys; species Acomys minous. Next base: position 72,363,943 of record NC_140486.1, on the reverse strand, counting down.
GCACACGGCCTGCAGTGAGCTTTAAGGCTCTCTGACCACACACACCGCCTTATGAGGACATGTGACAAGAGCCACTGGCATTTCCGGACTCTCCGTGAGGGCTTAAGTGTGAGAGAGCTCTTTCCTGGCACTGGGAGATAAAGGCCTGAGTTTTCATCAGCCTTTTGACAAACTGGAGAATAGTAAAAGTGTGTGTGTAAAATGCCTCGTTTCTCTATTTTATCTCTCTCTGTCTCACTCTGTGTCTGTCTGTGTGTCTGTCTCTCTCTCTGAGACAGGTTCCTACAATGGAGCTCAGGCTGATCTTGAACTTGGATCTTCTTGCTTCCGTCCCCCCTAGGGTGGGTGGGATTGCAGGCGTGTGGGCTGGCGCTCTTGCTTCTTTCTCCCATGATCCCTCCTTCCCGTGGAGCTCCTGATTTTTCTTGAGACAGTGTCCCGTGTAGGTCAGGCAAGCCACGTTTCACGTAGCACAGCCACCAAGCCTGCTGTGTAGCCAAAGATGACCTTGGACGTCTGACCCTCTTGCCTCCTGCTCTGGAGTGCTGTGTACCACTGTGGTCAGTTTATACAGTTTATACCGTGTGAGGCCTCAAAGCCACAGCTCCAGGCAAGGGGCAGGCACTGTACCAGCTAAAACTCCATCCCTAGCCCCGCTTCTAAGCCTCTAACACGACTGCCCTTTTGCCTGTTTCCTACTTTTTATATCCCTCTTGATTCTATGATGGAGCATCCTTCCTCCTATTCTCTCAAGCTACTCTCTCTCCCCGGGGCTTGTAGTTCAGAGAACCCGAACCCCGCCCGGCGCATGGGCGGAAATGCCAGTGGCTCTGGTCGTATGTCCTCTGAAGGCGGCGTGGTGCTCAGAGAGCCTTGAAGCTCACTGCGGGACGTGTGCACAGCTTGGGGGGTTTTCTTCTGAATTCCGAACTCGCCGCTTAATTCCTGGTCCTGAAATAGAGAAGCGAGGTGAGCTCGCTCCTGGGAGCGCTGGCAAGGAGCTCGGGGAGCGGAAGGACTCTATTGACCTTTCCGGGGCCCGAGTTGGTGTGACTTCTCTTTGCTTGGTGGTTGCAACAGTGTGAAGTGTCCCTTACAGCCCTGTGTTTTGGATCCTTGGTCCCTGGCTGGTGGCTCTCTGTTCTCGAGGGGTTCTGGAGACTTTAGGAAGCAAAGCACAGCTGGAGGAAGTAGCTTACTGGGAGCAAGTGCCTTGGGACATACCTTCCCTGGCCACTTCCTACCACTGTTTCCCGTCTGTGTACAGTTGTTCTTTACCCCTGTTCCTGCTACCACGAAGTCCTGCTCAAGTGTACGCAGCCAAGCAACCATGGCCCCAAGCCGCTGGAGCCGTGATCCAACTCAGGAATTTCCCCTTAACTTGTCAGATACGTAGTCATTGCTATGTGAAAGTAACATATAAAAATGAGGCTTTCTTCCATGTTGTCATTTTGTTTTATGACCACTTCATAAAATGCATATGTGTATATGTACAATATACATACAGTGGAAATATGTACACCGCTTTAGTTAGGGTTACTTTTCCTGTGATAAAACACCAGGACCAGTGCTCACTTCGGCAGCACATATACTAAAATTGGAATGACACAGAGAATAATAGCATGGCCCCTGCGCAAGGATGACACACAAATTCGTGAAGCGTTCCATATTTTTAACCATTGGGATGTAACAAGAATAAATTAATAATAATAAAAAAAAAAACCCAAAACACCAGGACCAAAGGCAAGTTGAGGAGGAAAAGGTTTCTTTGGCTCACACTTCCACAGCTCAGCTCATCACTGAAGGAAGTCAGGACAGGAACTCACACAGGCAGGAACCTGGAGGCAGGAGCTGACGCAGACTCCGTGGAGCGTGCTGCTCACAGGCTTGCTCTCCGTGGCTTGCTCAGCCTACTTTCTTATAGAACCCAGGACCACCAGCCCAGGAGTGGCCCCATCCACAATGGGCTGAGTCCTTCCCCATCAATCACTAATTAGGAAAATGCCCCATAGCCACATCTTATGGAGGCATTTTTCTCAATCAAAGCTCCCTCCTTCCAGTTAACTTTAGTTTGTGGGTGAAGTTGACAAAGACTAGCCAGCGCATACACTGTGTAGCCCCATTTGGTTTCAAAATGCACAATCCTCCTGTCCCAGGTGCGGGAACTGGGGAGTTGCCAGGTTGGGGTGGGGGTCTGAAAATCTGGAGAAAACAAGCCTGAGTTACTAGCTGTTGCAATTCCTTCCCCATATTCCTCCTTCAGCCGCTCTCACGGCCACGGCAACCCCAAGTGCTCTGTGACACTCAGTGTTCCTGGGAAGGTGGAAGCCTCAGCACCACGGTTCAGTTCTCTGGAAAGAGACTAGGCTTGAGTTTCATCAAAACGCCCTCTGCAAGGCTCAGTTACCGCAAATGAAGGCAGCTACAATGGAACCCCTTGTTAAACGGGTGAGCCAAGGCCAGCGCTTGGCACCGTGTCCGATACTGGGTGTTCAAGTTGCCAGTGTCCTTTTCCCTCCTGAGAAACTCCAGGCTCAAAGGCAGCTAATGGGGTGCTCCATATGGACACAGGTGCCCCTCTTTAGAGGAAGGCCAAGGCATTCACACTATACAACAAGAGCCATACCACATGGACTTGAGGCCTCCACAGTCTACCCGCCACTAAACTGGACAGGAAGTGCATTGAAAGAAAGTGAGAAAGTGTGTTTTCCTCGTATGGTAGCTATGTCTCCAATGTATCAGTTACCACTGTGTAAATGAATCAACCCAAAACAATAGATGTTTTTATTTACCCATGACTCCGTGGGTCAGTGTCTTGCTTCGGCCCATCTGGACAGCTTGGCTGCTCTTGCCTAGGTCAGCTGGTGGAGACTGAGGCCTCTCAGGTGGCTTCACTTGTGAGTCTGGAAGTTGGTAGTGTGGGTTGGGCCAGCTACTGACTTCAGGGGGCGAGGCCATCCTCGGCTTCTTATGAGCATAGAAGTCCTAGGAGATCAAAGCAGAAGCTAAGGCTTGAAGCCTGGGATCAGTGCTGCGTGGTGTCCCTTCTGGGACAGCTACTGAGACCTGCTCCAATTCACAGACTGGGTAAAGAGGCTCCAGTTCCTGATGGGGAGGCAGCAAAGCTGTCCTAGGAAGGAATCTGTGTGTAGGGCTGGGAGAAGCTCTTGGTTCTGCGTTGGCAAACCAACCATGCAGGTTCACCTGTGCCCACAATAACCTGCATCTCTCCTACAGGAGAAACATGAACCCCGAAATACTCGTCTCATTAAGGTGTTATGCCCTCCCCTTATGTGTCACTTTCTAATTCTGTAGGGTGTTGGTGTGGCTGGGCTCACTCAGGGCCACTTGCATGAGTGCGGTCAGGTGGCAGATCAGCAGTGGCCTCAGCCACACATCTGCATCATGTGGGCCACCACTGGGCATATTTGTTCACATTGAAGTGCCTGGGCTTCATCAAGGCTCTGAAAGGCGACTTAGAAATGACCCAATGTCATTTCTGCTACACTCTCTGGGCTGAAGTGAATCACAAGCCTGGCCCAAGCTTAAAGGGTCAGAGAAGAAACTTCACACCTAAATGGGAGATGTGGCCAAGTCACCCTTTGAATGTTGGAAGAATAAGCAGGAAGGAATTAGCTCAGCCATTTTTGCAAACAATCTATCACAACCACAATCTTGTATATATAAGGTTCAAAACGCCACATTCTCCCACACTTCTGCATATCACATAGGGTATTATCATTCTCCAGTGTTTCTGAGGGTGTTTTGTATGTGTGTGTGGGGAGGGCCTGTGAGTGTAGGGTGCTTTACACAGGAAAGCGCATGACCTAGCACTGAGCTGTGCCCAGCTTTTCCACCGTTTTTTTAATTGTGGCAAAGTACTCATGAAATAAAACGCGCCGTAACTTCTCCTATCTGCAGGGTCTTCCCTTTTCAGTTACTCCTGATGTGCGTAGGCTGAAAGTATGCAGACCTAACTCACAGCCCAATTCCATCGCTCTCCACACTACACCTTTCTGATGAAAAGCCAATAAAAAGGCGAGGCCTTTGGCCTTGGCAAACTCTTGGTACATACTGCAGTCTGCCTTCTGTGCGATTCTGGGCACACGAGTAACTGTTTAACTCCCAGGGATTATATTTTACTGTCTTGATGTCTTAGTCATTTCCAGCATCCTGGGAACAAAGTTGGGAGTAGGTAAGAGAGAAAGCCAGCCACTCCTGGTCCCACTGTCTCTCCCACGCAAGTTAGAATGTGAATAAGTATATTTTTTAAAAATGGCTTATGGGGAAGGGAGCTGACTTCAGTATTTCAAGGTTTTATGATAATCATATAAACACTGATTTGTATCATAACATGACAATTAAAAGAATAAAATATTTATGAAAATATTGTGTGTGTGTGCGTGTGCGTGTGTGTGTGTGTGTGTGTGTGTGTGTGTGTGTGTGTGTAGAAAAGATTATGTATGACGTGTGGCTGGGAGGGATGTGCCACAGACTACTTGGGGTGAGAGGACAACCTCTTTATGGTCCTCACCTTGTTGCAGACAGTCTCCTGTTGTTTTTTGGCACAGAAGCTTCTGAGAATGCTAGCAGGGAGTGCTGGGACTACCAACCATATCTCTCCAGCTTCCCATGGGCTCTGGGAATCCTAAGTCAGGTCTTCACAGTAGCATCGCCAACTTTTTGCCCACTAAGCCATCTCCCCAGCTGGGGAGGCAGGGAGTGTAGCCCAATCAATAAAGTGGTGGCCTAGAGTCAGGAAGCTCTGGGTTCCATTTCCAACACATAAACTAGGTGTGATGGAGTGCGTCTGTAAGTCCAGCACACGGGAGGTGGAGGCAGGACATGGCTAGTTCATCAAAGTCTTCCAGGCCTCGAAAACCAAACTTAGTCTACAGGGGCCTATGTCTAAGGAAGAAAGAAAGAAATAGAGGAAGGAAGGAAGGAAGGAAGGAAGGAAGGAAGGAGCTGCCTTTTGTAAAAATTAAATGACCCTATGACCTGGAAGAGTACCTTGGTGGAAGAACTGCTGCCAAGGATGCCCTGGTTTTGATACTTAGTGCCAGAAGGAACCAAACCAAACCAAACCACCAAGGAATAAATTATTCTAAATTTAACAAATGACCAGAAATAAACTATCAAATTCAGGATCTTATAAGGGAATAGTACATCAAACTCAAGCAAACAAATGAACACAAAGACACAGACACACATGTGTGCACACACCTGCTGACACAAACAGAGAGAGGGAGAGAGGGAGAGAGGGGAGAGAGAGAGAGAGAGAGAGAGAGAGAGAGAGAGAGAGAGAGAGAGAGAGAGAGAGAGAGAGAGAGAGAAGAGAGAAGAGAGAAGAGAGACGGAGAGAGACTTTTTGCCTGGACAGCTTAGCGGTGCTGTTCTTCCTCCACTGGGCTTGTTTGTTTTTAACTTGTGATCCCCCTGCAGAAGCATCCAGTGTGCACACAGGTTAGTGCCCTGGCCTCTGTGACGGCTTTAGCTTATTCAGTTCACCTTCTAGTTACGGTTTTACAACACCGTACACGTGTGTGTGCCTGCACACCGTGGCATATATGAGGAAGTCAAAAGACAACTGTCCACCATGTGTGCTCTGAGAAATCCAACTGGGCTTGTCAGCCTTCATGGCAAGCACCCCCTGGCTCTTCTATCCCTTAAGAGCCAACTTGTTAGCTAGATGTGGCAGTCCCCTCTGTAACCCCAGCACTTGGGAGGTGAAGGGGGAGGAATCAAGAGTTCAAAGTTTTCCACTTACACAAACTTCAAAGCCTGTGCAGTAGGAGACCCCGCCCCGAGCAATAGAACAGAACTGACTGGGGTACGAGACATAGTCCTGAATGCCTCAAGACTCCAGAGGCTGAGGCAGGAGCACAGAAAGTTCAAGGGCTAGGCTGAGGATGCGGCTTGGTGGCAGAATTCTTGTATCCCTATTTCTGGGAGTTAAGATGGAGATTATATAATTATCATATATAAAACATTATCAATAATATGTGTTGTTTTGGAAGCTCCTTTGAGGAAGGAGCTTCTGTTACTCTTCCCCCAAGACATGCCTCCTCTCACTCCCACTTTCCCACGGGAGGTGATGTCCTTCAGCAGTCACACACAGGGGCTTTGGAGGGAGGGAAATGTGTCATGTCAAGCTCTGATATTTGCACAGATTGAGGCTTCTTCATCAGGCAAAAGGCTGAGTATGAGGCTAATGTGGTGTTAAAACAGATGGGGAAGTTGAGCACCAAGCAAGCAGATCGAGTCCCATCATTGCTTCCCCACCAGTGTTGATGTTTGACTCAGCCCACACCATGTTATCCAGCTCTTTCTTCGGGGTTCTAGAACAATCCGTTACATCACACAGCAAGTGACAAGTGATGATTGCTGAGAATATAAAGGTGATCGACACTAGAATTTCTGGAACTTTTCTTGAAAGCCAAAGAAATAAGACAAAATTCTGGTTTAGACATTCCAGAAAATCCATTTTGAAGCTGAAAGGAAGGTGAAAGACATCTGAGTTTTCTATATTCAAAAATGTTTGCTAGACATGGTGGACCACACCTGTAACTCTGGGACTTGGTGGGGATGAAATTGGAGGGCTGGTTTGAGCTTGAGGTTAGCTGGGCATGTCATCTGCAGGAGATTATATCTAGAGACCAAATAATATGCCTTTCTCTCATGTGTGTATGCACATGTGCGTGTGTGTGTGTGTGTGTGTGAAAGTAAGGGGCTGGAGAGATGGCTCAGTGGTCACTGGCTATTCTTCCAGCAAACCCAGGTTTGATTCCCAGCACCCACATGGCAGCTCACAACTGTCTATAGCTTCAGTTCCAGGGGATGTGGCACACTCAGACAGACAGGCAGTGTGCCACTGCACATAAAATAAAAATAAATAAATCATTTAAAATGTTTAAAAGGAAAGTAAAAACACACACACACACACACACACACACACACACACTGGGCTTGTCAGGCTTCATGGCACACACACACATGCACACGTGTGTGCACGCATGCACACACACACACACACGCACACACGCACATGGCTTGAGAAGGGGTGGAGGTTATCAGGAGAGGAGGGCGCAGGAGTGGGGTGACTATGCTTAAAGTACACAACAGACTTGAACAACCATATTTAACTTTTATTTTTATTTCACTAACTTTCGTGTTTGTGTGAACGTGTATGGGCGTGTGTGTGTGTCACAGAGTGAGTGTAGAGGTCAGAGGACAATATCAGAGGAGACATTCAGGACTGAGGCTGAAACTTCTGGGCCCCTGGCACAGTAGTAGGTGCTCTTAACAGCTAAGCCGTCTTCCAGCCTGTGATACAGTTTCCTTCCTTTTTCTTTCTTTCTAGTTTTTAATTTTTATTTTATGCAAATGTGTGTTTTTCCTGTGTGTGTCTGTGCATCCTACACATGCCTAGTGCTCATAGAGGCCAGAGGGGAACATCAGATCTCCTGGAACTGGAGTTACAGATGCTTATGAACTGTTGTGTATGAGCTGGGAATCGAACCTGGGTCCTCTGGAAAAGCAGCAAATATCTTTTACCACCGAGCCACCTTTTCAGACCCCCAGATACAATTTTCTAAAAATATTTTTTAATTACATTTTTATTTACTTTCTCTGTATGTGTGTGGCTATTCTTGCCCAAGACACCCTCATGGAAGTCAGAGGACAACCTCTGGGAGGCAGCTGTTTCTTTCCCCTGCGGTGGCAAGTGTCTCCACTCGCACCCTCTCCAGCCTGCCATTTAAAAAATTTAATTTTTGAATAATCTCATTTTTCAAGATTGAAATAATGGAAAAAGAAACAAAAAAACAAAGAAAGAAAAATGTAAATGAGAGTTTGGGTTTTTTGTTTTGTTTTGTTTTGTTTGTTTTTGGACATGCTTTGTGTAGAAGAATTTGACCCAGGATTGAGCCCAATGTCAGGGAGATAAGGGTTACTTGATTGACTGACAGGAGTACAACTTAGGGTATGAAATCTCTTCGGTCTCGGAGAACAGCAGTCAGATGAGCCTACCTAGAGATCTGGGATTTCCTAGCACACAACCTAGTCATTTGGAGCTTACAGTAAACTACGCAAAGAAAACAGAAATGAGAAGCTGGGCGTGGTGGCACATGCCTTTAATCCCAGCACTTGGGAGGCAGAGGCAGGCTGATCGATGTGAGTTCAAGGTCAGCCTGGTCTACAAAGTGAGTCCAGGACAGCCAAGATAACACAGAGAAACCCTGTCTCGAAAACCAAACCAAACAAAAAAACCAGGAATGAGGCATCAAGCCGGGGACTTCTGCTATGAGACAAAATGACACAGGACCCTTCCCAAAATGAGACAGAAAGAATTCCTGAGTCTCCTCATATATGGCAACTCTCCAGGGTGTGTGGTTCAGGGTGTGTGGATCAATAGTTCAAGGTCACTGAGCCCTAGCACACAAGCATGTTTTATGTATTACTTAGTTACATGTTTATTTGTTGATTTTAAAGACAGTTCCTTGTTATTTAGGCCAGGCTGGCCCCAAACTCATCACTTCCTGACTCTACCTGACCATGTTGGAAAGACTGGCATATCCTACCTGGTGCTATTATCATTTCTTTTTAAATTTTCTCCTCGTTTTTTTTTGAGACACGGTTTCTCTGTGTAGCCCTGGCTGTCCTGGAACTCACTTGGTAGACCAGGCTGGCCTTGAACTCAGAGCCACCTGCCTCTGCTTCCCATAGTGCTGGATTAAAAATGTGCATCACCACACCCAGCTCCTTTAAACTTTTTAATATTTAATTTTATTTATGTGAAATGTGTGTGTGTGTGTGTGTGTGTGTGTGTGTGTGTGTTTGTGTGTGTGTATGCTCCTGTGTACATGTGCCTGCTGAGGCTACCCGAGGCTGTTAGACCCCCGGAGCTGGAGCTGCAGGTAAGTCATCTGATGCTGATGCTGGGAACCAAACTCTGGTCCTCCAAAGAGCAGCAAGCACCCTAAACTGCTGAGCTATCTCTCCAGCCCCACTCTACATTTTCTTTCCTTTTTAAAACAAGAGCACCAATGCACTTTTATTCACTTTTCATTAGTTTAAATCCAGGAAGGGTACAGCATCACACAGATTCTGGGTCCAATGGCCCTCGCAGGAAGGTTGCTTTGGAATTTGGCAGGAACCATGCCACTGTTTCCATGGGCCCAAGTTACTTTCCCCAGATCACTCTGGTTTTGTTTGCTTTGCCTCCAGGAGTCACTGTGTTGGTTTTTGCTTTATACTCATAAGCACATCTTCTGACTAAATAGACTTCAGTTTCATCCCGGGCATAAACATCTTCAATCTTAAGAAGAGCCGTGTGCTCTCTTTAGTTCTGGAGACTTCTCTTGTAGCCAGCAAAAATGGCCTTGCTCTACAGCCTTCCAGACATAGCTGTGTTTTAGAAGTCCTGTTCCAGGCAGGCCTCTGCGGGCACCAAGATGGCCTATATTTTCTAATTAATTAAATTTCTAGACATGTCATGGTGTAGCTCGGGCTAGCCTTGAAACCACTACGTAGCCAGGAATGACCTTGAACTGCTGATAGTACATATCCATACGCCCTCCTAAGCCTGAGATGACAAGCGTTTACCCGAATGCCTAGCTGGGCACCACGCCCCAGATGAAGGAATAGATATTTGAACTTTCCGTGGCTTCTGTGGGGATTCTGCTCCTCGATGTCAGCCCACTGTGGACCCACTGAAGTCTGGGGCCACTTGTACCCCAAACCAGTTCTACCAGGATCCACCTCAGACCTCAGGTCATCAGAATCACTCTTTTTTTTTCCTCCCCGAGACAGGGTTTCTCTGTGTAGCCTTGGCTGTCCTGGACTCGGATTTGTAGACCAGGCTGGCCTCGAACTCACAGTGATCTGCCTGCTTCTGCCTCCCTCGGTGCTGGGATTAAAGGTGTGCGCCGTCACGCTTATCAGCTCCGTTCTTGATGGCAAGTGTCTTGATACATGTATTAAAGATATTATCTTTTAATAGTCCATCTGTTTGCTTGCCTGCCAGCCTCCTGGATGAGTGTGAGCTTGAGGTTTCACCAGTGGCCAGAGCAGTGTCTGGTAAGTGTGCACAACTTGTCCAATATCTGTCAATGAACAAATAAGCATTAACATATACTTTGGTAGGTAGTCTAAAATATATAAAATATTTCTGGAGTACTGGATTTTGGCATCTGAATATTTTAGTGTAAATTGCAATGTTCACTATTGTAGATAAGAAGAATTAAGAAGCCAGGCGTGGTGGTGCACACCTTTAATCTCAGCATTCGGGAGGCAGAGACAGGCGGATCGCTGTGAGTGTGAGGCTAGCCTGGTCTATAAATTGAGTCCACAATAGCCAAAGCTACACAGAGAAACCTGTCACAGAAAAAAAAAATATTTATTTTATGTATATGAATATGCTGTCTTCATGCATACCAGAAAAAGGAATCAAGCTGTGAGCCACCATGTGGTTGCTGGGAATTGAACTCAGGACCTCTGGAACAGCAGTCAGTGGTGCTCTTACCCACTGAGCCATCTCTCCAGCCAAGAAAGAACTGTCTAAATCCACTCAAATGTCCATTTACAGTCTTCCATTTCAAGCTTCTTCTGCCAGGACAGATGAGCAAAGCCTTTCCCAGGTAAGCAGAAGAGGCCTGCAGGAGCTTCTGACTCCAGCACTCAGCAGACAAGGCGCGTGAGCAACACACTCATCTTCAAGGCAAGGAAACATTCTGCCAAGGCAAGGAAGCCATACATTTCAGGCTTGAGCCTCAGTAGAGCCCGACTGTGGGCCCAGTCAGGGCTGTAGGCTTGAGTCCTAAAGGAAGAGCAGGAGACAGCCCTCTAGCCCACGGGCTCAGAGGCTCCAGCACTGGACACAGGCAGAAAGTCCAAAACCACCTGGGCCAGTGGGGAAAACATGAGCCATCTTGGGACAGAGATGGAGACAGCTCATTGTGAAATACTCAATCCCAGGCAGAGGAACAGATTTCCCTGGGGTTTGGTTGTTTATACTTTGGTGCGGTTAGCCGGGCATGGTGGCACATGCCTTTAATCCCAGCACACAGGAGGCTGAGGTGGGCGGATCGCTATGAGTTCGAGGCCAGCCTGGTCTACAAAGTGAGTCAGGACAGCCAAGGCTACACAGAGAAACCCTGTCTCGAAAAACAAAACAAACAAGCAAAAATACTTTAGCGCGGTTTAGAAGTCAAATGAACTTTTAAATTCTCATCCTTAGAGGTTACAAAGAGAATTACTTTGGTGTGGCCTGATGCATCTTCTATTTCTTTCTCTCTTTCCTTTTTAAAATTTTTTATTTTTTATTTTTTTCGGGACAGGGTTTCTATGTGCAACAGCCCTGCTATCTTGGACTCATTTTGTTTATTTTATTTTTATTTTATTGGTTTTTGAGACAGGGTTTCTCTGTGTAGCCTTGGCTGTCCTGGACTCACTTTGTAGACCAGGCTGGCCTTGAAATCACAGTGATCCACCTGCCTCTGCCTCCCAAGTGCTGACACTAAAGACATGGACCACCATGTCCAGTTTTCTTTTGTTTCTCTTTACTGACTTCTAGATTAAAAAAAATATATCCTTCAGTATCAGACATTTTTTTATTTCATTGCTATTTCATAACTAATTTTGATACTGTTATGAGTTATAATATAAATATCTGATAGGTGACACCTGTGAAAGGGTTATTCAATCCCCAGAGGGGTTGCAACCCATAGGTTGAGAACCGCTGCTCTATACTCATGGACTATATATCCTCAGACTCAACCAAGCATAATTGAAAGCTCTTTTTTTTTTTTTTGGTGGAGGAAGAGGGGGTTGGTTGTTTTTGTTTGGTTTTTTGAAACAGGGTTTCTCTGTGTAGCCCTGGCTGTCCTGAAAATCTCTCTCTAGACCAGGCTGGTCTCCAACTCACATAGATTCACCTGCCTCTGCCCATAAGTGCTGGGATTAAAGGTGTGCACCACTACAGCCTGTCTTGTTTGCATGTGTGTGCGTATCATGCATGTACAGTGCCCAGTGGAAGCCAGAAGAGGGCATTAGAGGTCTTGGATCTAGAGTCACAGGTGGTTGTGAGACACCATGTGGATACTGGGGACCTAAGTTGGGTCCTCTGAGCCTCAGACACATTGAAGCTGGAGATGTTAGATTGGGCAAGTGGGCTGGCCACCTCCCTCTTACACCTTGGCCTGCGGTAAGAACAGGCCCATGAACTTTGTGTGTTCAGAATCTTAGTCTCACTGGTCAAGATGAGGATACCTGTACTAGCACTCAGGAGGCAGAGACAGGAGGATCACAGATTCAAACCCAGCCAATGCTACATAGCGACAACCTGTGTCCAAAAAACTGGAGCCCTGGTTGGGGTTGGGGTGGAGAGATGGCTTGGTGGTTAAGAGCGTTTGATGTTCTTGTAGAGGATCCAGGTTCAGTTCCTAGTGCTCACATGGCAGTTCACTGGGGTCTGTAACTCGAGTTCAAATGGACTCCGCACCCTCTCCTAGCCTCTGGAGGTACCAGATGCGCATGGAAGACACGTACTAAGATAAGGGCAACGTGTGCACATACACAAACACACAAAGCAGAGTCCTCAAGTACACATTAGAAGTAATTTTCTTGGGGCTGGAGAGATGCTCAGTGGTTAAGAGTGCCGCCTGCTCTTCCAAAGGTCTGGAGTTCAATTCCCAGCAACCACAGGGTGGCTCATAGCCATCTGTAATGTGATATGGTGCCCTCTTCTGGCTTGAAGGAGTACATGCAAGCAGAGCACTGTATACATAATAATAAATAAGTAAATCTTTAGAAGTGATTTTCTTCTGATTTCACTTTCTTGTGCTTATGAACCTGCCAGCCTGCACTGCCAAGAGTCATTATGAGGACATTCTGCAAATCTGAAACCCTGTCTTGAAAAACAGCGCACAAGAAAACAAAGAAACAAAACAACAAAAACCCAAAGATAGGGTGGCCAGACGTGCCCCAGCACGCAGAAGGCAGAGGCAGGCAAATCACGGAGAGTTCCAGGCCAGCCAGGACTACAAAGTACAACTCTGTCACAAAACAAAACAAAAACATAAAGTGGAGAGTGATAGAGGAACACACACACATATGACACATGCATACCCACCACTCTTTCCATCGCCAAGTTAAACTGTATCACTAGTAATAAATTCAGCTTGATTAACACCCCCCCACATCACATACATACAAAAACTAACTTATTATTTCTTTATTATGTATACAGTGCTCTGCCTGCACATATATCTGCAGGCCAGAAGAGGTCATCAGATTACATTACAGACGGTCGTGAGCCACCATGTGGTTGCTGGGAATTGAACTCAGGACCTCTGGAGGAGCAGACAGTGCTCTTAACCTCTGAGCCATCTCTCCAGCTCCAACTTATTATTTTTTAATAAATGAGGTTTGACTGATAGACAGAATATCTCAGTACATGAAATCCGTGAAGTAATTCTCAACTTATAGTGGATGAGCAAAGATAGGAGTTCCCTGTTTTACTGTTCCAAGATGTTTGTTGGCTGAGAGGAGAAACAGGTTGTGTCAAGCGAGATAGAATAAAGTTGTAGCAGAGAAGGCAGGAGGATTGCAAGTTTGAGGCCAGCCTGCTTCATTGGTCCGCATGTCTGTTTCTGGGTTAGTACTATGCTGTCACTATGGCTCTGTTGTATAGTTTGAAGACAGGTACTGTGATATCTCTAGCAGTGTCCTTTCTGTTTAGGATTTCTTTGGCTCTGCATGGTCAATTAAGATGCCTGCAAATTCATGTACTAAACTAAAAACTAAACTAAGTAACGTTGATGGGACGATGATTCTGTTTCTATAATAGTTTCAGGGATGAACTGTAATTAGGCAGCTTGGGATCTATTGGTTAGAAGCTTTCTAAACCTATGGGCTGGGAGAGCAGCTGCAGGGGTGAGCAGGTAGCTATGATGCTCAAAGAAGGTTGGTCTTAGGCCAAGAATGTAACCAGAATTAGATTGTAGAAACAGGATGGGCCAGCGTGCAATTCCAGCACTCAAGAAACTGAGGCAGGAGGATTCTAAGTTCAAGGCAAGCCTGGAATAGAAAGTAAGATTGTCTTAAAAATAGTGATAAGGCTGAAAATGTAGCTCATTTGGTAGAATGTGTGCTTAGTGTACACAAAGCTCTACGTTTCATTTCTACTACCTCATAAACCAGGTGTGGTAGTGCGTGCCTTGGGAGGTTACGGCAAGAGGATTTGAAGTCCTTAGCTACATTAATCCCAGCACTTGGGAGGCAGAGGCAGGCGGATCACTGTGAGGTCGAGGCCAGCCTGGTCTACAAAGCGAGTCCAGGACAGCCAAGGCTAACACAGAGAGACCTTGTCTGGAAAAGCCAGGAAAAAAAAAAAAAAGAAGTTTGAGACCAGCCTGAACTATAATGACAGCTTGCCTCAAAAATGAATGAATGAGTGAGTAAATAAATAAATAAAAGCAACATGGACAAGATCAGCCCAAGATGCTTGTCTCTCCTAGGAGTATGCTCCCTTCCAGCTTCTGCCCCTAAAGGTGAGCTTAGGTGAACCCCCATCCTATTTCCGGAAGTAGATGGAGTATGGGGCAGAGAGCACATAGCGATCTTACTTGGCTTTTCTGGGCTGTTATAATCCCAGGTGTTGTACTGAGATCCAGGGGCCTGTCGGCACTTAGAATTCATCCCCTGAAACTCCTGTGTCTGGGAATTAGAGCTCCTGAGAGGTTGGCCTGCCAAACTTCCCTGTGCTGCTGGGAGGGTCAGAGGCAGCTTCCTGGTGTCAGCTGACCAGTGCTTTCCAAAAGGCACCGAGTCAAACTCGGTGCACTTGACTGAGCACAGGGCCCTGGCTGCTCTCAACCCTAGCCAACGGGCCAGCCAATGAGTGGCCGACAGAAATGTGCTGCTGTGAGTGAGGAGGAAGGAAAACAGGGGACCCATTGAGCCGCTCCCACTTTGGCACTCAAAATGGTCAATTTTAGTTGATCAGGTTCATTTCGCAAGAGGGTTATGTGATTCCCAAGCCTTACCTCTTATCTCTGGGTAGAGGTGTGAAAACAGATCGGACTTGGCTCCGACTGGCTGCCTGAAGGAGGGTCTTTGTGTGAGGCTCAAGGTGTATAGCGTGGAAATGGACACAGGATGCTGCCTCAGGTACCCCCTGCCACGTGAGCTTTTGTTTGCCGTCATTGGAGCAAGACCAGTCTGCTTGCATCAGAAATAGAGGAGACAACACTTGTGCCACTATTCGGGGGGGTGGGGAGGGGGGAAGGGGGGTCTTCCCCTCTGCCTGGGGTGAACCTGTAGCCCCAGAGAGCTGTTCAAATGGCTCGTGGTTGTCTCCCAAGTGTGTAATGGGCCTTACGCACAGCAGGCAGCCTGAGCTGTTCATTGCCCTCTTGGGAGTGAGAAGCAAGATGGCGCCGTGCCAGCAGCCTCACAAAGTGGCGTTGTTAATTCCCCTTTAGATGTTCCTGTGTGGCTTCAGTGAAGCAGAGGAGGGTCTGTTTACACCAACTGGCTCGTGTTGACTCACTTGGGGGATGGGGACGACAATACTGGCCTCTGTTAGTGTCTGAGTGTGCTGGGTGCATTGAGCCAACACTGGAGGCTGCCCTGAGGTGCGTCTTGGTTGGGGGTGGGGGTGGGTTACAGAATTTCACCCCTGGAGGGTGAGTTCATTTCTAGCCCTCAGAAAACAAGTTTCTGACTAGGTGGAGGCTTGGCTTCTCTAAGAAGCCTATTGTCTTTGGGGAGTGAGCTGAGAGTACTCTCCAAGTTAGGTCCTTGGAAATTTGGGGGGATTTGGATGCCACTTAAAATATATGTGAAAATAGGACGTATTTGGGAGCTTACTATAGAGGCTTTCCTCACAACTGTTTTAAGTACATCCTAGTCATGGTTTGCTGAAGACCGGTTCGCTTTGTTTAGACAAGGTCTTAGGTAGTCTAGCCTACTCTCCCACTCACTGTGCAGCCGAAGATGCCCTTGAACTTCCAATCTTCCTGCCCCAGCTGTCAAGTGTTGGCATTACAGCCTTGCACCACTTTGCCTGCATCCTGTTGAAGAGCTTTAACTGTTTACTTGCTTAGTATTTGAAATGTAGTGCCTTATAGGTCAGGCTAGCTTCCTAGTCCTTATAGAGCAGAGGCTGACCTTGAGGTCCTGAAGGTCTTCCTTAGCGATCAGAGTGCTGGAACTGCAGGTATGCACCACAGCAGCTAGATTTTGTTTGTTTGTTTGGTAGGCCAGCATGGCCTTGAACTCACTGTGTACCTCAGGCCAGCCTTGCATTTGAGAGCCTTTAGCCTCCGAGTAATGAAATTGCAGACACGCACCAACATGCCCAGCTCTACTTAACATTTTGCCACAAAATTTGTCCCCCCGCCCCTCACTCCTCCAAAGACGGCTTAGGGGATGGACACTTCGTGGGAAGGATACAGCCCCAGGTCAGGAAGGTCCTCTAGAGCCCAAGGCCAGGTCGTTTATAGACCTCTCCTCTGTTTTTGCAGAGACTCTCCTTGTCCCAAGGCTATGGCCTAAGGCGTCACTTCCAAGACTTTCTTTTCTCATTCTGGGGTTTTTACAACTTCTGTTTGCTTCATCTAAGAAAGAAAAAAACAAAAATAAAGTCATGACATCTGCAGTTTTCGGGAAATCTGTTAACCTTTACAGTGCTATCCCCATCCCCACGCCCCAGGGGAATAAGACACAATGATTATTCTGTCTTTTTGCCTTAAAAGCTTTCCGGGTCCCTTTGAGCAGAACTCTGAAATGTCCCCTCTCCCTCTTCATTAGCTGGTGAGCTATTTTCAACCCACTCTCAACCTGGCAAACAGCATTCTACCACAGAGTTGCACGTCAGCCACACTATGAAATCCAAATTGGGGTGGGGGTGGGGGCTACTCTTCCAGAAGACCCAGGTTCAATTCCCAGCACCCGCATGGCAGCTCACAACTATCTGTAATTCCAGCTCCAGGGGATCTGACACCCTCATTCAGACATACATGCAAGCAAAACACCAATGCACATTAAAGCAGACCCATCGCTAGATATATAGATAGACTGACCCATATGTGTACACCATCCCATTATTCGCCATTTGGACTCCTAGAGCCTTCACTCCCTATCAACCAGTTTCTCCAAGCTGATCCCCTGGCCCAGTGTGACTCCCCCACCAGGTTCGGCCCCTTATTCATGATTGTGGCTAACAGCACAGCACGGGGAGGTGTTTTTGTTTACTTTTCTGTCTCTAGTAGCGTATAAAGGTGCAGACCACAGGCCCTAGTCAACATTTGCTGGGTCATTTTAACTAGACCGCTCACTAACATGCTCTCGGTGCGACTCAGCACGTCTAACCATTTGGGCATCTGCTTTGTTGTTTTCCTGAGTGGGTCAGTGTTAGGTCACGGTGGCTGCCAAGTGAAGACTGCGGGTTCTAGACCTGGGAGAGCAGGAAAGCCTGGCCCAGGATGCTCTCTGTCATTGTTCTTATCTATGGACTAGATCTCACTTGCCCAGACTTGCCCAAGCGGTCCCCTCTCGCTTCAGCCTCCTGGGTGCTGGGATTCCAGGTGTGCGTTTACCACACCCAACCCAAGGGCAATTTTGTGTTACCTACTAGCTTTTAAGAAAAACTGAACCGGGAGGGAGGAACGGGAGTATACAAGGGATGGCATAACAATTCAGATGTAATCTGAATAAATTAAGAAAAAGAAAAAAAAACTGAACCAAATGTTTCCATCTCTAAGATCCTATCTCATGGAAATGCAATGTTTAAGGCCAAACTATTAGAGTTGTTGGTTTGAAGACCTGGTACAGGAAAGCTGCAGCTGCCCACACCTGAGTGACTTTGTGGCTCTGATGCAGAGGATGCTTGATGCTCTCTGTACTCTCCAGTGAGCCAGGGAAATGTGAGTAGCATCGTCCTTGTGACTTTAGGTCATTTGCATGTTGTCTTTTGGCAGTTCTGGGGATTGAGCCTAAGGCAACTGCTGTGTCATTGACAACCTTGCTCCGCCTCCTCCTCTTTCTCTTCCTCTTCTTCCTCTTCCTCTTCCTCCTCTTCTTCTTATTCCTCCCCTTTCCCTTCTTCTTCTTCTTCTTCTTCTTCTTCTTCTTCTTCTTCTTCTTCTTCTTCTTCTTCTTCTTCTTCTTCTTCTTCTTCTTTTAGACAAATTCTTACTAACATACCAGGCTGGCCTTGGAGACACTCTACAGACCTTGAATTTGTAATTCTCCTGCCTTTGTTGTTCAAGAAGCTTGGATTGCCAGGCGTGGTGGCGCACGCCTTTAATCTCAACACTTGGGAGGCAGAGGCAGGCAGATTGTTGTGAGTTCGAGGCCAGTCTGGTCTACAAAGTGAATCCAGGACAGCCAAGACTACACAGAGAAACCCTGTTTTTAAAAAGCAAAAACAAACAAACAAACAAAACAAACAAAAGAAGAAGAAGAAGAAGAAGAAGAAGAAGAAGAAGAAGAAGAAGAAGCAGCAGCTTGGGTGACAGGCCTGAGGTACCAGACCTGGACAACTGCTTGTGGGTTTTTTCTTCATTTTTTAAGATGAGGGTTTTTAATAGGCTGGCCTCAAACTCATTATGTATTAGAGCTGCCCTTGGACTTCTTGTCTTCCTGCCTATACCCCTCAAGTGCTGGGACTGAAAGTGTGTGCCACCATACCGGGCATGCACGGTGCTGGGGACAGGATCCACAGCTTTGTACATGTTAGGTGAATATCCAAATAAGCTACATCCTTGGTCCCTTCCATTTAAGAAAATATTTATTAGCCAGCTGTAGTGGTGCACACCTTTAAGCGCAGCAGAGGCAGAGGCAGGTGATCATTTGCTGTGAGTTTGAGGCCAATCTGCTCTACAAAGCGAGCCCAGCCAAAGCTACACAGAGAAACCCTGTCTCAAAAAAGTGAACAAACAAACAAACAAAAAAATAAGAAGAAGAAAAGAGGGGGCCAGAGAGATGGCTCAAAGGTTAAGAACCCTGATTGCTCTTCCAAAGGTCCTGAGTTCAATTCCCAGCAACCACATGGTGGCTCACAACCATCTATAATGTGATCTGATGTCTTCTTCTGGCCTGCAGATGTACATGCAGGCAGAGCACTGTATACATAATAATAAATAAATAAATCTTTTTAAAGGAGAAGAAGAAAAGGAAAAGAAAAATATTTATTTATATATTTTATATTTATTTGGTTTTTTGAGACAGGGTTTCTGTGTGTGTAGCTGTGGCTATCCTGGACTTCCTTTGTAGACCAGGCTGGCCTCAAACTCATAGAGATTCACCTGCCTCTGCCTCCTGAGTGCTGGTATTAAAGGGATGCTCCACAATGCCTGTCTTATTTTGTTATTTTTATTGTATCTTAAGACTTACATTTTGTATTGTGTGTGCCTTCCTGTGGAGTGTGTGTGTGTGTTTGTGTGTGTGTGTGTGTGTGTGTGTGTGTGTGTGTTTGCTGTAGTGTATGCATGTGTATTCAGTACCCAAAGAGGCCAGAAGAGGGCGTTTGGTCCTTGGGAGCTGGAGGCACATGGCTGCAGGCCTTCTGACATGAGGTACTATGTACTGTACTAATCTTCTAGAAAAACAGCAAGCACTCTTAACCACTGAGCCATCTCCAGTTCCCACATCCAACCCTCACTTTTAAATAGGGCATTCTAGAAGATAGAAAACATTTCCCAACCACCAATGGGCAAGATGACGGGGACCTTTTTCTCCATGGGCTTCTGGGACACTATTCAGGGGGCTCCCTGTATGAGTCCAGATGACCTGTGTTGGGCTGTGGTGGACCTAAAGCAGGCTTCGTTCTGCTTAGCTCTCCTGTTGTGGAGAAAGCCTGGGACTAGGACCAGACTAAATCCTGTAATGCCATTTGCTGCATGCTTGCTGTATCAGCACTGAAGAGAATCCTCACCAACACACTTCCATGCAGCAGCCCTGTGCTTCAGCTTTTCTGCGTATTCTTTAGAGTTCGTTTAGCAAAAAGGGGCCTTGAACTCACGAAGTGGGCGAGGATAGCATTGAACTCCTGATCCTGGCGCTTCTATTTCTCAAGCCCTGGGATTATAGATGTAGACCATTATACCTGGTGATGTCTTTCTACTTTAACTCATTCATTCATTTGCTTATGAGACAAAACCTCTAGCCCAGGCTAGCTGTCAACTAACAACGTAGCTCCATTCTTTATGTAGTTGACAATGACCTTAAGCGTCTGATCTTCCTGCTTCCATGTCTCAAATGCTGGGATGATTCTGGGAATCAAAGCCAGGGCTTCATGTAGTCTATGCAAACACTACCAGCTGGGCCACATCCCTAGCCACTTATCCTCCCTTCCTTCCTCTCTTTCTTAGATGATCTTACTCTGTAACCAAGGTTGGCCTTGAACTCATAACCCTCTTGACTCAGCTATCTGGTGCTGGGATTACAGATGTGCCCCAACAGAATAGGTTTTTTTTTCTCTACCTTCCCTTTCTCTTTCCCTTCCCATCCCCACCCCTCCCCTTCTCTTGTCCCCTCCTCGTTTGAAACAAGATCTTGCTATGTAGCCTTGGGTGGCCTGGAACTTTTCTTTTACTCATTTTACTACTGAAAAGAAATGAAAGCTCATGGATAAGTAATTAGTTCAGGATCTGAACCCAGGCCCAGTTAAACCCACATTGCATTCCCTGGCACCCAGCCAATCTTCCAGTTATGTCAAAGAGTAGGCATGAATAAACAGAGCCTAACGAATGTAGCCCCTATCTCCTGGAACTTCAGGGAAGACCATTTGGGAGACACCCAAGAAATGATATGTGCGGAACACACTGGGCCGGTCTGGCTTAAAGAAAGATCAGGGGCCTCAGAAGGCGACGGGCCACACCTGTTTTAATTTGCTGACTCAGACTTGGTAATAGCCAAGGGCATGTGGCTTCTCTGAGCCTCCCCTTGTCCCCACTGAACTGGACTCCTAATCCCAATCTCACAGAGCTGTGGGGAAGAATAAAGGAAATGGCATAGCAAGGCACAAAGCCCTGCTTGGCACATAGGAAGGTGTGGACCTCAGTGCATCTTCACGCTCCAGTAATGCCGAGCAGGTCTCAGAGAACACCATGGGTACCAGCCCTCCCGCCACACACATTATCTCTCTGACCCTCACAGCAAGCCTCACTTGCTACCTCTCAGCTGCCTCTAACTGCCAGCTTCAGGCAAAGCCTGTTTACATTTGGCTCTCTGCTACTTGCTTCCATCTACATGTCTGACTTCGGGAATGCGGCTTAGACCCACCAGTCTGTCTGTTGGATCTACTCTGGTCAAGGTCAACTATACTTGGCTTGGGGGTGAAATCAGTAGTAGTGGACCTTGCAGTCCTGTTTTACCTGTTTCGACGTTTGTACACTCTCCCTTGGTTTCCAGGTTCGCTCTGTTTCTTTTGCCCTCTTGTGGCTTTCACGGCTTCCCTTCCTCCTAGGAGCCTCGAGTGATTCCTTAGTGTCTGTCTATCCCAGATCTCACTCAGATGCGCCCGTTTCCTTCCGAGTCCATAAGGCCCTGGATTGCCCTCCCCTAGAACTGGCGTGATTTCCAGATGGTGTCTTTTTCCTCTGTTCAACCCACCCTTTGCTCTGAGGACCAAGCTGCGCTCCATACTCATCATGGGAGCTGGGTGCCGTCTGTTTGGCGCCTGCCTGCCTGCCTCCCGTGCAGCTCCTGCCTCCCCGTACCCCTTGGTGGGGTCCCTGCCTCCTGGGCCCTCCTCAGGTGTACCTTCACTTTACTACAGCACCTCACCATGCCCTCTGTTAACACCACCTGCCAAACCATCTTCCAATGTCGGGTGCCCAGACAGGGTCCCCTGAGCCCTGAGTGTTTCTCTTGGCACACTGTGCCTCCTCTTTGCTTCCCTTTCCCCTCTCCCGTCCTTTCCTTTCCTTTCTTTTCCTCCTCCTCCTCCCTTCCTCTTTCTCACTCTCTTTTGCTCTCCATCTAAATTCAGGCCTCCTATGTGTAAGGCAGGCAGTGTACCACGGAGCTGAGCCCCAGCCCTTTCATCCTTGGAACTCCAGGTTCTGCTCTTCTCTCTGTCTCTGTCTGTCTGTCTCTGTCTCTGTCTCTGTCTCTCTCTTGGTTTTTGTGGTTTTATTTAAACAGAAATAAAACATGCACACAAGCCACCCACTTATTTCCTTTGCTGCGTAGCGTGGCGTTGGGATTGGTGACTCTGATGGCCAGCTGTGCTGCTCTTTCTACCACAGCTTTTCTGATCTTGGAGGAAATGCTGTGAGCAATCGCAGCACAGTAAGCTTTGCTGCTGGGTGTGGTGGCACATTCCTCTAATCCCAGCACTCGGGAGGCAGAGGCAGGCAGATCCTTGTGAGTTCGAGGCCAGTCTGGTCTACAGAGTGAGTCCAGGACAGCCAAGGCAACACAGAGAAACCCTGTCTCTGTAAAACAAAAAACAAACAAGCAAAAGATTTGCTGCACATCAGCAGCGCGTCCAGCTCCTTGACACTGTGGACCAGAAACTTCCGGGAGCAGCTGAAACTTCCGGGAGCAGCTGGGTAGCATGTGCTTGGTCTCCTTGTTGCTCCCATAACCAATGTTGGGCACCAGGATCCGGCCCTTGAATCGTTTCCGTGCCTGTTGTTGATACCTCTGGGTTTCCACCAGTTTCGTTTAATTCTGACACATCGATCTGATGAACGTCTCAGTCCTCTTTTTTGACGATCTTGGGCTTCCCCAGATCAGGTGCAGCCACCATGGCAGCCACCTTGTTGGTAAAGCCGAGGAAGAAGTGGTTCTGCTCTTCTTAACTAAACTGCCACTTGCTCCTCAAACTGCTCATTGCTTCCATGCGCAGCAAGTCTCCCCTGCCTTGGTCCCTGTGGTGTCCTCTGCCTTGCTTGCAAGGAAAGCCACACCTGGCCTAGCTCAGACGTTCACCCTGAGTGGCTCAGCATGGCCCTGTGCTACCCTCAATGCAGGCCTCTGCACCTGAGAATTCGGGGTATCTGTTTCTCCATGACCTTGAGGACAGGCTAAGGACGGTCCCTCAAAAGAGGAGCGTCAGACACTCTTCTTTCCAGTTCTCTGCACATCTCCTTTGCTAAAATCAAATGCAATCTTCCTATAGTCTCTCCTCCCAAGGGCTCTTCAGAAACAGAGAGTGTAGCCCTCCATATGTGTGTGCGATCCAGGGGGGTTGACTGCTCTGCAAATGCAGCACCACTAAGCTGGATGTATTCCTGGACTCTTTTTATTCATTTTATCTTAAGACAAATTTCTTGCTAAGTTGCTCACAAATTGGCCTTGAGCTCACTCTGAACAAAACGCTGAATGGAAGGTGGCTTTGTGAAAAATGTAATTTCTGTGAGAAAACAGTTTTTGCAAAGTTCAGATGAATGAGTGTATTAGTTTGGGGATTTTTTTTTCTGCCTTCAACAAATGATCAAGGAAAATAGATTTATGAAATGTAAACATTCATGTGTAGTATTTGTAGCTTTTCTAATGTAGGGGACAAAGGTCCCCGGGAACAACAGACTGACAGTATTTCTTTCACAGGGTGATTGCAATCTAAATACAACAGAAAAATTGCTCTACACAAAGCACCCCACAGATAAAAATCTGGGGGAGGGGACCGTTAGGTCTCTTTTTCTTTTTTCCCCTTATTTTTTCTTTCCTATTCCTTTCTTTGAGAGGGGCCCTTTGGCAGCGAGGACAGACATGACTGAATGAGAAGCCAGCACTGGGCTCTGCTGACGGAGTGTCAGGGGAGAGCAGTTTGTTAGGGCAGAGCAACCAGTGATAAAATGGGAGATATCAGAAATGTTTGGGTCAGTTCTTCCTTTTACATCTGAGGGTACGGATCCTAGGCAGGGTTACAGTTTGGAGAAACACAGAGCCTCATCGTGTGAAATTTCCCTCTCAGACATGTTCTATGAGATACACAGGGATACACAAAGTGTTCTATAGAATTGATGGTTTAATGAAAACAACAACAACAACAAAACCAAAACAACAACAACAACAACAACAAAACTCCCTATGTTGGAAAGAAATCCTTGAGAGTGTTTTTTTTTGTTTGTTTGTTTGAGACAGAGACTCATGTAACCCAGGTTGGCCTCAAACTCCCTATGTAGCTAAAATAAAAAGTGCTGGGATTACAGTTGGGCATCAAACACCTGGTTTTATATAGTGCTGGGGATTGAACCCAGGACTTTGTGAAAACTAGGCAGGTACCCTATCAACTGGGCCACACCCCCAACCCTCTCCCCAGTTTGGGTTTTGTTTTAGGACAGAGTCTCTATAGCTGAGGGTGGTTTCAAACTCCTAATGGCTGGCTTTCCGGCCTCAGCCTCCTGAGTGCCGGGGTTACAGGTGTGAGTCACTCCTGGGCCTGATGGCTCCAGCATGTAAAGTCACTTGGGTGATAAAGGCAGAAGGGGGAGAACCTCAGATTTGGGGCCAGTCTGGACCATGCAGCAAGTGAGCTGGTGACCTAACATGTGGCACTGTCCTACCTTCCTTCCTTGGTGACCTTTGCTCTCTCTGTGATGGAAGTCAGAAGTCCCCCCCTCCCCCCCGGCCCCCAGGGAAAGTCACTGCTGCCCTGAGCACCTCCTTCACTGCTCAGTGAATTCTGTGCTGTTGGCTCTCAGTCTCCTCTTGGCTCTTGAACATTTTCTGGGTGTTTAGGCTTTGCTCTTCCTCTCTCCCAGCCACCTGCCTTCAGCGTCAGGCCAGGAAGTGACGCACTGGAGGCGCCAGGTGCCTTTGAAACAACAGAATGTAGTTCCCATGGTCCTAAGGCTGGACAGTGCAGAGGCTGCTGACACCGGTTCCGTGTCACACCCTCACGTGGCTTAGCAGAAGCAGGCAGATGTCTGGGAGTGGGAGGTCAATCTGTATGTTGAGTTCATGGTCAGCCAAAGCTAGGTAGTGATACTGTATCTAAGATAGAGAAAGAACAGTAATTCTTTTTGGTTTTGTGTGTGTGTGTGTGTGTGTGTGTGTGTGTGTGTGTGTGTGTGTGTGTTTCTGAGACAGGGTCTCTCTGTGTAGCCTTGGCTGTCCTGGACTCACTTTGTAGACCAGGCTGGCCTCGAACTCACAGAGATCTGCCTGCCTCTGCCTCCCAAGTGCTGGGATTAAAGGCGTGCGCCACCATTGCCAGGCTAAGGGCCCACTTCTTAATGTTGCTACTTTAGGGTGTAATATTTCAACATATAGTCTGGGATGGGGGTGCAATCATTTAACCCATTACAAGGCTTCAGGCTTATATTGCAGTGGTGGGGTGAATGTCATTGGGGTCACCAGTGAGGATCCTGATGGTGGGGTCACTGTTTCAGTCCTGCTTGGTGCTCATAGCTCAGGGCTAAGAGCTCAGCCTGGTAAACTAGCCTGACTTCCACTCCAGTTGGCTCTGCGGCTGCTGCTGAACCTCTGGCACAGTCCTGGGCCTCTGTGGTTAGCACTCCTGAGCTTTTGCTCTATGAGAATAGTGAGCTCCAAAGGCCCAGAAGCCACCCTGGTGGATTCTTCTGCCATGTTCTCCCTCTTGGGAGAGGCAGCTCCACCACTTCCCAATTCCTGGCCTGGACAGGACAAGGCCATTACTTCATAACTGCTTCCTAATATGTGTTCCCCCAGGGAGCCATTAAAGGCGGTGACTGTGTCTCTTCAATTTCCGCAGCCCTGTGGTTAACCCCAAGTGGACAAGTTGTAGAAAGCCCAGTGCACAGAGAGATGTTCCATTTGATGTTTTAAAAAAATCTTCACAAGCTGGGCATGGTGGTGCATGCCTTTAATCCCAGCACTCAGGAGGCAGAGGCTGGTGGATCTCTGTGAGTTCGAGGCCAGCCTGGTCTACTAAGTGAGTCCAGGACAGCCAAGGTTATACAGAGCAACCCTGTCTTGAAAAGAAAAAAAAACCAACAACAACAAAATCTTCACAAAATGAAGCTTGCCTAATCTTATTTTCTTCTTTCTTTCTTTCTTTCTTTCTTTCTTTCTTTCTTTCTTTCTTTCTTCTTTTTTGAGACAGAGTTTCTCTGTGTAATAGCTCTGTCTGTCTGTCCTGGAACTCTCTTTGTAGACCAGGAAGGCCTCAAACTCACAGAGATCCACCTGCCTCTGCCTCCCTGGGTACTGTGATTACAGGTGTGCACCACTGCACCCAGTTCAGTCATTTCTAATGAAGGGACATGATCCTATCCTATGGGTGGGTGCCAGAGCAATGGTGGAAATAGCCTTTGTTTTAGAAAACTTTGGTGGCGCACACCTTTAATCCTAGCACTAGGGAGGCAGAGGCAGATGGATCACTGTGGGTTCGAGGCCAGCCTGGTCTACAAAGCAAGTTCAGGACAGCCAGGGCTACCCAGTGAAACCTTATCTCTAAATAAATAAATAAATAAATAAAACTTCCAGTTAATTAAGATGATAAAAGGAAGTGGGGAAAATGCTACACACACATGCACTGCTAACCTCGGTCTCACGATGAGGTCCTCAGATGGAGCATTAAGAGAAAGACCAAGAAGAGACTTGATACCCTATGAGCATATACAGGGGGAGGAGGTCCCCCTCAGTCACAGTCATAGGGGAGGGGAGCAAGGGGAAAATGGGAGGGAGGGAAGAATGGGAGGATACAAGGGATGGGATAACCATTGAGATGTAACAAGAATAAATTAATAAAAATCAAAAAAAGAGAAAGACAACCCATTGAAATAATTTAAGGTGGAAGTGAAAAATATGTATGTGTATACTGTACATCTCAAAGCCCTTTTCAAGACAGGACAGGAAAACAAAGACTTTGCATCAAATATGTCTGTGTCCTAGGAATTTCTTCAAAGCTCCTCTCTTTCCTTTGTTCGGTCCCCTTCTTCCCAACTCCTTCCTCTTCCCTCTTCTTTCTCCTTCATTTTTTGTTTTTTGTTTTGGGGGGGAAGGAAGATGATAGGCTTTTGTTTTGTTTTGTTTGAAGTAAAGCTGGGCCTCATAACTCAAGCTGGCCTTGAACTCGCTGTGTAGACAAGGCTAGCCTTAAACTAGCCAGTTCAAGGAACTGATGTGTAATTGCACCCACAATTGCAGCATTTGGGAGGCTGAGACAGGAAAAGTTAGACTTACATTATTATTATTATTATTATTATTATTATTATTATTATTATTATTATTATTTTAGCTTTTCTGTGTAGCCTTGGCTGTCCTGGACTCACTTTGTAGACCAGGCTGGCCTCAAACTCACAGAGATCCACCTGCCCCTGCCTCATAAGTGCTGGGATTACAGGCATGAGCCACCAGGCCAGACAATTCACTTATTTTTTTGAGCAAAACTTATAAAATATGGTTTTGAAAAATGTTCCTCACACCCTTTGCTAACCATTACCGAGTGAGAACACATTCGGTTTTGCTGTGTCTTGGGGGCGTGGGGGGGGGGGGCGCGTAGAGTGAGATGTGAGCTTGGGGCTGTTTGCCCTGCAGGTGATGGCCTGAAAACCTGCTGTAAATAACAGGTCGGTTGTAAGGGTTCTCAAATATGAAAATGGAGCTGAAACAAAGAGAAGACAGCAGGCAGACTTCCTCTGTTAAAGATTATCGAAGCATCACCCAAGTGCCAATGCTCCCATGAACCCAGCAGCCTTAAGCAACTTTGTGTCACCTACTATAACCTGATGGCTTTGAGACTCAGCTAAGGACCTCACCCAGGTTCCACGGCTTGGCTCATCACAGGGAAGACTCCTTCCCATGAAGACTCTGAGAGTTTGGGTGGTGATTCCCTGTGGTCAGCAGTGACCAGCAGTCCTAAATGAACCGCAAGCTCTGGGTGTGATGAGCTATCTTAACATTTCGAGAGAACTCTATCATGAAGGCA
This sequence comes from Acomys minous, assembly GCF_964271855.1. Classification (NCBI taxonomy): domain Eukaryota; kingdom Metazoa; phylum Chordata; class Mammalia; order Rodentia; family Muridae; genus Acomys; species Acomys minous. The sequence goes on along the minus strand of NC_140486.1, from coordinate 72,336,069 downwards.
GCGGGTCTCTCTGGGTGGCCTTATGTGACTCTGGGTGCTTATTCCTAGGTCTGTGGAAGCAAAAATAAGTTGTGGCTGTTGTTGTTCTTTCTCATTTTGGGGAATCAGGAACCAGGCTGGGGCCCAGGCAGAAGGGTGCGCCAAGAGAAGTTCCCTCCTGTTTTTTTCCGGCTCCTGGTCTCTTCTGTTAAAGCGAAGCTGTGAGGATCACGAGCTGGGGGCACCCACAGTCATTGTGAGTATGAAGGCCCTGAACTCAGGGGTGTTCTCGGTCAGTTCTGAAGGGGTGCATCCCTGGCTGAACCGTGTTGCCTTGCTCAAAGCACTTCAGACTCTAACCCATCAAGATGCTTTGCATCAGTGGGCATGGGTTCCAGGACCCCTGTCAACACCTGCGGGCATGCAAGTCCCTTATACAACATGATGTAGATATCACCCTTCCAAGCCTCCGAGGACAGTACAGAAGAGGGGACAGGAAAAATATATGGAAGAAAGGACGGGAAGAATGCTGTGGAACACTGTTTTGGGGGCGTGACATGAACAACACACTCTGGAACTCCCAACATCTGAGATTGCTTGCAAAAAACACTGGGCCTAGCAATACTCTGTCATGGAGTGGGAGTCGCTTATGGTGCCCTGTTCTTTCTGAGGAGGTGTAGGCAGTTAATAGTCGCTAGGGGAGAGAGATCTTTTCTTTAGTGATGTAGTCACTGGTAAGTGGCCACGCTCCTCTGGATAACCCCTCACCTATGTTCCTGTAAGCAACCGTAATGGAACACACACACACACACACACACACACACACGCACACGCACACGCACACGCACATGCACACGCACATGCACACAAATTGATGGAAGAGAAAGAGATCGGTAGCAGTTGGGAAGGGGACAAGAAAAGAAAATGAGCCAGGCAGTAGTAGAGCACGCCATTAATCCCAGCATTCAGGAGGCAGAGGCAGGTGGATTGCTGTGAGTTCGAGGCCAGCTTGATCTACAAAAAGTGAGTCCAGGACAGCCAGGGCTACACAGAGAAACCCTGTCTCAAAAACAAACAAACAAACTTTTTTAAAAAGTAAAAATAAAATGGCATGGAGCTAGGGATGTGTGGCTCAGCAGTAGAATTTGCCCAGTATACACAAGCCTCTGGCAACTCTTCTTAGACCTAAAAATCAACAGAGAAACAAGGTCACAGCTTTGGCCTGTGACCTATGCATAACCTTTAATATCCTTTTTGTTTTGTTTCATTGGTTGGTTGTTTTTTCAAGACAGGGTCTCTCTGTGTAGCCCTGGCTGTCTTGAACTCACTTTGTAGACCAGGCTGGCCTTGAACTCATAGTGATTCACCTGCCTCTGCCTCTCAAGTGCTGGGATCAAAGGCGTGTACCACCAAGCCCGGTGTGGCTATCCTTTTTAAAAAGTATTCTTTTTGCAGTACTGAAGCTTGAACCTGGCCCCTCGTGCATGCTAAGCAAGCACCCTGCCACCGAGCTGCAGCGGCAGCAGCTGCCCACATAGTTTAAACCACCTTTAGATTGCTTATGACGTAAAACACAATATGAGCACTGTGGCTTAGCTTGTGGCTAAGAGGGTCAAGTGCTTAAGACAACAAAAGCTGAAAGGTGAGCGTGGATGCTCACGTGTTTCACAAGGCTTTGTGGAGCCGGTGATCCTTAAGTCTCTGAGAGGGGCTGAGGTTGTGACTGGCAAGAATAGGGTGCTGCGGCCAGTTAAGGGAAATGTCCCAGCACACTCCCTGAGTGCTGGGATTAAAGGCATGCACCATGATGCCCAGCTATCTTCCCCCCTCCCCTCCGTCCCAGACAGGGTTTCTCTGTGTGTAGCCCTGGTTTGTGTGGCAGGAGCTGGTCCCTTGTGACATTTTGTAGGAACCTGTGACAGAGCTGGTAGTATCAAATGTAGAGTCAGTGCTCCTGGAGTTGGACAGTGGAATTCAGGTAGACGCAGGATCAAAGAATCATCTGGATGCTGCTAGACTTCAAATGCATGGTGCTTTCCACATGGGTGGACCTGGGGCATCTGTGCGCAGGTGTGGCCATGAGTGGACACTATACAGCCAATGGATGTTGTACTAAGCCTGAACTTACCTTCCCTGAGACCGCTTATGAGAAGATCTGGTGAGCTCAGACTCAGACATAACTGAGAGAACATTCTGATCAATTCTCCCTGGATCCCTAACTGACTTCAGTGCTTTTCAAATCACTAGCCTGCTGGAAAGTGTGAACCCAACATGAGGGGGTCTTTGTGAGTACTGGCTTCCTGTTTCAGTCTTTTGGAAAGCTCTTTTCTCCTCCTCTCTCTTATTTTGTCTGGCTGGAACTTCCTTTCTTACCTCCCCCATCTAGCCCAAATTGTCCCCAGGCTCTGTTTGAAGGACCCGAGTGTGTGCACGGAAAGATTAAGCTGTCCTTTTTATAAAGGAGAAATGCATTCAGAATGGGGCACATCAAAAGTAAATGTAGGTGACAAATGTTTATATTTGGAAAGTGCCTCTGCTTTGATCCCGGTCTCTAGTTTTTGAGAGCTTGACAAATGTGCCCTGGGGGCCTTGGCTTCAAACATCTTCAGCCCTTCCCTGGACCCGAAACTCATTTGATCTTGCACTTGCTGCTGCTCCCGATGCCTCGGATCTGCACTTGCAGAAGAGGCCTCCTCCACTCCCCTGTGGTGCCGCCCAGAGTCTCTGTGGCCAAGCAGGTGATGGATTGGCCTTGCTTCTCTAGTTTGGATCTCAGGACAAACCATCCCTGATGTCCTCCTCCTCCTTCCTCTGGGAGGTCATGCTGAGCCCTTTTTGAGAAGGTGCCAGAAGTGATGTTCCTAGGAGGACATCTCCTTGAGGAAGGGGTAAAGATACTGCATGGAACTTGAATTTATATCTCCACACAGTTGGCTCTGTGTGTGTGTGTGTGTGTGTGTGTGTGTGTGTGTGTGTGTGTGAGAGAGAGAGAGAGAGAGAGAGAGAGAGAGAGAGAGAGAGAGAGAGAGAGACTCTGATGAAAGCTAAGGTTGGAATGGTGTCATTGGAACAAAAATTGGCAAATGAACCCAACACTCATATCTTGGGCTAAAAGTAATTTTCCAATACAGAAAACCAGAGCTCCCTGGCGGAAGATCTGAAGGAAATACAAAGCAAGCTGAAGCATTGAGTAGCGTCTGAAAGACAAAGGGACAAAATGAAACAAACGAAAGACAACAACAACAACAAAGAAACGGTGACATGTGTCCTGCATCAGGGCCAAGCACAAGAGATGGAAGTGGTCACAGACAGAGGAACCTGGGTAATGAAGCAGAGAATGGGCATAGATTGCAACCCAAAGCATACAGCGAGAATTGGAGAGCCCCTGCCCATACCAATATATAGAAAAGGGGACTTGGAAATCACGCTTTATTTTATTAACCGATTTCATTACTCATTTCTACTGTATCCCTTTTTAATTTAAGTAACATATTTATTTGGGATGCGCGCGCGCAAGCATGTGTGTGTGTGTGTGTGTGTGTGTGCATGCATGTGTGTATGTGTGTGTGCATGTGTGTACGCACGCGCACACACGTGCTCACGCGCATGTGCGTGTGTGTTTATACGTGGCACAGCATGCATAGCCATCAGAAGGTAACCTTCCTGAGTCAGCATCTCCTTCCCCTATGTGGGTCACCGGGGTTGAACTCTGACCACCAGGTTTGGCAGCAGGAGTCTTTACTCACTGGCCTGTCTTGTAGGGCACAGCGATCAATCTTTCTTACAGAATGAAGGCCACTTAAATGGATGCTTCCCTCACCAGGATGTGAAGCTATGGTTAGTAAGTTGCTTCCAAATAACAGTGTATGAAGATGGAAGCAGTGGGCAGGGAGAGGGGGATGGGCAGGGAGAGTGACGAGACAGGCTGCTGACCGGAATTCCTTTATTTTTTCCTCTTTCTTTCTTTCTGCTTTTGAGACAGCGTTTCTCTGTGTAGCCTTGGCTGTCCTGAACTCACTTTGTAGACCAGGCTGGCCTCGAACCCACAGCTGATCCGCCTGCCTCTGCCTCTGTGTGTGCTAAGAATTGAACTCAGGTCCTCTGGAGGAGTAGCAAGTGCTTCTAAGTGCTGATCTGTCTCTCCAGCCTGTCTTTGTGTGTAGCTGCACAGTCTCATGTGGTTCAGGTTGGTCTCACATTCACTGCGCGTAGCCAAGATGACCTTGAACACCTGACCCTCAGTTTTCTACATCTCAAATGCTGGGATTGCAGCATGTACCTACAAGCCTAACCACTGTCCCTTCTTAAAAAACAAATAAAAGTAACAAATGTGTGCTGTAAACTCCTTTTCCAACTGCCTAATTATGGAACTTGCTAACTAACAGTGCATCAAAAGCTAGCAGAGGTTTATTGCTAAACCTTTCTTGGGCACATTTTCTTCTCTCTTTCTTTCTTTCTTTCTTTCTTTCTTTCTTTGTGTGTGTGTGTGTGTGTGTGTGTGTGTGTGTGTGTGTGTGTGTGTGTGTGTGTGGTTTCAAGACAGGGTTTCTCTGTCTAGCCTTGGCTGTCCTGGACTGAATTTGTAGAGCAGGCTGGCCTCAAACTCACAGCAATCCGCCTGCCTCTGCCTCCTGAGTGCTGGGATTAAAGGCGTGCACCACCATACCCGGCTTTCTTTCTTTCTTTCTTTCTTTCTTTCTTTCTTTCTTTCCTTCAGGCTGGGAATGCAGCTCTGAGTGGATGTCTCTTCCCTATACTGACAGATACTCAATCTCAGCTTAGACATCACAGCTCCTATGGCCTGCTGTTCCCTCAACATTTAAAACAAGAAAACAAGCCAGTTTGTGGTGGCACATGCCTTTAATCCCAACACTAGGGAGGCAGAGACAGGTGGATCTCTGTGAGTTCAAGCCAGCTGGGTCTACAAAGTGAGTCCAAGACAGCAAGGGCAATTACATAGAGAAACCCTGTCTCAAAAAACCAAAGAGCCAAAAAACAAACAACAAACAAATGAACAAACAACAACAGCAGCAAAAAAGAAAATAAAAGAAACTTTGATTATGGTCTAGTTTTGTGTAACACTGAAGTGAGAACTCAAGTTGACTAAAATTCCATATTCTAAAAAAAAAAAAAAATTCTTCCTAGATAAAGAAAACTGAGTTATTAATCATGGACATCTTACTCCTAGTATTTGCAGTTTCTTTTATTTTTGTTAATTAATTTATTTAATCACTTTATAGCCTGATCACAGACCCCTTCCCTCCTCTCTTCCCAGTCTTACCCCCCTCCCCCTCCCCCTATGCCTTCCTCCCCTTCTCCTCAGAGAAAGGGAGCCCCGCCTCCCCATGGGCACCAACCTACCCTGACACATCACGTCACAGCAGGACTAAGCAATCCTCTCCCACTGAGGCCAGACAAGGCAGCCCAGGTAGGGGAAAGGGACCCAGAGGCAGACAACAGAGTCAGAGACAGCTGTATTCCCACTGTTAGGGGACTTACCTGATGACTGTGCTACACATCTGCTACATATGTGTAAGGATCTAGGCCCAGCTCATACATGCTCTTTGGTTGATGGTTCAGTCTTCTTGTGGTATCCTTGACCCTTCTGGCTCCCTCTGTCTTTCCTCCCACTCTTCTACAAGACTACCCAAGCTCCGCCTACTGTTTGGCTGTGGATCTCTGCCTCTGTTTCCATCAGCTGCTGGATGAAGCCTCTCAGAAGACACTTATGCTTGGCACCTGTCTGCAAGCACAGCAGAATATCATGTATGGTGTTAGGAGTTGGCCCTCTCCCATGGTCTCTAGTTGGGCCAGTAATTGGTTGGCTATTCCCTCAATCTCTGCTCCGTTGGCAGGACAAATTTTGGGTCAAACATTTTATGGGTATATCGGTGACCCTCTTAGGGAGAAATCTGTAAAGATCCAAACATGGAGACGTGGGTTCAGTAACTAAGAGGACTTGGTTCCTCTTCAGGAGGACCTAGGTTCAGTTTTCAGCACCTACACCTGTACCTCACAAATATTCTAAGTCCAGTTTGAGGATCCTACTCCCTCTTCTGGCCTTCAGGGGCACTGCATACTCCTGGTGAAAAGGCATCCATGCAGGCAAAATACCCATTCAGAAGGCAGAGGCAGGTGGTTCTCTTGTGAGTTCAAGGCCATCCTGGTCTACAAAGTGAGTGTGAGTCCAGGATAGCCAAGGCTACACAGGGAAACCATGTTCAAAACAAACAACAAACAAACAAACAACAACAACAACAAAATCCCCTTGCCATATATAGTAAGATACTCTGAAAAGGAAGCCCAATGTAAATTCCAACTTTGTGCTTTACACACACCTTGTACTTTCTCTGAAAATCATTTCATAAAGCGTTTTACACCATTTTGAACATGAAAGTTTCATGGGGTGGAATGCTCCACTGTGGGATCAGGTCAGAGTGGAGCACAGTGGGATGCTCAGCCAGTAACTGTCACTATCACTAGTGTTGTCAGTGGTAATTCAAGATTTTGTTTGCTTGCTTGATAATAATAATAAGTGGCAATAAATAGATATACACAAACCCCCTAGGAGCCAATGCAAGATGTTTGCCTCAAATTTCAGGCCAGCTGGAACAAGATTCTCTCTCAAAATGGACACATATAAGTGATTCAGAGTTGGGGACACAAATCCTAGGTGTCTCCATCGCTGTTGGGTAGTAAAGCAGCAGTTTTCTAGAGTGCTTGAGTGTGTGTGCTCGTCAGCAGGAGCAGCCTTGTCTCTCAGTCTTGGGAATGGACACTGTGATTCCAAGGAACTCGAGGGTCTGGGCACTGATGGATGGATCTGATCTTCATTCAAAGCTGAACTTGGCACTTGGATACAATAGCTATGCTTTGACAAGGCATTTAGTGTCTTTTAAAGGCAAGGCTATGAAATGAATTCTCAAGGGGCCACAGAGCCAGGAGCGGTGGCAGCACTCTCCTGTAATCCCAAGATTTGGGTGTATAAGGCAAGCTTTTTGCCAGTATGTAGCTGACCTGGCTGTGAATTGGAGGCTAGCCTGGTCTACAAAGAGAGTCCAGGACGGTCAAGGCTACACGGAGAAACCCTGTCTCAAGGTAACTAAAACAAAACAAAAAATAAAAATAAAAAATGGCAAATGAAGTTGGAAATACCTGTAAACACCATCATCATTGTTTTGAAGGTCAGTCGTACACTTCTGCCTTTAAATCTGAATTGTTCTTTTCACTCAGCAATTGTCATCCCTGAGAAAATTAGACATCTTAGACAGTTCACTGCCTGACCATCAGGGCCTACGGGATGAGGCTTACATAGTGACTCTGGGATCCTGGCCCACACTGCGGAGACCTGGCAATTCCCTCTGTCCTTTGCCTGGTGTGTCATCTAGTGTGGGTGGCTGCTCTTCTCAGCAGGTTTGAGAGTCACTCTCTCCCCACACTATCCTTTCCCCCAAAGCCAGCCAACTAAGACTGGATGGTTCTCAGGAGCTGAAGCCCTGCCTGAGCCCGTGGCTCACAGTGAAGACCTAAACACCATGAGAACACAACTCCAAACCTCTTTCTTGTTATTTAAGGCTGCTCACCTCTTGGAGCAGTTTGTCTGGGGGATGTGGCAGTCCAGGCCAGAAGCTTGACAAGTGGGCTGTGGAGGAGACACAGCCATAGGCAAGCGGGGTTAGAGGAGGCCTGGATCAGGAGAAGAAGGTTCTAGATATGTCACCCTCTTGTGGAAGAGAGTGGGTGGCTTGCTGAGGAGGTTGGCATTCTAACAGGAGTGATAAATCTTCAGTAAAATGATTTTGGAATAGGTGGGGCTCGGTGTCCATTCATCGTCACCTCCAGCTATGAATGGGAAGGGAACAGGACACACCCCTGTGTAAGCATCTCCTGCTGTCCATCCCTCAAACATCTGGGCATCTCACCGTTCTGCTATTCTGTGGGCTTCTCACACAACCCCACTCCCTTTCCCTTGTCTCTGTTCTAAATTTTTCTGAAAACTAGACTGCAGAGGGGCCATCGGGAGCTGCCCTGTCTGGACAGTTTACCTCAACACTCTCTTAATCAGAGGCGGTAGAGATAAAGAGCTATGGCCACCTCCCAGCTCTGCCCTGGTGGAGTCCTGGTGGAGCCAGGCCGACTCTGTTGGCTGAGGGGACAGCTGGCCAGTGTCTGGCTAGAACAATAAGGAGGAGGAGTCACAGAAGTGGATGGAGCAGGTCATGCATGCTCTGGCCAGAGGGACACCTCCAATGATTGCTCAACTCTTCCCATTCTTCTAGTCCAAGGGACAAGAAGGTCAGGGGTTTGTTAGAGTTCTCCTTAAGTGCCTGAAGTCCCCTTGCCAAAGCTGTGGAGACTTATATATACTCCCTCTAGTTTTTGAAGTTTCACCTTTCCCATGGTGGTAAGGACCACCTTGTCTTGTTGGCCAGTTTGGTACCCATCCTGTACAGAGAGGAGCGATACAGCCGGGCCAGAAATGGCTCCCAAGCCCTGTGAGACAGCTTCGCAACTCCACGGGAGAGGTCTGTGCCAGGCCACAGCGAGGACTCTTCCTTGTGGGGCCTTGTGAAGGGCTTGGGTACTTGCCAGGTGAAAGGTTCACTGTTGAAAAGGGATTGCGTCTGCATGCAGGAGGCGTTCTCAGCCTCTGAGTGCTCCTTTGGAGGAGGGGGAGATATTATGCCAATTAAGTCGAGACAATGGCGTCTTGTTCCCCTCGCGTGAACCCTGATGAAATTGCTTTCCAGGGGAAGCAGGTTTTTCATTATTGCACCTTTGAAGGAGGCTAATTCTTGGCGTTTCCTTTCAGGAGGGGGTGTCTTTTGTTCTGGTGTCTCTGATCCACACTAGGACTTGGGGTTAGTTGCTTAGTTTCGGGGGGAAGAACACGGTAAGGGTTTTTGTTTTGAAGTAATGATGAAATGACGGAACTTTTACAAAAGAAGGACCTATCTCAGGTATTCTGGTATTAATAAACCGGGGGCATTACCAGGGTGATCTGCTGGGGATTTCAGGCTGAGGTCAGTAGCTCTGAAATCTCACCTGCTTCCCTGGGCGGAAGGGTTCCTGGGGGGCAGGGGGGGGGGCGGTGGCTGTCCTAAGTGAGCTTTTATACCTGTGGAGCAGGCCTCAAGACACACTTGGGTGCACTTTTAAATATATATGTGAATGCTTTTTACTTTTTCAATTTTTTGTTTGAGATTTGAATTTTTTTTTTCTGAGACAAGGTTTCTCTGTGTGGCCTTGGCTGTCCTGGGCTCACTTTGTAGACCAGGCTGGCTGGCCTTGAACTCACAGTGATCCACCTGCCTCTGCTTCCTGAGTGTACTGGGTTGTCTTCTAAAAAAAATAATGTCAAAGCCAGGCATGGAGGCACATGCCTTTAATCCCAGCACTCGGGAGGCAGAGGCAGGTGGACCTCTGTGAGTTCGAAGCCAGCCTGGACCACAAATTTGAGTCCAGGACAGCCAAGGCTACACAGAGAAACCCTGTCTCGAAAAACCAAATAAATAACTAACTGATGTCAAAAGAGGAGCAGTTGAGTGCATGAGATGACCCAGAGGCACTTATAAGAAGGCCTAATGACCTGAGTTCAGTCCCCGAATTCCACACAGTGCAGGAGAGACCCACCTCCTGAGAGCTATCCTCTGATTTCTAAGCCTGAACCATGGCACACACACTAAATCAAATGAACGTGGACATGATGTCCATTGATGTCATATTGTGCAAATCAACTGAACACGGTAAAAAAAAAAACTTCATGTCATGAATTCAGTGGAGTTTGCGCTTGTATTGTGTCCCTGAGGTGCCCCACTGGGAGAAGAAAACACTTCATTAAAGAAGGGAGACAATTTTGTAACGTTCAGGGTTAGAAAACAGTTTTCATGTTGAGTATTTTGCCGCAGGCTTGTGATTGGTTGGTTAGGGCAGGAGGATCAGGAGTTCAAGGTCATCTTTGCCGAGTCGAGAGCTTGAAGCAAACTTGGGTGACAGCTACAAACAGCAACAAAGCTGTAGCTGGTGAAATGGCTCAGTGGGTTAAGGTGGATGTGGCCAAGACTGATAGCCTGAGTTCAAGTCCCAGGACCTACATGGTCAAAGGAAGGAATTAACTCCTGCACAGGCGCGCGCGCACACGTGCACACACACACACACACACACACACACACACACACACACACACGTTATTTTACAAGTGTGATTAACAAAATAAAAAGAAAGATAGAAAATTGAAAGAGAAAAGAAGGAAAGAAAACAGTTTTCTATTTTTAGGTGTGAGTGTCCCTCTGTGTGTGTGTGTGTGTGTGTGTGTGTATTTTTGACACAAAGGCGTGTGCCACCACGCCCGGTTTTTGTTTTGTTTTGTTTTGTTTTGTTTTTGTTTTGTTTGTTTTTGTTTTGTTTGTTTTTTTTTGGTTTTTCGAGACAGGGTTTCTCTATGTAGCCTTGGCTGTCCTGGATTCCCATTGTAGACCAGGCTGACCTCGAACTCACAGGGATACTTCTGCCTCTGCCTCCCGAGTGCTGGGATTAAAGGCGTGCGCCACCACCGCACTCCCGGTTCTTATTGTTATTTTTTTAAATGGGATTTTGTGTAGCCCAAGCTGGCCTCAGATTTGCTAGGTAGCTCAGATGACTTTGAACTCCTGGTCTTTACCTGCAAACGTTGGGATTACAGGCGCTCACTACCACACCCTGAGTTCTGTTTGTTTGCTTGATTGAGGGACTTGTTCATTAGCCCAGGCTGGCTTCAAACTCCAAGCAATCCTCCTGTCTCAGTCTCCCAAGCACTGGGACTACAAATGTGAGTGACCATGCCTGGCTAAAGAGCAAGCAGGTTCTAGTGAGTCCCCAGGGCCTCATCCGGTGGGCAGCTCTTGATGAAAGGGGTTTTCCTTCCCTCTCTGAGCTGAACAGTTTCTACCCTGGCTTCAGGACACTCCAGAATAATAAAAGCAACAGCAAAAATAACATAGCGAACACTTTCGAGTTCTCCAGCCGGCACTCGGGAGGCAGAGGCAGGCAGATCTCTGTGAGCTCAAGGCCAGCCTGGTCTACAAAGCGAGTCCAGGATAGCCAACGCTACACAGAGAAGCCCTGTCTTGAAAACAAAAGCAAAACAAAACAAAAACCAAAAAACCAACAGAGTTTTCCTTTGTTGCTGCAATTGGCCTCAGTGTTCCAGGTTTATGAGTGCACTTCAACTTTCTGAGTTTAGATCTCACACACATTTGTCTCCTTCCTTCCTTCCTTCCTTTCCTTTCTTTCTCTCCTCCTTTTCTTGCTCCTCCTTCTTCTCTGTTTCATGTAGCATGTAGCTCAGGCTGTTCTAGAACCTCCCATGTAGCCAAAGATGACTTTGAACTTCCGGTCCTCCTGCCCCATCTCCTGAGTGCCACCACCCCTGCTTCAGGTGGTGTTGGAAAACCCAGGGCTTCACCTGTGCTAGGCAAACACTCTTAACAACAGAAAGACAGCCTGGCCCTTCTCACTTTCTGTTTTAAGGCTGAGATCACTAAGTTACTCGGCTTGGTTTGCTTTTGAACTTGTTCTGTATCCCAGGCAGGCCTTGTAATTGACTGCCTCCACCTCCCAGGGAGCTGGGATGACAGGTCTATGCTACCAGGGTTGAATCTAGCACTCACTGAAGCACTAGACGGAACATGTGTGCCAATGACTCCGTCACACACGCATACACTGTCATTCTTACTTCAGTGATGACACTTTAAGGTCCTGGATGCGAGGGTGTTGTGCTCAGGGTCACACAGCTAGGAGAAGGTGGAAAATAACCAAAAGGAGCATGGTATGACATCCACTCTCTCTCTAGTGACTGTTGTTTGTGATGGGGAAGAAAGGCGTTCGCCTCAGCATCTGCCGAGGGCTGGGCAGCTGGCCACTGTTCTTCACCCTGGAGACCACAGGATGAACAGACATGGCCTTTGTCATCGGGGAGCCTCATTCTAGTAAAACACAACGAGACAAGACAAAATAAATGACAAACAACCTCCCCCACCCCCACTCTCTTGCCCCTCAAAAGGTGAGAGGTGACTGAAGAAGGTAGAGATTGAGTTACAGAACCTTCTGGGAGAAGAAAGCCAGGGAGATGGCACAAATATGTCAAGGCCCTGCAGTGGGACTGTACTAGACGGGAAAGGCAAATGTGGACTGAGCACTGAACGTGGTAGAGGGTGGGGGGAGCACGTGCTAACATGCATACACAATATCCTCCTGGAGGCTTCAAGTTACTTTTATTACTTGGCATGGGGTAGGGCTGGGGTGGGGGTGGCACTTGTTTATTATCATACAATTTGTTGTGTCAATCAGAGGACAACTTGGGTAGCTTCTTTCCTTCACTGAGTGGGTCCTAGGGATCAAACTCATGGGTCTTGGCATGCGCCTTCACCCGCTGAGGCACCTAACCTGCCTCATTTCCTGTATATTTTATTGAAAGGCTTTGTTGATGCTGTGTTTGTTTGTTTGGGTTTTTGTTTTGTTTGTTTGTTTTGGTTGGTTTTTTGTTTGCTTGTTTGTTTTTGCTTTTTAGGTGGTACCTCTCCCACATAGGCCTGAATGAACTGGAATTTACAAGGTACCCTAGGGTAGTCTCTAATTTGCCCAGTTTTCCAACCCCTGACTCCCAAGTGTTGGGATGCCAGGAAAGACACACCATGCCTGCCTTCCCCTGTGCACTTGAAACCATCTGAGGTGTCTTACAATAGCAAGTCAGTGTCAACTCTGTCAACAGGTACTGTCCTAAATAGTCTAGGAAATTGTCTGTGCAAGGAGGACAAGTCTGTGCAAGTCTGTAATCTGTAAACTGTGGACTCCAAGGATGGGGAACTTGCTGGATGCAATTGTCTGTAGTCTATCCTGAGCCATAGAAAAGTCTACAAAGATAAGGCCTTTTCCAGGCTGGTTTCTTCCGGTGAAAAGCTTTTGTAAGGCAGCCCAAGGGAAGAACATTTGCCATAAAACTTCAACGCCCAGAAACTCTCCATTGTGCGGGGACAGAGGCGGGTGGATTAGACCGTTGAATATTCCAAGGGTGGGCCGGAGATATGCAAACCTTCCTCCCAAAGAAGATAGGCTTATCAAGCAGCACTCTCGAAGTTTCCCAGAGGAAGTGTGGGGTAGGAGGTGGGGGATGGTTTGGTGGTGTTGGAGAAAGAGAAAGACCTTGGTCTACACCAGGTGGTCAGATCCAGGGGCCACGGTGACACAGAATTGAAGATTCTAGAAGTCAAGGCAGGGGGTGAACTAGGAAGGGACCATTGTCCTGGACCAAGATAACTCAAGGATGAGGGAACTTAATCTTGATTTAGTTTCCAGGGGCCACTCCTACCAAAGTGCTCTAGGCCGGAATCTGACTATCACTCCTTTGAGATCTACCTATGTTTTATGTGTATGTATGAGTGTTTTGCCTACATGTTTGTAAGTGTACATGTATGTGCCTGGTGCCCGTGGAGGTCAGAAGGTGCGGGAGTTGATGGAAGTGGAGTTGATATGGATGGTGAGAGCGCCCTTGTGGTGCTGGGAATTCAGTCGAGGTTCTCAGAAAGCAGCAAGTGCTCTAAACCGCTGAGACACCTCTCTAGTCAGTGTTTGTTTGTTTGTTTGTTTGTTTGAAACAAGATCTCATTTTATATGCCTGAGCTCTCAGCCTTCTGAATGCTGAAGTTATAGGCAGGTGCCATCATGCCCAATTTATGATACTGGCTTTGAAAGATTTACCCTAACACCCTGACACCCTGTACTTTTTGCTTTTGCTTTAGTGACAACCCCACTCTGTAGGCCAGGGCCTGGAATTCATCATGACAAGTCAGGCTGGATGGCAACTAACATCGCTCAGTTAGGGTGATTCTAAAGCTGTGGGGAAATCAGTGGCCTAAAGCCGAACAGCCTCGGGAGCAGCATGTGACTTAGAGGGAAACATCTACCTTCTTGTAGCAACTTAATTTTCACATTATAATTGAAGGGACATCCTCTATTTACCCAATGTTTTCCTGCTCAGTCTTGTTGGACTGAGGAGCTTGTGTGTTTTATATACACAAAGATGACTTTTCCTTCCCTCAGTGACCAGCGCTTATCAGCATGGGCAACCCATGCTGGGCTCATAAATATGTCACTGAGCTGAGGCCAGCCCTGCCTTACCTAAGAGAAATCCTTTCTCCACAGTGGTTTTCCCTTCCTTCTCCTAACCCCAAGCAAACTGCACGTGCGTCCCGGAAGCACCATGGAGTGTGTTTTGGTTTCACTTATTGCTGGCAAATATAATAAATGAATGATTGTGGCTCACGCACCAAACTTAGTACAGTGGGAATTTGAGGACAATCTAAAACGAGGCCATAGAAGCCAGCACCTTCCGGTTCCAATTAAATGTTTCCTGTAAGTCGGTGCCAACTGTGCATCTTGTAAGAACATTCGAAAGCAGAAGTTTGAATTCATAGAGACCTCTTGCACTAAAAACCAATTTCCTGTTTGACAAAGCATCGCTCCTAGAAGCAAAGCAGGCCATTCGGCAGCAAGTCTTTGTTAGTTAGTGCTTCAGATGTGCAAAGGCGATGCATGGTTTCCGGTCCAGAACGCAGATCTTTGAATTGTAGATGCCGGTCTTTCAAGTGGAGTCCCTGAACTTCAGAACCCTGTTCCCAAGAGCCCCACAGAGGTTTCCTGGGTTACAGAAGACATTTGCTTATCTTGCCCACAAAGCATCTTACTGAGTGCTATCTGGTAAGGTTGAAACAATTGGTAGATAATATGTCCATTTTACAGAGGTGAGGAAACCAAGGCTCTCCTCTACCTCCTCTTAGGACTTTGCATGTGTTACTGAAACAATCTCTTAGCCATGATTTTTTTATTTATAAAATGGAGGAAATGCCAGTGGAAATTTCATAGCACAGATATAAAATACTTTAAGTTGGATTAGGAAGAACTCTCAGGCTCAGGCAATGGTTCTAGAGAGGATCCAGGTTCAATCACCAGCACCCACATGGAGGCTCACAAGCATCTGTAAATCCAGTTTCAGGGGATCCAATGGCCTCCCCAAAATACTAGGCACACATGTGATGCACAGATATACATGCAAACAAAATACCCATACGCATAAAAATAAATAAGTCTTTAAAAAAAAAGCTGGGCAGTGGTGGCACACAGCTTTAATCCCAGCACTTGGGAGGCAGAGGAAGGCAGATCATTGTGAGTTCGAGGCCAGCCTGGTCTACAAAGTGAGTCCAGGACAGCCAAGGATACACAGAGAAACCCTGTCTGGAAAAACCAAATAAATAAGTAAATAAATGAATGAAATAAAAAGAAAAGGAAGGAACAATCAGGCATCATGGTTGAACCTGAAGGACATTATGCTAAGTGAAACAAGCCAGACACAGAAACACAAATTCAGCATGACTTCACTTACACGTAGGTTTTAAAGAACATCGAACTTGCACAATCAGACAGTGGAATGGCGACCGACAAGGGTGGGTGAGATGCTGGTCAAAGGGCACTAAGTTTCCGTTAGGCAAGATGGATGAGTTCTCAAGGCCAGATGTACAACAGGTAACTATAACTCGCAGCACTGCAGTCTAGGCCTGAAATGTCTCGGAGAGCAGACCATAGATTACCCTCAGAAAACAAAACAACAGAAAGTGAAGTTTGAGTGTGCTCATTAGTTTTGATTGTACTGATCATTTTGAAAGCTATCAAGACTATTAATCTACTTATTTGCTTTTTTTTTAAGACAAGTTTTCTCTGTGTAGCTCAAACTCACAGAGATCTGCCTGCCTCTGCCTCCTGAGTGCTGGGATTACAGGCATGCACAACCACCTGGCTTTTGTAAGTTATAATTATTCAATAACGCATTATGATAATCATGAATTAATGTGATTAGTATGTTGCTATTATTATCTAAAAAAAAATCAGTGTCATTTAGGGCTGAAAACAAAGGGCAGTCAGTCCTCAAGCTCTACAGATTTTACTTTTGGAGATTCAACTGTCTGGCCTGGGAGGTGGTGGCGCACATCTTTAATCCCAGCACTTGGGAGGCAGAGGCAGGAGGATCTCTGTGAGTTCGAGGTCAGCCTGGTCTACAAAGCAAGTCCAAGACAGCCAAGGCTACACAGAGAAACCTTGTTTCAAAAAAAAGGAAAGAAAGAAAGAAAGAAAAGAAAAAGGAAAAAGGAAAAGGAAAAGAAAAGGATGAAGGAAGGAAGGAAGGAAAGAAAATTATTTATTGGGGGCTGGTTACATGATTCAGCAAGTAAAGGCACTTGCAGCCAAACCTAATGACCTGAGTTCAATTCTGGAACTCAGAGAGTAGGAGAGAACTGAATTCCTCTGACCTCTACAATGAACACTCTGGCACATAGACACACACACAGACACATATACACAGAGACACATACAAACACACACACACACACACACACACACACACACAAATAGATAAATAGAATGGGACGTTTTATGTGTAGTAGACATGCACACATTTTCCCTGTTCCTGTCATGTTAGGCATTGTGAAGAATCTAGAGGTACTTCAGTGTTCTAGAGGCTCTGCCTAGGTAGTGAGCCTTGAGAGTTCTGATAGCCTTGAGGGTCCTCAAACCAAATCAATTTCCCATAGGTACTCACTATACTATGAGTTGGTCCTACTCTACTAGCAGAGGTTGCTCCCCCCCCACCCCCAGGACAGGGTGTAGCTCTGGCTGTTCTTGGAACTCAATTTGTAGATCAGGCTGACCTGAAACTCCTGTAGATCCACCTGCTTCTGCCTCCGGAGTGCTGGGACCAAAGGCATGCTCCTTGAGTCTTTTTTGTCCACATCCCCTCCCCTGGGATGCCCAGCTATCCCTACTTTCTCTTACTATCGCCCCGAGGGCATCTCAGCCAACCCGGGCATGAGCTGTGTACTCAGAGTCAGCAAAGGCAGCATTTGAAGGCGAGCGTTCTATTGGTAGGATTCCGTCTGCCACGTTACTCAGCCCCACTGAGCCTTACACTGCTCAACTGTGATGAGCTAAAGTGCGCACGTGTGTGTGTGTGTGTGTGTGTGTGTGTGTGTGTGTGTGCGCGCGCGCGCGCGCGTGCGCGCGCGCGTCCATGTTTGTGGGCATGCACATGTGTGTTCACGTATGCCTGTGTGGGTATCAATGCCACAAGTCGATATTGGGTGTTCTCAATAGTTTTATTTCCTTCTTTTTAAAGAAAAATCCCCTTTCTTGAGATGGGGCTTACTATGTAGCCCTGGATACTCTGGAACTCACAAAGATCTGCTCATCTTTGCCTGGGTGCTGGGATTAAAGGTGTCCAGCATGGTGCCTGACTGACCTTGTGTTTTGAGGCAGAGTCTCTCACCGGAACTCATTCCTTACTCAGACTTGGTGGTGAGTTAAGTCCTAAGGACCACTCCCCTTGAGCTTGGGTGACAGGTGTGCATTGCCACGTCTGACTTTTATTTATTTTTAGTGTGAGTGTTGGGGGGATTTGAACTCAGGCCATCATGCTTACATGGCACTTGATTGACTGAGCCTCTCCTCTGCCTCTGGGCTAAACCCCTGCTTTTCACCATTCAGCTGACATTGGATAATCCATATAACACATGGGGCCCAGGAAAATCCCAGAATCCTCCCGACCCCTTCTCTCCGGCCCCTCGGATGCC
The DNA here is from genome assembly GCF_964271855.1 of Acomys minous. Classification (NCBI taxonomy): domain Eukaryota; kingdom Metazoa; phylum Chordata; class Mammalia; order Rodentia; family Muridae; genus Acomys; species Acomys minous. Next base: position 72,318,436 of record NC_140486.1, on the reverse strand, counting down.
ACCCCACGGTCCTCCCTTGCACTGTGGATGGATGCTCTTGTCTTGTCTTCTGCTGTGGCATCTATCAAATTCTACCTTGTGTCATCATGGCCTCCTACACGTGTCCGCTGCCCACATCAAATTGAGATCTTCAAAAGCCAGGAAAACGCCTGATTTGGTTCCAGGCTCACCATTGTTCTTGACTCCTGGCGAGTCCTCAGAGTTTCTGACTGAGCTCCAAGAATGTTATCAGCAGGCTCTCCTGGACCTGATTACCTTGTGGGCTGGGCCAGTGATTAATATTCCCGGGTGACTTATGGAAGGTGAGCCACAGACTGCTGAGTGAGTCAGGAGCAGGGGCCCAGGCATTCCAGAACTCATCCAGGGCCCTGCCTCGTTGCTGCTTCCTCTCCTCCTCAGCTTTGCACAGTTAACCCCAAGTGCTCTGCCTGGCTGAGGGAGTGTAACTCAGCAAGAGGAGAGAGAGAGAAAGACACCAGTGTTCACTTAATCAGATCAGGGAGTGGACGCTACTGGTGGGTCGGTGCACACTCCAGGCTGTGTCTACACCCTGTCTCCTTATTCATATGACAAGAGTGTCATGAACAACAGGAGAAATGGTGCTGGTTTTTAAATGTTCATTCCCCCTGCTTTCTATTTTCCAGAAAAGTGAGAGACAGAGATTGCTTGTGGCCTGCCGGCTCAGGTCTGGAGATGACCACCAGTCAGCACCAAGTTCCTAGGCTTAAGATCTCAAGGTGGTGGCAGAGACAAGCGGGTGAATCATTAAATACCTCCAGAGCGTCACAGACAGAGCGGCCAGTTAACCAGGATGCAGTGGAGAGCACAGTGGATCTCACTCCTGTCGTGGTAGCTTGTCAGAAAAGAGGCAAGATTGGAACAGAATCCTACTGGATGAGAGTTCAGGGGCACAAAGACGAGAAAGAGCGATTCTAGGGAAGAACATGTTCAAGGTTAGGGAGAAAACAGTTGTGGTAATAATACAAATAACAGAAGCCACTCGGTGGTGGCGCACGCCTTTAATTCCAGCACTCGGGAGGCAGAGGCAGGGAAGGAGGAGGGAGGAGGGAGGAGGGAGGGGGGAGGAGGGAGAGAAGGGAAACCAGAGTGAACAATGCCTCTGTAACTGGTTAAGGATCAAATCTTGTCGAAACTGCCACTGAGCTCTAGAGGACAAGGTACACCCTACCCTCCTAGTGATGTGACATGTCTTTCCTAACTGACCACAGTAGAGTGAGTGAGCTCAGGCAGCAGGTCCTCCAGCACCTTCTGCTTCCTGCATAGCGTCATCACCACCACCACCCCCATCCGCCAAGTACGTTGACTTCGAGACCAGCAGTAGCTGTGGATTTTGTGTGACTAGAACACAGCCAAGGCCACCCCAAAGACAGCTCCCATGTATTTATTCTCTCTGGGCGCTGCCTTCGCAGGAAGCCTCGCTCAGTGAAGCAGCTCAGAAAACAAAAAGTGGGGGCTAGGCTTTAAATCCCCTGTCTCCTTTTATGGAGCAGCAGTAAAAGAAATTACCTGGAACAGCAACAGCTACAAAAAGTAAGTGCTTGGGTCTCTGGCTTTCTCAAGACTTAATTGTCCCTCCCTCTTCTTTTGTCATGCCTTACTTTAAAGAAAACAAATCTTCAAGAATAGTAAACTTTAAAATCATGCCAGGTGTAGTGGCACACGCCTGTAATCCCAGCACTTGGGAGGCTAAGGCAAGAGGGATCCCATGAGTTTGAGACCAACCAGGGCTACATAATGAGACTTTATATATAAAAAAAATTAAAATTAGGGGTCAGGTGGGGAAAGAGGGGCCCCTGGAGAGTTGGCTCAGTGTTTAATAAGAGGACTTGTTCTTGGAAAGGACCCAGGTTCGATTCCCAGCATCCACATGGAGGCTCCACATCTCTTCAGGCACCAGGCATGCATGTGGTTCACAGACGTACATGCATGCAAAACAGTCATACAAACAAACAAACAAACAAACAAGGCAAAAGTTGCATCCCTTTAATCCCAGCACTCCAGAGGCAGAGACAGGCAGATCTGTGATTTGGGGGCCAGTCTAATCTAAGTTCCAGAATTGTGCTGTAGAGAGAAACCCTGTCTTGAAAAACCAAAAAGCAAGTTAGTAAGAAAGTCAACCTGCTGAGTGTGGTTGCACAGGCCTTTAATCCACTTGGGAGGCAGAGGCCATTGGATCACTGTGAGTTCAAGACCAGCCTAGCCTGCAAAGCAAGTCCAGGACAGCCAGGACTGTTACACAGAAAGAAACTCTGTCTTGAAAAACCAAAGAAAGAAAGAAAGAAAGAAAAAGAAAAGAAAGTCATCCATAGAGATGAAAGGGTGTAGCCTTGTGTAGCCTTGGCTGTCCTGGACTCACTTTGTAGACCTGGCTGACCTTGAACTCACAGACCTCCCTCTGCCTCCTGACTGCATCTGCCTCCCAAGTGCTGGGATTAAAGGATATGTTGCTCTTTCAAAGGATCCAGGTTCAGATCCCCACCCAGGGTGGCACACATCTGACTGTAACTTCAGTTTTGGAGCATTTGATACCCTGGCTGGCTGCCAAGAACACACACACACACACACACACACACACACACACACACACACACAGAGAGAGAGAGAGAGAGAGAGAGAGAGAGAGAGAGACTAAAAAAGTTTGTTTGTTTGTTTGTTTGTTGTAGAGTGAGTCCTCCGGCTCTCTGCTCACCCATCCCGAAGAGTCCTGAGCCAGGGTTCTCGTCTCCACCACTGAGGAAAGTGCAACCCTCTACATTGCCATAACCACAGGCTTTGCTTAGTTGTTTCTGGGTTTTGTGCTGAGCAGTAGAGTGGCGTACAGGCTGTCACACGTCCGCCAACAAGGAGAATTATGCAGAGGTTGCTGTTTTGCTGCTCCTCCACTCCTTCACTGAGTGGCTGAAAGCAAGTGTACAACTGAGGAAGGGATGGGTTACAAATGCAGGTTCCAGGACTCTGTTTTTTTGGTTTTTTGAGACAGGGTTTCTTTGTGTTAGCCTTGGCTGTCTTGGACTCAAGGCTGGCCTCGAACTCACAGCGATGCTCCTGACTCTGCCTCCCAAGTGCTGGGATTAAAGGCATGTGCCACCACACCCAGTTATTCCCAGGACTCTGGAGTTAAGAGTGCCTCTGCTGGCTCCACATGATGTCACAGACCTCAATCCCAATAGGTCTTCACTGGGGCTTCTTTTTCTTTCTCTCTTTTTTCTTTTCTGTTTCTCTTTTTGCTTTGTTATTGGTGGTAGTGATGGTGTGTGTGTGTGTGTGTGTGTGTGTGTGTGTGTGTGTGTGTGTGAGCTAAGCTAATTAAGGAAGATGAAATTCTAGACAGAGCTAAAGCAGCTTGCATTTTAGCACACAGCAGTTTCTCTGGCCTCAGGAGGGAGATGCCTCCTGAGCAGGAGGGGCTGACCTACTTGTCACTTGCCTCCTTCAAGCCTTCCTGCTTTCCTGGATGACTAGCATGGTGGGCAAGCTTTTTCTCATAGCACCACAAACTCAAAGCCAAGGCCTTGTACCTACAGAACTGTATGATGATCTGTCTGCTCAGGCCACACAGTGGAATGTGGGGTCACAGGTGGGGACGTTCCCAGCGAGTTCTTGCCTGACCCAGAGATGATGGCGCCCCTCACCAGACTGCTGCAGAAGTGCATAAATACCCCAAACCTCAGCAAGCTGCCCGGGCCTGAGAGTACACCTGGAATCACAACTGGAAGGCTGAAGCAGGGGGATTGTCAGAAGTTTGAGGGCTACACAACAAGACTCTGTCAAAACAAAACAAAACACCTGAGGCTTATTTAGTTTTGGAGGTGCAGAGAGCAGGTTTTGAAGACATATTTTTCTTTCTTTCTTTCTTTCTTTCTTTCTTTCTTTCTTTCTTTCTTTCTTTCTTTCTTTCTTTTCCCTTTGAGACGGGGCTTCTCTCCTGGAACTCACTCTGTAGACCAGGATAGCCTCAGATTCACCTGCCTCTGTCTACCTGGTGCTGGGATTAAAGGAGTGTGCCCTCACACCTGGCTTTTTTTTTTTTTAAAGATTTATTTATTTATTATGTACACAGTGTTCTGCCTGCGTGCCAGAAGAGGGCACCAGATCTCATTATGGGTGGTTGTGAGCACCATATGGTTGCTGGGAATTGAACTCAGGACCTTTGGAAGAGCAGCCAGTGCTCTTAACCTCTGAGCCATCTCTCCAGCCCTGCTTTGGTCTTTTAAACATGGGATTTTTAGCCAGGTGGCATGTCTTTAATCCCAGCACTTGGAAGGCAGGGGCAGGTGGATTGCTGTGAGTTCCGAGGCCAGCCTGGTCTACAGAGTGAGTCCAAAACAGTCAAGGCTACACAGAGAAACTCTTTCTTGAAAAACCAATAAAATAAAATAAAACAAACAAACAAATAAACATGGGGTTTTGAAGTCGGGCATGGTGGCGCATGCCTTTAATCCCAGCACTTGGGAGGCAGAGGCAGACAGATCACTATGAGTTCAAAGCCAGCCTGGTCTACAAAGTGAGTCCAAGACAGCTAAGGCTACACAGAGAAACCCTGTCTCGAAAAACAAAACCAAAAACCAAAAGCCAAAAGCCAAAAAGAAAACAAACAAACAAAACATTCACTACATTCATAGTGTTTTGGCTATTTGTATTTGGCATCCTTGAGGAAAACATCTTTCTTGTTGTGTCTAAAATTCTGAGGATAAATCAACATCTATCATATCTCATCATTATCAACTTAAAACATCTGTCTAGACCTAAAAACATCTCAACTCCTAAACAATTAAGCTTAATCATAAAACTAAACTATCTGGTTTTCAACCCTATCAGAGACTTGAAAAGGATTATAATTAATTACCTGAGTATACAGGGAGTGTAGGTTAGCAGCTCCCAAAATGAGAAGATGACAGAGACAGTTTACTGCCTTAATAGTCACGTAAAACTCTCTTCTCTATAACGGTGAAGCATCATCTTCAGCCTTCTGGCCCAATATTTCTGACAGACATATTTGTGAGGCAGGAACTATTGAGGACTTGTTTACCCTGTCTTGGCAGAGTTTGTCTGTTGACTCTGCCTGCATCCAAGCTTGCCCTTTTTTAGGCAGAATTCTGTCTGTGGTAGAGACAAGGACATTTTGCCCAGTGGCTTGTTTGCCACATTTGAAGCCCTCTCCATAAGGAGGTTCTTTGATGCTCAGCATCCTCTTTAAATTAGGTTGGGTGTTGCCAGGAGTTAACCTGTCTCATTGTCAGTGAATCTTTAAAATAATTAAACATTTCTAAATGCCATATTCTGTGTCTGTATGGTTTTTAAAGACTAGACATGGCATTTAGAAGTAGACTAAGGTGGGCCTGATGATACAGCTTAATCTCAGCACTTAGGAGTTCAAAGCCAGCCTGTGCTAGACTCAATCTTTTTAGTTTGTGTGTGTGTGTGTTTTGAGACAGGGTTTCTCTGTGTAGCCCTGGCTGTCCTGGACTCACCTTGTAGACCAGGCTGGCCTGGAACTCACAGATATCAACCTGCCTCGGCCTCCCAAGTGCTGGGATTAAAGGCGTGCACCAAGAAACCCAGCTAGACTCAGTCTTTTAGAAAGGAAGAACTAGCCAGGTGGCTGTGGGTGGTGGTGCACACCCTTAATCCCAGCATTCAGGAGGTCAGCCTGCTCTACAAAGCAAGTTCTATGACAGCGACAGCCAGGGTTGCACAGAGAAACCCTGGGGGAGGGGGGGAGAAAAAGAGAAAGGAAAACAAGAGAGCAGCCCCTGCTGTGGTAGAACCCTTACCTTTCATGCCGGAGGGGGGTTTAGTTGTTGAGTCTTTGGAATCTAGATTTACACAGTTAAAAGGTCAGGGGCTGGAGAGATGGCTCAGCTGTTGGGAGCACTGGCTGTTGTTCCAGAGGACCTGGGCTCAATTCCCAGCACCCACATGGTGGCTGTGACTTCCGCTCCAGGAGAGCTGAAATCCTCACCTAGACATAATTACAGGCAAAACATAGATGCACATAAACTAATAAATAAGTCTTTCTTTATTTATTTATTTTATTTTATTTTTTGAGACAGAGTTTCTCTGTGTAGTCTTGGCTGTCCTGGACATTGTAGACTAGGCTGGCCTTGAACTCACAGATCCACCTGCCTCCCCAGTGCTGAGATTAAAGGCGTGTACCTCGGGAGCCATGGTATTTTATGCCTTTAATCTGAGCATTTAGGAGGCAGAGGCAGGTGGATTTCTGTGAATTTGAGGCCAGCCTGGACTATAGAGTGAATTCTAGGACATCCAGAGCTGTTATACAGAGAAACCCCTGGCCATAAATCTTTTTTTTTTTAAATTAGGACTGAAGATATGGCTCAGCAGTTAAGAGCACTGGCTGCTTTTCCAGAGGACCCAGAGTCAATTCCCAGCACCACATGGCAGCTCACAACTGTCTGTAACTCCTGTTCCTGGGTATCTGACACCCTCACACAGACATGCATGCAGTTAAAACACCAAAGTACATACAAAATAAAAATAAAAATACTCAGGTGTGGTGGCGCATGCCTTTAATCCCAGCACCCAGGAGGCAGAGGCAGGCAGATTGCTGTGAGTTCGAGGCCAAACTTGTCTACAAAGGGAGTCTAGGACAGCCAAGGCTACATAGAGAAACCTTGCCTCAAAAATAAGTAAATAAACAATAAATAAACAGTATTGAATTAGGAAATCCTTAAGACTCAGAATGTTTCAGAGGCAAAGCAGAACAGAACGGGATTCTTAGAGTTCTTAGTTTTTGGCAGCATTTTCCCAACCCTCCTCCTACTACACTGTTACATTTCACTGCTTTGCTAGAGCTACAGAAGGCACACAGGTGGGGCGCTGCGCCTGGTGTCTGAGCACAGCAGCAGCTGCCAGGCCCTGCCGTGGGGCCCTGGCGCCTTGTCTCACTGCAACACCCCTTTCCTCTGGCTCCCTGCTCAGATAGAATCTGAACAACGGAGACATGAATTACCTTGGGTTTTTAAAGAAAGGGTTCTACTCTGTAGCCCGGTCCCTCAGGCACCCACTAACCTTTTTTGTAGTCCAGGTTAGCCTAGAGCTCAGAAAGAGCACACCTGCCTCCTGAGCACTAAAGATGCTTACTGCATGCCTGGCTCATTAATGCCTTATCTTAATTACCTTTATTACTTGCTATTAATGTAGAAACAATCAAAACACTGGAGTAGGGAAGTACCTTAATAGTATAAATAAACAAACACTATGTATATTATTTGATAATGTAATATATGTGTGTGATGAATTTTAACCATATTCACCCCTGAATCCTGTTCTTCCAAATTTCTTGGGACATTCCACCACACACAACCAAATCCAGAACAAGTCCCTAAGCATGGCTGGTAACTTTCTCTGTCTCTCTCTCTCTCTGTCTCTGTCCCTCTCTCTCTCTCTCTCTCTCTCTTATTTGTTGGTTTGTTTGATTTGGTTTTTTTGAGACAGGGGTTTTCTGTGTAGCTTTGGCTGTCCTGGAATCTCTTTGTAGACCAGGCTGGCCTTGAACTCACAGAGATCTACCTGCCTCTGCCTCCTGAGTGCTGGAATTAAAGGTGTGAGCCACCACACCCGGCATTTATCTTTATTTTTATTTCCCTCCGTGTATGTATTTGGGGATAGCACACACATGTACCACACTTCACATGTGAAAGTCAGAGGACAACCTGTGGGGTAGTCAGTTTTCTCTTTATACTGTATGAATTAAGGGGACTGAACTCAGGTTGTCGTGCTTGGAGGCAAGTGCTGTTAGCTTTGTGGTCTCAGAAAAGGTGGAGGCTTAGTTCCTAAGCTTAAACTGCTCCGGGCTTATGGGAAAGCAAAGACCATCAAATCAAAAACGAAAAAAAAAAAAAAAAAAAAAACGAAACCAGCTGGGTGTGGTGGCGTACACCTTCGATCCCAGCATTCCAGAGGCAGATGTAGGCAGATCTCTTGAGTTCCAGGACAGCCAAGGCTACACAGAGAAAGCCCGTCTCAAAAAAACAAAGGAAGGAAGGAAGGAAGATCAAACACCCTTAACAGTCTGTTCATATCTTATTACAGACACATTGCTATGGTAACAGGTAAAGAGGAGTGTGTTACTTTCTGGTTGTCAACAGAGGATGCCTCAAGCAACTGGGCTGTTCTAGGGAAATGGGTTTTGAGAAAAGCAAAGGATGAAGATCTGAGGATCTGGCCAGGCCTGTTAAATCTAGAGAGTGGCATCTTACAGGAGAATGATTCAGGCTGGGAGCACACTTTTAATCTCAGCACACACGGAGGCAAAGGCAGGAAGATCTCTGTGAGTTCCAGGCCCATCTGGTCTACACGGAGAAAGAATGTCTTGAAAGGGGGAGGAAAAAGGCCAGGGGGAGAGGGAGGGGGGTGGCGGCGCAGGCCTGTAATCCCAGCACTCGGGAGGCAGAGGCAGGTAGATCTCTGTGAGTTCGAGGCCAGCCTGGTCTACAAAGTGAGTCCAGGACAGCCAAGGCTACACAGAGAAACCCTGTCTCAAAAACCAAAAGAAAGAAAAAAAAATGCAGAAAGTCCCAGTGTAGTTTTCTGCTCTTAAAAAAATATAAAATGTATGTATTCACTTCCGGTCCCACCCTCCCACTCTCTTCCTATTTCCCCTGCCCCTGTTCTTCGGACAAGGGGTCCCGCACCAACCCACCCCAGCGCATGAAGTAGCATCAGGACTGAGCGCATCCTCTTCCACTGAGGTCACCAGGCGTCCCGGCCAGGGATCGAAAGCAGGCGACAGAGTCCATGTCTGAAACAGCCCCTACTCCACTTCCTAGGGGACCCACATGAAGACCGAGCTGCCCGTCAGTTACCTATGTTGGGGTCCTAAGACTAGCCGGTGAATGCTCTTTGGTCGTTGCTTCAGCCTCTGTGAGCACCCATGGCCTAGGCTAGTTGACTCTGTAGGTCTTTTTGTGGAGTTCCTGTTCCCCCCGGGTCCTTCAATCCTCCCCACCCCCCTCCACAAAACTCAGGGAGCCCCGCCTAATGCTGGGCTGTGGACCTCAGCCTCTGTTTCCATCTGCCGTTTGGTGGAGCCTTTTCTTTCTTTTTTGTTTTTTGAGACAGGGTCTCTGTGTCGTCTTGACTGTCCCGGAGCTCTCTTTGTAGACCAGGCTAGCCTCAAACTCACAATGATCCACCTGCCTCTGCCTCCCGAGTGCTGGGATTAAAGGCATGTGCCACCACGCCCAGTGGGTGGAGTCTTTTCAGAGGACAGTTTCCCACTTTTTCCAGAGGCCTGGTGGTGTATGACAGGACTAGCCAGCCCACGGTGACAGTATGCTGGCTGTACAGGACAGTGGAGTGACCAGGAATCTTGTGTGAAATTAGTAACAGCTTTGCCGATAGTACTTTAGGAACAAGAACTTGAAGTGTGAGGAAGGCATTACAAAGAATGCAGGACTCGGGGCTGGAGCGATGGCTCAGAGCTTAAGAGCACTGTCTGTTCTTCCATAGGTCTTGAGTTCAATTCCCAGCAACCACATGGTGGCTCACAACCATCTATAATGAGATCTGGTGCCCTCTTCTGGTGTGCAGGTGTTCAGGCAGCCAGAACACTGTATACATAATAAATAAGTAAATAAATCTTAAAAAAAAAAAAAAAAAGAATGCAGGACTTAAGTTGGGTAGTGGCACATGCCTGTCACCCCAGGTTCCTGGAACCTGGGGTAGGAATCCTCAGCTGCTGTAAACTGGGCATCATTCAGAGCAATATAGTGTGATTGCATCTCGAAAGTAATCCCAGCAGTCAGGAGGCAGAGGGAGGCTAATCTTTGTGAGTTTGAGGCCAGCCTGATCTACAGAGTGAGCTCCAGGACAGTCAGAGCTATTACACAGAGAAAAATTCTGTCTCAAAAAACAAACTAATTTACTAAAATTAAAACTAAAACCAACCAAAACAAACAAACAAACAAACAACAAAATCTCCCCCCCAAAACCCCAAAACAAAACAAAAGGAAAAATGTGTATTGTTATTTCTACCCAACAGACAAGTGAACCTCAGGGCTTGAGACAGCTGAGTTGGTACCATGTTCTCCTAGCTTGCGTAATTTCCATCGCCAGTACCACACAGAACCCAAGAGTGGTCGATCGTGCACACTGTAATCCAGGAACTAAGGAGGTAGAGGCAGAGACTCAAATGCTCAATGTCATTCTTAGTCAATGACAAGTTCAAGGCCAGCCTGAGCTACTTCAATCCTGTCTCCAAACAAAGCAAAACAAACTCAGGATGTCGAGACACCCCCTAGGTCAGAAGTGAAGAGCTGAGTGAATGCTAACTAGTGCTGAGAGATTTTTTGTTTTGTTTTGTTTTTGTTTTTCTAGACAGAGTCTCTCTGTGTTAGCCTTGGCTGTCCTGGGCTAGCCATGTAGACCAGGCTGGCCTCGAACTCACAGCGATCCTCCTGCCTCTCCCTCCTGAGTGCTGGGATTAAAGGCGTGCGTTCACCACGCCCGGCTGCTGAGAGATTTTTAGTTCTTTTTGTTTTGTTGGGTTGTTGTTGTTGTTGTTGTTGTTGTTGTTGTTGTTCTGCTTCCAGACATGGTTTTTCTTGTAGTCCTGGCTGTGCTGGATTTGCTTTGTAGACCAGGCTAGCCTTGAACTCACAGAGATCCACCTGCCTCTGGCTCCCAAGTGCTGGGATTTTTTTGGGAGTGGGGGTGGGGTCCATTGTCTGTGATAGCACAATGGCTTCAAATTTACTATATAACTCAAACTGGCCTTGAGTGCTCGATCCTCCTGCTTATGTTAACTTTCCGGTTCTGAGCTCACACCTTCTAGGTTTTACACTCAGGCACAGTCAGGCGGCGGTGGAAGTCGGCCTCAGTGACAGTCCATCTGGAGGTTGTTTTACAGTCATCAGTGCCACTGTTTACCTCCCACCCCACCCCCCACTCCTGGAGCAGAATAGGCACTGGATAAATATTTGCTGAATAACCTGCTGACCCCTTGGCAACCTGACTTACTTCCCACTCAAGACAGGGGCCCAGCTTGGGCTTTTCTGGATTCCTGGAATTGTTTTTCTCAGCTCAAATGTAAAACATGCTCAGAGCCTTGCAAAGCAGAGTCTGTGGGCCTGAGGTGTGGCTCTGTGGTACAGCTGGACCAGCAGAGTTTGTGGGTCTGAGGTGTGGTAAGCCTGAGGTATGGCTCCATGGTACAGCTGCTGCTGCCCAGCATGGATGAGGTTCTCAGTTCAATCCCTGACACTCCACTGCAGGACTCTCAAACAAACCAAAGGACATCATCTCCCCAAAAGACATAAAGAATAAGAGAAAATAGAGCCAGGCATGGTGGCCATACTCTTGGGAGGTTGAGGTAGGAGGATCTCTGTGAGTTCAAGGTCAGCCTGGTCTACAAAGAGAATTCCAGGACAGCCAGGGCTGTTACACAAGGAAATCCTGTCTTGAAAAAGCAAACCAAACAAACAAAAGAACTATAAAAAGGGCCGGGCGTGGTGGCACATGCCCTTAATCCCAGCACTGGGGAGGCCGAGGCAGGCAGATCTCTATGAGTTCGAGGCCAGCCTGGTCTACAAAGAGAGTCTAGGACAGACAAGGATGTTACACAGAGAAACCCTGTCTCAAAAAAAATATTTTAAAAATGATTAAAATATAATAATAAATTGAGCTGGGTGTGGTGGCACACGCCTTTAATCCCAGCATTCTGGAGGCAGAGGCAGATGTAGCTCTGTGAATTCCAGACAGCCTGGTCTACAACACCAGTCCAGAACAGCAGGGCTACAAACAAACAAACAAACAAACAAACAAAACAAAACAAAAACAAACCCAATATTGTAGAACTGTGATACCAGAAGCTGATGCAGAAATAGAAAGTTCAAGGCTAGCCTGGGCTACATGGTGATATATATATATATATATATATATATATATATATATATATATATATACATGTGTGTGTATACACACACACACACATGTGTATATATCTCAGGTGAATACCTCTAGAAGATCTGATGCCTTCTTCTAGTCTCACACACAGGCTTACCTCCCGCACACACTTGCATAACTTTCATAGGTACATACAAACACATACACAAAATAAAGTGAATAATTTTTACAAAATAAAATGTAAGATCTCAGGTAATGGTGGCTCAAGCCTTTAATCCCAGCACTCAGGAGGCAGAGGCAGGTAGATCTCATCTGGCTATTTTAATCATTTCTAAACTTCTAGTATTGTATTGGCATCTTATCACTAAATATTTATACATGGCCTACCTTGTTACCAAAACCTCATTTTTTTTTCCTGGTTTGTCATTTTTATGAAAATCTGAGAGGATCAAATAGCAAAAGTTAACACTAATTTCTAAGCAAAAGTAAACAGACATTATTAGTCTTTCTTCTCCAAACATGATTCAGACCAAGAGGTGTCTTCTTAGTCCAGTCTGGCCTCCAACTCTCTATGTAGCCATGAGGCAGGGGCTTTTTCTAAGAACAGAAATAGACGTCTGATTTTAGATGCTTTGAACAATGAAACACAAAGGTTCATAATACTTTTGGTTCAATTTTTAAATTATACATTAAAAAACAAGCGATCTAGCCATTTCTGCATGGTCTGCACTAACTGGACCCTGGGACCTATTATCACCCATCAAATTGGGAGGGAGACAGGCTGCAGAGATGGGGGATTGGAGGGGGTTTTGGGGGGCCAGATAAAAATATATAGTGCCTATAAGTGGAATTCTCTTTCATTCTATTTATTTTTTTTCTGTTTTTGTTTGGTTTTGTATTTCCAAGACAGGGTTTCTCTGTGTTGCCTTGGCTGTCCTGAACCTGCTTTGTACACCAGGTTGGCCTTGAACTCACAGTGATCCTCCTGCCTATGCCTCCCGAGTGCTGGGATTACAATCATGCACCACCACATCCAGCTTTTTTTCTTCTTCTTTTTTTCTGAGACAGGGTTTCTCTGTGTAGCCTTGGCTGTCTTGAACTTGCTTTGTAGACCAGGCTGGCCTTGAACTCACAGTGATCCACCTGCCTATGCCTCCCGAGTGCTGGGATTAAAGACTTGTGCCACCACTGCCCAACGTGTTTTTCTGTTTTTGCTTTTGTTTTTGAGACTCTGTGCAACAGAGTCCTGGCTGTCCTGGATCTCTGTAGGTCAGGCAGGGGCCTCACAAAGATCCACCTGTCTCTGCTCGTCAGGTGGTAGGATAAAGGTGTGGAGTACCACACCCAGACATATGTGGTATTTTAAAGTAGGATGGTTTTCTTTCTTTCTTTCTTTTGTTTGTTTGAGACAGGGTTTCTTTGTGTAGCAGTGGCTGTCCTGGACTGGCTTTGTAGACCAGGCTGTAGATCTGCCTGCCTCTGCCTCCAGAGTGCTGGGATTAAAGGCGTGTGCCGTGGAGTGTGCCACCACGCCCTTCACAAAGAGGTATTTTAAAAAAGAGATTAGGTAAACAGTCCTCATTTACACAACCTGCTTTCTCTAGAGGTAGGACAGTGGCTGTTTACTCGTCAGGGAGCTGGATGTTACAAAGGGACTCTTCTCCCCAGAGTCTTCCAAAGCCTCAGACTCTACCAACCACGTGAAATTCCACTGATCATAGCTGTCCACGTCCCACTGCCTCCCAGCAGCAGTCAGCTTCTAAGAGCTGGCTGCTGTGTGTTGTGTGATGGGTCCAGGGCAGGCAAGCAGAGAGATCTGATGAGAGTTACCACACAGCACAGAGAGCCAAAACCAGTCTGTTCCCTCTCATGGTTTTGCCTAGGGCTTTCTCCGGGTGTCAAAAAGAAACCAGCAGATTTTTTTTTCCCCTCCAACTCTTGGTTTTGAGACAATATCCTCCATGTAGCTCTGACTGTCCTCTAACTCACTATGTAGACCAGGCTGGCCTTGAATTCAGAGAGATCTGCCTGCCTCTTCCTCCCAAATGCTGGGATTAAAGCTGTGAGTCACCCTGCCTAGCTCTCACCTTTGCTTGTTTGCTTGGTTTTTATTTGGGGCTGTTTTTTGTATGTATGTATTTACTTATTGGGGATTTTTGTTTTGTTTTTTGTTTTTTTGGAGACAGAGTTTCTCTTGTAATCCTGGCTGTCCTGGACCCACTTTGTAGACCAGGCTGGCCTCAAACTCACAGACATCCACCTGCCTCTGCCTCTCAGTGCTGGGATTACAGGCATGCAGCACCACTGTCCAGCTGGTTTTTTCTATCTATCTATCTATCTATCTATCTATCTATCTATCTATCTATCTATCTATCTATTTTGAGACAGGGTCTCATAGGCTGGACTCAAATTATGCCGTGTAGTTAAAGATGGCCTTGAACTGCTGATTCCCTTGTCCCTACTTCCAAAGTGCTGGATTAAAAGCATTTAGCTAGCAGCCAGGCATGTTGGCACATGTCTTTAATCTCAGCACTCTGTGAATTCAAGGCCAGTCTGCTCTATAGAGTGAGTCCAGGGCATCAGGGCTACACAGAGAAACCCAGTCTCTAAAAACCAAACCAAACCAAACCAAACAAACAAAAAAGCACACATCTAGGCCAGGTAGTGGTGGCACACACCTTTAATCCCAGCACTAGGGTAGTGGTGGGCAGAGGCAGGTAGATCTCTGTGAGTTCAAGGCCAGCCTGATCTACAAAGAGAGTTGTAGACAGCAAAGGCTACATACAAAAAAAATCCTGTCTTAAAAAAAGAAAACAAAACACAAACAAGGAAAAAGCACACACACAGCCTCAGGATAGTTTTCCACAGGATTGTGTGAGATACTTGTGTTTCTTGCAGTTTAAGAGTGTGTGACCAGGACTGGTGGTGCATGCCTTTAATTCCAGCACTCAGGAGGCAGAGGCAGGTGGATCTCTGAATTCGAGGCCAGCCTGGTCTACAATGCAAGTCCAGGATAGCCAAAGATACACAGAGAGACCCTGTCTTAAAAACCTGAAAAAAAAAAAAAAAGGAGCATGTGTGAATCCAGCTTCCTCTGCAGGCCCTGCCCTGTGGAAGGAAATATCCTACGCATTTGGGGGACTTCCAGGAAAGGAAGGTGGTCGATGCTCATGATGGATGGCTTTCCTTAAATAGGTCACTGGTTCTCACAGGGGACACTTCTCCCAGACCTGGACAAAGCTGGACTACCCTAAACAAAACAATGGGAACGTAAGCAGTAAATGGCCCTATGCTGACTTCAGCAAAAATGAAAGAAAGTTGACACTGTATTTGAGTGAACTCTTCAGGGTGACCTTTGTGCTCTGTTCTCCCTTCCTTCTGTGGTGTGACCTCATCCTTGTTTGTTTTCGCAAGGCCATTCTATTTCTTTATGTTTTATCTCATGGCAAAAGGAAGTGGCTCTTTTCTTTTTGCCCCACTAGGTAACATTTTGATTTAATTTCTAAGCTGGCCTCATTTTGTAAAAGATTTATTTTATTTTTAATTGTGTGTGGACACATGTGCAGGAGGCCAGAGAGACATCAGATCCCCTGAAGCTGGAGTTACAAATGTTTATGAGATGCCTGGTGTGGGGCGCTGGGAATTAAACTCCTCTGGCAGAGCAGTATGCCCTCAGCAGCTGAGCTATTCATTACGCCAGCCCAATAAATTCATCATTTTGGAGAATACACACTCATGCGCTGTTTGCGTCTGTGAACAAATGTTGCAGAGAAAACAACCCTAACATCACTTTGGATTTTTGTTTTTGGTGTTTTTTTGTTTTTTGTGTTTTTGTTTGTTTGTTTGGTTGGTTGGTTTTTAGAGACAGGGTTTTTCTGTGTAGCCCCGGCTGTCCTGAACTTGCTTTGTAGACCAGGCTGGCCTTGAACTCACAGGATCCACCTGCCTCTGCCTCCCGAATTCTGGGATTAAAGGTGTGTGCCACCACACCCAGCATCACTTCATATTTTAATTGAATTTTTGTTACAGAAGTTCATATGGATTAAGGCTGCTGGAAAGTTGTTCTTGAGACTGATTCCTTAGCATGAAGAAGCTTTAAAAAAAAAAGAAGAAGCAGCTTAAAACAAGAAGGCTGCTGGGCAGTGGTGGCGCACGCCTTTAATCCCAGCACTTGGGAGGCAGAGGCAGGCGGACCACTGTGTGTTCGAGGCCAGCCTGGTCTACAAAGCGAGTCCAGGATAGCCAGGGCTACACAGAGAATCCCGGTCTTGAAAAAACAACAACAACAAAAAACCCAAAAACAAAAACAAGAGGGCTGTGTTCTGTGTTCAGCAGAGAAAATGGAAGGTCCTTCTGTGCTTCCCGTGCATGGGGTATAGTCCTGGCTGGCTCTGGAACACATTCTGGTTTTTTTTTTCCTAGATAGGGTTTCTCTGTATAGCCTTGGCTGCCCTAGACTCACTTTGTAGACCAGGCTGGCCTCGAACTCACAGTGATTGGCCTGCCTCTGCCTCCTGAGTGCTGGGATTAAAGGCGGGCACCAGCATGCCCGGCTCTGGAACACACTCTGTAGACCACACTCTGGCCTTGTACTTTTGGTGGTCCTCCTGCCTCCACCTCATGAATGCTGAGGCGACAAATGTTCCACTATGCCTGGAGATGCTATGATTTGCAGTAAATTCTTCTTTCTTTTTCTTTCTTTCTTTCTTTCTTTCTTTCTTTCTTTCTTTCTTTCTTTCTTTCTTTCTTCTTGTTGTTTGAGACAGTGTTTCTCTGGGTAGCCTGGCTATCCTGGACTCAATTTTGTAGTCCAGGCTGGCCTCAAACTCACAGAGATCTGCCTGCCTCTGCCTCCCGAGTGCTGGGATTAAAGGCGTGTGCCACTTTGCCTGGCTAAAATTTAATTTTTTTAATGTTATAATCCCAGTGCTTGAGAAACTGAGGCAGGAGGATCAGGAAGTAAAATTGACCCTTGGCTACATAGTGAATTTGATGTCAGCCCTAAATCAATAAGGCCGTATCTAAGGAAGAGGAGGAAGAGGAAGATGAGGAGGAGGAGGAGGAAGGAGGGGAAGGTGACAAGAAGGGAAATTTATCCTGACAGAGGCATGATGATGTCTGCCACCCGAGGCCTCAGGCAGGGGAGGAGGAGGTTCAGCAGTTCCAACAAGCTCTAGGTCAGCAGCAGCCAGCAGCTGGGGCTAGCTGAGACCCTGTCTCCAAACACCTGTGAAAGATTAAAACCACAGCGAGTTAAGAAAGCAACCCTAATCCACTACCAACTGTGCTACTCCTAATTTGGGTTGCACAACGCCAACTGCTGTGGGCCGCATGGTAAACTACTCCAAACCGTGCTGGTTACTTTCTCATTGCCGTGACAAAATGCCTGACATGAAGCAACTTGGGAAAGAAGGCTTATTTTGGCTCATGTTTTGGTAGCGCACACTTTTAATCCCAGCACTCAGGAGGCAGAGGCAGGTGGATCTCTGTGAGTTCGAGGCCAGCCTGGTCTACAAAATGAGTCTAGGACAGCCAGAGCTATTATACAGAGAAACCCTATCTCGAAAATCAAACAAACAAACAGACAAAGGATGCCTGTATGATTCATTAGAAAATCACTGACAAGTGTATCATAAACTGAGTAGAGCTCCTGAGCATTTGGAGTCAGCTTTCTGAGTTCCTGAGACTAAGCCAATATGCTCAAGGATGAAAACTACCACATTTGTAAGGAGATGACTTTAAATTACACAGATCAATTATATAAAACTGATCAGAGCGGGGCTGGAAAGATGGCTCAGTGGTTAAGAGCACTCACTGCTCTTCCGAAGGTCCTGAGTTCAGTTTCCAGCACCCACATGGCAGCTCACAACTGTCTGATGCCGTTTTCTGGTATGTAGACAAAGTATCCATATGCATTAAATAAGTAAATAAATCTTAAAACAAAACCAAAACCAGACAAACTGATCAGAGTCAAATAGCTGTGAAGCAGGTTCCCTGTGGAGTGCACTGTGTCCCTGGTCTGGTAGCTTGGTCTCCATAGGCTTTTACTCCTCAGCCCTCTCTTCTTTCTTGAGACAGAGTTTCACTGTGCAGCCCTCATTGAGAGTTAGATATGCAACCAGATGGCCTTGAATTCAGAGATCTGTCTGCCTTGGCCTAAGAGGGTGGGGATTAAAGGCTTATACTAGGGCATGCCCTGAAAAAGCACAGGCTTAACCAATGGCTCCACTAAGCCTTCTGAGTTGGCTTCAGTTGCTAATGGGGCAGGAGAATCCATAGCAGGCCTTTGGAAGCCTTCTTCAGGTGTGGAGGCACTGCTTTGATTATAGCCCTTGGGAGGCAGAAACAGGTGGCTCTCTGTTGAGTTGAGGCTCTAGGCCAGCCAAGTGAGGCCTTATCTTAAAACAATAGCAAAACCAAAAGTTTTAGGCATAAACCTCGCAGCAAGGGCTGAGGCAAATGACTGGGCACTCAGCATGTGCAAGGCTTTCAACTCAGTTCCTCTCACTGAACAGAAAATAGACTTTTATGTGCCTGGTGATCTGGAGACCTGCCATCCAGCTGCTCAGGAGGCTGAGGCAGGAGGATTGCCAGCTGAAGGCCACTCTGGGCAACTTGATGAGACTGTCTAAAAACTAAAGAAAAAGAAGAAAAAGGAAGCATGAAAGGGTCTCGGAGCTCCACCCCTTGGAGCTAGAAGCTTGTCCATCTCTGTCACTGAGCTAGCTGATAACTCTAGATAATTCCAGTAGCTTCCCTGGGCCTCCTGTAGAGTTCATAAAAGCATGCTTAGTGGTGCAAGTAGGAAACAAAACCTGTTGGAACCATAGCTGGTACGTGCCTAGCTGAGAATATCCTTTGGCCTCAATCATGAGTCCACTCAGTCACCAGACAGTGAGCGGGTTCTGCACGTCAGCCAATGGGTAAAGCTGGCGGTTTACTAAAGCTGACGCCTGATTATACTTGTTCATTCAATGTGTCTACGGATAGACAGGTGGAAACGGACTGAATCCCGAGACTTGGAGCTGGGACTTGAGCTCAGTTGGCAGAGTGCTCTCCTGGCACACAGGAAGCCCTGGGCTCCATCCCCAGCACCTCATAAACCAGGCATGGTGGTGCAAGCCGGATTCCAGCCCTGGGAAAGTAGAAGGAGGGGGATCAGGAACCCACGGTCATTGTCAGCTACATAGTGAGTGTGCGACCAGCCTGGGCTACAGACTGCCTCAAAAAACATATATTAATTTTTAGTTATAAAAAGACCCTGATACTTTTGAAGTGCTGATCCAATACCAAAGTGGAAAAGTCTGCATCTGATTTCTCATAATAGGTCACAGTGAAAATGCAAGCTCACTCAATGCTTTCTTTCTTTTTTCTTTTTTCTTTCTTTCTTTCTTTCTTTTTTTTTTTTTTTTTTAGACAAGGTTTCTCTGTGTAGCCCTGGCTGTCCTGGACTAGATTTGTGGGCCAGGCTAGCCTCAAACTCACAGCGATCTGCCTGCCTCTGTCTCCTGAGTGCTGGGATTAAAGGTGTGTGCCACCACACCTGGCTGTGAATTCAGGCCTTTATAGAAGGCAAATTCTCTGTCATTGATTTACATGCCCAGATCTTATTCTATGTTTTATGTTTATTTTATTTTGGTTTTTCAGACAGAGTTTCTCTGTGTGTAGCCCTGGATGTCCTGGAACTCACTCTGTACACTAGGATGGCTTCAAACTCAGAGATCTGCCTTCCTCTATCTCCTGGCAGTTCTGAGTTTAAACTGGGCATTACATTTTCTTTATCTTTCGTGTGCATGTATAGACATGTTTGTGTATGTGTATGTATGCATGTGTATGGCTGTGAGCACCTGTGCCACAGCTCACGTGTGGAAATCAGAATACAACTTGTGGGAGTTCGTTTTCTCCTTCAACTATATAGTCCTGGAGATTTAACTCAGGCAGGAATGCTTGGTGGCAGGTGCGTGATAAAAGAAAAAAGAAAAAAAAAAGTCACATCAAACTTGTACAAGACAAACCAACTGAAAGAATAGAGCCCAAGAGAAGGTACAAGAATCAGAGGTGCTGCAGTTCACACACTCAAGAGTCCCATAAAAATACTAAAGCAGGAAGCCACAATGTGAGCTCAGAGAACCGGGTGCAGACCTGTGCACGCCCTGTGTGTGCATGCTGCCCCAGCCTCTCTGAGCTCATACGAGTTTTGTTCATCTCTGCCTCCTCTTCTGAGGGGGTTCCCTGAGCTCTGATGGAGATAGCTCATTTAGGGCTGATCGTGTCAAGGTCTCACAGTCCGTGTGACGTCTGGCTGTGGATCTCTGCATTTGGTTCCATCCCTAAGATGGCCCAGGAAGGCACCAATCTGAACACAGCACAGTGCTAGTAGAGACATTTCATCACAAGCTTTTTTGTTTTTTTTTTTAGGGGTGAGTTTTGTTTCACTTGATTGTTTGTCTTTTACAGTAAGTACTGTTTGGTTTTACTCTAAGTCGCTGGGCTATCTGTCCTCTGCTTCTTCACCTAAGCAGTGTCCAGTACGGAGTTCATCCCCTAGAGTGGGCCTCAAGTCAAGTCACATATTGGCTGGTTACTTCCACAAGCTTTGTGCCACCATTGATCTGGCATCTCCTGCAGCAGGATGACATTGTAATTTTTTTTTTGTTTATTTTTGTTGTTGCTGTTGTTGTTTTGAGACAGTGTTTCTCTGTGTAGCCCTAGCCAACCTGGACTCACTTTGTACACCAGACTGGCCTCCAACTCACAGAGATCTGCCTCTGCCTCCCGAGCTCTGGGATTAAAGGCATGCACCACCACGCCTGGCTACTTTTCTCTTTAGGTAGCACACGGAACACCTTCATAGGTGCACTGTAACACAGGAGTGAAGGCTTTCTGTAGTCACCAGTTCGTGTTCAGTGAGCTGTGTGGGTGTTGTCTTCAGCAATGCGTCCTTACTGTCAGTTGATAGAGAACAACCTATTGTCTAGGCAACAGCCTGGGTTGTTGGGGACTCCCGTGGGACCCTTTTGGCCAACACCTGGAACAGTTGTAACCCCGTTTGGACAACAACTATAACTATTGTAACCCAGTACTGGATGCTTCATTTGGTGACAAATGACAAGTTACGGCTGTTCTTTCCCACTATTTGGCAGTTTCATTTAGGTCACCTTCATATATGTCTGTATTTTAGGGGCTCTATCCTGCCTTAGGTTTCCATACGACCCCTCAAACGCCTCTTAACTTTAGCTATCTTTCCTCACCGTCCTTCCCTCAGCCTCCTTGCCCTTCCCAACTTGATCCTCCTGTTTTAGCTCCCCTCAAATCTATAATTATTTAATCTATTTTCCTCTTCTAACAAGATTTACTGAAAATCTCTAGTTCAGTGCTTCTCAAGTTTACCAATGATGGGGCCCTTTAATATAGCCCCTCATGGTGTGGTGACCCCAGCTAGAAAGTTTGGTTTGTTGCTACTTCATAACTGCCCCGTTTTGCTACCATTCTGAATTGCTACCAAGCTGATATGTGACCCCAAAGGCTTCATGGATTTGAGAAAAGCACTCAGTGAGCTGAGCTGCATCCCCAGCCCTTTCTATATACATATTTATTAGGAAACAGCTCCAGGCTTTTTTGGGGGGGGGGAACATAGTCTCATTATGTTGCCCTGGCTACCCTGGACTTCACTAGGTAGAGCTTACACATAGATCTGCCTGCTTCTGTCTGCCTCCGGAGTGCTGGGATTAAAGGCATGTGCCATCACACCTGGATAAGTATAATACATTTTATAGTGAAACAATTTGCTGATACATCAAAGTCTCATAACCTCATTTCTTTTATTGGTTGGTTTATTGATTGGTTGATTAATCTCATATACATTAGGCTGGCCTCAAACTCAGTATGCTCAAAGCTCAGGAATGCTCTTGAGCGGATCCTCTTGCCTCTATTCACAAATCCTCCCGAGGCCTGAAGCCCCATGGAGTGCATGGTCACACATGCTCAGAGTCGTACTGGGTCAAGGATTTTAAAATTGCTTCCTAGCACATCTGTTTATTTTGTTTGTGCACACATGCACTTGAGTGTACACTCTCACTTACACCATGATGTTCCTGTGGAGGTTGGAGTTGATCCATGTTTCTGCTGTGCTGGTCCCCTGGATAGAACTCGGGAGTGCTGGGATTCAAGGCGTGCACCACCAGTGGAACTCTGGCAGGTCTTGTTTGCCAACTTGACTGGATCTGGAAATTACTAAAATAGAAGCCTCTGGGCATTCTTTTAAAAGACTTTCTTGATCTTACAATTTGAAGCAGAAAGATTTCTCCTACAAGTGGGTGTTATCTCTAAGACGTGCTGGCTCAAGCCTTTAAATCCAGCACTCAGAGGTAGAGGCAGGTAGGTCTCTGAATTAGAGGCCAGCCTAATGTACAGAGCAGTCCAGGATAGGCAGGGCTGTACAGAGAAATGCTCTCCTAAAAAAAGACAAAACAACAATAAAACAAAACAACAATCAAAAATAAATGAAAACAAACCAAAAAATCCCACCAAAAACAGGCCAGGAGTGAGGTGGGGGGTGAGATGGGGTGGGGAGTGGGGGGGGGCGGAGAAAGCACGCCTTTAATCCCAGCATTTATGGATCTCTGATTTCAAGGCCAGCCTGAACTAGTCTATAAAGGGAGTTCCAGGACAGTCAGGGCTACACCAGAAACCCTGTCTCAGAGAAACAAAAACAACACCCCCACATACATACACACACAAAAGTGGGCGGTATTTTTTGGTTGCTTTGTTTCCTGATAGGCAAATCTACTTCCTTTTTTTTTCTTTTCTTTTCTTTTCTTTTTTTTTTTTTGAGGCAGGGTTTCTCTGTGTATCCCTGCCATCTTCTTCTTTTGCTGATACTAGAGCTGCCTTCTTTGAGCTTCCAGTGTACCAGCGGTTCCCCATGTTTGTGATGCCAGACTGGGAACATGAAGACTGCCAGCGTTATGGACTGCCACCAGGTTCTCAGATGCTCCAGTATGACACCGCCCTCGTTAGACTCCTTGGACCGTATCCTGTAAGTCAATCTATTAAATCATATATATACATGTATATGATTTACTATATATACATATATATGATTTTCTATATACATGCACATATATGATTTGATATATGTACATATATATGACATTATAATAATGCATACATATGCATCTATCAGATCTGCTTCCTAGACAACAGTGACTAATACTTTCAGCTCGGTAGTAACCACTTTTACTTGCTGAATGGCCACAACCATCCATTGGTCGAGAAGTTGTTGAGTTTGTTATGTTGTCAAGGTTGACCTCAAATGTGTTTCCTGTCTCAGACTTCCATGCACTAGAATTGTAGGTGTGCATCGGCACACTTAGGCTGTTTATGGCTTTCAGTGACCCCCGAATAGGTCACAGCTTATCCTTTCAACAGTTTTGTCTCATGCCTTCTCTGCATGATTCTGGTCAACTTACCTACCTCCATCCAGACTCTGAGCTCTTGGCATCTCCTTTCCCTCACTTCCATCTCCTCCATATAGACAAAGAAAAGGAGAAGCAGTGAGATTCAGTGATTTCATAAGGCCTCACAGCCAGAAAAAGACAGCAAGCTGTATCTCTGGGGTTTGAACCCATGGCTCTAGGCTTTCATGCTGGTTGCTGTGAGTTTTCTCACCTTCAGATGCTGGTTCACACAGGATCTCTCCTTTCTGCTCACCCAGCCAGTTCCACGGCTGCTTGGTACATGCTGAACTCTTGACAGAGAAATCCTTTGCCATCTGAAGGCTGAGCCAGGCTGCTGTATGAGGAGGCCGAGGAGGCAGAGGCAGGCAGAGCTCTGTGTGTCTGAGGAGCATGCTCTACAGAGAAAGTTCCAGGACAGTCAGGGCTACACAGAGAAACCATGCCTTGAAAAAACTCCACCAACAACAACAGGGAAGGAAGGAAGGAAGGAAGGAAGGAAGGGAAAAGAAGAAAGAAAGGAAGGAAGAGATAGATTTGAAGACTGACAAGCTTGCTTTATCTCTGGACCACACTGTGGTTTTGGCTAGACTTTATCGAGGAACTGCTAGGGGGGTAGGCTTTATAAATGATGTAACATTTATACTGTTTTTGTTAGGTAATTACATGCCTTTAATTTGTGGTACCATAAACAGAGTAGTAATCTGACTCAGGATGTGCCAGGAGAAGTCATTTGATATCAGTCTATCTTTAGAACTTCTACAGAGGCCAGCATTCTGGTCAGGAAGGAACAACTTGGTAATACGCAAATAAAATCTGCTGACTACAGAGATTTTGTTTTAATTTTCTTTTAAAAAAGATTTAACAATTTTCTTTTTTCTTTTCTTTTTTTTTTTTTTTTAGTTTTTCGAGACAGGGTTTCTCTGTTTAGCCTTAGCCGTCCTGGACTCACTTTGTAGACCAGGCTGGCCTTGAACTCACAGTGATCCACCTGCCTCTGCCTCCCAAGTGCTGGGACTAAAGACGTGCACTACCATGCCTGCCTTATATTTTTGGTTTTTTGAGACACGGTTTCTCTGTGTAATAGCCCTGGCTGTCCTAGAACTCTTTGTAGACCAGGCTAGCCTTGAACTCACAGAGATCAGCCTGACTCTTCTGAGATTAAAGGCATGTGCCACCACACCTGACTGTTTAATACTTTTTAAAGACGAGCCCCAAGCAGCCACAGCTAGCCTCTCACAGGTTATGTGCGGACCTTCCTTCACCTCCTAAGTGCTGGGGTTTACAGACTGCCAGCATCAGCCTCAGACAAAAGGTGCCTTCTAAACAAAGTAGCTAATAATGGCACTGACTGTTATGATTCATAATTAGACCATGATAGACACAAGACACCAGATATTGTGTTATATGAGGTTTATTAAATGAGCATGGGAGGAGAGGGAAAAGGGGGAAGGGATACCCGAGAGAGACAGAGACAGAGACAGGAAAAGTAAGAAGAGAAAGAGGTTAGAGAGGGGGCCACATGTATGGTTTATCCTTTGATATGGCCCTGGACAGGGTCATGCCCCCGTGGCTGGCAAGCAATGACGTCATAGGCAGGTGGCCTGAAGCAGATCCTAACACTGACATTAATAGTTATAGCACTGTTGTCCCTTATATGTTGTCTAGCTTTAGGCCATGAGTTAGTTAGAGGGACAGATTATCCCTTTTAAAATTCATAGTCCTGCTGGGCGGTGGTGAGGCACGCCTTTAATCGTAGCACCTGGGAGACAGAGGCAGGCTCATCTCTGAGAGTTCAAGGCCAGCCTGGTTTACAGAGTGAGTTTCAGGACAGCCACAGCTACACAGAGAAAGCCTGTCTTTAAAATCAGAGAAGCCAGGCTGGGCTATGGTGGCGTACGCCTTTAATCCTAGCATTTGGGAGGCAGAGGCAGGTGGATTGCTGTGAGTTCAAGGCCAGCCTGGTCTACAAAGCAAGTCCAGGACAGTCAAGGCTACACAGAGAGACCCTGTCTCAAAAAAAGAAAAAAAAATCAAAGAAGCCAAAATAAAAATAAATAAATAAATAAATAAAATAGAAAAAGGTCCGTACTCTTGGCACGCCACGCCACTACTCCTGCCCCTCCTCCACTTCCCCCTTCTCCTCTTTTGAGAAAAGGTCTCACTACATAATCCTAGTTGGCCACAGGCTTGCAGGTGGCCTTCTGCTCCTGTTCTTGAATCTTGGGGTAACCAGCATTCCTACCTGCATGGTTTGATTATTTGTTCCTCTAAGACTTGTTTTTGCCTGGACTCAGAAGTACAAGTGCTCACGAGGACTGTGCTTGTACTCTTCCCTGAGTCTTCCTTGGCTTCCTTCGTTCTCTCGACTGGAAGTTTGTTATATCCTGCAGCCTCCGCCTTGTCTCAGAGCTGTGCTTCTTCAGCGTGGTTGTTTCAGGAGTCACTGAATGCCGGGTGCTTTGCTCCTGGGCGTCTCACCTTCTTTGTCTGAAGGCTTTCACTTTGGCCGGCATCATCTTCTTCAGAGAGACTGGACAGCTTTCAGGATCTGTGAGCTCTTTGGGCCACAGCAGCACCTGTCAGTCCGGGTATCGCCTCTCCTTTTCTGTAGTCACCAAAGTGAGGACACTCAGATTGCTAGCCTTTTCAGTTGTGTCACTACTATCTGAATGAAGTAACCTCAATCAAATTTATTTGTTTATTTTTCGATGCAAGGTATTAAGCTAAGGGCCTGGGGCACGCTAAGCATGTGTTCTACCACTGGGCTACACCTCCACCCTAGAAAATTCTGATACTTTAAGATAAATGAAATCATTAATTTGAGCAATAAATAAATAAGTGCTTAGTCCTTCCAAGGCCCTGACAGTACCCACACTAAGAATAAAAGCTTTCCGTCCTTGGTGACCACCTGTAGTCTACGTTCCTCAGTTTTGTTCACTTATATTTATGGGCAGAAAAAAAAAACAGTATTTAGAAAGCAGCTTCCATTGGAAGACATTTCAGTGATCTGGAACCTTGAGTTCAAGTTAACTGTTTGGCCTTTGGACGTGAATCATTCCTTTTGTTTAACCCACTAGTGTGGTATTTAGATTAACGTCTAAACCTGTGTTGAACCTGACAGAACCAAAGAGCCAGGCCAGATATACACATGCTGTCTCCGTGGCGGCTAAAAGGCAGCATGCAGCAAGAAGGACCCCGGTCATTAGTCTGTGATGAATGTTTGCGCCAAGCAATATTTTTTACCATTTTATGGATGGAGCAACTGAGGCACCTAGAGGTTAAGTGTCTCCACCTTGATTCCACTGCTGTTTTGTAGATTCAGGACTCCGGCTCTCAGGACAGCTGCCTGGAATTTTTGCATCTCCTCTTAACTGGTTCTGTGTGTGGCAAGCTCAGGTCCTTCACTCCCCTACCCAAAGGCTTTTGACAATCTGTCTCAGGAAAGGGGAAAGGAGGGACGGAGGCTTGCTAGGATAGCAGAGGTGGCTGGGGAACAGGAGCATCCGGGCCCTCTCCGGGATTAGCTGCTGCTCCTGACCCCTGCAGGCTTCTGTCCATGAGGATTCAATCAGCCTCAGCTGCTGGCTGGGGTGGAGGGCAGGAGGACTGTCAATCCTGGGAAGCTGCAAGCACTCAGGGTCTTGAACTTTATCAGGTTTGAATGTGTGATTGTGAGAGTAAAGAGCTGAAAAATGACAGCACTCAGTAAATCAAACAGAGAAAAGATCAGGACTGTCAAAGACCAGAGGAAAACAGTCTCTGGGCCCAACTGGGGCCAAAAAAAGCATGCAGAGAGGTAGAGAAAGACCCGCAGTGTCTTGTGGAAGATGCAGCTCTTTCACTGTCTTTATCTAGATAATAGTATTCTTTGTTGAGGTCTGGATCTTGTTTTAGAATACACAGTGGAAGGAGAAGGAAGGGAAGGGCCAGAAAGAAAAATAAGACTGAAGATATTGAGAGTGGCCTGTGTTTGATAACGTGGTCCTGTGGTGTGCATGGCTCAGACAGAACACTTGCTTAGTGTGTGTGCATGAGGCCCTGGCTTCCAACTCCAGGACCAAGTAAAGAAAAATGAAAAGGACTTGGGGGAGGGGGAGGGGGAGGGGGAGGGGGAGGGGGAGAGGGAGAGAGAGAGAGAGAGAGAGAGAGAGAGAGAGAGAGAGAGAGAGAGAGAGAGAGAGAGAGAGAGAGAACCCTAAAACAATAACAACAACAACAACAAAAACCCTACAACACTAAATTGAAAAGTGAACCACCACTTGAGTGAAGTAAGTGTAAGGTTGGTGGCACGCAAGTCAATTTAAATAGAAACACCTAATAGCTAGGGCCAATCTCCCCGGTTGCTCTCCTTAATGGCTGTGTGCTAATTTCCTTCCATGATCTCCAGAGAGGAGTTGGCAGGGAGGGCTGCTGTGGGGGACTGGGATTCTTTTTTTTGAGAAGCCTCAAGATTGCTATCTTGGTCCGTGCAGAAGATGGAGTCTGCTGCTTGCATTTGCAAGGGGGAAGAAGGAATGTTCCCTCTTCAAAGGCACCAAAAGCCAGCAGAGGACCTATGTTTGTCTCACCCCTCACCCTCTTCCCTACCATAATGCAATAAATAAACTCCTGGTGCTGGTACACAGAGGGCTCAAAGCAGCCCCCCCCTCCCCCCGCAAGTCAAATAGGAGTGCTTTCCTGGGAATTCATTTGGTAGGTGGCTGGGTCACATGGGAAGCTGATATTTGGTGCAGAATATGTGAGGATGTCAGTAAGACGTCACGGAGCTTACCAGCATTACTACCAAGACTTTTAGTCTTTGCAGTGACCCCATAAGTTATTCCCTCCCTCCCTCCCTCCCTCTCTTCCTCCCTCCCTCCCTCCCCTCTTCTCCCTCTCTTCTTCTCTTCTTTATTTTTCCTTCCTTCCCTTCCTTCTAGTCTTTCTTTAAATTTTTCATTACACTTATATGTGTGTGCCCACACATGCACACATGGCACAGCACATGAGTGGAGGTCAGAGAAAAACTTGAGGGAGTTGAGTATCTTTCCATTGTGTGTCTCAGTGAAGCTCAGGCCATTGGTTTGTCCTGTCAGGAAGTCTTTGAGCCACCACCCCCACCCCCACATCCGTTTTTGGAGACAAGGTCTCACTGTGTATGTAGTCCTGGCTGGTCTGAGAATCATAGTCCTGCCCCAGCTCTGAGCTGTAGGCATAGTCAGCACACCCCACTTTGGTTTTTAGGGTGTTTTACAGAAGAGGGAACTGGAATAGAAAAGCTGGGCGACTTAACCTCATCACACAGAAAATAGATAGTGGTATTAGGAGGTGGCACAGCGGCCCCAAGTCCTGGGCTGGCCCAGTGTCTCTCTCTCTCTCTCTCTCTTTTTTTTTAATTTTCTTTTTTAAAAAAATTTATTTTTATTTATTTATTTTATGTATATGAGTGCTCTATCTGCATGTACACCTGCATGACAGAAGAGGGCACCAGATCACATTAGAGATGGTTGTGAGCCATCATGTGGTTGTTGGGAATTGAACTCAGGACCTCTGGAAGAGCAAGACAGTGCTCTTACCCACTAAGCTATCTCTCCAGCCCCACAACATCTTATTTTGTGAAAATTGAAGTTATAATGGCTTACCCAGTTTTCAGAAGAGAAAAACGATCAAATAATATTCTTACCGCATGGGTTAAAGTGTACATAGTAGCTTTCTTTTTTAAAATTAATTTATTCATATTACATCTAGATTGTTAGCTCTTCCCTTGTTTCCTCCTATTCCTCCCTCCCTCCCACTTCCCCCTTCTCCCCTCCCCTATGTCTGGTCAGAGGAGAGGACATCCTATTGAGACTTTAGGTGAGAGTAGCATGGAAGAATGGGGAAATAATAGGACCCACGGGGTCCTGGAAACCTACAAGAAGAACTTTATGACAGGCGGATCTGGGTCCTGGGGTCCTCCTCAAACTAAGGCACCAGCCAAGGAGAATATAGGCAGTAAACTTCGAACCCCTACCCAGACCTAGCCGATGAATAGGATATTCTCCACTGTTGAGTGGAGAGTGAGATCTGACTCTCACACGAACTCTGGTGCCCCTTTTCTGACCACGTCCCCTGGATGGGGAGGCCTTGCGGCACTCAGAGGAAGGATAGCAAGTTACCAAGAGGAGACTCGATACTCCAGTGTCTCTTACAAAGTGTCGCAGTGGATGAACTAGAAGAACTACCGCTCACCTTTCCAACCCCACGTTGCAGCCTGGAGGATAAGTGCTATCTAAGTGCCCTCTCAGAGCAAGCCAAAGCTTCCCCCAGGTCCTACCACAAAGCTGCCTGTGAGGTGCCAACCTTCTAGACTGTAAACACTTGCAAGCTTGGAGCTGCCTCTTCTGTTTCCTCTCCCCGCAGTGCATACTCAGGACACGTCTGTTGGCGAGTGGCAGGAAGCTGGAGGGCTGCGCAGTGGTAGACAAACCCTTTGGTCCTAATTCTTTGCATATTTGCAACATAGCTGAATGGAGAGGTCATATTTCTGAGTAGGAGCTTTTTCTTGGTGACTCCCTTCTCATGGATCAAGGATGGCATTTATAACTTAGCAAAGCTAATTTTCTCTTTCCTCTCCCCCCTTCTTTATCAATCCCTGCCAGAAAAAAGAAGAAAGGAAGGAAGGAAGGAAGGAAAGAAAGAAAGAAAGAAGGAAGGAAAAGCTACTTAACAGGAGGACGGGCTCTGAGCTGACACGGGTCTGCGCAGTGGGGTCTAGACCCCAGAACTCACGAGGCCTGCGCTCTTGTCATGCCTAAGGCACACTAGGAGACCTCAGATCTAGCTCACTCACCCCATGGGGCTGGAAATGTGGGTCTTACTTTCTTGGGAGCAGAAGTTCCCTTTTCTTTTCAAGGCATCCTTTTCTCCTTCAGAGGCTGGGTTAGAGGGCAAGGCTACAGAAAGAGAGTGTTTGGGAAATCAACTATTTGTAAGGGCTAGGAAAAAGGGGATGTCTGTATGTTCGCACCCCAGCGTGAGGTGAGAGACAGAAGAACCGGGAATGCCTTTTGGAATGAGCACAGCATGCTGCGGGGAGTAGACTGAAAAAGTAGAAGTCCTATCCTCTGGGCAGCACTGGCTCTCGGCGGTGTCCCAGTCTCCGACTGTTCAGACTTTACTAGTTTCAAAGCACCAGAAAAGATCAAATCATTATCTGACCATCCCAATGGCTCCTCCTACCCCCACCAGGACTCTCAGAGTCCAGAGTCTGGCAAGTGGGTCTGCCTGGCTTCGCCCTTTGAGAGGGAAGTGATGGCTTTGGCTAGCCATGCCAGCTGTAATTAATGATTCCAAATACTGTATTTGACCAAACCAACCTTTGAGAGTCTACACCCTTCCTGGGTTCAATCTCAGGGCGCGGGCCTATTGTCACGTCTGCCAGGGCTTCAGAAGTTCTCGCCATGACCCCCAGGAGATATGGTCCTAAATGAACCATTGGAAAGGTGGCTAGGCATGGCTTGGTTTTGTCTTTATTAGTATTAGAGAATTAAACAAAACAAAACACGATAGGACAAGGCTACAAACAATTGAAATTTCAATACTCTCACTGGCCTGAGGCTTGAGGATCATGAGTTCAAGGCCGGTCTGCCATACATAATAGAAGGCTTTGTCTAAAGGGGGGTGCGGAGGGAGTAAATTTAAATGGTATTTTTGGGTTTCATTGACCTTGGTTCTGCAAGCTTGGCAGGACTGCATTGGGTGGCCTGGCTCCTGGGTTAGGATTAGGGTGAGTCCCAATGCCTGGGCATCCCCAGGCCAGGGGACCTGAGACAATGCCTCAACTGGAGCTACAGATCCCAACGGACCTTTGAGGTCGCGATCTCAGGGTGTCGGGAGGCAAGCAGGCTGAGGAGGGAGGCCGGCGCCGGCGTGGAATTTCTTTATCGGGATTCGAGAGCCGCCAGCTTCTCCGCTTCTTTAAGCGATCCCAGAGAGACACCTTTCGATCTTTTGTCAGACATCTCGGCCCTTAATAGCTAAATTTATTTGGTTTAAAGCGGCGGTGGGAGACGTGGGGAGGGAAGATCTTTCGTCGGTCATTGGGTGGCCCAGATAACAAGCTTTAAGAGAGAGAGGAAAGAAGAAAGTAAAAAGGTTAATGGCTGAGGGTGGGCCGCAGGCGCCCAGCGTGGGGCTTTTACGGCGACCCTCCCCGGCCGCCCCCTTATCGCCGCCGCGACTTACCGCCGCGTAAGAAGTACATTAAGTCACGTAAACAGCGCACGGAGAGGGAGGCCACCTCAGTGACCTTTCGGGCAGCTGCGAGCCCACCTCTGCGCTGAGCTGGAGGCGGCTCACCGAGGTCACCCGGGGCTGCTCTCGCGCGGGGCCGCGGAGCGAGGTCGGGTCTCGCGCGTTACTGGGTTTCCCACCTCCCCGGACCAGCACCAGCCCTGAGGCCCGAGGCCAAGCGGAGGAGAAGGGACAGTGCAACTCGCGGCGACCTTCGCTCTTCCGCCGTCACATGATCGCGCCTGGAGCGATTTTGTTTGTTTGTTTATAGGAAAATAAGAATAAAACGGAGGAGGGGAAGGGGAAAAGAATGGAAAAAGAGGAAGCATCGGGAAGGGAGAGGAGGTGGGAAAGGAAAGGCAAACAAGTCGTTAGGAGTAGCCGGGTTGATGGCTGGCGCTCCGAGTCGGGGAATACACAGTCCATACCCATCTACTGGACTGGGACACTGGGGAAAATGAGGAGTCAAGGTGACCCGAATCGTTGGATGAGATAGTTCATAGCACAGTAAGAAATATAATCGACAAGGGAATCGAACCCACATCCTTGAACATTAAGTAATTTACCAGTGAGTTATATAGGTCCAGCCTAATATTTTAAAACTAAAGTTCAAGCCATGTTTAAGACAAAAATTGCATGTGTGTGTGTGCCCCCTCCACACTTTCTGAGTCGGTGTGGGAGCAGACAGAAGCTTCAGGCAGTGACAGGTAACGAGCTTGAGTTTGCAAGGCCAAAGGTGTACAGCTACACGTATTCAGGCCCAGGTCTGTGGTGTCCCCGGAAGCCGAGCGACACAAGGTCCCCGGCCCCTGCTCAATTGGCTGCTAGATTTGAAAGGCAATGGTGGTGTGGCCCGGCCCAAATAAATGAGTCTACGAGGTCAGGCCGCGCCCCAGAGCCAGCCCTCTTTTGGGCATAAGGTTCGGGTCTAAATAGTTCTGAGCGAAACGATTTCGTTCAAGATTAGCAAAGGCGGGGAGGAAAAACAGGAGGGCACAAGAAAAAAAGGGGAGAGGGAGGGAGGGAGGGAGGGAGGGAGGGAGAGAGAGAGAGAGAGAGAGAGAGAGAGAGAGAGAGAGAGGGAGAAGACAAACATGGGTTCCCCCTAGTTTGGGGTGTTTCCCTTTCCTCCGCACCCCCATTCTGCCCCGCTGGCCTTCCTTTCCCCAGGAGCGTCCAGCCAGAGGCCAGTGGGGGGAGGGCTTTGAAATGTGCCTTTGCCTCAAGGGTGTTGTCGCCTGAGTCCGAGAGCCGGAAAAAAAGCAAACTGGAGTCTGTAGGCAGCATAGGTTTGTGTCTTAGTCAAATGGACAGGTTAAACAGTTTTATTTTCACGTTAACTGACATGAAGAAATATTTCTCTAACCTATTCCTCCTTCAAAAGCCAGTTTTCTTTTTTCTTTTTCTTTTTTTCTTTTCTTTCTTTCTTTTTTTTTTTTTTTTTTTTTTGGTCTGTGTGTGTGTGTGAATTTTATGGCCCTGAAAGAAAAAAAAGATCTATCTTCCTCCTTTGTTGGCACTACTAAAATGATTGGGAATTTGGAGGCTAAAATTATGGGTCACTTCCCCGAGCTCCTAGAGCCCGAACGTTGTCAAATCTGTCAAGATGGGTCGAGTCCCTCACCTCTGTCCTAGCGGCGCCAGGGCCAGTGTGTTCTCCAGGCTCGGCTGCTTAGCTGCGGGAAAGCAGATCAGTGGGGGTTTGCTATTGTCCCAGAAAATTTACGCAAGATAACACTCCCTCACCCTAACTTAAAAAAAAAAAGCCAACAACAACAGAAATAACAGCTACAGGACAGGAACCGATCTTGCCCCAGAACTCCCATCTGCCTCAGCCCTGAAGGCCGCTCACAGCCAGGACGCCAAATTTAGTTAGCCAAGTCATTTATTATTTTTAGCAAATATGAACTGTAAAAATTGCTTTTTAAGAGCAAACTGGAGACAGTATTTCGGAACAACTGGACTCAAAAGAAAAACTATGTCCGGAGCTTTAATGAATTGCTTACAAATGAACTTCGAAGAGCCAAGTCAGCTTAAAATTTTTTGTTGGAATTTACCGAACAACGCAAAGCAAGCCGCTGAAAACTTGGTGGGAATTGGGCCGGCCCGTGCCAGTCTCTTGTGCTGGTAGTAACTTTCGATCGAACTCGGGTTAAAATTTAAAGCCTGGAGTCCTGCTCCTGCTGCTAGCGGGAGTTTTCCACCTTCAGCCTTACAGAGAGGCAGCCACGCTAAAGCCACAGCGACTGGGGCTAAAGCCACAGCGACTGGGGGGAGGCAAGAAGGAACGTTGTAAAAGTGACGCAGTTAGTCAAGAACGGTTTATAGACCGTCTCGGTAGCAGGCTTAAAAATTCAGAAGTGTTTGGCCGCAATTTACAATGAAGAATGAAAACGAGAGAATTCTCGCTAACTTCCTGGACTCGGAGCCCCCTCCCCCTCCCCAGCACGTCCTTTCCCGTCTCCTGCGGCGCACAGGTATAGTTCAAGGAAATGTCCCCTTAGCAACAAGGTCTCAAACGCTCTCGAAATCGTAGTTTACAGCGCACCTATGTATTAATGTTCAACTCTGTTTGGACCTCTCTCCTTTCTCCAACTGGAAATGCAACAAAAATAAATATCAAACGAAACTAAAACAACAACAACAAAACCAGAGCTCAAATGCTTTCAGGAAGATGTAGAAAAAGCATTTACTATGATTTACCTGGAAGGTGTATGTAAAAATCCATCACCATAAGAATGTTCCTTCTGTTCAATTCCCTTTCCGCAGCCTGCCAGTGTCTAGCTTGTCGGAAGAAATCCTTTTTTGTGAGCCCGAAGGAACAAGACGTATATCACTGCTGCTGCCTGGGACAAGCA
Source organism: Acomys minous (assembly GCF_964271855.1). Lineage (NCBI taxonomy): Eukaryota > Metazoa > Chordata > Mammalia > Rodentia > Muridae > Acomys > Acomys minous. The sequence continues at coordinate 72,283,977 of NC_140486.1, read as the reverse complement.
GTGTGCGACTCGCTGCTGACAGATCCACACTGATAACCCCGCCAACGTTCATTTCCAGTCCTTGGCCCTCTAAGGACGGTATCAGTTTGTACACAGTTGTGATAACCATTTGGAGGGAGCGACTCTAAGGGGGGTGTGTGTGAGAGATTGGGGGTGGAGAAACGGTATTTCTTTCTGGGTTCAGGGAGGGTACCCCGCTCCTTCTCAAGGTCTTATCTTCGATTTAACAGAAGTCCAGGGAAAGCTCAGAGGGATCGCAACAACCAAACTAGCATCCCTGGACGACGCTGCAGTGTTTCTCATTCATGACGAGTCCCTAGTCCCTCATAGAGTCAACCTTTCCGTACACCACGACCCCAAAGGTTAGCTGGGGAATGTCGTCCTGAGCTCTACAAACCTCCCAGGAATTCAGTATATTCAGAGCAGGGGCGAGGTAGGGAGTATGCACTAGGGCACCTTTCCCAGATCATAGCCTGCATCCCAAAAGGCCCCAACGACCTGAGCATCCCGAAACAGGGTCGGGAAAGTTTAAGGTCAGTCACAAGCAACTGTAAGGGAGTAAAGTGAGCGGTGGGGAGGGAGATTAATTTGAAAAGAGAAGCTGGGAAGGCCAGTTGGGCTCCCCCCCCCCCCGCGCCCGCCAGCCCCCGCCGCCGCTGACTTTGGGGGCGCGCTGACCTAGGAGGTGGCGCGCCCCTCCCTTTGCGGCGGCAGACAGTGCGGGGCAATGAACATCCAGCTCCTCCTGTGCCAAGTTTCCCTCCCCCTTCTGCCTCGTGTGTGTGTGTGTGTGTGTGTGTGTGTGTGTGTGTGTGTGTGTGTGTGTGTAACTGGGGACTCGAAGATGTGTCCCACTGCTGGGTGAATATGGGTCGTTGGTTAAGTCAAGCCTGCTGCTGTCCCCTCCTCTCCTCTAGTGTCCTCTAGCTAGGCGCCCCCTGGGTGGACTCACCCTCACTCTGGGGTCTAGGATAGCTGCTCAGCCCACGCCCCGCAGGCTGCCTAGCGCTTATTGTCTGCTAGGGCTGAGCACTCTCCTCCCCCTCCCTCCCCACCCGCTTTCTTTCTCCTCCCCCTCGATCCCTCCCTCTTCTCTTCACCTCCGCACCCAGCAGCTTGTGGAGAGCAGTTCCGACCCACAGCCTGGCACCCTTCGGCGAGCGCTGTTTGTTTAGGGCTCGGTGAGTCCAATCAGGAGCGCAGGCTGCAGTTTTCCGGCAGAGCAGTAAGAGGCGCCTCCTCTCTCCTTTTTATTCACTAGCGGCGACTCGCAGACCCCGGACACTCGCTCTCCTGCCGGCGCCCTCAGCCTCACTCCGCGCCGGGAGCACCCTCCGCTGCGGCCGCTCTTCACGCAAGTCGCTCGCCCGAGGTTCGGCTGCTTCCTCCTTTGTTCGTCCCCCCCTCCTCTCCTAACCTTACCAGTCGCCCGCCTTTGGGCCTCCAGCTCTCCGGACTTTCCCCGGTAGTGATCGGCTCCGAGGGCGTCCCCCCTCCTTCTCTCCAGGAGGATTGCAGGGACTCCCTGGTTCCCCGGATACTGCGGACCAGGCCCCCCCGCCCCCCAGTGCTTATCTGCCCGCAGCCTTATCTCCGAGTTATCTCAGCGTCAAGGGGCGGGAGCCCGTAGTCCAGTGGGCAGAGAAACTTCTTTCTGGCCATCTTGCCCGTGTGTGTGTGGGCATTAATTTTAGTGTGGTTATCTCCGATGAGCTGAAGCGATTTGGAAAACCAGCCCAGTGGAGGCCTGCCTGACTCCCCACCCCCTTCCAAGTCTCCCTGTCATTCTTCCTGCTCTCCCCTTTGGGGTGGCCTCGGCATTAGGGCGGTCTCACCCCCTCCCCTTCTGTGTTTCCCCCTCCTTTTCTCTGCGCTCTGCTCCACCCTACTATGTCCAATTCCGGAATGATCTGGCCTTTTCCCCGCTGGGGTTGACCATGGAGGTGGACCGGGGGTGGCCCGGCCGGGGTGAGCGCGCGCGCTGGTGGCCATAAGGCTGTCTGTATTTAAGGTGTGCGATCGGCCTGGACGTGGTTGGGCGTGAGGCTTTGCCGAGTGGGCTTCCGGCACTATTTCCCAGGTCCCTATGCCTGTCCTGGCATCCCACTTTCTTTGGGTTGGGTGACTTTTTCTGGAGCTCGCATTGGATCTGGCCAGCGAGGTCCGGGAAGCTCGGAGAAACGGCGCTGGTTTCGTTTTCGAGGGCAGGTTGCCTTTGGTAGCTATTTTCACGAGCGGAACTCTCTCACTGAGACATCGCAAAAGAGGGACACTCACTGGGAGGGCAGGAAGAGGCAGCACTGACACACATTAAGTTCTTTCGTGTCATCAGGCCCAGAGTTATCCACTCTGGGACAGAAGGGAAACCTCGGCCAGCTTCGTGGTCACTTCTGGGATCTGGCGCGCCTTGCGGAGGAAGGATGCTGTGGAGGGGTGGGATGGGAGGGCGCTGGGAAACGCTTCCTGGGGGCCAGAGGAGGGCACCGGTGTCGTCGAGGACTTTGTGTCTACTGTATAGAGTCCAATTCTCGTTTCCTAAACCCTCAAGCACGGAGCAGAAGCAGGATCTTTAAGGAATTCCCTAAGCTGGGATAGAGAGGGTGAGGGAGTAAAGCATGTTAGTAGACAGCGTACGCTTTTGGTAAGCTCATTTTATCGGTCTTTCTGTCTTGTTCCTCAATCCCACACTAGGAATCAAAAGTCAGGTTGGAGCAGTGCCGGACAGTGGATGGCCTTGACTGACAGCGGCTGGTGCCTGCCGAAGCGTTTCGGGGCCGCTGCTGCGGACGCCGGCGACTCCGGGGCCTTTCCAGCGCGGGAGCCCCCCTCTCCGCCTTCCCCCATCTCTTCCTCGTCCTCCTCCTGCTCCCGGGGAGGGGATCGCGGTCCCTGCGGCGCCAGCAACTGCAGGACGCCGCAGCTCGACACCGAGGCCGTGGCGGGACCTCCGGGCCGCTCGCTGTTGCTCAGCCCCTACGCCTCGCATCCCTTCGCGGCTGCCCACGGACCTTCGGCGCCCGGGGTCGCTGGCCCCGGGAGCGCCTTGTCGAGTTGGGAGGACCTGTTGCTCTTCACTGACCTAGACCAGGCCGCCACCGCCAGCAAGCTGCTGTGGTCCAGCCGGGGCGCCAAGCTGAGCCCCTTCGCGGCCGAGCAGCCTGAGGAAATGTACCAGACCCTCGCAGCCCTGTCCAGCCAAGGGCCTGCCGCTTACGACGGCGCGCCCGGCGGCTTCGTGCACGCGGCGGCCGCGGCAGCCGCGGCGGCCAGCTCCCCAGTCTACGTCCCCACCACGCGCGTGGGTTCCATGCTGCCCGGCCTGCCGTACCTACAGGGGGCGGGCAGCGGGCCCAGCAACCACGCGGGAAGCGCGGGCGCTCACCCGGGCTGGCCCCAGGCCTCCGCGGACAGCCCCCCGTATGGCGGGGGTGGCGCAGCCGGCGGCGGGGCGGCGGGACCAGGGGGTGCAGGCTCGGCCGCAGTCCACGCCTCTGCGCGCTTCCCCTACTCGCCTAGTCCCCCCATGGCCAACGGCGCCTCACGGGACCCCGGGGGCTACGTGGCTGCGGGCAGCGCGGGCGCCGGCAGCGTGAGTGGCGGTGGCGGCAGCCTGGCGGCCATGGGAGGCCGGGAACACCAGTACAGCTCTCTGTCCGCGGCGCGGCCGCTGAACGGGACCTATCATCACCATCATCACCACCACCCGACTTACTCGCCCTACATGGGTGCGCCGCTAACGCCCGCCTGGCCAGCGGGACCCTTCGAAACGCCGGTGATTCACAGCTTACAGAGCCGAGCCGGAGCCCCACTCCCGGTGCCGCGAGGCCCCAGCGCAGGTATAGGGTCGCAGTGTGGGCATGAGGGCAGGGGACGCTAAGGTGCAAAGGGTATGGATGCCCCTTAGCCTCAGCAAAGATTTCTTTTTATGTCAGTGGCAGTCTACTCTGAAGCTAGCTGTGATGTCGCGTGGGGATTTACTCTTGTCCAGAAAAGACAGTGAAGCCGGGTATGGTGGCGCGTGCCTTTAGTCTCAGCACTTAGGAGGCAGAGGCAGGTGGATAGCTGTGAGTTCGAGGCCAGCCTGGTCTACAAATCCAGTCCAGGACAGTCAGGGCTACACAGAGAAACCCTGTCTCTGAAAAAAAAAAAAAACTAAGAAAGAGAGTGAATGAACGGCTATTACCTAAGGGTCTTGGGGAGGGGATGTGCATGTGCGCGGGCTGGAGTAGGGAGGGCTGGGGAGCTTCCTGAGTAGTTAAGGATCATGCAATTGAGAAAACCTTTATTTTAGTGGAGAGCTTTGCGTGTATTCTGGTTTGGGTTGAGTTGTGAGTGGAATTCCAAAATTGGATGCATTTGGAATATCGGGTGCTTGATCAGATAGACGCGTGGACATATTTAGCCTCAACTGGCTCAGTCAGCTAAGGTGAGGCGCTTTGTCCCCATGGGGAGCGTTTACATAGGGCAGGCAAAGCCCTAAGGTCTAGCCATTTACTTGGCACTCCTGTCCCACCCCCACCCCCAAGCAATAGGAGCAGGGAAAGATGAGGAGAAACGTAGATTGGTCATTTGTGACTTTATCCCTACGGTTAGCTGGTGGACAGGCCTTCAGGCTTGGCATCTGCGTGGTGAGATTCTGGGATGCAGCTCCCACTTGGCCAGGCCGGGGGACCTTCAAAGTTGAGCCAACCAAGTTACACACTCATACTCCCCGCGCCAGGGACTATTTAAGTGTGAAGTGGGAAAACAAAAATCAATGGACGTGGCTCTTCTGTTAGCAGGGGAAGGTATGATCCTGGCTTGGTGTCTTTCCTCGACCAAGCTGTTGTAACGCCTGGGTTCATCCCTGGGGCTCTCTTCCTTGGAGTTTCACCCCTTTGACAAATGTTCCTATGAGGAAAATTGTAGTCTCAGGAATAATGGAGGCACACTAGTTCAAACTGTCCTTCTGTCCCGTGAAACTTTGTGCTTCATTCTGGGTCCCTTCCTCCCTTCTGTGTAGTAGTGACAGCCCTTTCAGGGCCCCTGTTTGGTTTGTATTCAGAAAACCAACCTAGTGGCTTAAAGTGAACCTGATTTGAACAGCTCCTCACTAGTAACACTGGGAGAGGTCAAGAGACTTGGTAAGGGAAGTCTGTTTTCACAGCGGCTCTCAGGCACCTCCTCATCCTCCCCCCCTTTTTTCTTGTTCACGTTGACAGTCAAACTGGAAGAGGTTTGGGAAGGACCCTGTTAAAATGTCCTGATAGTTTGGGGCTGGAGTAGGAGGCTGTCACCCTTCCAACCACATAAAGGTGGTCCTGGGCTCCCAAGGCAGAGACTGAGAGACTACAGATCTTCAAAGGATGACCAAGGGGTGGTGGCTGGGGTGTGAAGCCTCTGTCAAGAGGTGAGTAGGGATTCCCAAAGCCTGTGTTCTGGCAGGCAGGCAGGGTGGGTGCCCACTGTCTGAGCCTACCACACTGCTCTGGCTCTGCCTGTTTCTGGACAGGCGCATGCCTTAGCCTCCTCTAAAGCCCCTGTCTGTAGGCTTGAGCCAATGATCATTGCATCTGACTGAGAGATAGTCTGTACAGAGGAGGCAGAATTCTGTCTCTAGGTGTTGACAGTAATGAGTTCTTGAGAGAAATGCACTTAAGGCACTAAAGAAGATTCTTTTGGCTCTGAACTTACTTAGCCTATATTTTCCTTGATTTTTTTTTTTCTTCTCCAGTCTCTGGGCATTGCAAAGTTGGGGAAACCTTCTGTAGATTTGAGCAGGTTTCTTTTTTAAAAAAGGTTGTAGTAATGGGATTTGGGAACATCTAGGTTTGCAGTGTGCTAAGAAAAAAATCAACTCAGGCAGACTGAGAGGGAGCCTGGACCAAGTTGGACCACATGGGCACCCTGTTTCTTTACCTGTATTGAAAATCACATTTGGAGGTAGATTTTGTAAGGGGTTTGTGCAAACACCCTGGCTAAAACCGAGTGCCTTGCTTTAGCAGCCTGCACAGTAAGAAGCCTCCTCTCTGCCCTGGCCCTCACAGTACACTAAGCCTGGGTCCTCAGCCCCTGTCCCCTTGGCCTTTTTTAGCTCCTACAGAGCTGAGCTGAGTGCCTTGGTTGGGGGAGGGGGCCACACCTGATTGGAGTCTGTCACTTCCCAGAAGCACCACTTAGGACAGAGGTGCCAACCTCAGGCACAACCAAATTTTTAAATTACAGTGTATTTTCTTTTGTCATTTTAGAATTATTGCTGTCTGGCCCTCTCAGGGATGCAGGAGATTTTTTTTTGTTTTTTAAGACAGGGTTTCTCTATGTAGCCTTGGCTGTCCTGGGCTCGCTTTATAGACCAGGCTGGCCTCAATTCACAGAGATCCTCCGCCTCCCACCTCCTGGCTAAGAATTTTTATTTAGTTTAATTTTTTTTTCTAGAACTTCAAATTTTGTCTCTGGGGCTCCCGAGGACTGTTCTACCTGGGGCATTCACACAGTCTATTCCAGGGAGCCTTTTTTATTGTTCCTAGCTGAGTGAAGGAGGCCAGACCTCCGGCCAGAGTTTCCAGGGAATGCCCCACTCTGGAGGGGCTTTCTGATAGGTAACATTTTAAAGTCAACAACAAAGGCAAAAGCCTTGTTTAACTTCAGTGTCCTTGAAGTCCTGAGTATTTCACTGATTACTGTGGTCAATAGTGGCTTTTAGGGCAGAGAAGAATAAATCTTTGTGATGTGTTGTAAGCCCCAGTGTCCCCAGGATAACTTTGAACTCACTTGTGTGGGACGTTAGTTTCCTTTAAATCTAAGACATAACTCTAGAAATGAAGGACACTTGGTTTTTTGTAAGGTTAAAATTAATGGTGAAAGCATTTTAATGCTAAAACCATATTTAAAATATCTTTTCCGCATTACTAACTGCAGATACAAACTATGGGCATCGGGCTGAGGGGCTGGCAGGGCAGTCTTCAAATAAAATGCTAAAATGGAATGTTTAGTCACTTTTAAGCGACTGAGATATTTCTTGAAGAATGCCAAATTAGAACATTCAAAGTCTCTGTAACAAGAAGGCCTCTCCACATCTTTTTACAAGGCTTATATGTGATAGCATTTAATCTCATTTTAGAGAACTGATGTTCTTTTCTATTTTACCTCCTTGCAGAGAAATAGCAAATGTTATTATTTTTGTTGATTAAAATTATTTTGGATTTGTTTTACTTGGCTTTAGGTTAATTTCGAATTTCAAAAGGCAGCCACAGGATTTGAAAGATGGTAACATGCATTTAAAATAGGCTTTCAGATAGAAATCAGGATATTTCAGTGCTAAATCCTCATGGTGTGAGAACAAAATGTAGTCTCAATGCTTAATAGCATGCCCTCCCTCCCTAGAAAAGCCTTTATTGTCTTATTTACAGTTAATATGAGTGCTAAGAGCAATTTTTTAAAATATGGTTTGTAAGAAGGATATGTGATGAGCACAAAATACTTTTTAAATTACTTGATAATAAAGAATGGGCAGAGTCCTGGGTATTTGTGGGTCGCTTGGGAAGGCGGCAATCGCGGATCCCTTTGGCAAGTCACATTTTATAATTAGGATGGACCTCGGTTGTAAAAACTAGACAGTCCCACGAGGAGCAGTACGGGGTACCAGAGCCAGTTTCCCCTAGATCGTGTCATTCTCTGGGCCTCTGACTTCCCTGAGGTTTCTACTAGGTCCCCCAGTAGGGGGGGAGACACCCAAGTGTAGGGACTCTAGGGCGGCCAAGGCCAGGGAGGGGAGCTTGGAGCTGGCCTCCAGTTTCGGGCCCCCAACCAGGGCGCAGAGTGTGGCCGGGAAGAGTGGTGTAAGCAGAGCCTCTGCTCCTCGCTCCCCCCTCAGACCTGCTGGAGGACCTGTCGGAGAGCCGTGAGTGCGTGAACTGTGGCTCTATCCAGACACCGCTGTGGAGACGAGATGGCACTGGCCATTACCTGTGCAACGCCTGTGGCCTCTACAGCAAGATGAACGGCCTCAGCCGGCCCCTCATCAAGCCGCAGAAGCGCGTGGTGAGTGTTACAGCACGGTGCGGATCTGCCCCACCTCCATCCTCCCCACCTCCTCATCCGCCAGAATCCCTAAGAGAACTAGACCTTTCCGAGAGAGAGAGAGAGAGAGAGAGAGAGAGAGAGAGAGAGAGAGAGAGAGAGAGAGAGAGAGAGAGAGAGAGAGAGAGAGAGAGAGAGAGAGAGAGAGAGAGAGAGAAGTAGCCGGTAGCTGGTAGCAGTCTCCCTTACACTCCCTGTACCATTTGAACCCAATTCTAGGCAAGGCAGTGCTCTGCTCCCAAATCGCACCCTCAGCCCCGTTGCTACCTCTTTTGTTTTTAAAAGCACACATATACATTTGCCTTTCTTGAGATACTTTTAGCCAGTGTACAGAATGGATACCCTAAGGGTTGGGGCGGCAGGTGACATCTGCGGAGCAAAATTAGACAAAGGAAGATGGGCTTTGTGCCCTTAGCTTGTTTAGAGAAAGCAGGCCCTTCTATATCTGACCAGCCAAAGGAATACGACGGAAATCCCCGCCCGCCCCGACTCTTCTTTGGGTCAGCCTAGTTCTTCAGTCCTTTGGTGTTTGCACTACCTCTCTGGGACGTTGCCTTTTCTTGCAGAGCTAGGTATTCTCCGCTTTTTAAAACGCCCTCAGTGTAGTGAAATTTTATTTGCTCAAACATTAGTTATTTTGAAATTTGGCTGTTGCAGATAATAACCAAATAGAAGTTGAGAACGTGGAGTCTTCTCAAATCGTGAACGTCTCCATCAAGTCAAACATTTGCCATCTTTTAAATAGGGAATCTTTTTTTTTTCTCCTGTGATTAAGCCATTAGTAATTTGTTAGGACATTTAAAGCTGAAATTAAAGCTGTCATCAACTGCACCTTAAGGCTAACACTTGTCCAGCCCCAAATGAGAGTATTCTAAATGTCATTTAAAGTAGATGCTTTGCAATTGCGTGCCAGACATCTTAAGGACCCAGGTAATTTATTTAATTGTTATGCTCTAATTAGCAGAACAAACGCTATACATGTTGTTTGTGTTAAATAGATTAGAGCGAAATTGCATCACTGCGTAAGTCTGACACCTTAAGGAGAGGCAATTAGCTTTATGATTGTTTTGTTTTTAATGCGTTTAAAATAAAGTAGCTGAGGTTGATTTGAGTGGAAAGTGCTTTAAGCTTGTTACAATTCCCCAGGTTAGGGTTTTCTTTAAAGGTTATCCTTAAATTCAGGATGTGACCAGCTGGCTTGGGAGAGCTTCATATATTTTACTAAAAAGAAAGTAGTCAGAAACTGTTCATTTCCCAGACAAAGCGTGAACAAGGAAACATTACTTTACAGGGGAAAGGTAAACTCACGCAGAGTTCTAGCTGAGCTCTCAAAGATAACTTTTTTTTTTTCAAAACTGAGCAAAACCTTGATTAACTAACTACTGTATTTAGAGAGCGCCATTTATTTCGCTCATAAGAAAAACCAATTTAAACGTTTGTAAATCAATTAGTTTTCTTTCTGTGTGGCAGGTGTCTTGGCGGTACCAAGGTCAGCCAATATGCTTTGTGAATGAGTTATAAATGATAGCAATTGAAGGGCGTGTCACTATCAATTAGTTCTCTTTGTGGGCTATGGTTTTTGGTGTGTCTGGCTTAGTTCTCAGACACAGCATATTGAACCCCAGCTTGTTTAGCCAGCAGAACAGAACCAATAATCCTGAATCTGAACTTGTAATACATTGCAAAATAAGAGATTTATGGTGTAACTTGAATTCTTTGTCAGTGAGGAATGGAACTGAGGTGGCTTGTTACAAGGAACTTTTATAACCTGCTCACCTTCATCTCCCATGATTATGGAGGCTGCCTTCACTCATAAGCTGCAATTGACAGTCATAAAGCTCTTTGTTAGAATGGCAAAATCCGATAACAATTTTGCTCCACATTGGCTCCAAACTCCACTTTAAACTGTCATAAATGGCTCGTTTATAAAACGGATCATTTTGTCCCTCCTTTATTAATTTCACATTTATGGAGAGAAAGGAATGCTCACCTGGAAACTTATTTATTTTCCCTCAGCCCCAAAGAGGGGCAAGAGAAAAGAAATCATCGGGTGTGTACGGATTTGCTATTTTTTTTTTAAGCAAAGCAATTTCTCAAGTAGGTCTCTCCGCCAAGTATGTGCATTTTCACCAAATTCTGAGAATTATTAGCCCCGAGTTCTTAGAAATGTTGCAGGGTTAAAGGGCTCATGAAAATCTCTATTTTTACAACTTGATTGTAGAGGAGGCTGACATAATAGAACAGGTGTGAATTGTAAATGCAAACTCCTGTTTAATCAATTTGTATTTATCTGCAAAGAACTTAGAAAACTGATTTGCTGACCCTTGAATATTCAATGTATACCCAATATATATTCCTCCATTCCTTATAATCCTTTCTAAAATAAATTGTTACTTCTCTCTCTCTCTCTCTCTCTCTCTCTCTCTCTCTCTCTCTCTCTTTCTGAGACAGTGCTTCTTTGTGTTATCTTGGCTGTCCTGGACTCATTTTGTAGGCCAGGCTGTCCTCAAACTCAGTGATCCACCTGCCTCTTCCTCCCGAGTGCTGGGATTAAAGGTGTGCGCCACCACACCCGGCCAATTGTTATCTTTCTAAAATTAATTAAAAATGGAATTTTTTTTACTTAAATTTTGCTTTGATTCCCAAGTTTTCAATATATACATAAAAGACCTGGTGCATGGTACAACTTGTTTTTGTAGTAATCATAAGAAATATATATATATATGGTAATCCAAAAATAAATAATAATAAAATAATAAATAAAAACAAATTATATTTTGTCTTGGAGAGGATTATATTGCTTTCAATCCCCCCAACCTTTCTTGTAGGGCTTTGGAGGAAATCTATTCTTTTAAGAATGTTAGGGTGATAAAGAGCAGCGATACCAGTTAACTGTTTATATGGCAGTGTTAACATTAAAAGGATGTTGTCAAATGTGCTTGAATCTGTTGTAAAGCAGACAAAACAGAAGCAGGAACCAGGATGAGAATTATAAGCACATATCTGTACTCAGATCCCTGCCGCTTCTTTCTTACTCATCTCCCTGCTCCTTTCTCTCTCTCTCTCTCTCTCTCTCTCTCTCTCTCTCTTCTTCCTCTCCCTCTCCCTCTCCCTCTCTCAGTTTCTCCGTGTAGCCCAGGCTGGCCTAGAACTTGATCTACCCGCCTCTGCCTTCCCAGTGCTAGGATTAAGGTACATGCCAACTCTGGCCCGGCAGTTTTTTGTTTTTGTTTTGTTTTGCTTTGTTTTTTTCCAATGGTTTTTGGTTGACTTTTCTGTACATGTTCCTGGAAAATAGATGTGGCTATCTCTTAATTCTTAGATGACCCAAAGCCATTTAGCACATTGGTGGCTTTGATTGTGTTTCATGATTCACACCAGAATTGTGACAGCTGAGCAGGCTGCCTGGCGGGTGGGTGTAGTCGATGCTCTAGAATTATTAGATGTAAGAAAATCTAATTCCCCAACAGCAATGTGTGGAAACCTGGCTCCCTGGAGGGGCAGCTGTCATGGCAATAGGCATGATGCTGTGGTGGCTTCCCATGGTCAGTGTGTGACTCCTTCCAGGGCACTGCACGACATACAGTAACAGGCGGGAGATTCTTCTCCATGGGATTAAGCATCTCTGCAGACCTCGAGGTTTCTGGTCTAGGAAGGTGGGCCTAATTATACCGGACAGAGTTTTGGTGTTGCTGTTGTTTGTTTTTCTGATGGGACATTTCGTGTATAATTAACTGAAAACTTGATGTGTGGATAAAAATCATTAAAATATGTAAAATTACATTTGTTCATTTACTGTCTTCCTGCTGTTCTCTAGCCTTCATCGCGGCGGCTTGGATTGTCCTGTGCCAACTGTCACACCACAACCACTACCTTGTGGCGCAGAAATGCCGAGGGCGAACCTGTGTGCAACGCTTGCGGACTCTATATGAAGCTCCATGGGGTACATCACTTACTCTGTTTAGGAATAGACACTTAGCACATGGATTGTAAAATTTTAGTTCTAAGACAGAATCAGCAAAGGAGAAAAAAGAGATGCAAAGCGTGAAAAACTGAGCGTGGGTTGTGCATGTACTACATGTCGAATCCAAGCTGCTTTTCACTGTGATGTGGACGAATCATTTCAGCCACAAAGCAGCCAAGAGATTATACCCACCACCAACTAATCTGACGTTAGCAATTGGAAAACACCTCAATTTTAGATATGTAAAAATGAGCCAGCTGTGGCGGTGCATGGCTTTAACGCAAGACAGCCAGGGCTAGACAGAGAAATCTCGTATAAAGGGGAGAAAAAAGGAAAAAAAAGTACAATGTACACTTCAGAATTGATGACAAAATAATGATTACTACTATAATTCATAAGTTTTAAAGAATTTGGCAAAGGCATTTGTCTGAAGAAACTGTATTTGGTAGCCTCATTACAGGCTTGTATAAGTTATTATAAACCTGTCTTTGTTTGTCTAGTTTTTGAGACAAGGTCTTATTCTACAGCCCAGGCTGACCTCAAACTCACTAGCCTAGGGTGCTACAACTCACTGGCCTTAGCCTTCCAAGTTTTGGGGTTTTCGGCATGAGCCACCAGCCTGGCCGATAACACCTCATTCTTTCAAAGTAAATACCCTGTGTTGTAGGGAGAAGGTACTTGATCGCTTTTAAATAAGGATATTAAAAACAAAGATTCATACAAGGAATACTTGCTCTATAATTGTTATTTCAGATAATGAACATAAAGTTAAAAAATATTAAATTGTCCATGATAAATGACATTTTTTTCTGAAAGAATCTTTATTTGTTGGAAAAAGGGAAAATCTCTATGCATTTAGAATCTCCTCATATGTACATGTGTGTATACACATAAATATTTATATGTATTAGTAAATATCCATATATGTATATATACACATATATAAACATACATATATAGACACATATGTATACACACACACATACACACACACACATATATATGTAGATAAAATTTTTGCCAAAGTGTAGTTCATTCGGGCTTCTATAACACACCCAAGTCCTTAGTACTGAAAAAAAAAATTACGTATTTCTTGTGGTACTGAGAATTGAACTTAGGGCCTCATAGTCTGGTCACTGAGCTACATTCCCAGGTAGTTTCAAATGAGGGCTCTCAGTACTGAACACATAACAGAATTTCCTTCAGTACAATACTTATACATAAGACCTGTGTGCACATCTTTTAGGTGCCTCGGCCACTGGCTATGAAAAAAGAAGGAATTCAAACCAGGAAACGAAAACCTAAAAATATAAACAAGTCAAAGGCTTGCTCTGGTAAGTATAGTAAAACGCCGTGTTATCTGGACGGCTTTGCCAGCAGAGGCAGCACAACTCACTCCTCGTCTCTTGCAGGCAACAGCAGCAACTCTGTTTCTATGACTCCAGCTTCCTCCTCTTCTAATTCAGATGACTGCACCAAAACTACGTCTCCTTCCACACAACCCAGCGCGTCAGGGGTAAGTATAGAAACAGCCGGCACTCTTGAGTGGGTTGTTCTCCATTAAATTATCTTAAATTTTATCTTATCAGTAGTATAATAATCTGAAGCAACAGTTTAGTGAATTGGTACCTAAGAATAGTTTTTAAAGGAAATGATATTTGAATGTCAACAAAATGACAAAACTTAAGTACTTTACAAACCTCTTAATTAGGATCTAGCTTTTTTAGCGGTTAGATTAACCCAAGGACAAGAAAGACGTGTTGAAAGAAAAGCTTCAGGCTGGTCATATTTACTTTACTTTACTCTTTTTTTTTCCTTTTTATTTATTTTTTGTTTTCAAGACAGTTTCTCCAGTTCTCTGTTCTGAAACTCTGTAGAACAGGCTGGCCTCAAACTCAGAGATCTACTGGCCTCTGACTCTAAGAGCTGGAATTAAAGAGGCAGGCGTGTACCACCACCAACTGGCTACATCTCTCTCTCTCTCTCTCTCTCTCTCTCTCTCTCTCTCTCTCTCTCTGTCTCTCTCTGTCTCTCTCTCTCTCTGTCTCTGTCTCTCTCTCCCTCCCTCCCTCCCTCCCTCCCTCCCTCTCTCTCTCTCTCTCTCTCTCTCTCTCTCTCTCTCTCTCTCTCTCACACACACACACACACACAAACACACAAGCCAGAGTCACTGTATTTCTGGTGTAGATTAGAAAAATGACTAGGAAAATTACTAGGTACACGGAGGTGTCTATCAAAGGCGAAGGTCCTGGGCTGTTGCACCCACTGCTCTTCCTGTGTGTAACCTGTGCCGTCTTGCTGGGAGACCTTGCCGTTTTCCAGTGGTCATTAATTCCCAAGGGTCACTTCAGCAACTTGAAAAGTGATGCTGCCTGTGTGATGGGAACTCTGTTTTACTCGAGCCTTCCTCAGCCTTCAGACACTAAGGTCCACAGAAGCTCTTTCAGGATTGACCTGAGATACAATGCAGCCCTCAGGCAGGACTCTACTCGTGTGTACAGCCAAAATTCTTCCCTTCCAGCCAGGACTAGACTAGGAATAAATAGACCCTTGCTTACCTTGAAGCTGTTTTGCTTTATTCTGTTTGGCCCTGGATTGTGTAGGATACTTAAAAATACTGCACATTTATTTCCGAGACATACCCTGGATTTTTAAAGTCAAAATTTCTGGGTGTGAGGCCAAGAAATTTGTGTTTCCATACACTAGCCACAGGCAAAACTGGAGGTGTTCGGGGGCGCACGCCTTTAATCCCAGCACTCGGGAGGCAGAGGCAGGCTGATCGCTGTGAGTTCGAGGCCAGCCTGATCTACAAAGTGAGTCCAGGACAGCCAAGGCTACACAGAAAGACCCTGTCTCGAAAAACCAAAAAAAAAAAAAAAAAAAAAAAAAAAAAAAAAAAAAAACCAAACAACAACAACAAAAAACCAAAAAAAAAAAAAAAAACCATTCTAACTGGTATATAATAATCCATTCCTATAAATATTCACTAGTGGACATGGTGAAAGAATAATGCTAAGATGCAAAAAAGCCTTTACTTTCTTTTTTTTTTGTTGAGACCGGTGTCTTAGGCTTGTACGGCCCAGGGCTCTTTACAGACCAAGCTTTCTCAAAGAGATTCACCTGCCTCTGCCTCTGTTGGGATTAAAGGCGGGTGCCATGTCCCCAGCCTTCCAGCTGGTTCTGTTTGCTACAAAACTTTTCTAAATGTGGATGGTAGTGTGTGTTGTGTGTATGTAGAATTGCATGTGTGTGAGATATATATGTGGGATATTTGTGTGCTCAGATGTACGTGTGCCACTGTACATGTGGAAGTCAGAAGACGGCTTTGTGGAGTCTGTTTTGTTTCTACTGTTGCGCGGGTTTTGAGAGCAGAGCGCAGATAGCTGATCCAGCTCTGACTACGGCGCTAATTAAATTGGACTGGTGCGTGCATGTCGGATTATCCGAAGTGGTAAATAGACTTTGTTACTTGTTGGGAAAGGGTTATGCAGTCCTTAGTCCTCAGATTACAGTATGTAGGTAAAAGAGACAGAATGATGTCTGGGATCTTCTGTCGTATTAAGGAGCAGCTCGGTTTGTGGCCACTATCTGTGTCTTGTCTCTGGTCAGCCCACTTGAGTTAATGTGGTGAAGACAGTGTCCAGTTTGTGGAGCAAAAACGTAGTTTGAATGTTAATGCCAGAGGCTTCTTACCTTTGCTTGGGGAGTGGACCTGTTGTGAATGTAGTCAGATTTGCTCTTGTGGCTTTGTAATGTAAAAATTCAAAATTGCTCTTAATAAAATCCAGCCTGTTGGAAAGAGAATGAAAAAGCTGGAAAAGGACCCTACTCTGGCTGGATGAAGGTCCTTGGACTTGTAGGCTGATCCTAGGCTTCCTCTTTGGCAGCCTGGGCCCTTCCGAGGAAGACCACATAGTAAAGGGTTTTAGTGGGGATTCCAGGGGGGCCCTTCAAGCCTGCAGACCTGCAAGCTCCTGGGTCTGGAACCTCCATGGGATCTGGAGAGCCTGTGGTAGCTGCTGTGAGGCGGTGACAGCGTCTGCCATCTGCCCTGGGTGGGGTTGCTCCTGGCCAGCCTTCTGCAGACCTTGCCAGGCTGCCACTGAGGTGAGCAGGCTTTCCCTACCATGCATGGCAGTGCCACCACGGGTGTCCCCACAAGCTGCTCCAGACGTGGCTGTGAGGAAACATGTCACCTCTGGATATTGTTCCACTTGAAGGAAGCTTGGGTGTTCTCAAGGAGGCCCTTGCACGGCTCTTTCCAGTGCCGCCTTCTCTAGCTGCACTGACCTTCTGTGGTTCTGTGGTACAACCAGTGTGGTGGCTGCCAGGCTGTGGACCTAATTATGGAGGGATCACCTGTGAGCAGTTGGCAGAAGCACTTTTACAAAAAGGCGACCATGTTGACAGAGTGTCTTTTTTCCTATGCGGGAGAAGTGTCTGTGGTAAGCTGGCTCGCTAGAGATTCTATGACATACTGTAGTTGAAGATTTCCATACAAGGCTGAGTCTTCCCTGGGTTAGGGCACAAATCTCAAAAGAATGGGTCACCCCCACTGTTTTCCACCACTGCCTGTGATGAATGGTATAGTAAGAAATTCAGTGTGGGGGTGGAGTGTGTGTAGTGAGGCAACTACGAGAGGGAGGGACATCTCAGATGTTGAGAGATGGGCAAGACAGCACGTCTAGCTTTCTTCAGTGCTTATGCATTACACACACACACACACACTCACTCCCTCACTCACTCACTAACTTCCACAGGGCTACAACAGCTCCCATGTTCTCTTAGTCTTCCTTTGGGAAACCAGTGGTGGCAGGCCACCTGGTGGCATTTCTAGCTGGCTTCTTGCCTGTGGACCATTTCACAGCACCAGGTTCTTGGCCATGGGACCCTGGGAGCTGAGGTCCTAGAGTGAGGCTGTCTTGTCTACCGCTGTAAGCCTGAGCTGGGCCCCAGGTCCCTTTCCAGTAGCAATGGGGTGTTGGAAGGAGCCCTCTGTCTCTCACTTTCTGTTACTAACTTAACTTAGTTACCGTGTATTTATGTCGTATATGTGCATACGCCATAGTGAGCATGTAGCGGTCAGAGCACAGCTTCGGGAAGTCAGCTCTGTCTCCTGTGGGTTCCAGGGATCACATAGGTAGTCAGGCTTGGGTAACAAGCAGTTTCCAGATGCCCATTTTACTGCCACCCTTTAAATTGTTTTCTTTTTTGCAGAACTAGGGGTTGTAGCAAGTCCTTGTGTTACAGCTGTCTCTCTGTCTCTCTGTCTATCTGTCTGTCTATCTATCTATCTATCTATCTATCTATCTATCTATCTATCTATCTGCAGGGCCTCGCTGTGTAGCTCTGGCTGTTCTGGAACTCCCGGCAAGCCTCCTGAGTTCCCCCACCCTGTTTAGACCAAACTGTTCTCCCATGTATGTAAGCACAGTGCCTGGAAAAGCATTCCTGCCCTGCTCCAGAGTTTTATTTTGTTTATTCTTTTTTTTTTTTTGTCTTAGCTTTATATACCTGCTCTGATTTGTGCTTTAATGAGCCCTTTGGGAATCTAGTCATAACCTGATCACTCTGTGACTCAGTTTCTCCTTTTGGGAAGCTGTTCGAGGACTGAAGGAAGAAGGGAGGCAGTATTTTCCTTCCTAGTATTGGAGAGACTCCTTACCATGCCGTTTGGCATTAATAAAACAATGCACTGTGTTACTTGTACTTACTAGCAAATTTGGTAAATCTAACCTTTGAAATTTCATGACAATCGTCTGTTTTACTATGCCTAAATTTTTTCTTATTGGTAAGTTTATTGAAATACATTTAATTGACATAAATTGACACCAGAATTTGGCATTTATTCTCCATGGAATATAAATACACTAAAATCTGCTGACATGGTGGTACTTGCCTTTAATCTTAGCGTTCAGGTGGATTTGAGTTCAAGGCCATTCTACACAGAGCATTCCAGGTCTGCTGGAGCTACTTAGTGAGACCATGTCTTTAAATTTTTTATTTTATTTTTATTTACTTATTTTTATTTTTATTTTTATTTTTGTCTGGGTATAGGGGCGCATACCTTTAATCCCAGAACTCAGGAGACAGAGGCAGGAAGATCTCTATCAGTTTGATGCCAAGCTGGTCTACAAAGTGAGCCCAGAACAGCCAGGGCTTGTTTTTTTGTTTTGCTTTGTTTTTCAAGACAGAGTTTCTCTGTGTAGCCGTAGCTGTCCTGGAACTCACTCTGTAGACCAGGCTAAGGCATGTACCGCCATTGCCTAGCCAGTTTTTTTTTTTATGATTTATTTTTATTTCATGTGCATTGGTGCTCTGCTTGCGTGCTTGTTTGTGTGAGGGTCCCGTAGAACTGGACTTACAGAGCCGCCATGTGGATGCTGGGAATTGAACCAGGGGCCTCTAGATCTGGGTCCAGTGTTTTTAACCTCTGACCTTCTCTATCCAGCTCCAAGCCAGGACTTGTTACACAAAGAAACCCTGTCTCAAAACCAAAACAAACACAAGACCCTTGAGATTATACTGAAGCCATAATATTAGTTAGTCACCATTCAACTTGTAACGCCACACTCTGGCGTTGATAAACATCTGGTCTGCTTCAGCCTGGCTGGATGGTGTTGAGGATTGCTGTTTAGGAGGCACCTTTTACACAGGAGGAAAACAAGGTCTCACACCCGGACTGGTTCATACTGTGGAGGTGGTGGTGGAGTGTCAGGGACACACGTACGTGGGGGTTTCTCTGCCAGTCAGACTTAAAAGTGCCACGATTAGCAAAATAGTAGAGGGTGCCCAAGGGGAGCATTGTGCTCTAGTTGCAGAGTTGGGAAAGGACTTATAGAATTAGAAGAACCCTGAAGTAATTGGATGATATTTGGTTAGTTTTCAAACTCTTATTTCATGTGTATGGGCTGGTGTTTGCTATGTGTGTGCTCCTGCTATGCATATGTGTGTGTCCTGCCCAAGGAGGCCTCGAAGGGGTGCAGAAGAGGGTGCACCTCCCGGAAGTGGAGGTGTATTGTGATTCACCAGAAGGGGCCTCTGGAACAGTGCTGGGCCTTTCTTCAGCCCTAGTTTTTAAAGACAGGGTGTCATGTCACTCAGTACCTGTAGCCATGATGACCGTGGGCTCTTGGTCTCCTTGCCTCTACTCCCAAGAGCTGGGATGACAGGCACATGCTACCATGCTTCGCAAGTTGGGCCTGAATCTTTTTCTCAACACACACACACACACACACACACACACACACACACACACACTGCCAGGTAGTGGTAACAGCGCACTTAATCCCAGCACTTGGGGGGCAGAGGCAAGTGGATCTCTGAGTTGGAGGCCAGCCTTGTCTGCAGAGTGAGTTCCAGGACAGCCAGGGCTAAAACAGAGAAACCCTATCTTGAAAAACCAAAATAAATAAAAATAGAATTTAAACATGTAGTCATCTGAGAGTTTTGCATCATGTGTTTGTTCCTGTATCCCCTTCCCCAATTGGGTCAGATTTTTGAATGGAAAAAATAGGGCTAGGGAGCTGGTGAGGCTGTTTATTTGGTAAGGCTGCTCAAAGCCTACCACGATGGACTTGAATTCAGAACAGGTGGTGGAAGTAAGAGAAAAACTCCCCAAAGTTGTCCTGACTTCCACATTCACACGCAACATACTCAAGCTTGCCCCCCACCATAAATAAAGCAAGAGCTAAAACAAAATGTGGTGTCCAGGAAGGTGGGCTAGCCATCCACGGTGCCGCAGGGCGGTTGTTTGCACTTGGTGTGGCTAGAATGCAGGGGCTGGATGTTTAGAAGCCAGAGGCAGCAATGAGGCCTCAAAAAAAAAATGTGTGTGTGTGTGTGTGTGTGTGTGTGTGTCTGTCTGTCTGTCTGTCTGTCTGTCTGTCTGTCTGTCTGTCTGTGTGCACACGGCAGGGTGGGGGAGGCTGGTGCTAAAAGATTTTAAAAAGCATTTTAAATCCCTGTCAAGTCAGCAGTAAGGAGAGCCCAAGCTATGTTCCTTTGTAAATAATGAACTTTAGCTGACCCTAGCTTCCACGACAGGCGTGTCTTCTGTCTGTCTGTTAGAATCCAACAACTAGCGTAGTTTTGATTGGGAGTATTTTGATAAACGAAATAAACAATGCCAGCATGCTCCTGCCTGCTTTCCTTCTCGCCTGGAGCAGCATGTGCCCTGAAGTTTTTGAGCCTCAGGCTTGAGGGTGGGGAGGGCTGGGGGCTGCTCTGCTGCACCTCCTAACAGGAACAGGAGTTGTGGTGTGTTTCCTCTCCTGTGTTTCTTGTTCATGACAGACACACAAAAAGAGGCGGAAAAGCCTGAACCCCCATACCCAATACTGTCTGAGTCTTGATGGCCTCAACCTCGCTTGGATCAGTTTCAGAATATTAATGGCTGTTGTGTTCCTGTCTCTCTGGAGGCTCTAGGGTGCTCTGTATGTCACTGGCCTGCCTTCCCTGCTGCAGGTACCCCTACGAGCTTATCAGCAGCAGTGGCTCAGGGACAGGGAACTACGTAGGCTGGACCAACATAAACTTTGTGAAACCTTCAGAAGAGAGAGTAGATGCTTGGGTAGGTTAATATTTGAAGTTCTTTTCATAGACATCTTTAATAGATTAGCTTATTTTTTTGTGTATGTGTATTTTGCCTGCATGTATGTGTGTGTGAGCCTGGTGCCTTAGAAGTCAGAAGGGGACATTGGATCCCCTCTAACTGCCATCAAGGATGGTCATGAACCATCATGTGGATGCTGAGAACTGAACCCCAGGTCTTCTGCAAGGGCAGCAAGCGCTCTTAACCATCTCTCCAGTCCCTGAGATCTTTTGCATTTACTGGCCTTGAACTTCTAAGCTCCTTGTCTGCTTTTTACCTCCCAGGTGCTAGAATTCTGTACAGACATTTGCAACCTGAGGTAAAATTAGAAAACATCTCTTAGCTCACGATTCACTTCTCACTCAAGGTTCTTTGTTTGGTTGGCCTTTTGTTTTCTTTTCTATTTTTGAGACAGAGCTTTCTCTGCAGCCCTGGCTGCCCTGGAACTCTGTGGACCAGGCTGGCCTCAAACTCTGATTCATCTGCCTCTGCCTCCTGAGTGCTTGGATTACTGGTGTGAGGTTTCCTCTGCTGTGTTGGAACCAGTTTGGGTTTACCAAGATGTTATTGCAGGACACAGAGTAGTAGTCCCTCACAGGAACTGCAAGGCACATCCATGAAGTACTTAGCCCGTACAAACAGTGTGAATTGCTTTTGCTGGCCCTAGGGCAGCAAGCTAACACCATATCTACTTCTCCTACCTTCTCGTCCTCCTTGGTGTCAAGGACCTCTCTCAGGGCCTGGAGGGTACTAGGCAAGTGCTTACAACCCCAGGCCTGCTATACTTTATTTTGTTTATGTGTATGTATTACACACACACATGTGTATGTCCATGGGCCAGAAGAGGTCAGATCCTCCAGAGTTACAGGTGGCTCTGAGCCAGCTGATGTGGTGCTGGGAGCTGGGAACTGAATTAGACGGTAGAAAAATAGTAAGTACTCACAACACAGGGCCGTTCTCCAGCATGCCTCCTACTTATTTATCCAGATAGAATGGAAGTTCCCAATGTTGGTCAAGTTGGCCTTGACTCCTGGGTGCAAGTGATTCTCCTGTCTCAGCTCTGCCCACCCCAGAAGCTAAAAAACAGTACACGGTCAGTCATCACTAGCGTTTCTTTCTCTCTCTGTGAGAGCCTCAGAGTGTGCTTGAAAACTAAACCCGTATAGTAGTCTTGTACTTAATTTAAAAAAAAAAAGAATTGTTTTATTTTATGAGTATGAGAGTGTTGCTTGCATATATGTATGCATGTGTATGTGTACATATGTATGCATGTATGTATGCACATATATGCTAGTCTAAAAGTCATAGGAGTTCTGCCGTAGCCTCCTAGTGTTAGGATCTCCGGCCTGAGCCGCCTCCCCTAGCTTGCACCCCTGCAGTCTCTATTGGGAAGTACTGTTGTTTTTGCTTTTTATGTATATATGTTTTGCCTACATGTATGCCTATTTACCACACACGTGCCTGGTACCCACTGAGCTCACAGGGCATCCAACCCCTAAAACTGCATGCTTGTGAATCACCACATGTGTGGGAAGAAAATCTGTGTCTTCTGCAAAAGCAACAAGTGCTCTTTCTTGATGAGTCATCTCTTCAGCCCGTGCCTTAAAATTATCCCCAATGACCTCATACATTAGTGGGCACAGGGCAACTGCGTAGTTCCTATGTCTCATCCATCTGAGTTGGACACAGAGGTAAGGGAGAGGCCCAAGCTCCTGTGGTGGTGGCCGCACCTGGATTTGGGGCCAGGTCTGGCTTGGGTAACCAGTGTGACTACTAACAATGCTGATTTCTTCAAAATCTTTAGACAAAATACATAATGTTTTCTTGCATTCGATTGATCTTAATGAGGAATTAAAGACTCAAATATCTTCCCAATAAAATAGGGTGGGGAACAGTGGCCACGTGCGTCTCTGTGTACAGCTATGTCTGGTCTAGGCATCCCTGGATGACTGCGAACTTGCTATGTAGACCAAGATGGCTCAAGGTCACAGCTCTGTCTGCCTCTTCCTCCTTTGGAATTGAGAGTATGTGCTTGGCCTTAGGGGCGATGCCTTCATGCATCGCCCTCTCTAGGTGCTGGGGATCAAACTTGGTTCTTTCTTCTTTATGAGCAGTCAGTATGTGTTTTTTCCCCATTGAACCATCTCTCCAGTCCTAGTTAGTGTTATTACATGTATGGGTGTGTCTGCTTGTGTGTATACACAGGTGCATATGTCCCAGCACAGGTGTCTGGAGGGCCTGGGCCTGGTGCTAGGGAGCAGTCTAGTGGGGTTTCCAGGATGGTGACCACACCATGAACCTAAGGACAAAGTAGAAAGACTTTTTTTTGTTTTTGTTTTTGTTTTTTTTGTTGTTGTTGTTGTTCTTTTGAGACAGGGTGTTAGCCTTGCTTTGTAGACCAGGCTGGCCTCAAACTGACAAGTGATCCGCCTGTCTCTGGCTCCTGAGTGCTGGGATTAAAGGCGTGTGCCACCACAGCTGGCCAAAGTAGCAAGACTCTTAATGAACCATTTCTCCAGACCATGGCCTTGAACTCTTAATCTCCCTGCCTCTTGTAGGCATGCGTTCATAACATTTATTGCTTTTTTTTTTGTCATAGGGGTTGAACCCAAGACTGTGTGCACCCTAAGCAAGGGCTTTACCAATGAAAACATCCTCTTAATTTAAATGTAAATCAACATAAAAAATAAGATGTTTTATATATTGTACTAAGAATATGGCAGGGAGATATTATGTAGAAATTATTTCATTATTTGTAAAAGTAAAATTGACAGTGTTATTAAACAGTAAATTGCTCTTTAAATAATTACTTCTTCAGATCTTTATGACAAAGCTCGCATAAGCATGTGCATAGGCCCACGGCTGTGCATGGAGGGCTCCTGTGGGAGTCCATTCTCAACTTCCACCCACCCTGCAGATTCCTGGGTTAAACTCAGGTCGTCAGGCTTGATGTAGCAAGTGCCGTTCTCACCAACCCTCAGGTTGATGAAATCATTCAACAGGCACTTTGTAGTCGGCCAGTGCCCATTTTTACTTCCGGCAGTTATATTCTCAAACACTCTTGCCTAAAGAATGAAAAAAAGAGTTAAAAAGCTGTCAGTCTCTCACAGTGGTGGTGAGCATTGGGGTCAGGCACTCATTTATAAACAGGACACTGCGTGACTCCCCGAGGTCACAGAACAAGCCGGTGTTGAAGTGGGGACTGGAACCAACGTCTCCTGGCTCCTCAGTCTGGGCTCGTACCCCTCCTAGGGAGTTGGCTAATCAACTTAGTTATTAATATCCCGCTTGCCGCACCATGAACATAAATATCTTGCTGGCATTTTATCTTCGCGTTCCCTATGTACCAGGCACCCTCTCTCTCTTTGCTCACAGCCTTTCTAGTAACTTACAGCCCTATCTGAACACATTGGCCTTCACAGAAAGTCACCCTTGCAGAGAGTGTTTCCATAAGGATTTGAACTACTTTCATTTTCTAAACTTCTCCCTTTCTCTCCCTCCCTTCCTACTCCCCCTCCACCCATCTCTCTCTCTCTCTCTCTCTCTCTCTCTCTCTCTCTCTCTCTCTGTGTGTGTGTGTGTGTTGGCATGGAGGTAGTAAGAAAATAATATCCTATGGCTTTGAATATATATTAGAAAACAGTCCAATGTGTGTGTCCACCCACCTATGTTATCTCGGAGCTGGGGATCTCTTAATAGTGACTCATGGCTACTTATGGCTCTAAAAGTCAGAGTTAGGCAGAAAGCAGCACAGGCAGAGGTTATTTGCCTTTTTGTATGGCACAAATTAAAGATTAAAAAAAAAACCAAACCTTTTTATTCAGTTCTGTTTATTGCTTTCTTCCCTGCTGCTAATATTTTTTTACTTTTTACATATACATTTACATTGTTACACATATGTACAATAAACTACCTACAGCAAGAAGAACCACAAAAACAATCAGGAATTATATAAGCGTTACATTCATAGTGTTTGGGCTATTTGTACTTGGCAACCTTGAGGAAAACATCTTTTCTATCTTGGTGAGTCCAAAATTCTGAATGTAAGTCAATATCTATCATATCTTATCATTATCCACTTAAAAACATCTGTCTAGACCTAAAAACATCACAACCCCTAAACAACTAAGCTTAATTGTGAAACTAAACTATCTGGTTTTCAACCCCATCAGAGACTTGAGAAGGAATATAATTCCTGAGTGTACAGGGAGTACAGGTTAGCAGCTTCCAAAATGAGAAGATGACAGAGACAATTTGCTGCCTGAACACTTACCCCAAATTCCCTACAACTTTGGAGCAGAAGCAGCAGCAGCAGCAGCAGCAGCCTCCTGGCCCAATGTATCTTACAGACATATTTGTGTGGCAGGAACTATTGAGGACTTGGCAGAGTTTGCCCATTGACTCTACCTGCATCCAAGCTTGCACTTTTTTAGGCAGAATTCTCTCTGTAACCAAAATGAGGACATTTTGCCCAGTGGCTGCTTTGCCACATGTGAAGGCATCTCCATAAGTAGGTTCTTTGATGCTCATCATCTTCTTTGAGGTAGGTGGGTGTTGCCAGGAGTTGACCTGTCTCATTGTTAATCAAGCATTAAAGTAAGAAAACCGTCTTTAAATGAGGTTTTTGAAGACTTTATCTAACAAACTAAAATTTCTTTTTTGTTTTTCGAGACAGGGTTTCTCCGTGTAGCCCTCGATGTCCTGGACTTGCTGTGTAGACCAGGCTGGCCTTGAACTCACAGGGATCTGCCTACCTCTGCCTCACAAGTGCTGGAATTAGAGGCCTGAGCCACCATGCCTGGCTCAAATTAAAGACTCAACTTGTCTTTTTTTTAATTCCCACCTCTATAAAAATACACAAAATTGTCACAAAACATGAAATAATGTTACAGGAAAACAATGCTAAATACAAGAAGACTGGCTTAGGATGATCTGAAATGCTAAATGAATCTTTGAAGAAAATGAATTCCGTTCCTGGAATTGAAGTAATTTATTATGTATTTCATGGGTGTGTGCCAAAAGGGTTACCAGCAAAATGAACTAAATTAATTAAACGCAGTCTGATTGCCCTGCTCAGGGTTAGCGTTACCTGTTGCTTTTCTCTTAAATGCCAATACTTTTGGAAGGCAGGTGTTGTCAGGCTTAATGGTTCATAATTCAGCTACCATCACACGCGGCTTTAGGATGGCCTAGTACTCAGTTTCTGAGTCTTTTTGCCACAGAACCTCATACAGCACAGGCTGGCCTCAGACTTGCTGTGTAGCTGACGCTGCCCAGGATCTCTTTTTTTCCGTGCTTTTACCTAGTAAGAGCTGTGACAGGAATCTGACACCATGTCGGTGTCATGTGATAAACAGAACTCCAAGATATTTGGGGGGGGGGAAGCGGGGTGTCAACTCCTGCTGCTGCCCAACAGTGGGCTGGCATGGCCAGCTTTCACCAGAGTTACAAGCTGTATTTTATTGTATCAAGCACTAAGAGTTTGTTTACTGTTTGTCGTTGAATTTAGTGCTTGAATTGCACCGAGGCCTGAGTGTAATCTGAAGTTTATTCTGGGGTCCTTGGGCTGGCAGCTGGGAGGGGGGGGGCGGGGACCCAGATTCAGGAGCCCAGAGCTAGCTGCATCTCCCTGCGACTCTAGGGAGCCGGCCAGGCCTGTCCTCCCGCAAGGGAAGACTGATTCCTCCCACCTGGTCCTTTCGAGTACTGTGCAGAGTAGATGGGAGATGCCACAGACTACTTTGAAACCCAAGAGCAAGAGCCTTGCTTAAATAGAAGCTTGAATGTTAATAGACTGTTTTCTCTTCATGGCACTCTAACCCTCCTGCCCCTCCCCCAAAGACACTGGAAATAACTCTTTATTTTTATAAGAGGGAAACGTAAAGATGTAGGGTCCCGTGTTGTATGAAGCAGCCATATTTTCAAGACTTTTATTTCTCTGGTAGCATTTTTACAGTCCGCGTTTCCTTAGTTCCCGCCGTGGTGGCTGTGTGTCTGCTCTTCTGACCTGGCTCGTGTTTTCACGCTGAATGAAGCTCAGCATTTAGGATGCTCACCCGTCTCTCATGAGAAGCCCGTGAAAATGGTGACTCACAGGGTTTAAAAATTTTGCCTCAGGGTCCCATAGAGCTTCATTTGATTACTAAAATAGACTAATCCCTTCTGACTTCACGAGCCTTTTCTTTAGAGTGTTTCCGGACAGAGCCTGGCAGTTTTTTATTTGCCTGCCCACATAGTCTTGAACTGGCTGCCTCCCCTACTTCATGCCCACCTTTAGAGTGGAGGCAGGCAGAGAACAGCGTGCTCCTTTGCCCAGGATGGATTGCGGCTTTTTTCCTAGGAAAGGGCAGCAGGCCAGAGCATGGTTGTAACAGGGATGCCAGGGACAGGCAGTGAGATTCCAGGAAGGCCATCAGCTAAGGTGACTGACTAGATGAGGGGAGGTGTTCAGACAGACATGCTGGTAGGAAGCATTTGCGGCCTCTGAGGTGCGGGACATTCTCAGACATCCTCATGGAATATGTGTTCTTGTAGCTTTCACGTGGAAACTTATTGACTCTCTTCCTATTTTGTCTCTATGTGAGTCAAAATGAGCCTTGCTTTTCAAGCAGAAGCGAAAGTTTCCATGCAAGCATTTCCCCTTTACTGGGACTCATAATAAGTTTTGTCTTTTGCGGAGCAGAGCTAGACTCAGCCTAGAGGTTACAAAAGCGATCTCTGCCAAGGAATGCCTGGCTCTCCCTCATACCCAGGACTCCTTCGTGCATGGGGAGGCAGATCAGAGTCCTGAAGTTAGGGGTGTGCTCTCCATCAGAGCCACAGTCCAGAGCATGACCACATGCTCTACAGCCGGCCTGGACACAGGAAGAGTGGAGGTGGCCTACCAGCAGCATTGCTCTGTGTTGTTTGTTTAATTCGGGGGGCGGGGGTGGGGGGGGTGGGGAAGGCTGTAGCTCTGCTGGCTGTGGCTTGGTCTGTAGCTTCTTCTGATCTTGCTTCTTCCCGCCCTGGCTTGTCAGCAGCACCACATACACTGGGCATGGTGGGGCTAGGGATTGAACCCAGGCTTTCTTTTCTTTTCTTTTTTGGCTTTTCAAGGCAGAGTTTCTCTGTGTAGCTTTAGACTGTCCTGGACTCACTTTGTAGACCAGGCTGGTCTCGAACTCACAGCGATCCGCCTGCCTCTGCCTCCCAGAATTCTGGGATTAAAGATGTGCGCCACCACCGCTTGGCTGAACCCAGGGTCTCTTGCAGCTTAGCAAGCACTCTACCAACTGGGCTGTCTAGTCAACCTCTTTATTTGGGTTTTCTTACAAAATTAAAATTTATGCTATATATAATAGCACATAGCTGTGACACCAGCACTTGTAAAGTGGGGAAGGGAAGATGGTGAGTGAGATCAAGGCTAGCCTGGGCTCATAGCATAGCCCCATCTCATGTGTGTGTGTGTGTGTGTGTGTGTGTGTGTGTGGTGTGTGTGTAGACATACGCACACACAATTTCATGAACTGTTGGTTTTTGTTCTACTTTATTCATTTTTCTTTTTGAGGTAGGGTCTCACTATTAGACCAGGTTGGCCTCGAACTCACAGATCCTCCTGCCTCTGCCTCCCCAAAGGCACGTGCCACCAAATTCAGCATTGTGTTCTTATTTAAAGTGTGTGTGTGTGTGTAAGCACACACTCACATAACTTGCAGAGGACAACTTTGAGTAGTTATGTTTTCCTTTTTCCATTGGACCGTCTTCGAGTTTCTTTCCTCTGGTGTGTTGCTTGCCTTCAGTTTGTATGGGGGCATGCTAGTTTTCCATTCCTGGAAGACCTCAAGACCGGGGCAAGAAGAGTGTTACTGCTGGGAGCTAGCCGCTAGAGACAAGCATCTGGCTGCTTGAGTGTATCAAATCTGAATCTGTTAACTTAGCTAGTCATGTCCAGAGACAGCGGGCTTAGTCTCAAGGGAAGTAACTGGGTGATGAGGGATTTGTGCCTGCCTCATAGGCAAATGGGCGTCTTCCACCACTCCCTCTCCCTGGAATCCCTCCTTCCTTTCCAGGGGCATCTTGCGTCCCACCTGGCAGTACTGCTGTCTCCCAGCCACCCTGGCTAAGCCCAGCCTGAGTCTGGTGCTGATAACACATTCTTTCAACAGGAAGTGCCTCCATTTTCAGTTGTCTGTGGGAGGGTGTAGGGCAGATAAGCTGTGAATGGAAACACAGAACAGATTGCTACTCTACCCTCATCGCACTTTGATCTGGAGAGAGGAGGGGGTTTCTGCCAGGCTTGAGCTGCCTGTCTGCCTGGGGAAGGGAGGAAGGCTGCTTCTAAGTGCTCTTTTCTGCAGTCCCTGAGAGGCTTGCCATTTGATAAAGTCCTTTGAAGGGCTCACTTAGATATGAGAAAACGTTACCTCATGGAAATTCTTGGATTTGTTTGTTTGGACATAGGGTCTTGCTATGTAGCCTCGGCTGGCCTATAACTAAGGGATCAGATCATGATGGCATCTCAGAGACCCACCTGCCTCTGTCTCCAGATAATTTGTATTATTGTTGTTGCATTTATGTGAAACAGTGTCTCATCATAGTGCAGATTGGCCTCTAACCCGGTCTGCAGCTGAGGAAAATGTCCTTCTCCTGCCCTGATACTGCTTATGCGAAAGACATAGTATTCGTGTCCTGATGTTTTTCACTCTCCATTGTATTGTGTGGTTTTTTCCATCTTGGTTGATGATCTTATTATTTTTTAATAATTGCATAATAGTTCATGGAGCGGATGACCCAGCTTTTCCAGACCATTCCATAGTAGATTGTCCCCATGGTTTCAACTGTTTAAAGCACCCTAGTAATGGATGACTTCCCTTGTGGCACCTTTCCTTTCTTTTGGATTATTTCCTTTTAATACATTTCCAGAAGTGAAATCACAGAGTTCAACAGGGCATAAGCTTCTCAGTGGCCTTGGACACTAATGTTAATTGCCTTTCATCAAAAAAAAAAAAAAAGATAAAATATAGCATATGGGCCATAGACAAAGGGACTGGCATATTTACCTAATACCGTCCTTTTGTAGCATTGTAAAGACTTTAAATTTATTTTTTCTTCTGTGGTGATAGAGAAAACCCAGAGTCTTAGTGTTACCTTGAGCATATTCCACTCGGGTACATGTGCAGGGCCCCAGATGTCTTCTGTTGTGTTTCATGTTTAAATATCATGTACTCAGGGCCAGTGAAAAGGCCCAGTGGGTGAAGGGGCTTGCGTTACAAGCCTGGCATCCTGAGTTCGAGCCTAGGAAGTATATCAAGTTGGAAAGAAGCAAAAAAAAAAAAAAAAAAAAAAAAAAGAACCGATTCCATGAGTCTGCCCACATACATGCTGTGGCACATGCACACCCCATCTCTCTCACACACATATACGACGTTCTCTCTCTCTCACACACACACACACACACACACACACACACACACACACACTTTCTCTCTCTCTCTCTCTCTCTCTCTCTCTCTCTCTCTCTCTCTCTCTCTCACACACACACACACACACACACCTTCCTCTCACACACACATATACACTCTCTCACAAACTCTCTTACACAATCACTCTCGGACACACATTCTCTCTCACACACACACACTTTCCCTTTCTCACACACACATACATATACACTCTCTTACACACACACACACACACACACACACACACACACACACACACACACACACTCCTCCCCCCCTCACACATAGTCATATTAAAATGTTATGAAGTCTTGGACACAAAATTCTTTTGTATTTCTCCAGAGATGTAGTTGCTTCTTTTAATTCCCAAAGGACTGTTTTCAGGTGAGCACGTCTTCTGCACTTTGGGGTTTGTTGGCCCTCTGTGGGATAGTGAGCTTGCCTATACAGCTTCATACTCATGGAGAAGATAGTTGTAGGACGGTGAGCTTGCCTGTACAGCTTCATACTCATGTAGAAGATAGTTATTTCTCAGAAACTTGGAAGAACACTAAAGGCATTAACACTTCCCTGGAATGGGGCTGTAGCCCAGTATGTGGTATCACATGTTTATGTGTGTGTTTGCATATACTTGAACGTGTGGACTTCAGTGCGTAGGGTTTAACGCTCTTGCTTCCATCTTCCTAGATCTGGGCTTACTGCCAGCCTACTTGGCTTTTACTTAGTGCCTTAGTTAGGGCTTCATTGCTATGCAGAGATTACATGACTGGCAGCTCATCGTTGGTTGTTGTTTTTCAAGACAGGGTCTCTCTGTGTAGCCCTGGTTATCCTGGACCAGCATGGCCTCGAACTCAAGAGACCCACCTGCCTCTGCCTCCCCAGTTCTTGAATTAAAGATGTGTCCCATCACTGCCTGGGGGGCAGGGGTGTTTGGTTTCTCTGTGTAGTCTTGACTGTCCTGGATTCACTTTGTGGACCAGGCTGGCCTCAAACTCACATCCATCCGCCTGCCTCTGCCCCTCCCAAGTGCTCTCTACTGAGCCCAGCTCCAATGCCAGCTCTTATAAAGGAAAACATTTAGTTGGGGCTGAGAGAAGGAGCTGAGAGATCTGCATCTTGATCTGCAGGCAGCAGGAGGGGGAGGGGTGCGCCACACTGGGTGTAGCTTAAAAATGGGAGACCTTAAAGCCCACCACCACAGTGACGGACTTCCTTCAATAAGGCCACAACTCCTAATAGTGCCACTCCTTATAGGCCAAACATTCTATGGGGCCATGCCTATTCTAACTGTGTGTGCTTTAATCTCTCTCTGTCTCTCTGTCTCTCTGTCTCTGTTTCTGTCTCTGTCTCTGTCTTTGTCTCTGTCTCTCTCTCTGTCTCTCTGTCTCTCTCTCTCTCTGTCTCTCTCTCTGTCTCTCTCTGTCTCTCTCTGTCTCTCTCTCTCTCTCTCTGTCTCTCTCTGTCTCTGTCTCTCTCTCTCTCTCTCTCTCTCACACACACACACACACACACACACACACACACACACACACTCACTCACACAAAGGACCTCATTTTGTAATTCAGGCTGGCTTGGCCCTCTCCAGGTAAATACCTGTTCAGGTATTTACCACAGATTAGATACAGGCATGTTGGTCCTTACCATGTGTATTAACCCCTTACTATGTTCAGGTACTTACCACAGATTAGATACAGGCATGTTAGTTGATAATAATGTTCCAACATGGGTGAATTTAGGTATTCGCTTTGGTTTTTGTTTTGTTTTGTTTGAGACAGCGTTTCTCTGTGTAACAGACAGAGTCCTGGCTGTCCTGGACTTGCTTTGTAGACCAGGCTGGCCTCGAACTCACACAGAGATCTACCTGCCTCTGTCTCCAAAGTGCTGGGATTAAAGGTCACTGATGACAGTAGTGGGTGGGAAAGTGAGGAAAGGCCCAGGGTAGTAGGGGAGAACCTACTCCTCCCTGTAACTCCTCCTCCTTTGACTTCCACATGCCTTTACATACATGTGCACATGCATACATACACACAAACACACACACACACATACACACCCTGATATAAATAGCATAGCTTCCCCTTTAGAATGCTTACTTGGCAAGGCATCTTGTTGATAGGATATACTCTCCTGAGCTATGCCTAAGTCTGGCAACCAGTATGCAGAGGTGACTGCACCCTAGGTGACCCACCCAGAACTTTGGAATTCAACCTGCCCTCACCAAGCAGGCTGTTCTAGGTCCTAATCCAGAAACCTCTGGCCCCTGTGACTCCAGCCTGCCCTACCATTTAAGCCATCAGCTGAGAGTGGCGGTGAGCTACTTGCTAGCTAGCCTTTCATCCTGGCTCCTGGGAGCTAGGCCCAACCCTAGCCAGGGCTTCTGTAGTGACATTCCTTGTGGGGTGCCTTAGTGCACGGAGCTCTCTGCTGTACTAGCTGTCGGGGCAATCCAAGCACAGTCTACATTTCTCAGAGATAACACTTGCTTCAGAGAAGCCGGACACAGTCAGAAAACAGTACATTTGCTCTTTCTGGAATAAGTGGATTGACAAGTCAAATGTGACAGAAATTGTTCTACCGAAGCTACTGTTAGTATGTCACTCTGTCCTTAGATGTGCTTATAATGGAATTTCTGGAATTAGGATCTAAAGTTACTCAGAGTTCAAGTCTGAGTATCGGCAGCACTTAATTGTTTGACAGCGTTATTGCTGTTATTTCAAGAATTTCACAAGAATTTGTATGACATTTTAAACATCTGGAGTCAGCATGTTGGCGCACACTTTTCATCCCAGCACATGGGAGGCAGAGGCAGGCAGATCTCTGAGTTCAAGGCTAGCCTAGTCTACAGAGTGACTGTCTGTCTTGGACAGACAGACAGGACCACACAGAGAAACCATGTCTCAAACAACAACAAAACAAAACAAACAAAAACCAAAAAATTAACCTCTTAATGACTGTGAAGCTTGCTTCCCTCCCCACACGATTCTTCCTGATGCATGTAATGTATCAGTTTTAGTCTTTATGCATATACTATTTAAACTAAAATTTGAGTAAGGATTTCTTTTCTTTTTCCTCTCTACACTCTATTCTTTTTCATGTTTACTTTTGAGTTTGGCTGTTGCTAAGTTGCTACAGTTGGCTTTCCTTAACTGCAGCTCTCTCCCTCTCTTCTTTCTCTCCAGGGTATTATTTTATAATCTGGGCTAGCCTAGAACTACTATGTTGCCCAGGCTTGCCTTAGACACAGTCAATTTCTTCACTGTCTCCTGAGTGCTGGGTTCCAAGCATTAACTCCCATACCTGGCTCCAGATCTTAAACTCCCAGACGTCTGGCCTCCCGCGCCGCCAGGCCAACTTCTTCCTAGCTTTTTGTCTACCTGAGTTTTTGCTAAAAAAGAGAAAGATGGGGGACTAGTGGGTGGTTGGGTTTAAGCGAGGAGGGAGTAAGTGGCTGGAGTTTTGAGGAAGCCTTCCACATGTGACAAGTCCCTAAAACTACAGTTTAAGCAGACTTCAGTTACTTGATGCTCTGGAAATGTTAGTCTAGATTTCTGTGGCGTTGGCCTCTCCAGCATGGCTTGTTTCCACTGGAGTCCTTCAGGGCTCCTTCCTCCATCCATCTCTGCATCTTGCTGGGTGGTCACTGAGCTCTAAAGGTCACTGTTCTTCTAAGAATGTCAGCAGGACCAGGTGGGTGGCACTGGCTAGCAGTGCTTGGGTCTGTAGACGCCCCTTGCTTTAAAAGCTGGCTTTATTTTTTCCTCCCAAGACCTCCATCAACTCTGGCTTAAGTTTTGCCAACCATATCTTTTGTTCCCAAGTGTTGCGGCAGGAGGATTGGACCAGCTTACAAAGTGATGTATAACCATCTCGCCTTTCCTTTCTCTTCTTCTCCCAGGGGGGTGCCTCAGTGATGTCTGCCGTGGGAGAGAGCACCAACCCTGAGAACAGCGACCTCAAGTATTCAGGTCAAGATGGTCTCTACATAGGTGTCAGTCTGTCCTCTCCTGCGGAAGTCACATCCTCTGTGCGACAGGATTCTTGGTGTGCTCTGGCCCTGGCCTGAGCTGGTGCTGCCACGAGACCAGGAGGGTTCCTGAGGCCTTCATACCCCTTGTCTGATTTTGTCCAGCAGCCCAGATGGCAACAAAAATGCAGACACTACATTCCTTCAATAGGTGGTTCTGTGCCTTTGTTTGGAAAGAGATATATATATCCCAAGAAGCTAACTGAAGTAAGAGGAGGTGGGCTTTTGCATGAAGGGCCAAACAGCAGGCACCTACCTGGCCTGCTCCTGCCAGCCTCGGCTGCTTCCCGCCGGCCTGCCTCTGTGTCCACCCCACACCAGTGGGAGACACTGTGACAATGACTGGGGCCTTGTCTGCTAAGAGATACCGAGAGATTTAAAAAAAATGTTATATGCATTTTGCCCCAAATCACGTGCTTCTTGTGATCATCCTCAGTTCTCCCAGAATCTCTTCCTACCTGACTGATCTCCGTGCACATTTCACGAGCACTCATGGAGAGGAGCATTGGAGCCATGTGGACCGACCCAGAGGCTGAGTGCGTTCCTGGGGGTCTCGACAAGAATATTAGTTTGCAAGATCGCATTATGGCAGACGCTGACTGACTTTTCTCAACGTTCATTGTAACGTGGCTGATCTGAGGGTCACTCGGAATTTGTAAACAGGGTAGCAAACATATTTTTCTTCCATGTACACAATAATTTTTTAAGTGCAATTTGCGTTGCAGCAATCAGTGTTAAATCATTTGCATAAGATTTAACAGCATTTTTATAATGAATGTAAACATTTTAACTTAATGGTACTTAAAATAATTTAAAAAAAATGTTAACTTAGACATACGCTTCTTACACCCACAGCCCATTTCTGTGTTCCCAATTGTTTAAAAAAAAAAAAAAGATTTCAAGAACAAATCTTCTCTCAGGAAAATTGCCTTTTCTCCATTTATGAATTTTTATACAAGAACACCGACACAGCCCCCTTTCTTTTATTGAGGAAAAATGCTGGAAATTGCAACAAACCTTTACTACCTAAAGAGTAGCATTTGTAAATATTGTGAGCATATGTAAACACTCTTGAAGTCTGTACTGTGTGACTAACCCACAGGTTGGTTTACGTTAGTTTTTTAATGGTATGTCCTATGGAAACCTATTTCACCAGAGTTTTAAATAAAAAGGGTATTGTTTTGTGTTCTGTACAGTGAGCTCTTTGCTTCTTATCTTAATTTTGCCGCTGTGCATGGCTAGACATAAAACAAGTGCACTTGGTGTGGCAGACTGCCTTGAGACCTGCATTGACAAGAGCTGTCCTTTGGGGGCCATTGTGAACCTTGGTTTACTTGAAATTGGCACATGGAGTGACTTAGCACTGCCCATTTGGGCTGGCAAGACTTTGAGCATTCTGTGTAGAATCACTGCTTGGAGACATCCCAGCCAGCTCAGGAGTTCCTTGTGTGAATGAATGTACTCTGTTCCTCCCTTCTACGAAGTGCCATAAAAACCTCAAAGCACACTCAGTGTTGTAGATCTGACACCCACCAGATGACCTTCTTTCTCTTGAAGTTATGAGGCTGTTAGTACAGCTTGAAATGGTGGTGTTTAACTTTGTCTTTTTGACTGTCTGGCATTTTGAACTTCTTTTCTCCAGTTTATTGCAGATATTCTATAGGACTTAGTTGAGTAAGAGAACAGTAGTGGTACCTTGGTGGTGGTAGATGAATTTTTATGGTTGAAAACATATAGACAATGCTGGTAGGGACTCAGGGTTGGTTTCTCCATCTGGGGAATTCACAGAAGCATCCCTGCCCCACAGGCTAGACTACTGGCTAAGAGTGCTGGGTATAAAGCCAGACCACGGGCTTCAAGTCTCTGCTCAGTCACTTGTTCTGTAATAAATTATCCAATTGTCACCTAGACTTTGTGGGATTGCTGTGAGACAGTTCATGCAATGCTCCCATTACAGTGCCTGGTATTGAGTGTTAACTTGACTTTAAAGGAAGCTGGCAAGAACTCTCTCTCTCTCTCTCCTTGGGTGTGCATGCCTTTGATCCTAGCACTTAGGAGACAGAAGCAGGCATATCTCTGCAAGGCCAGTTTGGTTTACAGAGAGTCCCAGGACAGCCAGGGCTGAACAGTGAAACCCTGTCTTGAAAAACCAAAACAAGTAACCAAGCAACCAAGCAACAAAAGAAAGAGGGTGGAGGTACTCTCCTCACCTCTAACCTAGGGCTGTGGTGGAGAAGGCAGAGCATATGTGAAGTCCAGTCCACCTTGTGCCAACTGCTTTATAGATTGGGGAGGCTGTGGGTGACTATCCTGGCCACTGATCTATTCCTGTTCCTTGTACAAGTCTCATTACTTCCAGTGCCTTCTGGATAATTGGGAATTCAAGTTCATAAGTTTCCAAATGAGGTGGGGGGGGGTCTCACCCCTTTCCAGTTCTAAAATGCAACAGAATTGCTGGCCCCTCCTTTAGAAGGTGGAAAAAATTCTAGGTACCAAGAAATAAATAACAAGAGGTAGATGAAAGGGATGGTATTTCTTGCAGGTTGTTTTAGTACAATTAATAGTGCTGATCTTGGCTAGGTATGGTGGTACATGCCTTTAATCCCAGCACTCGGGAGGCAGAGGCAGGCAGATCTCTGAATTTGAGGTCAGCTTGGTCTACAAAAGCAAGTACAGGATAGCCAAGGCTAACACAGAAACCTTGTCTTTATAAACAAACAAAAAATAGTGCTAATCTGGGCCTTTAAAATGATGCTATCTTACCTAGACCCTATATAGTAGAAATCCCTTACTTCCAAATATACAGTCTTACCATGTTCTCCTCAAGTCTGATGACTGACACAGTGGGTTTTTTTTTTTTTTTTTTTTTTTTTTTTGAGAAAGGGGAACACTCCTCCATTGCCGGTAGGAGTACAAACTTGTACAACCATTTGGAAATCAATCTGGTGCTTTCTCAGAAAACTAGGAATAAGGCTACCTCAAGACCGAGCTATTCCACTCCTTGGAATATACCCAGAAGATGCTCCAGCACACAACAAGGACATATGCTCACCATGTTCATAGCAGCCTTATTCATAATAGCCAGAACATGGAAACAGCCTAAGTGTCCCTCAGTAGAAGAATGGATAAAGAAACTGTGGTACATTTACACTGTGGAATACTACTCAGCTATTAAAAACAAGGAAATCCCAAAATTTGTAGACAAATGGATGGAACTAGAAAATGATCATACTGAGTGAGTTAACCCAGAAGCAGAAAGACTCACATGGTATACACTCACTTATAATTGGTCACTAGCACAAAAGGCATGTCCCATGAAGGTCTTCACTTACTAGGACATTGGGATAGATGTGGGGTTTTCCTATTGGGACTCTAGGTAAGAGAAATATAGGAGATGGGGAAATAGAGGGATCCAGAGGGTCCTAGAAACCTACAAAAAGAACATGACCCCCAGGGGGGTCTGCTGAAACTACTGCACCAACCAAGGACAATACATGCAGTAAACATTGAACCCCTACTCAGATCTAGCCAATTGACAGGACGTTCTCCACAGCTGTGGGGGCTGACTGACATGAACTCTGGTGCCTCGTATTTGACCACTTCCGTTTGGTGGGGAGGCCTGATGGCACTCAGAGAAAGGATAAGCAGGCTACCAAGATGAGACTTGATAGGCTGAGACCGTATGGTGGGGGAGGAGGTCCCCTTCTGTCACAGACATATAGGGTGAAAGAGGGAGGGAGAGAGGGACAGGAGGATACAAGTGATGGGATAACAATTAAGATGTAATCTGAATAAATTAATAATGATAATAATAATAATAATAATAATACAGACTATAATAATAATAACAACAATAATAATACAGGGTCTATAATCTTCAGACTGGCCTTGAATTTCTGTGTAGCTTGCTTAGTCTGGCCTCTTAACCCATGTACCTCTGCCTCCAAGTGATGGGGTTACAGGTGTGCACTACCAAGCTCAGCTTGTTTGCAATAGGGGATTAATTTAAATAGATGTTGCTCCTTAGCTGAAAAGGTCCCTAGGCTCATTACCATAAGTTGCAGAATTTATGTCCTGTTACCCTTGGCTGGTTTTAGACTGTCTTGTACAAGTGGAGCCTCTGTCTGGGGTCTATCTTCAGGGTCACTTAATGTCGTTTCCTGGTGCTGATGGGAGGAGGGTCAGTAAAGCAAAGCAGCCATTCACTTCTCCTGGTAAATAAATTAGCTTCTTGCTTAAGGGAAATGTTTTCCACAGGCCGTGGACATTTGGGCAGTTTCAGATCTCAGATAAATTAGCTCCTGGGAGGCAGCACAGTGAGGGCCACAGTGGCTCTGCCAGTTCCGTGTCTGAGACGATGTGTGGCTTTGGTGCATTGAGTCCGTGGGTTCTGTGGACCCCGGTGGGTGAAGGGAGGCTGGGAAGGCACCGGACACACACAATCATAATCAGGTTCCCCTGGGTTGAAATACTGACAACTGGCAGCACCCGCTGTCTGCGGAATGGAAGGTTAAGGAGTTATTGTGTGTTCATGTTTTACCTGCACATGTGTATACGTACTATGTTTGCGCTTGGTGCCCAGGAGTCTAGAAGAGAGCATCAAATCCCCTGGGGCGGGTGTCACAGGCGGTTGTGAGCTGCTGGGACTGGACCTGGGTCCTCTGCAAG
Source organism: Acomys minous (assembly GCF_964271855.1). Classification (NCBI taxonomy): domain Eukaryota; kingdom Metazoa; phylum Chordata; class Mammalia; order Rodentia; family Muridae; genus Acomys; species Acomys minous. The sequence goes on along the minus strand of NC_140486.1, from coordinate 72,245,226 downwards.
AACACTAAGTATTTTTAAACTCCTGAGCCATCACTGGTAGTGGGAGTTTGATGATTTCAAATGGTAAACACGTATTAGTAAATGTTCTAGAACAAATATATACATCGGCTGTACTTGAGATTGAACTTGGGCCCTTGTGCATGTTCTGCTAGCGCTCTACCAGTGACCACCAGGCTACATCACGGTCCCCTAACCCCCCTTTTCAGACAGTGTCTCATTACAATTCATAACAGTAGGAAAATTACAGTTATGAAGTAGCAGTAAAACAATTCTGTGTCGGGGCTAGAGAGATGGCTCAGTGGTTAAGGGCACTGCCGGCTTTTCCAAAGGGCCCGGGTTCAATTCCCAGCACCCACATGGCAGCTCACAACTGTCTGTAACTCCAAGATCTGACACGCTCACACCAATGCACATAAATTAAATACAAAATATTTAAAAAACAAAACAAAACAATTCTATGTCTAGGGGGTTCACCACAACATGAGGATTAAAGGGTCACAGCATTAGGAAGGTTGAGAGCAACTGCTCTAGCCAATTCTGGCTCTCTTAGCTCTTCCCTCACTCCCATCTCATCTCTGTTTTTGTCTTGTTTTCTTTTTATTTTGAGACAAAGCCTCACTAAGTTGCCCGGGCAGGCTTTGAACTTGCAAACCTCCTGTCTCAGTCTCCAGAAGAGCTGAGGTTACCTGCCTATGCTACCAGTTCCTGCCCAAATCTTCTGAAAACAGTTTGTCAGTCAAAATTTAGCACCTACATTTTGCTAGAGGCTTCTGGATGGATCGTGCGGGCCACTGTTCAGCAGCTGGTCTCTAAGCAGGTGACCTTACTTGTGACCTGAGTGGTGATAGTCAGGTACAAGGAGGCATTGGACACTGGGTCACACAGAGCAGAGAGGATGTAGTATTCTGGTTGGCTCAACAGCACAAGCTTCTGGAAGGCAAAGGCTCAGGGAAAGTTCACAGGGACTCAGGATAAATGGATCCTGGTTGCTGTTCCCGCCTCAAGAACAGAACATCACAGGCGAAGCTGAATCTTCTCAGGGGAGCACCCATGCTCCGCAAAGCCTTGCAGTGCTTCCTACATCTGCAGCAGGGATCTGCCTCACACTTTTTCCATGGCTGTCACAGGTTAGTTAAAGAGATTTTTGTTTGGCTTATTTATTTATTTATTTATTTATTTATTTATTTATATTTTTTAAAAAAAAGTATTGTAAAAGTGGCTAAACTAAAGCAATTAAAATTATTTGCTTAGCCGGGCGTGGTGGCACACGCCTTTAATCCCAGCACTCGGGAGGCAGAGGCAGGTGGATCGCTGTGAGTTCGAGGCCAGCCTGGTCTACAAAGCGAGTCCAGGACAGCCAAGGCTACACAGAGAAACCCTGTCTCAAAAAACCAAAAAAAAAAAAAAAAATTATTTGCTTAGTTGAAGCGCATCCACTTCAGTTAGTAATGGCCACCCCTCTTAAAATAATCATCTGGCCATCTTCCCGCTTTGGATTGAGTTGCTTTCTCGAGTGAAAGTGGCAGTGGGTCTTCATGGTTCCTTCCCTCTGCATTTGGGTCCTACCATCCCATGGAAGGTTACATCTGAGGCGATAGTGAGCAAATAGCCCAGTTTGGGGTCTCCAAGTCTGAAGGGCCCCAAGCCAAGGACCCATTCATTACTGGACTGTCCTTCCGTTCCCCTCTGTTGCCTCCTCCCCAGGCGCTGGTCTTATTCTCTCGCTCTCAGGAGCATGGGTTGGTAAGCTTTGCCACTGCCCCTCACCTTGAACCTGTTTGGTCGTGGGCTCTTCACAGAAAATGTACACATCCATATAGACCCAGACTGGAAAGCGGAAAAGTCTGGCAGCCACAGGGTCTGCCCAACTAGGAAAAACGAGCTTTGCTTGGCTTGGCTCATGGCTTCAGTGTCTTTTAGTGAGCTCTTTATTTCTTAGAAGCAGCCAACTTTTCATTGTGTCCTGTCTGTGTCTCCTGAGCTATTGCAGTTTCCTCTGTCTCCCCATCTCTGTCTATGTGGTTGTTGTTCCTTTAGAAGCCTCTGCTCGGAAAGCACTCTCTGTGTTCCAGTTTCAGCACCGAGCACCACACCTCTTATGCCCACTATATAATCACTTTTGAGATGGCCTCATGGCCTGATATTGCCCATGTAGTAGAGGCTTGGAACCTGACACTTCTTTCTGCCTCTACTTCCTGAATTCTAGGATTAAGAGGTTTGTGCCCCCAAACTCAGCTTGCAGTGCCGCAAGTCAAAGCCAGATTTTGTGCACAAGAGGCAAGTATTCTACCTCCTGAGATATATAGCAGCCTTCTTAGCTATATTCCTGTGAATTCTTTTCCATTAACATTCCAAGACACCAGCCTGAGGAAATAGTAAATTTATGTGGCATTTTGATAGTGATGATTTCCCCCCCCCCCTGTGTGTGTGTGTGTGTGTGTGTGTGTGTATTTGGGTGGTGCATGCATGTGGGAGGCTGTACAATTGTTGCTTTGTACACTCAGGAGGCTGGAGAGCATCTTCAGGTGTCTTCCTTTCTTGTGAGGGAACAACCTATGAAAGCATCTTAGCTTTGAGGCAGTATCTCTCTCATCAAACCTGAAATTTACCTGCCAGCAACCCTCTGGGATCTGTCTGCTGGCCTCATGCTGGGGTTACGCACACAGCCGAGCTTTATGTGGACACCGGGATCTGTCTGTGCTCAGGTCTTCATGCGAGCTGGTACCTTACCAACTGAACTATCTCCCCTGCCTGTGTGCTGACTTCTATACTGAGTGCTGCATGTAAACCAAGGTGTCTCCGACTAAATAAACTAGAGGCACAGTCCCTGCTGTACGAATGTGCCTCCTGAGGGACAGGCAAGCCAAGGTTCACCCCCCCCCCCACAGGCCTACAGTCTGGTTCTTGTGTGCCTTCATTTAATTTAATCTTTTCACCACCGGGCCCTTGAGTGGTGGAGGCAGGCAGGCTCAAGAAGTTGAGGTCAGGTAGGCATGGTGGCGCACGCCAGTAATCCCAGCACTCGGGAGGCAGAGGCAGGTGGATTTCTGTGAGTTCAAGGCCAGCCTGGTCTACAAAGCAAGTCCAGGACATAGTTACACAGAGAAACCCTGTCTGGAGAAACAGAAACAAAACAAAATTTAGAGTCAACCTTGTCAAGTTAGAGGACAGTATGGGCTTTGTGAGATCCTGTCTCAAAAAGCACATACCACACGAAATGAAGACACCAAGCCCCCCAAACCCAAAGCAACCAACCCCCAAACTAAACACCAGAGATCATAGAACACCTCAGTGGTGTGAAGTCTTTCCGGCTTTGTTGTGTCAAAAATTTATTATTTTTTTTCTGGAACACTTTCCTTTTTTATTCGCTCCTTCCCTTCTCTTTCCTCTTCTGCTCCTCCCCATGCCTGTCCTGTGGTCATCTTACTTGCCACATGTAGCAAGTCACTGGTTAGTGATGCATACAGCAGCGCATCAAAGCATGTTTCACATTTTTCTTTTTTCACTTGGTGCGGCCATTATTTGACCAGTTTCCCGCCCTTGCGCTCTCAGGCAATGCTGCGATCCATATTCCATTTTCGTCATTTCACAATATGCAAGTGGACTGCAAAATGCGCGTCTGGAGGCAGGGCTGCTGGGTCGAGGCTCCCATCTGCTTATTCACTGAGGAAGGGGCTCAGGTAGGCGAAGCTGGCCTCGCACTTGCCACGTAGCAGAGGCTGACCCTCCGAGGGCTGCTCTGTTGGCGCTGGAGCCTGCAGCTTCCTGCACACTAGCTGGGGCACTGAGCCAGCCAAGCCACATCCCAGCCTGACTTTTCCTTTCCTTGTCCTGCCAAGTTGCTGTTACAGAGATTACCCAGCTCAAATTCCTGCCTGCAGTGCGCAGGAGTGTCTGTTTTCTCTTAGTCAAATGAGCCAGTTATCAAACATTGTGATCTTCATCTCTAGTGTCTGTGAGTTTTGTTTTGTATTTATCTTGTTGTGCATGACACTGATTGACTTTTCCTGAGATTAAGAGTGACTAAGGGGCCAGGTGTGGTGGAGCACACCTGTAATCCCAGCACTTAGGAGGCAGAGGCAGGTGGATTTCTATGAGTTTGAGGCCAGCCTGGTCTACAAAAGTGAGTCCAGGACAGCCAAGGCTACACAGAAATCCTATCTCAAAAAAGAAAAAACAAAACAAAACAAGAGTGAATAAGGGGCCTTCATAGCGCTTTTATTGCTTCTGAGACAGAGACTCAATTTAGCTTTGTCTGGCCTGAACTTGAACTTCCTATGTAGACCAGGCGGGCCTCAAACAGTTAGTCATCTTTCTGCTTCTGCCTTCTGAATGCGGGGATTACAGATGTGTGCTCACATATCCAGACAACCTTTCCTTTCTGTTCCTCCAGTGCTGGGGATAAAATCTACAGTCTAATGAATGCTAGGCAGGTGCCTTACTAGGGAACCACATCCAGGCCTTGGTCTTTCCTTCTTTCCTCTTTTCCCTTGTCTGGCCTGCCCTTTCCTGCCTTGCCCTGCCTTTCCCCCACCCCAGTTCCTTTGCCTGCATGTCCACCTGCAGGCCAGAAGAGGGGACCAGATCATACTATAGATGGTTGTGAGCCACCATGTGGTTACTGGGAATTGAACTCAGGACCTTTGGAAGAGCAAGCAGTGCTCTTAACCTCTGAGCCATCTCTCTAGCCCTTCTTTTTGGTTCTTCAAGACAGGGTTTCTCTGTGTAGCCTTCACTGACTAGGAATTCACTCTGTAGATCAAGCTAGCCTCGAACTCACAGAGATCCTCCTGTTTCTGCCACCCAAGTGCTAGAATTAAAAGCTGCTCTTCTCTTCTTCTTCTTTTTTTTTTTTTTTTTGACTAAGAGTACACCTTACCTTATTTGGCCTTACCTTAAGAGGCAAAGACAAGGAGAAAATTAACATGAAATTGAGAAGTATTGCATAAGCAAAAAGAAATATAACCAGAAACATAAACAAGACATGCATGGGAAAAATAATGGATATTCTTAATTTCACTATTAGTAGGAAGAAAATAATGCTGGGACAGTGCCTCATACACCCCAGGCTAGCCCACCACTTGGTATGTAACACAAATTCACTGTCTTCCTGCCTCACTTTTTGTGTCCTGGGATAACAAGTCACAGCACTATGAGTAGATTTGGTCTTTTTAAAAGATAGTTTAATTTATTAGTGTTTATGGCTTTAGAGCAGTGGCTCTCAACCTGTGGGTTGTGACCCCCTTGGGGTTGCATATTGGCTATTTACATGATGGCTCATGACAGTGGCAGAATTACAGTTATGAAGTAGCAATGAAGGTAACATTATGATTGGGGGTCCCCACCACACCAGGGACTGTGTTAAAGGGTGGCAGGGTTAGAAAGGCTATGAGCCACTGCTCTAGAGTAGTACCCTCCCCCCCCCCCCACACACACAGTTTCTCTGTGTAACAGCCTTGGCTGTCCTGAAACTCGCTCTGTAGTCTAGGCTGGGCTCGAACTCAGGGAGACCCACCACCTCTGCCTCCCAAGTGCTGGGATTAAAGGCGTGCGTCACCACTGCCCGGTCTGTTCTAGAGTTTTGTACAGTGGTTACAAAGAGCTTCCGTAGTTTAAGATTCTTTTCAGGGCTGTCAGATAGCTCATTATGTGCAGGCTCCTGCTGCCAGGCCTAACAACCAGGTTATCTACACCAGCACGATGGTGCACACAGCACAAGTCATGTGATGAAGACTTTTAAAGCTTGGTTTCAAAAATTGTGCTTTGTTTGACATTTTTACCTTTACTTATTTCTAAAACTTAATTAATTACTTGTGTGTGTGAGAGCGGGAGAGGGAGAGAGACAGAAGGAGAGAGAGTTTGCATGTGTGCATATGTAGACCTGAACAAGTTTTTGATTGTTTCTCCCCTGCCTTGTTTTTTGTTGTTTTTGTTTTTTGTTTTTGGAGACAGGGTTTCTCTGTGTAGGCTTGGCTGTCCTGGACTAACTTTGTAGACCAGGCTGGCCTCGAACTCACAGCAATCCGCCTGCCTCTGCTACCCGAGTGCTGGGATTACAGGCGTGCGCCACCACACCCGGGGCCTTAAACTCAGGTTTATTAGCACGCACCTTTACTGGCTGAGCCATATCACTGTCCCCTTTCCCCTTTTTGAGGAAGGTTTTTGTATCCCAGGCTGGTCTCACTTGCAGTATATGTGATCCCATTGTAAACTCTGAGATAGTGAACTGTAAAAACCTGTTTCTAATTGTGATGTGGCTCACTCTTTGATCCTAGAGCTTTCTGTTTACTATAAACAAGTACTTGTAGAGTGGCTCAGCCCTAGCACACACCTTTAATCCAAGAGTTTCTGTAAACAGGATTAAATAAAGTTAACCCTAGGTCAAGAGGCGGAGCAAGTAACTAGATTGACAGGAAGTGAACATGGAAAAAAACCATAGAGAGTAAGAGGAAGCCAGAGGTTGGATAGAGAGATACACACAGGAAGTAGAAAGGAGGTACATTGAATTGAAGGGTTTTTAAGACAGCGTGGAGAAAGAGGAAAACCTTTCTCCTTCCGGGGCGTGAGCTGAGTAGGAAGGGCTTTTTCTTCCTGTGACATCGTCTGAGTGGGTTGGTCAGCTGGGTGCTTTCTCTGCCTCTCTGAGCCAGTAGGTTTTAATTCCAGCTTCTGGCTCCTGAGTCTTTATTGGTAAAAATCAAATGATTGGAATCTTTTTTTTATAAAATAACAGGTGTCAAATCCCTATATAGCCAAGTACAATCTTCAGTGCCTGTTGCTTCTCTCTCTTAAGGACTGGTGTTAGAGGTGTGCGCCTCCACGCCTGGTTTATGCAGTATTAGAGTTTGCCATGCTAGGCCAGCTCTCTACCAACTACATCACATTTCTAGTAAGAATTTTCAAAGATGGTGCGTGTCTCCAAGGACTGACTCTTGAGTTGTCTCCAGGGAGCAGCACAAGTGATTCCTGGCCTCCTGGGGCTCCTCAGACTACATTTGCAGGAATAAATGAAAGCCCACAGAACAGGAACCGGGAGACAGCTACACGTGTTAAAACTAACCAGCTGGCCACCTGAGCCCCTGGAGGCCAGTTGTCACCAAATGGACAGACACACTGGGCAAAGTTATTGTTGCTCTCTATCAGGCTTGACAGCTTGTAATGAAAAGCCTTCATTCCTCCTGCTCTCCTCTCCTTGGATTTGGCAGACTGAGGGCCTCTGCTTCAAACAGCTGGGTAGCCAATCTAGCGAGTGATGCCGTTTGAATAATCTGTGGAAGCCCACCATCCTTAACTCAGAGGACCCTCTGTATTGAGAACACATATTCATGGAAATCACGCTGGGAGCCCCTGTGTATTACCTGCTGTTTGAAAAGCCATACCAGACAGATCACGCAGTGCTCATCAGTTGTACAGTTTGCTGTTCCACTTATTCTTTCTTCCTTTCTTTTTTAAAAGATTTATTTATTATTTATACACTATTCTGCCCACACGTGTGCCTGCACACCACAAGAAGGCACCAAATCTCATTACAGGTGGTTGTGAGCCACCATGTGGTTGCTGGGAATTGAACTCGGGACCTTCGGAAGAACAGATGGTGCTCTTAACCTCTGAGCCATCTCTCCAGCCCCACATATTCTTTCTTGTACTTCTATCCTCCTTCTCTTCTAGTGACACTGGGCAGTGACCCCAGGGCCTCATGCTTGCCAGGAGGAGACTCTACCACTAAGCCATACGCTTCGCTTTCTTTCTGTTGTCCCTTTACTGTTTTATCTTTTTACATTGCCAAGATCTTCCTGTTTGTGATCCTGGTTTTATCTGCTCTTCCATTCACATTTTTCCGCCAATTACTTCAGTCAAGATTTCCTGACTTCAGTCCTTCAAGAAGAAGTTCTCTGAGCTCCCTCCTTTCCTTTAAAGTGCATTGCAGACCCTTTTGTTTTGACAATGATAAAGGGGAAGCTGTGGTTGGTGTTTATCTCTCAAACTGGGGCTGCCTTACTTCCTTGGTGTCCCTGAGGCATCTTTCTGAAGCCTTCTCTCTTTTGGACTTTCATGACACTACAGATAGCTCCTGGGTGCAGTGAAATGGAAATTTCAATGACTTTGGAGACATGATGGAAATACATGTTTGTAGCCTGGCTCCACACACCAGCTGAGACTCGACCAAGTACTCCACTGCCATGTCTAGCCCTGGTTACATATCCCGCTGCCATGTCTAGCCCTGGCTACATATTCTGTTGCCATGTCTAGCCCTGGCTACATATCCCACTGCCATGTCTAGCCCTGGCTACATATTCTGCTACCATGTCTAGCCCTGGCTATGTATTCTACTGCCATGTCTATCCCTGGCTACATATTCCACTGCTACGTCTAGCCCTGGCTACATATTCTGCTGCCATGTCTAGCCCTGGCTACATATTCCACTGCCATGTCTAGCCCTGGCTACATATTCCGCTGCCATGTCTAGCCCTGGCATCTCCTAAAGGAGGGCAGTGCCATTCACCTTGATCCACAGTCTCTTGCCTGGAAGACCCACTTACCCTCAGCATGGTGAGAGTTGGAACAGTGTTTGAATCTGTAACAGGATGCACACTGTGCTTTCTACACAAGCAAGGCTCACTAATATAACTTTTCTGCTTCCCAGGAATAACCTATGATGACGCCATTTACTTATGTTCTGAGTATAAGGTGAGTATAAGGATTTTTTTTTTTTTTTGCTTTTTGAGACAGGGTTTCTCTGTGTATCCTTGGCTGTCCTGTACTTACTTTGTAGACCAGGCTGGCCTCGAACTCACAGAGATCTGCCTGCATCTGCCTTCCTGAGTGCTGAGATTACAGGCGTGCACTGCTGTGCCCAGTTTAAGTCTACAGATTTTAATGTTAATACATTCAGAAAATAGCTTTTCAGTGACATTTAGACAGGCCTTAGGCCAAACAACTGCACACAGACATAAAGTTAATGGCCACATTCCACAAGCTGGGTGGCATCTGGGTGTCTGTCCAAAACGGAAATGAGTTCACTGGAGAGGGTACTGTGCTGCACAAACCCACTCAGGATTAGGGTTCTGTGTTATTTATCCTTGGAGTCTCTCATAAAATTCCCTTTGGAAGAAGGGATGTAAAGGGGTGCTCCCTGAAGTCTGAGGGTGCATTCCCATCAACTCAGGTCTGGCTTTGGTGCTGCTGTTTATGACTGTAGGTAAGTCCTGGGCTTTGCTGGGCCTCAACAAATCGCCTACAACAGGGCATCCATGCTCAGGCACCTTCTGTTTGTTCATTTTTAATGCTTACTGGGTCTTCCTTAGTGTTACATTTGAACAGACTTCTTAGGAATTCAGACATCACAATTCACTTTCTGAGGGGCTCTGTGTTGTCAAGCAGTGCTAAAGATGAACACATCCATAATCTCTGGGATACAGCGATGTCATTTATATAGTTGTTTGGGAGTGAAAAGATGACTATAGAAGTTTCCGTGTCATTAAGAAGATCCCAGCAGGACCTGAGGCCACAGCTCAGTGGGTGCTCGCCCAGGATGCACTGGGTCTGATCCCCAGCACTACAGGAACCAGGGGTTGTGGCCCCTGCTTCTAATCCCAGTTACAAAGTGGAACCAGGATGGCAAGGTCATCGTTCACAACATACTGAGTTGAAGGGCAGCCTAGGCCACAGGAGGCCAGGTTGAAGAAGAGAGGCATGGGGGCGGGGCAGGGAGAGAGAGAGAGAGAGAGAGAGGGAGGGAGAGAGAGCGCCACTAACAGTGGGTGGTGGGTAGATTTAGTCTCTGTATCAATTGGCCTGTAGTTCAGGGGATTATTGTTAGGATTCTGCTTCAGGGCCATATGAAAGGGCAGACCCTCCACGTGGCACTCTCTCTCTCTTACCCCTCCTACACTTTCTTTCTCTTCTCATTCTTCCTCTGTCTACGTCTCTCTGGGGTACCCCTCCCCCTTTCCTTCTCCCTCCATGCTGGTTTAATAAACTCCTCTACAACATAGTATCTGAGGCTTGTATTCTATCAATTGTTATATATTAAATATAACAATTATACCAATGTGTTAGTCCACATTGGGTCACTGTAGCGAAATATGTGAAGGAAAACCTCATTTTGGCTCATGTTCTCAGGGGCTCCAGTCTATGTTCACATGACCTGGAGCAGCACAGTCCATCGTCAGGGGAGCACATGAAAACAAGGAGAGAGAAACAGGAGAACTTGGGGCCCTCCAAATCCCCGTCACATGCCCCCCCCCCCCCCCCCCCGACCATAGCTTCCGCCCTGTAACACCTTGCTTCACCAGAATGGACCCTAAAGGTTCTATTATCTCCACACAGCACTAAATGTGGGGTTGGGCCTTCAGCACATGGGATTTTTTTTTGGGGGGGTGCTAAAATTATAGGAAAACCAGGGCTTTGCAGTAAGATAGAGCTATACCTACATTTTGGCTTTTTCACTATTTCTGTGAATCTGTGCACAATTTTTATTGCCCCGAATCTTCATTTTCTCATTTGCAGAATGAGAGTGGGATGTGTGAAGAGAGGTCACAAAATGGAACCATCTAGGAGCTGCCTTGCAGAGTGCACAGAGTCCGTAGAGGGGGAGCTCAAGGGAAAAATGCGCTCCCTACCCCAGCTGCCCAGAGTTTTCTGTATTCTTACCAAAATTTAGAGCACTAGATGTGAGACAAGAGGTTCATTTTTCCAGATGTCAAGGAACTTACCAGCCTTTCTCCACTCCCACTTCCGCTCCAGCCTTTTAAACCCAAACCCAAACTCAAACCCAAACCAAGCAAGTAAAACCCACGAAGGTGAAGTCGAGCTTGGAGCATGTGGCGCCTGAAGAAAGGGGGGGAGACAGGAAGCGCTTCTCTTTACTTTTCAAAAGCAGTCTGGGCTCCAGGAATCAGGATTCTCCTTTCTCTGGCGAACCTGTGAGTCATTACAGGAAGCCTCCTCCCCAAGTGCCTCATGACAACCTTCAGGGGGGCCAAGTGGCAGAGTCTGGTATTTGTGGTACAAGAATTTGATCCCCAGAACCAAGGGACAGGTGGGAGAAGAGGACCAACTCCACAAAATTGTCCACTGATACCCACACAAGTGCCAAGGCACATTGGTCCATACATAGATCACAAGTGTGCTCACACATGCACATGTGAGAACACACACACACACACACACACACACACACCTACTTTATATTAAAATACTTAGTCTACAACCAGGTATAGTCCTGCACACATGTAACCACAGCACTCAAGAGACTGAGGCAGGACTAGCTCAAGTTTGAGGTCAGATTGACCTACTAATACATAGCAAGATCCTATCTCAAAGAACAAAACCACAGACAGTACAACAATGAAAAGAAGATATCAGCAATAGAGATAATGATAAATAATTGAAAATATTATTAGTGTGCATGAAGTGTTTGTGTGTGTGATGTGTATGTATGTAACCGTATCTGTGTGAGTGCTCAGCATATTGTGTATGTGTGGAGGTCAGAGGACAGCTTTCAGCAATTGTTCTCAGTGTTCACTGTGAGTTCTGGGGTCCAGCCCAGGCCTTTAGGCTGGTGCTATTACACACTGAGCCATCTTTGCTGCCACACCTTTTTCAATAACTACAAACATGGGTGGGCTGCTGGAGACAAGCACTTCTATCCTCCAAGGATGGCATGAAGCGGGCGGACAGTGAATGACATGTCAGTTAAGTTGATTGCGCCAATCACAGTGTTCCCATGCACCACACTGTCATGAACACAACCTGCATATGTTCCATCTTTATCAATTAAGTATTTTAAGAACAATGATAAAAAGACAGGCAGAGCAGGAACCGCAAGGGCTCCTGGGAGGCTGAGGCTAGGGCATGCTTAAGCCAGGCTTAGGCCAGGAGCTGAGGAGCCTCTTTCATCAGAATGCACTCGCCCTGTCTTTCTGCCAGGGTCTTTTCAAATCCCAAATACCTGTTAATTACTACTAACTGGTTTCCCAGGTGGCTGCTAATGACCGCTAGCTAACCAATTTCCTTCAATCCTATTGCTCTCTCGAAAAGATAGGCTGTAGCCTTTTCTTTAAGTTATGTTTTTATTTATTATTTTTTTAAAAAGTTTTTTTTTTGAGACAGGGTTTCTCTGTGTATACTTGGCTGTCTTAGCCTCTCTTTGTAGACCAAGCTGGCCTCAGACTCAGAGAAATCTGCCTGCCTCTGCCTTCCGAGTGCCAGGATAAAGGCGTGTGCCACCACGCCCGGCTTTTATTTATTAATTTTATGTGTACGACGACACATGAGTGCAGATGACAGAGGACAACTTGTGGTAGGCAGGTCTTCCCTCCCAGCACACAGGTCCCAGGGATCAGGTCCTCGGGCTTGGTGGCAAATGTCTCTGCCCACTGAGCCCCCTTGCCACTCATCCCCCCAAGATCTACGGTCTCTTACTTGGTTACCGCAAACAGTAAGTGCTAGCATGGCCCTCCATCCACCTCCGCTTTCACACAGAATGAGTATGGCAGCTCCAAGAGAGCAGTTTTACCCCTGGGACCTCAGCAGGAAAGCCAGCTCCCTTGACACTTTGGGTTCTCTCTACACTGGAATCGTCCCTAACCCCGAGTCCTAAGTAGCTCCTTTAGGACTGACAGCTGTCGTTTATATGAGAAAGGAGACAAATGAATAAGGGCGCGAACAAAGGAGAACCTGACTGACTTTGTCTGGAGACCTCAGTCACCCTTAGAGGGGCAGGGGCTTGAAGAACTCCTTTCATGGAGTGAAACTGTACCTTACTTTCCTAAAAGGCCCTGGGCTGTGACTAATGTACTTTGATCATTAGCTCTATACCTTCCTTGAGCAGTCTGGGGGTCTGGGATGGGGGTGGGGGAGGGGCTGGGGGGGGAGGTTTCCCAACACAGGGACGTTAAGTGGTGTGGCCGAGCTGGTTCACAAGTTCTGTTCTTGGAGGTTTAACATTCCAGCTGGCTCAGGAAACAGGAAGGCAAACAAAGGAAAGGAAGGCAGGAGGAAGAGAAGAGGGTTTCCAGCCTCCCTCAGACCCAGCAGGCTGCCCTTTTGGTTTTGAGCAGAGCCGGCTTGGAAATCAAGGAGGCTTGTTTGTTCGTTTGCCGTTTTAATTAAAGCTTTTTTTTTTTTAAATAAAGAACTTACAAATAAAGTAGAATTAATTTTAATGCTATATACAAACAAAACAGGACAAATCTCTCCCACACGTACAGTTTAATCAGGGTACAAATGAGAACAGGACGCAGCACACTGCCTGCAGCTTTCAAGTTTAGCACGCTGCCAAATGTCTGAATCCACGGCACATTTACATTTAAATCTGCCTAATTATCACCTTCTTTGGTCTTTTCTAGATAAGAAATGGTTTTCATTTAAAGGATTCTCAGCTTCCCCAAAGCCTCTTTTCCAAGAGACCCACCAGCAAGGACTTTCCCCAACTTTTGTCTGGAAAAAAGGCTTGGAAATCCCAGCAGGGAGGTCCTTCCTGTTGGTGTCCTCTGGTTAGCTGCCACACTCCTTTATAAATTCTGCTGGTATTAGAGCCAGAAGGTTAGGGGACAGCAACCACACAGCTTTTAAGGGGTGGGGTGGAGACGGGGTAGGTCGGTGGCATGTATGAGTTTCCTCCAACACACAGGCGCTGAAGTTTGCAGCATGGATTTTCTTCTTTCTCATCTGTAGTCATTCCTCACGCTCTGTGTGGTCAGCCTTGGGTGCCATAAGCTGGCACAGGTTGAAGACCCTGCTGAGTCACCTGGCCTGCCTTAGCTGAAGTCAGGTAGTAGGCCTACGAATGCCATCCGAAAGTGGGCTGCGGTGGTGTCTCAGCTACTTCTACTGCCATGATAAATACTCCAACAAAGGCAATTTAAGGGTTCAATCATTCCTCCATGGCAGACAAGGCAGGGCAGAGGTGCGGACGGCTCAGGGAGAGTGACTGAGCTAGGCCCACCAAGGGTTCAAACACTTGGAACCTGCAAGGAACATCCCACATAGACCACAGCCTACTGCGTTGCGGCGACTGTCGGCCAACCCACATTCCAGGCTCCATCGCCAGGATCAGCACTTACCTGCCATTCGAGTCTTACTTAAGTCGCCTGCTTTACCAGCCTCCTGTTCTAGTTTGCTTTTTTTTTTGTTGCTGTGTGAGAAAAGCTGGACCAAAACCAACTTGGGGCAAGAAAGGGTTTATTTCAACTTATGCTTCCAGGTCATAGTCCATCCCGGAGGGAAGTCAGGGCAGGAACTCAACGCAGGAACTGAAGCAAAGACCACAGAGAAACCCTACTTACTTGCTCACTTCCCCTGGCTCACTCAGCCTGCCTCCTCCTTTTCCTCCTCCTCCTCCTCCTTCTTCTTCTTTCTTTCTTTCTCTCTCTCTCTCTCTCTCTCTCTCTCTCTCTCTCTCTCTCTTTTTCTCTTTTGGTTTTTCAAGACAGGGTTTCTCTGTGTAGCCTTGGCTGTCCTGAACTTGGCATTTGTAAACCAGGCTGGCCTCAAACCCACAGTGATCCGCCTGCCTTAGCCTCCGGAGTGCTGGGATTAGAGGTGTGAGTCACCAAGCCCGACCAGCCTACCTTCTTATGCACCTCAGGACCACTGCCCAGGGTAGCATCAGTCATGGTGGGCAGGGCCGTCCTACATCAGTCATCAATCAGGACATATCCACACAGACCTGGCCACAGGGCAAACTGATCTGGGGAATTCCCTAACTGATAGTCTCTCAAATGACTACGGACTGTGTCAGGCTGACAGCCAAAGCTGACTGACTAGAACTCACCACTAGCTGGGTCTAGAGTGTAACCGTGAGATCAAGATGGAATCTCTTGCTCTATCTGCTGTCAGGACATCCCACTTCCATCCTCATCTTATTCCGCAGGATTCCCCCACTGTCACACTACTGAGTTGACTTTTTTGTCCTGTATCCAGTTCAACTTGTAGCCATGAGGCTCTTGGGTGGGAAATTCTTTTTTTTCCCCCCTTCTTTTTTGTTTTTTTAAGACAGGGCTTCTCTGTGTAGCCTTGGCTGTCCTGGACTCACTTTGTAGTCCAGGCTGGCCTTGAACTCACATTGATCTGCCTGCCTCAGCCTCTGGAGTGCTGGGATTAAAGGCATGCGCCATCACTCCGGGCCTGGGTGGGAAATTCTTATATTGGGCTTGGCAATCATTGACAGTCAGGGTCCGGGAAGAGCAGCAGCTTCTCCCGACTTCTCTCTGTGAACACGCAGGTTACTTCAGGGAAGTCGGGTCCTGAGAGAATCCTAGGGGCTGAACGTGAAGCCTGGTTCTGAGTGTCCTACAGCTGGTGCGATCCCTGGCTAAAGAGCACAGAGGTGAAGTCGCTGGCTAACAACAGGTGATTTTTGACCTGTAAGCCACTGGACTTAGAGGTGAAACTGCACTACAAACATGTCTGCACTTTTCTGAGGGGGAAAGTCCATTGCTTTCATTAGATCTGCTAAGGACCCATGTGATTGTGACCCACGGTAAGACAAGCACCATGGAGCATGCTGATGGCTGCTTTGTACAGGACAACAATGACAACAACAACAACAACAACAACAACAACAACAACAACAACAACCAGGTATGACCTGAATCATGACAGCGCTGCTTATTCTGGGGATATATCCAATTTGGGGCATTAAAATAATCTTTCCTTGTATGGGTGATGTTCTTAGTGAGCAGTAATTACAACATCGTGTCAATGCCAACAGTTGCTAACACTGCCAATTACATCCCCCTCTGGGCTATGAAATCCAAAACTCTGGAAAACAGACATCAGGAAGGTCGCCTGTACGTCTATACACGGCACAGGAGCACCTTTGTGTCTTATTTGCTACCCTACTCTCCCTTTTACCTGAATTTATTATGTGAAAAGCTTTTTTTTTTTTTTGGCTGTCCTGGCCTCAAACTCACATCGATCCCCCTGCCTCTGCCTCCCGAGTGCTGGGATTAAAGGCGTAGGCCACTGCTCCCTGCCCTTAAAATCCTTTTAAAGAAAGTGATGGAAAGTCAACTTCTGGCTCTAAGCAAATTATAACTGTCCTATGAGCAAATCACTTAAACTCTTTGGGAGTTAGTTTTCTTATTAAAATGAAGAATTTGGCATGGGATTTGTCACGGTTTGCTCAAATCTAGCCTAGTGCAGCCAGAGTGAAGGCTGTGAGGCTGTGACAGAAAGGCTGACACAGTGCACACAGACAGAGAAGGAGGAAGTCAAGGGTAGAGGACGAGATGAACTCCCTGCAGCTGTTTCAAAAGCCAGAGTGGAAGAAAAGCTCCAGTGGTGTTCAAAACTCTGGGACAGGTGATGCCGTCGATGGAGTGCCACCCTTCTTTTAAGATGTGTTCTTAGCAATAGCAAGGCGACTGCTTTTTCAAACTACATGGCTTTTGTCTAAAAGTAGGTAATATACTCTCCTCTCTTCCCCACTTCCTTCTTGTGTTTCTCTCCACTTCCTGCCCCCTTTCTTTCTTTCTTTCTTTCTTTCTTCTCCAGATAGGGTCTGCTATGTAGCCCACACTGATCTCAAACTCCCAATCTTTCTGCCTTGGCCTCCAAGTGCTGGAATTGCAGGTGTCCACCACGGTAAGGTACCAGGTGACTTGAACTTTGCTTTTATTATCTTGTGAATCTCATTTGCATGAATTTTCATCTCATTTGTATGGATCTGGTTACTGGCTGAGCTACATGTAACCAATCCCACCTATCTGTCAAGAATCCTGTCTCGTGGCTACCTCTAGGTAGTAGCACCCAGTTCTCAGAGTGCTGTCTCATGGCTGTGACATGGGTGTCACCTGGGGCATCCAGGACCTCTTGATAGGCCTCTTAATGTCAAGTCTGAATGCAAAGTGACTTTTCAGTTGAAAGATCTGGTCCCGCACCTTGCCTTCTTGTTTAAGAACCATCACACTAAAGATGGACAGAAAGACATTCTTGTTGGGAGAGTTCTGATAATTTGTGAGTTTCAGATTTCTTCCAGTTTCCATCCTTAAAAACAGAATGTCACTGCCTCACGTAAACGATGGATTTGAATGAGGAAAGTGCACCCACGGAGACTCACTGTGACAAATGCTCTAGCATGGGCTTAAGGAAGGCTGCTCACAAAGGGACTGTGCTGGTGAGGGCTGGCAGCACTGTACTTTTTCCCTCAAAGAGCTCTAAAGACATTAAAGCCTGTTCTGCCTTGAACACGGGAGCTCCAGCCTGAGAGAAGATGGACAGCTGTAGACTGGCCAACCAGAGGGTAATGCCGGATGGCCCCGCTCTATTGTTTGCATCAGAGGTGCCTTTGAAAAAGTGTCTTGTGGAGAGGCATTGGATGAGCTCACCTCCTGGCAGCAGCGGTGGGAGCGGCATCCAGGGAAGCCCAGGGTGTTGATGTGTGGGTGACTCCGGTGCCACCCTGTGACAGACACTGCCTGCGCAGGAATGGCTGGGAGTACTGCACCCTTCCTGGTGCCTGCCTTGGGGTGCCCCCACTGCCTGTGCTCGCTCTCTCCCTCCGTCCCTCCCTCCCTCCCTGCCTCCCTTCCTCTCTCGGTCTCTCTTTCTCCTGTTTTGGATACCTGGTCTCATTCCCTATGCAGCCCATGTTAGCTTTCATCTTGTGTGCTTCAGCCTCTTAAACACTGCCCCTCTGTCCTTAGATACACGTTCATAATCTGTGTGGATGGCTGCCTTCAAGGGCTCTGTTAACAGCAGGTACAGAGTCTTGAAATCACGTCTGGCTTCAAACTCGCAATCCTCCTGCATCAGCACCCCCAGGAGCTCCCCTTTTTAAGATGTAACTTCTGACATCTCATTTGATTCTCAAGACAACGCCTACTAGATAGGTAAGCAATAGCATTAGAAAGGCAAGGTGTCTTTCCATCCCCACGGAGATAAAGCGGCGCAGCAGCTCTGAGGTCATGAGGGCTGTGCGCAAGGCTGTTCTTCTTCACCAGTCCCTGGGGTTCCCAAGCTCTGGATACTATTAAGCCTGTTAAGTGGAAGGTGCTTTGCTTGTTTGCAGAGGAAGAGGAGTCTTAACCTTGCCTGCTTTTGCAGTCTAAGCTTCTCCCAGGGTCAACACTTCCTCTTTCGCAAGGCTTTTAGGATCATGTTGGAAACCAATATGGCAAAGCAAATGCTCACGATGTCAGTGTTTCTTATCAGGTGTGCTGCTGTTGCTGACCACTTTGTGGAACCAATACTACTTGGTTCAAGACAGTGTCTTCCTGTGTAGCTCTCACTGGTCTCTCTGTCTCTGTCTCTCTGTCTCTCTATCTAGGGTCTTGCCTGGTGCTAGCTGATGCAGTAGGCTGGCTAGCCAGTGAATTCCAGGAATCTAATTGTCTCTCCCTTCTTCTCTAAGCCACCTCACACCTCCCAGTCCCTTTGAGTTGCACTTTCCTGTACAATTCTGCACTTCTTTTTCATTTCTTCCACTTTCTCCTTTAAAACTATTCTCTCCCTCCCTCCCTCCCTCCCTCTCTTCCTCCCTCCTCCCTTCCCCTCTCTCTCTCTCTCTTCCCCCTTCTCTCTTTCTCCCTCCCTCCTCCCCCCTTCTCTCTCCACTGTGTGTATGTACGTGTGGTCAGGACAACTTTGGTTCTATATTTTAACCATGTCAGTTCTGGGGATTGAACTCAGGTCTTTAGGCTTGGCAACAAGCCCTTGTACCCACTGCGCTGTTGTGACAGCTCTCTCCTAGCCTTCCTTACCTTGTCCTCATCTGAAAGCTTCCCCTTTGGGCTCCTGTTGAATGTTTCTTCCTTGTACCTGGTTGGGTCTCATTGAGTGATCTCTCTTTCTATTCTTGGCTCCTTTCAGAAGATCAGTCCTCAAAGAAGGTGTGTGTGTGTGTGTGTGTGTGTGTGTGTGTGTGTGTGTGTGTGTGAGCAAACAGCACACAGCTGGGTTATCAGCTCCTTGATCTGTGTCTTGTCTAAATATTATTTCTTGTCAAGCTTACATCACAAGCCCGGAAGGGATGGACTGTGCCTTTACATGTGCCATGGATAGCACACTCGCTGTGGGACTTGGCAGCTGTGCAGTGCTGTTGTGAGGTATGCGTTATGGGAAGATGTGAACAGGCTTTCTGGGGAAGTGGGGTGAGCTGTAGAAACCAGAGGCCTTCCCAGGAAGACTGATAATGAAAGGATGCTCCCCTGAAGGGCAAGACTTGGAATTTTCACCATATTCTGGGAAAACTGTCCCAGTGTAGGAGGGACGGCAGAATGAGATGACGCATACTCTCACTGCAGCTTCGTGGAGTTTCAGTCCTGTCAAGTTAAACCCAGGGCCACAGATGTGGCAGTGATGGGAAAATGTCACTGGGAAGGTCCTTCAGTGACGTCAGTTGTTGGGACTGGAACGTTTTATCTTCTTATTATTTGTTTTTCAAGACAGGGTTTCTCTGTGTAGCCTTGGCTATCCTGGACTCATTCTGTAGACTAGGCTGGCCTCAAACTCACAGCAATCTGCCTGCCTCTGATTTCCGAGTGCTGAGATTTAAAGGCATGTGCCACCACGCCTGTCTAATATCTACTTTTAAAAAATTTAATTTTATTAATTTATTCGGATTACAACTAAATTGTTATCCCATCACTTGTATCCTCTTGTTCCTCCCTCCCTCCCGCTTTCACCCTATTCCCCTCCCCTAGGTCTAAGACTGAAGGGGACCTCCTCCCCCTCTATATGGTCATAGGCTATCAAGTCTCATCTTGGTAGCCTGCTTATTCTTTCTTTGATTGGGCACTAGCCCAAAAGTCATGTCCCACAAAAGTCTTCATTTACCCGGAGATTGGGAAAGATGTGAAGACATCCTACTGAGACTCTAGGTAAGAGAAATACAGGAGATGGGGAAATAGAAGGACCCAGAGGGTCCTAGAAATCTACAAAAAGAGCATCTAGATGGGTGGATCAGGGCCCAGGGGGGTTCTGCTCAAACTATTGCACTAACCAAGGATGATACAAGTAGTAAACATTGAACCTTTACTCTGATCTAGCCAATGGACAGGACATTCTCCACAGTTGTGTGGAGAGCGGGGTCTGACATGAACTCTGGTGCCCCATATTTGACCACCTCCCCTTGGTGGGGAGGCCTGATGGCACTCAACATCTACTTCTTAATAATACTTGTAGCTTGGAAATATGAGATAAACTTTGGAGATGGTTTTTCAAACATAAAAATATCATGTTAGGTAAAGCCCAACCGTGATGGCATTTGTGCCACCATCCTAAGGTATTATGACACACGTCTAACCTTCCTTAATAACTTCATCTTCCATTAAGACTTAGAAATCATGCCAAATGGGATAGAAGTCAAAATCTTGTCTGGTAAGGCCATTTGACATTAATTTTAAAACAATTTAGAGTAATAAGATGTTCTTATAAATGGATTTTCCTCCCTCCCTCCTTCTCTTCCTCCCTTTCTTCCTTCTTCCTTCCTTTCACTTTCTTGAGACAGGACCCTGCTATGTAGTCCAGGTTGGCCTAGGACTTGCTACGCAGCCAAGGATACATAGTTAAGTCGGCCTCACATGTGCAACTCTCCGTGCTCTGGGGTCGACTCTTTCTTTTGCATCTAGAATCCATCTTTGTATTTAAGATGTGGTGAGGTCTACTGATTCTCCATTAATAATGTTGGTATAGAGTGCATAGAAGGGCTACCTGTTAGTGCATTCTCAGTATTCTGTAGTTTCACACGTACTTAAACACTCACACCCATTTTCTTTTTTCTTTTGTTTTTTTTTTTAAAGATTTATTTATTTATTTTATAAATACTACCTGCATGTACACCTACATGCTACAAGAGGGCATCAGTTCACATTATAGATGGCTGTGAATTGGGGTGTGAATTCCCATCTGGGTGCTGGGAATTGAACTCATGACCTCTGTAGTTCTCAGCCAGTGCTCTTAACCCCTGAGCCATCTCTCCAGCCCCCACACCCATTTTCTCTCCTTTCAGTTTCCTATGCAGCTGTATGTCTGCTTCCACATCACAGAACGCTAAGGCTCCTGTCAGGTGTCATTGAGTCAGACTTTAAACTCAGTGGAAGATAGTTATCCAAGGTCATAACTGCTGTCTCTGATGTAGGAAATGATGACCGTGTTAGGATTTGAAGTATATTTGCTCCCACTGCTCTATTTTTTCTGTCCGATCCTGTCCTGGTCCCCACCCCCAATTTGAACATGCTAGAGTCATCTGAGGAGAGGAGACCTCAATTAACACAATGCTGTCATCAGCTTGGCCTTTGAGCAAGCCTGTGGGGGCATTTTCTTGATTGACAATTGATGTGGGAGAGCCCAGCCCACTGTGGGTGGTGCTGCCCTGCTATAAGAAAGCTGGCTGAGCAAGCGCAAGGAGCAAGCACTCCTGTTTTCTCTGTCAGTTCCTGTCTGTAGGTTTTTGTACCAGCTTCTTCAGTGATCAACTCTCACCTGAGAAGTAGAAGTTGAGAGGAAAAAAACCTTTCCTCCTCAAGTCATGGTGTTTTATCACAGCAGTAGAAACCTTAACTAAGACAGGCCTGTAGGTACCATTCCTGGGCTGATAAAATGTCACAGCAGTGACTGGACTTGGAAATAGTCAATAAATGAGGGCAGGAAACAGCAGCTTGAGGCAGTCTCACCAAGCCCATCTAGAGAAGAAGGAAGCCCAGTCAGCGGAGCATCCGTCAGACAACCTGCGAACCTCCTCAGGGAGTGTGGGAGTTTCTGATGAGCAGGATGGGGGAGTCAGTGCTTCTACAAGCTTTTAGAGAGCTGTATGGCTTTAGAAAGTGCTGGAAAGTTGCAATGATGCTATCAGTGAACGTCCACAGACTTCGGAAAGATTGATTGACACTCAGCCTTTTAAAGACTGACAGTGCAGCAAGTGTAAGTTTGTTTGTTTGTTATTTTGAGACAAGATCTCAAGTGGCCCAGGCTGGCCTCAAAGTTGCTGTGCAGCTGAGAATGACTTTGAACTCCTGGTACCATAATGCTTATCCCTCAAGCGCTGAGATTACAGACACGTGTCCTCGTGCCTGGGCATAAGTGTTTAAATAGCATTTTAAAATGAATCATATAAATTGTTTTCTTTCCTCTCTGCTTCAGGTCTCTTGGCACACTTGCTCTGGACAAGGGGACTCATTTCTTTGTGTCTCGTTAAGTTAATGAGGCTGTTAGTATCTACACATAAGCTCATCACACATACTACATGTGTTTAAAGGAGAACTGAGTGAGGGGCCATATATGTTGACTGTTATAAACCTGGCTTGATTTGTAGTGTATCATGGATGCAGGTTTTGCTCTTTGTCTGGTAACCACAATGCTGCTTTTTTCATTTTCTTAGTTTGGTAGAATATGCAGAATGTAGAGCTTACCATTTTAGGGCTGGATGTGGTGGCGTGTGGCAGGTGGCATGTGGTGTGTGATGTGTGGCATGAGGTGTGTTGTGTGTGGCATGTGGCATGTGGTGTGTGTCGTGTGATGTGTGGCATGAGGTGTGTTGTGTGTGGCATGTGGCATGTGGTGTGTGGCGTGTGGCATGTGGTGTGTGATGTGTGGCATGTGGTGTGTGGTGTGTGGCATGAGGTGTGTGATGTGTGGTGGGTGATGTGTGACATGTGGCATGTAGTGTGTGGTGTGTGGAGTGTGGCATGTACCTGTAGTCCTCAATCTTTAGAGAACTGGGTTAGAAGGATGCCAAGTTTGAGGCTATCCTGGGATACATAGCAAGTTTGAAGCTACTGTGGTTTACAGAGCCAGACTCTATAGAAAAATCAGTAAATTTGGCTATGTTTATCACTTGCAGATGTACTATTTAGTGCCGTCAGGCATATTCACTTTCCTGTATGAAACACATTTTTAAAAGGAGAAGTATGGGCCAAGGAGATAGCTCGGCCTGTAAATGTGTACACCATCAAGCTTGAAGACCTAGTTCATTCTGGAAATCACCTGGTGGAGGGAGAGAACCAACTCTCACAAGTCTTCCTTTGATACCACACCCACCATGTCATATGTAGATGAGTGCATATACATACACACACACACACACAAAACAACAAAGAGAAGCAATCAACTTAGGGTGTGGGAGGTGGGAGTACAGTGCTCAGGGCAGGCCAGCTCCTGAGCTGCCAGCTGGTGCAGTGTTAGGGTAAGGGGTGGCCGTTCAGAGGTGAACCTCGAGCAACAGGTGTGCAGGTCTCTCACTTTTGCTGTGTCTTCCGTTCATGCCATTGGCTTGGTCTTTGTCCCTGGGAAAGAAAGGTCTGGCCTGTTGTCCCTCCTGCTGATGTCACTCTGGTGCAGTGTCATCAGACCTATGACTGAAGCACTCAGAAGTTCTAGGTACAGTGCTCCAAAGTTCATGACTCACGTTTTCCAGGACGTCTAGATGACATGTTGCTCAGAAGTCAGCAATTCCACTGAGTTCCTTGAAACGGATAGGCCATTTTCTGAAAGGCGTAAAGAAAAGAGAGCAAATGGACCTTAATCGAAACGAGCCGTCTCCACCCCTTGCTTTCTGAGCGTGTCCCCATGCTGTGGGGCACTTGTCATTAGTGGTACCACTGTCATGAGGAGCTGAAGAAGTGACTGACCCAAAGGGGGCCATGACTGTCTGCAAACGCAACCTTAGGGAAAGGTTTCCAAATTAATGTCTTCATTGATTTTTCCCTTCTGCAAATGTTTACTTGCACTGAGTGTCTCCCAGTGACTGTAGTGCTCACTGAAAGATGTTATATTTTTTAAGACATTTCTTTTAAAAAGTTGGTTTTAGTTATTTGTATTTATGATTCTGTGTATATTACATGTGTGTGGGCATGTACACATACTGTTGCACTTGAACTTGTGTGTGTGTGTGTGTGTGTGTGTCTAGACAGCTCTGTACAGTTGGCTCTGTTTTACAGGGGTTCCAAGGATTGGACTGTGGCTATCAGAACATGTGGCATGTTCACCTGCAGAGCTATCCCAGTGTCCTGGGGAAGGTCTCTAGCGTCTAACTTTTCAAATAAATGACTTTTCTTTCTTTCTTTTCTCTCTCTCTCTTTCATTTTGTCTGTTTGTTTGTTTTTTGAAGACAGGATTTCTCTGTGTCTCCTTGACTGTCCTGGACTCGCTTTGTAGACCAGGCTGGCCTCGAACTCACAGTGATCCACCTGCCTCTGCCTTGCAAGTGCTGGGATTAAAGACGTGTGGCACCACTCTCAGCTCAAATGCCTTTTCTTACTTCTGAATTTTAATTTAGTATTTTAAATTTTTTTATTATTTTATGTGTATGGCTTTGTCCTTTTCCTTATGACGTTCATAAAATGGCCTTTGATTCTTCTGGCTTTATTCATTTCAAGGAATTCAGCAGAGTTGCTGACGTCAGTGCCACATGTCATCGTGCGCTCACCTATTGCCTGCAGAGGCCAGAAGAGGGCGTCAGAGCTCTGGGAACTAGAGTCACAAGTGTTTGTACGCTGCTAAGTATGTGCTGAGAATCAAACCCAGACCCTCTGGATGAACGGCCAGTGCTCTTAACCACCGAGCCACCTCTCTAACCTTTCACTGTGAGTTTTTATTTTTTACTTTTATTCTCTGGTTTGAGATAGGGTCTAACTATGTAGCCTTGAATTGCCTGAAGCTCACATGGAGACCTGACTGACTTCAAAGTCACGGAAGTCCACCAGCCTCTACCCCACCCAAGTGCTGGCATTAAAGGTATGCTACATCATGCTTGGCCTGGACTTGTTTTTGTTTGTTTGTTTTGTTTTTTAGGTTTTTTAGTTTTGTTTTTGTTTGTTTGTTTGTTTGTTTTGGATAGCCCTGGCTATGTTGGAATCCACTCTGTAGACTAGGCAGGATTAAAGGGGTCTGTCAGCACACCTAGCTGTTTTGTTGTTTGGTTGCTTTTTTTGGTTCATTTATTGTTGTTGTTGTTGAAGTAGACAGTTTATTCTGGAGCCATCTTAAGTGACCAGGGCCCAGGAACACAGATTTAGATCACCCCAAATTCCATGTTCCAATATGGATGCAGTTTATGAAGTTTTATAGTTGTACAGAACAAAGAGAGTCATACATCAGAACAAGGTTAAAATACACTGGTGGGTACATCAGAGAGGCGCCACCAGGTACTGGTACCACAGATGATGGGGAAGGCTTTGTAAAGGCCCTGGTTGTTGGAAGCTAGTGGTCTGCTAAGTTAATAGATACCAAAAGGTTTTCATTTGTTGGTCACAGGATGTTAGTCCCAACCCAGAAGTGGGCAAGTGGCTGCTCCAGGGGCCAAAGCTACCCAAAATAAGGTAATTAACCTCTGTACCTGTAACATTCCAACCTCTCCACATCACTGTAGTGTGATCAGTTACTCAGTCTTTATAGACAAAGCTTCTTTCCAGGAATCCTCATGCACAGTGCCCACACTGGCCAAGCATCACATCTGTGCATGTGGAATGGGCCATGTATAATTTAGATATTAAAAGTCCCGTATAGCTAGGAAGCACATTCCTAGGACTGGATGTAGAAGATGCTGACTAGGAGGCAGGAGAGCGATCTTGAGGAGAGAGTAGCTGGTGCAGGCCAACAAGATAACAACAGCCACACAACACAACAACAGCCACCCTTGGTTGTATCTGAACTATTAGCCATCATCTGGATGCAGCAAATACTAAGATTCTATACCCAACATTAAGTAATCAAGAACACAGTTTATCATAGTGATGTGAAGAAATATGAATTTAAAATACCAAAATTGGCTATCCTTAGACTAGATTGCCTTTATGTCATCCTCTTTCCTATGCAGTTAGTTGTACTCTATGAACTATCTCATTTATGTTTAAATGGTTAGAAATGAGGCCCCCAAATTTTAGTTGTGAGTCTAGCCTTTAACAGCTGAGCTATCTCTCCAGCCCAGGGTCTTACATAGTTAATTTAACTATCTTCTTCTGTTAAACTGGCAGGTGTCAAATGACACAAGCTTTTAAGTACATCCCAAAGGTTTTAGACTGGCTGACTATTAAATATCAAAGAGTATGAATATGATGTTTAAGGGGGCCACTTCATTTACTCACATAGAGCTCATAAAATAAATCTAAAGGCTTCAGGTTAACGTACCCACACTCAACCACCTAGAGGTCAGAGACTCCATCCATGCATCCGTCTGTGTGTTCATCCATCCATCCATCCATCCATCCATCCATCCATCCATCCATCCACATATCTACCTATTCAACAAGTTATCCATCTTCTGATCTACCCACCCACCCATCCATCCACCTACTTATCCATTCATCCATTCACCCATCCACCCACTCACCCAGACATCCATCCACCCATCCATCCATCCACCTACTCATCCATCCATCCATTCACCCATCCACCCACTCACCCAGACATCCATCCACCCATCCATCCATCCATCCACCCACCCACTCACCTAGACATCTATCCATCCACCCATCCATCCATCCACCTACTCATCCATCCATCCATTCACCCATCCACCCACTCACCCAGACATCCATCCACCCATCCATCCATCCATCCACCCACCCACTCACCTAGACATCTATCCATCCACCCATCCATCCATCCACCTACTCATCCATCCATCCATTCACCCATCCACCCACTCACCCAGACATCCATCCACCCATCCATCCATCCATCCACCCACCCACTCACCTAGACATCTATCCACCCATCCATCCATCCATCCACCTACTCATCCATCCATCCACCCCCCACTCATCCTCCTATCCATCTATCCACCCACACACCATCCATCGATCATACACAGAGGCACTGGTTTTTTGTTTTGTTTTGTTTTGTTTGTTTGTTTTGTTTTTTTGAGACAGGGTTTCCCTGTATAACAGCCCTGGCTGTCCTGGACTTGCTTTGTAGACCAGACTGGCCTACTCATAGAGATCCACCTGCCTCTGCTGCCCAAGTGCTGGGCTTAAAAGTGTGCACTAGCACACCTAGCTGGGAATTTGTTTTCTTAAAGCCAAGGCTTCAAGTAGCCCAGGCTAACCTCAAATTAGTTATGTAGCCAAAGATGACCTTGAACTTCTGATCTTCCTGCCTCTACCTCCTGAGTGCTGTGTATACAGGCATGTGCCCCAACACCGGGTCTCTACAATGTTGGGGGGTTGAATGGAGGGCTGTGTGTGTGTTAGACACGAGCTCTACTCGCTGAGTTACATCCTCAGCCTGGCACTGGGGATTTTTATGAGGGGAAATCATGTGCTGTATCTCTTTATATAATCTGATAAAAGAAAAAAAGATTTAGAAACAATAAAACATTGAATGCAATATTATCTCACATTCTCTAGGACTCTTCTCATAGGCCCACACTCCTAGCCTTTATAGCTCTTGAGGTGTTAGAAGATTGAGATTTTTGTAAGTAGCTAGAGTCTGTTATGTCTTTCTACTTCTTTCCAAAGGCTGAGGAGATTGGGCTTAGTTTTGATAGAAAAAATGAAGGTGAGGAGGGTAGCATAAGGTGCTGCACAAACGAAGGGACCTGAGTTCAGTGCTAGCACTCACGGGAAAGACCCAGTCAGCTCCAGATTCACTGAAAGGCCTTGTCAAAAACAAAACAAAACAAAACAAAACACATCTGATGTTGATCTCTGCCCTCCACACACAAGTGCACATATACACACATGCATCCACACTGGGACATGTGTATACACACGTACATACACACATGCGCACAAGAATAAAGGATCAGGTCTTCTGAGAATGTTAGCCCCCACCCTTGCATTTTCTAGACAAACAAAGACTGTCACCTTTCTTTCATGTGGAGCCACCTGGCCTCTGGCCTCACACCTGGGATGCTGTGTTTCATACCAGGCAAAGGCTAAGTATCTGATTGACCTGCCTTTCCACTCTCTGCCTCCCACCCAACTGGCACTGAGCCTCTGCGTTTGGGGAGGTGGCAACGATCCTCTACCACCTGGAGAGCTGGCAGGCACACCCCTGCGGTGTTATGCTAGTGTGACACTGTCGAGCTCCTGGCTGGAACCTCATCTTCTTGGCTGTAAGATGTTGGCAGTGCCTGGTGAAAGCAATCACTCTTCCCTTGGTCCCCAACTCCTTCCTGAAGTCACTTCTTTCCTCCTACCCTGAATGGAGTAAAGAAGTTGTGGGGGAGGAGACAAGGAAGGATATGTCCTTTTATGAGTTCCCTGGGGGTCAAAAAGTCACAGAGGTCTCCTCTGCAGGGAGCCCTGCTTCCTGACAAGCTGCCCTTCTTGTCTTGCTACTGGTGGCAGGAAGAAGCAACTGCCCCTCCCTGCCGTGGACAAGTCTGGCTGTGGCGACCTCACAGTGTGGAGCTACAGAGTGGGGCTTGCCTAGGAACATCTTCAAGTCCCTCTCTGCCTGCCTAGAGGACCTGAAAATGTCACTTAGTTTCCTGACATTGTTAGAGATTGCGTTAAAAATACAAATGACTTAAAAGTCAGTTTGGATGTGGTGTGGTGTGTGTGAACTCGAGCACACAGGACACAGTTTGAAGTCAGCTTTCTTCCTCTGTCACCATTATTATTAATATTAATGTGTGTTCTGGGTAAGGGTTCTGAACCTTACCGACCAAGCCGTCTCCCCACCTCCTGTGTTTAGTTTATTTTTCATGAATGTGTCTATACCAGCATCCATATCAGAATCAGACAGTACATGTGGAAGGGTTCTGTAGACATGAAAAGAGGATGCAGTGTTGCTGCGATGGCCTCTGACGACCTCAGGTTCTGCCGTGTGGAAGTGCTTCGTGGTGTGTTCTTCTCTAAGACTGCTTTAACGTTTTTTAAAATTTATTTTTATTTTATGTGCATTGGTGTTTTGCCTGCATGTATGTCTGTGTGAGGTTGTCAGATCTTGGAGTCACAGACAGTTGTCAGCTGCCCTGTGGGTGCTGGGAATTGAACCTAGGTCCTTGAACCGCTGAGGCATCTCTCCAGCCCTGCTTTAACATGTGAGTGGCATACACAGACTGGGTAGTGAGAAACGCTCGGCAGGGAGAGGTGCTCACTATGATCACACAGGGTGGAAGAAAAGAACCGGCCCTCCTGAGTTCTCCCCTGACCTCTACACTTGCTCTGTGGCAGACACACTAAATGAATAAATGTATAACACCCTCTTACCCCCACCAACCAAAAACAAAAAAACGTGGTTATGTGTCGGATCTCTCATTTCCAAAGACAGATCTTGCCATGGTACCTACATGGTACTACCATCCCCATCCTGCACCCGGCGTCTGTGCCAGCTGGATGGGCTAATGGAGGAAGGCAGGGGCATTACCATGGAGTTTACTTGAAAATGTATTGGCATCAGGGACTTAAGGTGGCAGGGGAAAAGCCAGGATGTGGTTTGAAATAGGGAACAGGGGCCGGGAGTGGTGGCACACACCTTTAATCTCAGCCCTCGGGAGGCAGAGGCAGGTGGATCACTATGAGTTCGAGAACAGCCTGGTCTACAGAGCAAGTTCCAGGACAGCTAGGGATAGGGAAAGTGAGAACAGGTAGTTAAAGTCCACAGCCAAATCAGGGGACAGCGACAGCAGTGCCCTCACTCTCTCTTGTTCTTTGTGTGTGGTGTGGTGTGGTGGTGGGGAGTGTGTGTGTGTGTGTGTGTGTGTGTGTGTCCTGGAATTCGCTGTGTAGCCCAGTCTGACCTTCAGCTCCTGCTTCTGCCTCCCGAGTGCTGGGATTACAGGCATGAGCCACCTGTTGTCAACGTAAATGACTCAATCCGTGACCTGGAGAACTCTGATCAGTGGTACAATAAATCCAGAGATAAACGCATCATAGCCATTAACAAATACCTTCACTGAGTAAAGAATTTGCACTATGGTAAATGCGGTGTGTGTGTGTGTGTGTGTGTGTGTTCCTGCGTGATGGGGAACTCTTGTCAAATTTGTTTTAGGATAGGGGGCCTGGAGTTCCCCTGTTTCCCAAGGAATCGGGAACTGCTTCATGGAGACAAGGCTCCTGAGCCCTGGGAACACCGACATGGGCCATATTCTAGGCGAAGCGTCAGGAGTTTTAGTGTAGTCTGTGGCTCAACAGAGGACTTGGGGCTTAGAGCAGAAACCATAGGTTGGTCAGGAAACACATGGAAACCTTCCCCAAATTCCTGAGATGCTGCCCTTTATTCTCAAGACAGGAGTTGTAATGTGTTATAAGGCAGCTGACAAAGCACGTTCTGCTTTGCTGAGCATCTCACATGTGCCAGGTTCTTTGGTTCTAGTCTTTCTGAGGGGCTCAAGAGCAGGCGTGTGGCTTCCGAGCAGGATCTCCATGAAAGTGAAATGTCTTTCCCAAAGACCTAAGGAATCTGCTCCTAAGATCTGGTCTGATGGACACCATGGTTTCAGGCCATGATTTCAGTGCTTCTGATTGTTTGGCTTGCTGAAGCCTTCAAGAGCCAGTCTGGTGTCTCGCAGACTGCGTCAGGGGCTGCCACTTACTGACCAGCTGTTTGACTAATCTCACTAACATCTGGTTGTAAGCTGCTGTGTGAGTGCTAGGAGCCAGACTCAGGTCCCGAGAAGAACGGCAGGTGCATTTATTTAATATTTAATATTGGAAAGTATTCATTTGAATTACCTTTAAAGGTTTATTTCTTCCTTCTCTCCCTCTCTCTGCCCCACCTTGCTTTGTGCATTCATCCCCTGCCTTCACCAGAAGCCACTGAGCTGCAAACTCAGTGCTGTTATCTACAAACCCACACGGTTCTAAGGCTCGCCCGGTCCCTGCCTGTGAGGAAGTCTGTTCTTATGCGGATCCCAAGGCTAAGTGCTGACATTTAACACCACGACTCCCAAGTGGATAAAACTTCAGAATGTACAAAGTGATTACTTTCATTAACTAATGATTGTTAAGAGATATTTGGCTACATCTGTGCCAGTTGATGGGCAGCTCAGGCTTCCTGTGGGGGCCTTAGTAAGAGAAGCAGAGGTGGACTCTGACGTGGACTCTGTTGCCTGCTTTTTGATTGCTCGCCCCTGGAGGGGCTGCCTCTAAGGCTAGAGGGCAAGAGGGCACTCCCAGTTCTGATGTGACTTGATGAGCCAGGGTGGGTAGGAGGGACTCCTCTTTTTTTGAGGAATAGGGGAGTGGGGAGGGAAGAAGAGGGAAGGAGGGTGGACTGAGAGGAGGGAGGGACTACAATCGGGATATAAAGTAAGTAAATAAATAAATTAATATATATATATCTGGGATCAAATGAAGATTTTTTTTTTGGTTTGGTTTGGTTTGGCTTTTTTGAGACAGAGTTTCCCTGTGTGTAGCCCTGGCTGTCCTGGATCTCAATTCGTAGATCAGGCTAGACTCAAACTCAGAGATCTGACTGTTTCTGCCTCCCGTGTGCTGGGATTAAAGGTGTCTGCCACCACTCCCTGCTCAAATGAAGACTTTTCAGTGATCTCCAATGGAACTGGTCAAATAACTAGGCCTCAGAGGTAGGTCTGATTTTATGCTAAGAGTCTTAAAAACATGATCTAAGCCCCAGACAGATGTTCCAGTCACTTCTCGCTGGTGTTCTCCTGGCCGCTTTCCTTGGGTCTGAGGATGGTGGCCGTGCTCGCAAGGCCAAGACTCCTTTCTGACCACTTGCAGAGAACATGTCATGTAGTTCTTTTTAGTTTTCATTTTCCTTAATTATTCACGTGTCCGTTCCTGACTGTGCATGCTGGCAAGGGCAGTGGAAATACTGACTGTCTCGGATGGCAGCACCCCTGGCATTAAAAGCTCAGCGTCTTCCGAAGTATGGGACTCTGTGGAGAAGGGGCTGGTGTGCAGGATGGCAAACAGCAAGAGGTTGCTGGGGTGATCAGTTAGTGTGCTCCCTATGGGCTCTAAAGGCAGTGCCGGATGTAACGGGATTGTTTCTGTAGGCAAAGCTGCTTTCTGACCTTTGCTGGGTGTTGTTAAATGGGAAGCATCTTCCTGGTTGTGTCATTGGAAGTGTGCTGGATCGGAAACACAGGATGGCGAAGGATGACGGGAGGTTGGAGTTTGTAAGAGGGGCAGAATGCCTGCTGGGATGGAGGAGTGAAGCTGATCAGAGGTGGGTTAGAGATTTCTTATTATGCCTCAGACTCACTAAGCAAGCAAGGGTGACCTCTGACCCTCCTCACGGCACTTCTCAAGTGCTGGGGTTTTAGGCAAAGCCTCCAACCCATCCCAAGTAATTTGATTTTACCAAAAGAAATACAAATGGTTTTCTGTTTTGTTTTTTTTTTTTCAACAGCTTCTCACTGTGTCGACCAGGATGGTCTTGGATTCTTAAGCTTAAGTACTCAGTGTTCATGTCTCAGCTTCTTGAAGTCTTGGGAGAGTCGGGCACCTTGCACAGCTGGACAGATGGTCTAGCAGGTGTGAGTGAATGAATGAATGAATGATGTGTCCTTCTAGAAACAGTCAATGGTAGCAAGCATTGCGATCCAAACTGACTTTTATATCTGTCACAAGTCATTTATATCTTCTAAGTGCCTTTGAAATTTCACTTAAGCAAATTGCACATCAGTTAAGTGTTCTGTGGATCAAAGATCAACATATATGATACCCTAGTATATATACCAAGATATTTATAGCCGTTCATTCATATTATCTCACTTATGTTTTGAAATTATTTGATACGTTCTACACCTAAAAGTTCCTGCTGTACTTTATATGGCTGAAGCCAGCTTACTTTAAGTAACTTAGATAACATTTTAAAAATTACATTTACTTATTTATTGTGCCCATGCACGTGTATGTTCTGTGCGTGTGCCTGCGTGTGTCTGCGTGTGTGTGTCCGCGCATGTGTGTCTGTGTGTGTGCCTGTGTGTGGGTGTGTGCCTCTGTGTGTGTGTGTGTGTGTGTGTGTGTTGTGGTAGAGTACAACTTGCAGGGGTCAGTTCTCTCTTTACCATGTGGGGTGGTCGCAGTTGGCCTTTCTTCACTAAGCGATCTCACCAGCCCCATATTATGAAACTTACATTAGATGATTCAAAGGAGCTTTTGGGAGAATAACCGTATGTAGACTGAAATGTTTTCTTGCTTGATTTCTTCTGGCTCAACCCTGGGGCAGCTTCATGCTGGCTACACATTCTAGGTCTGTTCTGAAGTGGGGACTGTGTCTATAATTAATAGGGTGTGTATTTGTTTGTATCTTTGTTTAGTCTAAATATTGACACATTCTATCTTAAATACATAAGAGGCCTGATAGGAAGCCGAATGTTATTACTTAAATTCCTCAACATCAATGATTAAAGATTTCTAATCTTGTCTTTCAGATGGTACACTGGAAGTGTCACCTGGGAGAATGGCTGCCAAACAGCAGACAGGAGTGGAGACAGGAGTGGTAGAATGATTGAAAATCTTTTCAACAAAATCCCAGTTAATTCTTGTCCAGTGTTAATTCACAACAGACCCGCAGCTTAATCTCATGTTCCTTAACTTACAGCTTATAGAGCTGTGCTTCCCCCCACTGCCCCACCCTTCCCACCCACCCCCCTCACCCCCAACAGGTCAATTGTTTCTTAGTTTTGAGTCTGTTTACTTATTACCTGACAGCTTGATAGGGAACCAAGAACTTAGTCCTGGAAAACGTTCGGGAAACCCGTGGTTATCTCAAGTCTAAAAACTGAGGGGCAAAGGTCTGAATAACTTTAGATTGTACTTAGTCAG
Source organism: Acomys minous (assembly GCF_964271855.1). NCBI lineage: Eukaryota > Metazoa > Chordata > Mammalia > Rodentia > Muridae > Acomys > Acomys minous. The sequence continues at coordinate 72,211,591 of NC_140486.1, read as the reverse complement.
GTGGAGACTGTCCTGATTTACTCCTCTCCTCTCCCCCCCCTTCCCCCAACCCCCCCCATCTTTCTCTTCCCTTTCTCCCCCTCACCACTTTTTGGGTTGTTGTTTTGGCACCAGGTCTCACTATGTAGCCCAGGTTGGACTGGAACTTGCTATGTAGACCAGGCTAGCCCTGAACGTGCTATGTACAGCAGGATGGCATTGAACTTCAGTCCTGCTACCTCTACTTCCTCAGTTTCCACCATGCCATGCCTAGATGGCTTCCTTGGCTGAACCCAACTAGATGGAAATTTTCTCTTCTTAATAATGTCAAGACTGTTTGTATAAGTTTCTCTGACTCCCCACCCATCTCTCTCTCCCCCCATCTCTCTCTCTCTCTCTCTCTCTCTCTCTCTCCCTCTCTCTCTCTCTCCTTGCCTCCCTCTCTCCTTCCTTCCTTGTTTCTCTTTTCTTTCTTGAGGTAGGGTCTCATATAGTTCAGGTTGGCTTTGAACTCACTACGTCGGTGAGGGTGGTCTTGAACTCTGGTACCTCCTGCTTCTCCCCAAGTGCTGGAGAAAGAACCCAGGCCCCAGGAGCAGCAAAGTATGCTGCATCACTAATGTACATATCAAAAACATACACCTTAGCTGCCACACCACTAGTAACAAACATTTCTCATTTCAAGGGCTGACGTCATCGATCGCTAGCGCACAAAGTCTCCTTCTTGTATTAGTATCTGTGTTCTCCTGTCGGGGGTGAGTTGCTCCAAGCCCATGTGACACTTGCCTTTTGAAAGTTGGGAGGCCAAGAGGCAGGAACAAGCAGAGGAGACGGGCTCTAGGACCCAGGGCTTTCTATTTCTCTCCTTTGTAGTATTCATATCTCCACTTCCTGTCACTCAGGTGACAACTACTTCTGTAACCTCAAGGGCAGAACTTAAAGTTTTGGTGATTTACATAAAAATGTGTTTTGGAGTCAATGCTTAGTTATCACAATATCTGGCTTCAGACTTTCAAAAGCCCTTACCCAGCTGGGCATGGTGGCGCACGCCTTTAATCCCAGCAGAGGCAGGCGGATCTCTGTGAGTCCCAGGCCAGCCTGATCTACACAGTGAGTTTCAGGACAGCCATGTCTAGGGCCCAACAGAATGGCTCCTGCAAATGAGGAGGTAAGAGGGGTCTTGTTAGGATTTCTATTGCTGTGATGAAACACCATGACCTGGGCCAGGTGCGGTGGCGCACGCCTTTAATCCCAGCACTCGAGAGGCAGAGGCAGGTGGATCGCTGTGAGTTTGAGGCCAGCTTGGTCTACAAAGTGTGTCCAGGACAGCTAAAGCTACACAGAGAAACCCTGTCTCGAAAAACCAAACCAAACCAAACCTAACCTAACCAAACCCAAAACTAACAAACAGCAAAGAATGAAAGAAAAAAGAAACATCATGGGCAAAAAGCAAGGTTTATTAGGCTTACAGGGCAGGAACCTGGAGGCAGGAGCTGATGTAGAGGCTGTGAAGGGGTCTTGCCAACTAACCGGCTTGCTCAGCCTGCTTCCTTAAACTGGATGCTCAGCCCAGGGATGGCAGCATCCAGAATGGGCTGATGCCATCAATCACTACTTAAGAAAATGTTCAGGGCTGGAAAGATGGGTCACTGGCTGCTCTTCCAGAGAACCCTGGTTCAATTCCCAGCACCCACATGGCCACTCACAATTGTCTGTAACTCCAGTTCCAGGGGACCTGACACCCTTACATCAGTGCACATAAAAAAAATTAAATCAATATATATATATATATATATATTTAAAGGAAAACGTTCTACAGGCTTGAGTCCAGCCTGATCTTATAGACGACGTTCCCTCCTCTCAGATCACTTCAGCCTGTGTCAATTTGACATCACGATAGCCAGCGCGGAGGGCGAAGGCTGCTCTGCTATTGGTGACATCATCACGACTCACAAACATATCAATGCAGTGTGCCCCGTAGGAACTAAAAGACATCCAGAAACTTACAATGAAGGGGATAGGAATTCCAGATGCTAGTACCAACACTGGCATCCTCAAAGCCATCTGAGCTGAAGGACAGGAATGTTTCATGCCGTCTTCGTGGGTTTATCCAGAACAGTAACAAGAATGGGGAGTCACCAAAAGGCACTATACTTTGTCACCTACATCCTTGTTGCAGAATAGAAAATCTACAGTCGATGTACATAAGAACTGCGGTGTGTCAATAAAAGGTTATAAAACTACAAAAAAAAATATGACTGGGTTCTTTCTTGGAGTTTGCTGCTGTGTTGCCCCAGCTGCTTTGTGTCTTAGTTGTGTTCAAAGACTATTCCACACCATGCTGCCAATGGCTTTCCCAGAAGCATCAGTCCTGGCAGCACTTTGAATCACCGAGACACCTGTCTCAGATTTGCTCACAAACATTTTCCAAATCTCCAAACTGCACATTTTTCTAGAAGTTTGTTTTGTGCTTTCAGGAACTTGTTCTAATGGTTGCAAAGGACCGTTGGGCTAATTTCCTTGGGGCATGACCTCTCTCTTTGGAAGAATTCTGCGCCCACAAATCACAGGTGGAACAAGGAAGTATTTTTATACATGTGCCCGAGTTCCCCTTTCTTCTTTAGAGTTGTCTACTGAAGGCTTTGGGATTACCCCCTGGCCTGCCCCTTGCCTTCAGTGTAAACAGATCATAAACTCTGCAGTAAAGCACTTTGGAGGTTTTTAAGACCACATTTACAACCAGGTTTGATCTCTAAAAACTGAACTTTACTCACGAAAGAGAACGCCAAAAAGAAATGAGAGAGTAGTTTGCGTGGCAAGCATCCCTCTCTGAGCTCCTATGGAGTGTGCACTTTGCTCCTCCAGATACCCCAGCGCTCCACCGACTGCCATCTGCAGGGCAGGCTGATGGCAGTGGATGTTCTGGAGTGCTGCCCGTGTGACTCGCTCTTCCTGATGGATGGCCAGTTAGTGCCGTGCTTCAGGTGTGTGGGAGAGCTTCTGTGGAGAGAGTATTCTGAGCTTTGAGCATGTCGGCTCTCTTTGAGAAGTCTGTACAGGAACTCAAATGTCCCCTGAGGAACAGTGATGGCCCCTGAGACTTTGGGCTCTGAGAGTGTGTGACCCTCACAGATGTCCAGCCTTGCAACCACATTGCTTCAGAAACGTGGATATAGAGTGGCCAGCTGCCATCAAGCCTACTCGCTCAAACTTCTAAAAGCTTTGCTTTTTGTGGCTCCACTTCTGTGCCTAGTGAAAAATATCTAACCAGGAGAGAGATAAGCGGAGCCCCTGGGAGTTCCAGAGAGAATAAAGGAGGTTGCACCAAGGAATCTAGGGGAGGCTCAACTTTTAGGGATGGGGGTGGGGGTGGGGGGTGAGGGGGTGGGGGTGAAGAGGGTGCTAGACAAGGTTCCCCTGCATCTTCCCCTGCCCCCCCCCCCCAGGACAGGGTTTCTCTGTGTAACCTTGGCTATCTGGGACTCACTTTGTAGACCAGGCTGGCCTCGAACTCGCAGCGATCCACCTGCCCCTGCCTCCCGAGTCAACCCTGCATCTTGTCAAGAGAATTTGAAAGGACATTCGCCCTTCCCTTTGATTTGTTTTCCCTTTCTCCAAGACTTCTTCCGCATTAACCCCACCTGCCCCGCCCCTCGCCCACTCCAGCCCTCCCACACCCAGGTGACATGCATGACTGTTTACATGCTCTGGTTCGGTGTCCTTCCGGCTCATGCCTGCATGCCCACCTCCCGCCTTCGACTGCTCATAATCAGGACATATAGACTGACACTTGCCAGCACAGTGGGGGCCTGGAGGCTGACTCAGACTTGAAATTCAAGTGCAGAAGTCTGTATTGGTTAACTTATAAATTTGCCTTCATAGAGTCTTGCTGTGCAGCCCAGGCTCCTCAGAAACTTGTGATCCTTCAGCTTCCTGAAGATTACAGACCCTGGGCTCTATCTCTTACCACCACTATACATACATACATACATACATACAAACACACACTATACATATATACTTTTAAATTTACAGGACTTGGAAGAACTGTGTATTTTTCACTTAGATTTCCAAATAGTTGATCTTTTATATTTGTTTGAATATTTTCTTGTCTTCTCTCTCCAGATGTAGAGCTAATTTTGCATATTATACATATGTAAATAATTAACACATACTGTTTTTGGGAACCTTAAATATAGTGCTAATTGGGCTGGAGAGATGGCTCAGAGGTTAAGGGTACTGGCTTCCAGAGGTCCTGAGTTCAATTCCTAGCAACCACATGGTGGCTCACAACCATCTATAGTGATATCTGGTGCCCTCTTCTGGCCTGTATGTATACATTCAGGCAGAGCAGTGTGTGTGTGTGTGTGTGTGTGTGTGTGTGTGTGTGTGTGTGTGTAATCTTTCAAAAATAGCTCTAATCAAAAAACTATTTATTTTATGTATATGAATATTTTGCCTGCATTTTACGTATGTGTTTTACATGTCTCGTGCCCTTGGATGCCAGAAGAGGGGCTCACACCCTGGAACTGGAGTTACAGATGGCCATGAGCCACCATGTGGGTGCTGGGAACCAAACCTGGGTCCTCTGTATAAGCATCAAGCAGTTTTAACTACTAAACCATTTCTCCAGCCCCAAGTTTTTCTGCACAATTTGAGAACAAGTTGTTGGCTTGTGATCCATCACGTGACTTGGATGCCTCCCAAGGGCACAGCAAATAGGCACGCAAAGTCACTTTTACTCCTTGTCACATCATTTCATCCAATCTCCACTTGCACTTTGCCAACCATCTCAGCTTCTGTCCTCCTGAGGATAAAACACACACACACACACACACACACACACACACACACACACACACACTCAGTTGTCAAGGTTGTGCAGTCCTCTTTTCTCTGGGCAGTTCTTCAGTCTTTTCCTGTCTTTTCAGGTCCCCAGCTAGAGTGAGGACATGTCTTCCTTCTGCAGGCTTGGCCCCGAGTCTGCCTGGTACTTCCTCAGGCCCAGACACAGGCCCTATCTCCTAAGCCGTTGTGAGATGCCGAGAAGGGCTGGCAGTGTTCACACCCCCCACTTCAGTGTTCACACTCCCCACCCCTGCTGATACAGCAGCCACCTCTTTCACCTTGTTTTCTCTGCTATAAAGTTTCCATTTTCTACTTCATAAATGTCAAATACCTTGTGAGGGATAGCAGCAATATCCTGTCCGAGTATCCTGCTTTGTTTGCCTGTTTTGATTGTCTCCTCCAAAGGCCCTTGTGTTGACCACGGTCTCCAGCCTCTGGCCGGTGGCGCTGTTGGAAAGTGATAGGAGTTTTGGGAGCCGGGGCAGTTAGACCTGCAGGGACGTTGAGGCAGCCTCTGCGTGCCCCTGTCTTCTTCCTGCCTTCCTCCATTTCATACTTTCACACCACACTGAACTGTTGGCACAGGCCTGAAACACAGAACCAAGTAATGGAAGTTTCAGAAATAACGACCCAAGTAAACCGTCCATGTAAGGTGGTTGTTTAGTTACGGAACCCTAGGTACTGTTACCCATGAAACTTGCACCCAACCCCTCAAGCCTCTACTAGTGACTCCTGAGTAAAACCACAATTATGGTGGCTCTCAGGTGGCACTCTCCAACTTTCTTTTTATAAGTGGCGGGGCATACATCCTGCATTGTGCGTGCAGAAGCCAGAAGATAACTTGTGGCAGTCAACTCTCTTCTTCCATTCGTGATGTGGGTTGTAGGATCTAACTCAGGTCGCCAGATTTGGCAACAAGCATTTTTACTGTACCAGCTCACTGAATTAAAAAACAAAACAAAACCATGTATGCCTGGTACCAGCTGAGGGCATCAGATCTCCTGGACAGTTATGGGTCACACGTGGGTGCTGGGAATCAAAGCCCAGCCCTCGTCAGGAACATGTGCTCTGAAGCTGTGAGGCCTCTCTGTAGTTCCTCTGTCTTGGTTTTAGGAGACAGTCCCTCTTGATAGCTCTAGCTACCCTGGGGTTTGCTGTGACCCTTCTGCCTCTGCCCAGACCCAAATGCCTTTCTTTTCTTTTTGTTTGAGATAAGGTGTACATGATGGCCCAGGCTGGCTTTGAACTTGTGGCAACTGTCTTGCCTCACCTCCCAAGGGGTAGGATTACACAGGGAAACTGACTTTAAATGGTTGCTTTTCTATTTTTCATTATTCCTTCTGCCTTCCACTGACCTCCTTTAGGGTTTTATTGTTTTGGTGTTTAATGTTTTTGCAATCAAAAACATATTTTATAGCTCTTTAACCACCTGCAAAATGTAGTTGGCAAAGATTTTCTCCTGTTGTGGAGGTTGACTGTTCACTCACTTTCTTTGCCACGCAGGAACTTTTTATTTCATGTAATTTGTCAATTCTTGGGGATGATTTCTGTGCTACTGGTGTCATAGTCAGAAAGATCTTGCCTGTGATTATATCTTGAAGTGTTTCCTCTCCGTTTTTGTCTAACAGTTTCTGTTTCCAAATTTGATCCATTTTCAGTTGGTTTCTGGTGATAGACGTGGTGCTAACTCTTCTGTTGGGAGACAGCTGGTTGATCCAGCACCGTGATTGGACAGGCACCTATTCCAGTGCATGTGGCCCGTGACTCTGAGAAACCTGGGGGCCGTATCTATGTGGGCTTTTCTGGAACCCTCTGTCACCTGCCAGTCTGCATCTCTATTTCCGTTCAGTCCCTGGCTGTCTTTCAGTACCTGTGGTCTGGTGTAATTTGATGTCAGGTATCATGGTACCCCAGACGGGTTCTTTCTGCTTAGGATTGCTTCGGCAGTGCTGTTACAGGCTTCTGTATTAACCGCAGGACTTTCCCCTGTGCCTGGGATTTTGATGGAGCCTGCCTTAGACGTGGAGGCTGCTCTCAGTAATGCCGTTTTTTCACTAATTCTGTGAAGCCAGCAGCATGGGCAGTCTCTCCAGCATCTGCTTTCTTTTTCCTTGGTCGAGCCGTGCTCAGTGTAGGCACCTTTTACTTCCTTGCTTAGCTCTATGCCTGGCCTTCACCATTTTCTGAAGCTATTGTGGATGGGATATTTTCTCTTTTCTTGCTCAGCAGTGCTGTTATTTGTACATGAAAGCTACTTATTTTTGTTGATAGCTTTTTACTGTGAAAGTTACACAGCAACTCCAAGCAGGAAGCAGGGAGAGGTGGAAGCTAGTACTCTGCTTGCTTTGTTGTTGGTGTTGGATTCTGGGATTCCATCCAGTGCATTTAGAGTCCCTAAGTTGGAAAGCTCTGGGTGTGTTTGAGAGGGGGTTTCCACCGAGGTTTCACAAAGTGTGATGACATCTTCTAGGTGACTCTGAGCCCTATCGAGTTAACCGTCATACCTTCACCTTCCTACGACTGATGACGGCAACTGCTTTTCCATGGTCTTCTCAGCCATCCAGTTATCTTCTCTGGTGAAATACCATCTCAAATCACTTGCTGTTTTATTGAACTATTTTTCCTTTTAAAAAATGTTTTAAAGTAAGTGTGTGTGTGTGTGTGTGTGTGTGTGTGTGTGTGTGTGTGTGTGTAGGGGAGGGACAGTATGTTCATATGAGCACAGGGTCTGTCAGTGGTATTGGATCCATTTGTAGCCGGGGTTGCAGGTGCTTGTGACGTGGGTGCTGGGAACTGAACTCTGGTCCTTTGTATGAGCAGTACATGCTTTTCATCCTTGAGCTATCACTCTCCTGACCCAGGAAAAATTCTTTATATACCATTGACACAAGTGATTGGAGAGTTTTCTAGTGGGATTTGTAGGACTTTTTAAATACAGAGTCATTCATTTATGGTAAAGGTCCCAAGGAAATCAGACATCTATTGACCATGCTCCAACATAATAAAAGCTGTATACAGCAAATCTATAGCTAGAATCATATAGTTGGGAGAAACAGAAGATACCCACTAACCCTGAAATGAGACAAGGGCACCTGTGATCTCGAGTCTTTTTTTGTTTGGGGTTTTTTGGTTTGTTTGTTTGTTTTTGTTTTCAAGGCAGGGCTTCCCTGTGTAACTGCCTGTCTGTTCTGTACTCCCTTTGTAGACCAGGCTGGCCTCGAACTCATGAAGATCCGCCTACCTCTGCCTTCCAAGTGCTGGGATTACAGGCATGAGCCACCACTCCTAGCTCTCTTTTGACTCTTATTCAGTATAATGCTTAAAGTTTTGCTAGATCAAAAAGAAGGGCGAGATGGAAATGGGGTAGAAAGAAGAAAGGTTCTGGTAGTGTGATTTTATTAAGACATTTGATTATTAAACTACATTTAAATATATTATTTTTGTGGTACTGAGGATTTTATTTTACACATGCTGAGCAGATGCTCTACACCGAACTACACTCAAACCTCAAATATGCTAGTATTAAAACATATTGATAACTACTTAGTAGATTGCCCATGACTGCCCTTCATATAACAGAAACCAAGGACACAGTTCATCTAATTTAGGAAGAACAAAGCTGTGGGTTTTTTTTCCTTTTTATAACCGTTTCTTGTAAGGTTCATACTATGTTTGGAGTTTGATTGTAAAAGGTAGATACTATTTCCTGACAACCAGAAAAGCCTAGGGTGCACCCCTTTCCCCTTTACTTTTATAAGTGTACACAGACCATTTCCATAAAAATTCTCACCTGGCCTATTTAAGAAGACAGAGGGAAAGAAGGTAGCAAAACACCTATCTACCTTGAGAAAAAAATAGAAATTATAGAGTTACAAAACTGAAATAAAGACAACCACAGACATGTTTCCTACCTTTTCAGGTTGTGTGGGTGAGATGCTAGCAATATATGATTTTAAAACAAAAGCTTTTTATAATGCTCCATACCACAACTCCATCTAGCAGATGACTCAAGAGCTCAGTAAAATAGGACCTTAATCTGAGACGCTTAGCAGGCTCATGCACATGTGTACGCATGTGTGCACACACACACATATGCACATACATATACACACATACATATACATACACATGCATACACACACACAAACACACACATATACACACATACACATACAACACACATGTATACACACATACAAACACACATGTACACACAGATCAATCACACATGTATACATGCATACACATACAAACACACATATACATGTGTATACATACATATACACACAAATACACATACATGCATGTACATGCACACATACATACACATACAACACACATGCATACACACATACACACATGTACACACAGATCAATCACACATGTATACATGCATACACATACAAACACACATATACATGTGTATACATACATATACACACAAACACACATACATGCATGTACATGCACACATACATATACACACATTAAATAAGTGTAATAAAAAACTTTAAAAAGAGTTTGGGAAAATCGATAATTTTTCTGCAGCAGCTTACAGTTTCTGATCATAGCTGATCATTTTGAGGTTTCTCCAACTCAGGACAGTCAACGAAGAGTTTTGAGCAAGTGTGGCCTTCTAGGCCCCTGAGTGGACGGAAGAGGGTCTCAGAATCCCCAAACACACCCCAAATGGGTCAAGGTAGCCTGGGCCCATCACATGTCAAGCCACTTCCTTTCAGCGCTGCCTCAGGTGCTGTACTTGGGTTTTAGTCTCACCCAGCACTCACCCCGGGGCAGGTTCCCTGGGCAGGACCTTGGAAGGCTGCGACCCGCTGGGTTATGATCTCTCAGGAGGATGTGCTTGTGGGTGCCTGTGAGCAGCGGCTCCCCAGAAACACTGCTCTGCAGTAAGAATTGTGAGTGCATGAGGGAAAAGCATAACAGCCTTGGTGATCTAATTAATTGGGATTTTAGGCCTATTTATTTTTGTGGTTTATCTTATTATTTTAAAGATGGAGTCTTATTATTTATTGGCACAATCTAGTCTATCAAACAAGGAGGATCCGTGTTTAAAAAAACAAAGATTAAAATAGGGCTAGAGAGATGGCTCAGCGGTTACGAGTGCTCGCTGCTCTTGCAGAGGACCCGGTTCCGTTCCCGGCAGGCACACCGACACTGAGAGCTGCCTGCAGCTCCAGCTCCAGGGCTCTGATGCTGTCTGTCGGCCTCACCAACCATCACTTGCATCACTCACACATAGTGCCCCTCCCCCATATATATAATTTTAAAAATTCTCAAAAGTTAGTAATAGTTGAAGGGGTTGACAAGGTAGTATATGTTTTTGATCAACATTACATGGTGTAAAACATAAAATATGAAAAACACCATGTTAAGGAAACTCACCAGCGACCTATCACTTACCACCTACAGTTGCTGGATGACAGAACCAATAATACTAATGGCACACACACACTTTTGGGTACTGTCTGTGCATTTGCATGCAAACGACCCACTTAGATGTATACATAATATATATTCTATTTTGTGCCCTTAAAAATCCTAATGCTCTGTACTATTAAACATTTATGATGAATACATCTGAAGGTTGCTTATTTTCTTTTTTTCCCTGTCAATAAGAAAGTTACTTATTTAAAAAAAAATCCAAAATGCTGGCATTGTCCAGAAAATTTTAACAGGCTTATTTGTAATTGTTATAAAGTTGAACTGTTGAAATGTGTTCACTAAAACATTTTGCTTGTATTAATGCTTTGCATCTTGAATTTATATTAAAATTTCACACACAAATGAAAATGGGAAAACTGCCAATTCTGATTTCTGTCCCCCATTTTTCCAATTGCAGCCATATATTTAGGTACCTTTTGACTTCATAGGAAAAATAACTAACATTCAGAATTCCTGATAACAGGAAGATAAAGGGAAAATTTTATTTACAATGAAATGTTTCCCATCATAGTGGACTCTTAAGCACATTCTCCATGTTTCTTCTGGCGTAATTGTTACACATTTGGCATGGATAGTACACAGGCTGGTATCTTCAAAATGGCCAACCAGGTAGACCTCACTTGCCTCCTGCAAAGCACCAATAGCTGCACTCTGGAAGTGCAGATCTGTTTTGAAGTCCTGAGCAATTTCTCCCACCAGACGCTGGAAAGGGAGTTTGCGAATAAGAAGTCAACGGACTTCTGATAGCATCACGGAGTACCCACCACAGTGCCAGGCCTGACACGACAAGGTTTCTTCACCCTTCCAGTAGAGGGTGCACTCTTGCGCGTGGCTTTCGTTGCCAGTTGTTTCCTGGGTGCTTTGCCACCGGCGCATCTGTGGGCAGTCTGCCATGGTAAAGGCACCTCCTTACCTACCCTCGTCCACTTCCGCTGGAGCTCGCGGAGGGCGGAGGATGACAAGCGGCGGTGGCTGCGGACACCTATTTTTTCATTCTTATTTTTTAAAGTGTATGTGGTGCTGGAGATGAAATCTAGCTATGTACCTATCCCATTCTTAAGCAATTGCACATTTTAAATGTTTGAGACAAACAGTAATACACATAATAAATAGCAAAAACTTCATTGTATTACACACACACACTCTCACATTCACATACACTGTGTGTGTGTGTGTGTGTGTGTGTGTGTGTGTGTGTGTGTGTGATTGTATGTGCCGCTCACAGGTGTGTGGAGGTCAGAGAACAGCTTACAGGAGTCTGTTCTTTCCTTTCACCTTGTGGGTTGTGAGGATGGAACTTCAAGCTTCTTTATCCATGTAGCCATCTTGCCAATCTGTCTCACAACTTTTTAGAAATATCACACCACATCCATGTACACAAGCATGCATATACACATGCACGAATGGGATATTTTTATTTTAAAATTATTTTTGGAGTATTTGAAATGGTATCATATTATGCATGAGCAACTTCTTTGTTTAAATTTTTGAATAATATCTGTTTATCCCTAAAGATAGATAGTCATCATACTTTTAAATTTTAGTTTCTATGAATGTACACAGTGTCACCAAATCAAGAAGTAGGTGGCCTATGAGAAGGGAGTCTCCCTGGCTACCTCTGTCTCCTCAGCCACAGCTCTGACTTATACCACATCTCACCCCCAGAGGTAGTCAATGTGCTACCAAACATTGTTTAAGAAACTGTTACTTTAAAAATGATATTATAGTAAGTAGAGGCAGAAAGTGTCCAGTGTTTTCAGCCGTCAGGAAAATGTGACTCAAGACTACACTGCAATCCACTTCATCCAGTCAGAGAGGCAGGCAAGAGACCAAAGCTCCGCGTGTAAAGGAGTTTACCACCAAGACTCCTTCCTGAGGGCCGCACGGTGGAAGGAGACAGCCAACCCAAGCTACTTGCACTCTGACCTCTACACACATGCAGTGTCCTGCACTTTCTTTCTAAATAAATACACATCACATAAAAGAACCAAATAAACAATTACGGATGCAGTGAAAATGCGGGGGGCGGGGGGAGTGGACAGAGACCACTACACACTGCAGGTGGGAGCCTGGGTTAGTAGAGACACCGTGCAAATCGCTATTGATAATTGTCATAAATCCACAATACAAGTGCCATGCAAGCACAATACATCAAATCCTATAGCCTGCTGTGCTAGTGCTGAGTGTGTATCTGAAGGCATCAAAGTCAGCATGCGGCAGATACTGGAATTCATAGACACTGCTGCGTTATTCAGAATGGCCAAGTTAAGGAATCATCCAAGATGCCCAACAATAGCTGAACGCATAGAGAAAATGTGGCGTATAAAGGCAGTGGGGCTTTATTCAGCTGTAAAAGAATAATTAAATGATGTCATTTACAGGACAATGGATGAAACAGGAAATCATGTTAAGGAGCAGGGAGAGCCAGACAGAGAGACAAGTATGCATGCATTCTTCCATATGCAGCGTCTGGATGGGCACAGATAGCACATGAAATAGAAGAGGGGCTACCCAGGAAGAGACAGAGGGCAATGGAGAGGGGGGTGGGCAGAGGAGGTGCCAAAAGCAGAAAGTATAAATGACAACACATAAAGAAACTCCATTATTTTATATATTGAACATGCACTACTATATCTAAAAAAAAAAGTAGGGAAAAACAAAACCCCAGCCTCAAGCAAACCGAACAAAAACGTGAAGCAGCGGCCCGCTGTCTGCTCTGTTCTGCACCTGTCTGCGTTTTCTTCAAAGGAAGCAGATCTTAGATTTACACGAGGGCCTCACGCTTGCTAGTCAAGTTCTCGGCCGCTGAGTCCACTCTGGCCGCCTGCTATTTTTTCCATATCCACACATATGCAGGTGCCTTTTAGTGTAGCTACACAGCATCACATTCCCTAATGCAGACTGCTGTGGGTTCCACAACCCGCCCCTTGGTGAGTGACAGAGAGGGAGGGAACTTATGCATCAAATTCCTAGAATACAGCCACACTGCGGCCCCGTGTTCCCTGGTCTTATCAGCGCACCCCCTTATCCACTCGCTCACTTACTCGCTCCCTCACTCACTTGCTCAATCACTCACTCGCTCACTCACTCACTCACTCACTCATGCGTTATTTATTTATGAGTTAGTTTGCTTTCAGAGCTTGTCATGTATTGCATATAATTCCAGAGCAACTTAGATCTTGACTCATTTCCACTTTAAATGAATACTGGGTCACCTTACAAATAAAGACGTGCTCAACAAGTTGGGGACACTGAAGGCTTTCCTATCTATCCCCTGCTTTTTGCGTGGAGCTCTGTGATCTCTCCCAATCAGCTGAGGACACGAGCCTTGAGAACACACGTTTCCAGAGTCCTTGGTTCAAACAATTCTCCGTCCAGACCCTCTGCCTCACCTGCGAGTGAGCTTGGCAGTGCCTGGGAAGCCGGTTGACTGGCTGGGTTCCACCTGTGTAGGAGAGCGGTCCCATCCCAGCCAACTAGTAGGTAAGTATTAGTCACACAGGGCCGCAAACAAGTCTGGAAAACCACATCTAACCAGCTGTGGCCAGGGGTGCCCATCACTGGCTGCCTACAGACACCTCTGTGCTGCATTAAGAAAGAGTTCTCACTTGTTGGGGCAGCACAGCCAGCCGCTGGGAACAAGGTGGTGAAGATCAGAGGCGAGGGGGTGGCAGCTTGCACTGAGAGGGAAGGCAGGGCCACTCCCTGCACGAACAATTCTCTGCCACTCTCCTCCAAATGGGAGCTGGCACCAGAAGACGAGGTGGGTCAGAGGAAAAGAAGGCAGCCAGCTCTCCACACCCTCACTCATTCTTTGCTGAAGAACCGATGATGACGGATAATAGAAAGCAGGGGTCCAATGGGAGGCAGTAGAAGAGACAGTGTGAATACCAAAATGGCTAGAGTTTTGTTGTTGATTTTAGTTTTGGTTTTTTGAGACAGGGTTTCCTCTGTAAAGAAGCCTTGGCTGGTCCGGAACTTGGTCTGTAGACCAGGCTGGCCTCGAACTCACAGAGATCCACCTGCCTCTGCCTATCTGAGTGCTGGGATTACAGGCGTGCACCACCACGCCCGGCCAAAATGCCTAGAGTTTTTCCTTCATACAAGAGAGATGGCAGGAGGAATTTCTAATATCGTGCCCAACGTTCAGCACAGAAAATCAGCCCCGCATCAGAAGCCTCGTTGCCATTCCTCCGAGACCCTGGGCTTAGGAACTGCTCGTTTCTATCAAGCAGAAGAAGAAGCAGCCATGAGCTGTGGTGATTCGTCCCCTGTCTTTGGATGTGATTTCAAAATTTAAATCTAAGACTGTATAGTCTCTGCTTAATTTCCAAAGCCCGCTGTGAACCGAAGGGTCTTTGTTGACAGTCTTTGTCAGGGTTAAAGTCAGACTGTAAAATCCTTTAGCTAGGCACTGCTGTTAACACATTTAAGTGTAGTTTCTTAACAACACATGTTTTAAATACATTTGAAATCGTGACATATTTTGACTAGTGAACTGAATGTAAATGGACCTCAAATTTGCAAAATAAAGCAGATGTATAGATCTGAAAGGGGGGAGAAGCCTGCTTGGTAGGATACATGTTGGCTGGATAAATCTGCTGAAAGCAGTTTCAAGGCTGTGCTTTCACCTTGAGGACTGTGTCCGCGATACTTACATCCTTCATCCAACCGCTTAGTTATTGGTTTGATAACTCATTACATAAACATTTGTTTAATGCTCACAATGTGCCGGGCGGAACCTTCTGTATGTCTTATTTCCTCTTAGATAAATTGCTCTAAAAATGTAAACTTCATGTTCACTCCTTCGCCCCCCCCCTCCCCCCGCCACCGTCCCTCTGTCCCTCCGTCCCTCCCTCCCTCCCCCTTTCCCAGGCCTCCTCCCTTAATTTATTAATTTCTAGGTTTTTGAGACAGGAACTCGTGTATTCTAGACTGACCTCAAACTCCCTCCCAAAGAGGCTTGACCTTCTGAACCTGCAGCTTCTATGGAGGTGCTCCACCACACCAGTTTATACTGAGCTGGGACCAGGCCCAAGGTTCCCTGCACACGAGGCGAGCTGTCTGCCAAGCTATGCTTTGTCTTTAGTACTTAAAATTGTGGATGACACATAAACATTGGCTGAAAAAACAAACAAATGAGGCAGAGAATATCATTATGGCTCTTTTACAAAATAGAAAATCCTGAACCTTAGCTAGGTTAAGAAAACTGCTTAAGGCTTCAAACCTCCTAAGAGGCAGGCTCAGCATTTCATTTCACTGGACTTCAAACGGGTAAAGTGTTGTTTGGTGACAGAGCTGAGAAGATGGAGTTACTGGGGAGTCTGGGGCAGGTTCAGGGAGCACGTGGCACCGGGACATGAGCCTGCCTTCGGGGACGGATTTCTCTGGCACACTCTTAGGAGTGTCTGACTTATTGGAGAAAAGCACAAAGTCTACTTTTGAGTACCCCACATGTGCCAAGGCATCTTTACAGTAGGTCCGGTCCTGAGAACCTAAGACTATCTGACTAATAGTGTTTTTTGTTCCTGTGGGTTTAGTGGAAGCCACGTTCCCAGTGTTCACTCTCTGGAAATGCTCCTCAGTCACTGCTCGCGGCTCTTCTGAGGAGTTGCTGTTTGGAGGAAGTTATTCAGCTTAGCTCATGCCTGTCAGGACTCACATCCATTACCAGTGTCAGAAAGCAGCCTTGGCAGCCTGCTTTCCCTCTGGTCCTTAGTAATTGGAAGGGGAGATTGGATATTCTTTGCTTTTGATCAAGACTCATCTCCTGCCAGGAGCACGGAAGGATGTGTAGGAGGGAATGTCTCCGATAATAACAATAACAAGAGTAATGAGTAAAAGTTTTCAACAGGATCTTGGGCAACTACCTTACCCAGGCCATTTATACTGTTTACAGTGTGAGTGTTTTTTTCTATGTGAACAATGGCTCCTAAATGCCTTCCTTCCCTAGGCCCCTCCCGAACACCAGGCTACAGAGAACCTGCTCCCCAAACTTGACTTTCTTTTTTCCTGATGGTTTTTGGCAGTACATAAAGCTTAGTGTGTGAGGAGGTCACGGGCCTGTAACCCCAGGGGGGGGTCAATGGTCTCTGGGCGCGAGGTTCCTGGGTTTTATGGCTACCCTGTGACCATGCTGAGCCCACGGTAAGACCTCAAGGTTAGGAAACCTTCCTTTCAACGTCCCTCCATGCTCTTACCCTGAATGTAATTAGAAGGGCGATTCAAGAAACTGGGCTGTGATATCAACAGTGAACGGACTTCCCACAGGCCCCTCGGTACCACCTCTTGAGTGACTGAAAAGAGGAAGCGAGATTTCCTCCTTCTCCCTGCTCTGCTGGACAGAGTCTCCTCCAGTGTGGGGCAGAGCAGCCTCAGAGCCAAGGCTGCAGGAAGTCTTCTCATCCTCCTGGCCCCATCCACATCCGGTGATGGGAGGATGAGCAGGAAGTGGAAAGTGTCCAAAGCCTTTCAAGCTCACAGTGTGCTCCCCGCAGCACACTCCCCACCGTGCGTGGGCTCCAAGAAAACAATACCATTTCCCCTGAAGATCCCACCAGTGGCTCTTCACAGTACCTCACCATGCTGCGTTTGACACAATTATTATTATTTTTTTTTCCTTTTCATTTTGCTTGGGAGGAGGAAAGGTTGAAAGTCGTTCTGAGGACGTTTTTTACTTAGTTGCTTGGAGTGCCTGATAGAGATGGAGCAGGCTACCCCTAGATAGAGATGGAGCAGGCTACCCCAAGATAGAGATGGAGCAGGCTACCCCCAGATAGAGATGGAGCAGGCTACCCCCAGATAGAGATGGAGCAGGCTATCCCCAGATAGAGATGGAGTAGGCTACCCCCAGATAGAGATGGAGCAGGCTACCCCAAGATAGAGATGGAGCAGGCTACCCCAAGATAGAGATGGAGTAGGCTACCCCCAGATAGAGATGGAGCAGGCTACCCCAAGATAGAGATGGAGCAGGCTACCCCCAGATAGAGATGGAGCAGGCTTACCCCCAGATAGAGATGGAGCAGGCTACCCCCAGATAGAGATGGAGTAGGCTATCTCCAGATAGAGATGGAGCAGGCTACCCCCAGATAGAGATGGCGTAGGCTACCCCCAGATAGAGATGGAGTAGTCTATCTCCAGATAGAGATGGAGCAGGCTACCCCCAGATAGAGATGGAGCAGGCTATCCCCAGATAGAGATGGAGCAGGCTACCCCCAGATAGAGATGGAACAGGCTACCCCCAGGTCCCTTCTGAGTCAGGGGACCCTGTGGCAGCCTCTGCTCACAGCAGGAGCATGAGTTTGCTCACATTGATCTTGGCTGCCACCTGTTCCTTGCCTTTGGACACATGCTATCTACCACCTTCCTTGTAGGAAGGGCTGGAACCCTCGGTGCTCCTCTGCTGGAGCGATCTTTAGATTAGGCAACCCCTGGGCTCTGGTTGGACGACTCATAGGGACACTTGCAGCCTCTTTCCCAGGGCCTGCCTTCTTCCTCCCATTTTCACTTCTCCTTGTATGGTGGTGGCTTCCTGCTTCTGTGGTGAGGAGTGTTTGGAATATGTCCAGCTTTCAGCATTGACCCTTCCTGTTCTGTCGCGTTCTTTACCTTGTTGGACCAGCACAATGCTGAACGTGATTGTCTATGTTAAGTGGAATGAGGGAAAATTGTGCTCTGGCCTGTCCCCAGGTGTCTAAGGAGTCTTTTCCTTGACTGGCCGCTGTGTGCTGTCTTCTGCTGCAGCCCTTGTCCGCTCGCTTGCCTCAAGAGTCAGGCCTTCGTGCGGGTCAGCCCCTGCAGGCCGCCCTCGGAATCCCTGTAGATGCTACACCTCATGCTGCCTTTGGTCTCTCCGACAGCAGATGCCAATGTGCCCCTTAGTGATCTGTGTTTTAATCTCAGGAGAGGCCATTCATCCTACCTCTTGGTTTTGGGTGTAAAGAAGTTGCTCGGAAGCAAGGTGTGGTCAGGACGCCGGCCTTTTAGGTCAGGTAGGCTGACTGTAGACCTTGTGCATGGCAATGCTGCCATGTGCACTCTACTTGGCTCCCAGGGTTCAGACAAGGGGCTTTGGGCACTCTGTGGGGGGCGGGGGCCATCAGGCCCTAACACATTGCAGAGTCAGTTTCTTGCACAGTGACATTTAAAATAGCTGAGGTCATCAGCTTGTGAAGCGGGAAGGTTAGTAGGGAGCCCAGTTTTAGATTTCATTTTACTGGACCCACTGAATGGGAGGGGGGTATTTTTGGGTTCCTATGCAGTATAAATTTTGTTTCAGTATAAATTCAGTACAATTTGGGATCCTATTCTGGTTGTATGGTCCAGACAGAAGCCAGCAGAGCAGCTAAGAGGAAGACTTAGCTCCACCAGGTCGAGGTAGGGCAGCCCAGGACCCGAGTTACTTAACTGACAACTTGGACTAGAAGGAAATGATAAAGGGAGGCAAAGTGTGTATCAAGTGGTGGTATCAATGTGATACTAGTGAGAGTGGATGAAAAGGCTGGGTGTGTGCAGAAGTACCCCAGGAGGCCAGACACAGGGGTGCTAGAGAGGTGGTAAGGTCAATAGATAGTCAAAATGTTATTTTAAATTAAACTTTAATTTAATTCTTTTTTGAGACAAGACCTCACTATGTAACCTTGGCTGGCCTGGAACTCACTATGTAGACCAGGCTGGTCTTGAATTTTCAGAGATTTGACTGCCTCTGCCTTTGCCTCCTAAATGCTGGGATTAAAGGTATAAACCAGACCAGATGTTAAAAATGTGTTTATGGTGGTGAAGAGGATAGTGTTGGAGGAAGGCATCGTAAGAGAAGGAAGCCACAGATCTAGTGGGGGACTCACAGTGCCCCAGGAAACAGACTCTCCTGTGGGAAGTTCATTTCACCTGCATTACCCATCACTTCCAGAGCTCTGAGAAACGTTGCTGAAGACCCATCATTTGGTTACGCGCCCAGTTACAGCGATGAGCTATTGGACAGGAACAACTGAAGGTGGAAAGGCTTATGTTGGTCCGTGTTGTCAGAGGGTTTCAGTCCATGAGAGTGGGCAGCCGGAGTCAGCACCTGCGGGGGGCAGGGGTGTGACAGTGGCTCAATGGCATGGTGAGCAGGAGAGAGAGCAGGTGAGCAGGCGCAGTGAGCTGCTTCCGCCAGCCCAGGGGACACTCCAGATGCAAACAATGGCTGGCACTCCTTCTCCTGTCACAGTCTTTGAATTTTGGAGTAATTATGGAGTCAAGTGAAATTGCATAACTATTAAATCTCCTTTAACTTTCACATAAATCCACCCAATAATATTATCTTACCGAATTATACATTTTAAATTGCATTTTAGTTATTTGATAGGGGTGCACTCTCACATACTATGGAGCACATGGTGGTCAGAGGAAAACTTGCAGCAGTCAGTTCTCTCCTGGCCCTCAGGTCCTGGGGAGCAAACCTGGGCTGTCAAGGTCAGTCTACGCATTTTATCTACTGAGCCATCCTGCTGGCTTTTACCTAACTTCAGTACAAGTTAAAAAAGAGGAACCAGGCACAGAACTGTTAGCCAAGATAAAGGCGTATTCAGGGTCTTCCATCTTTGGCATGCACGTATGCATGTCTGTCCGTGGTTGTTTGTTTTCTCATCATACATGTAGATTTAGATGACCAGCATCTCAGTTAGGATTCAGAACTGTTATCATGTCCAAGGGCCTCGTGGTGCTACCTGTTCTGAGGATGGCTCAGCTAAGGTCTGGACTCAAACTGGCATTGAACCAAAAAAAGGAAGGAAGAGGGAAGAAAGGAAGGAAGGAAAGAAGGAAGGAAGGAAAGAAGGAAGAGGGAAGGAAGGAAGGAAGGAAGGAAGGCAGGAAGGAAAACAAAAGACCCTCTTGATGTGTGTACACCGTTCATCTCTTCCCCCTCAGCAGGGCCTTGCTTCCTCCTGGAGAGCTCAGCCATAGGAGTATGCCTGGTTCTTAGGCCTAAAGCTGGGGTGGGTGGGGCTCAGCTTTCTTCTGCTATAGAGGCTCAGGGTCCTGCCCAGATAGTTGGAGGCTGACTACAGGTCGTATTCTTGCCCAGACTACTTCCTTTCTTTAATAACTTCCTCTCCAAGCGCTGATAGAGCCTCAGGAGACACAGGCAGAGGGCTAGCTCACCGAACGTGTGATGATGGTGGTGGACACTCATGTGCTAAGGCTGGACAGGCTTGGGAGATGAGTGGGGCCCGACACGTTTAGTTTATAACCTAATTGTTCTAACTCTTGAAGAAGACCCATTCTTTTCTAAATGAGTAATTATTTCTTCAATCATAACTCCTTGACCTCTCTCAGTCTCCGGTGTTCTAGAAGTTCAGAAATATAACTTATGCACAGACTGAAACACAAATAAAATGTAGGCATTTAAATATTTAGTAGTAAGCAATGGTAAGTCAAAATGTCTGTAAAAGCAACTTAGATTTGGAGTAGTTTTGTGATATTGTGTGTGTGAATGTGTGTGTGTGTGTGTGTGTGTGTGTGTGTATCTCTGTGTGTGTATATATGTTTTTATATATACACTGTCCCAAAGCTTGTTTGTGAAAAACTAGGACCCAGGGTGACAGTTTTCAGGATTAACGGTTAGCCCATGCTAGTGAGCTTCAGCCACTGGATATCTTTTCTTTTTAAAATGCCAGTGCTAGCCTGACCATTTGAACTATGCAGAATAAACCTGTTGCCTTTTCTACACGCCGTTGCCATGGATATTTGCAAACAATTCAGTGCCTTGGAGCCATCTCTCTAGAACAAACACCTTCGCTTCCTCTAACTGTTCCTCCTGGGTGTTCATATTCCCAGGCTGTGCCCCTGCTGTCACTTCCTGGGAAATAGTCACATTTACCCACATCACTCCCCAAACCTGATAGCCCCATTTTCTCAACTACCACAGACTACGAGACAATAATAAAGTCTCTACTTAAACATATCTCAGGTATTAAGTACTTGGAACAGCTCCTTGGTTTGTGCATAATCACGTCTGCAATTAATGCTCTCCCAGTACTCAAAAGAAAAATGAATGTTGAGCCCATTGTTTGATGTTTGAGACAGGATCTTACTACATAGCCCAAGGTAGTCTCAAATTCTCTATGTAGCCCAGGCTGGCCTCAAAATCACAATTCTCCTGGCTTTTCCTCTAGAATACTGAGATCACAAGTATACACCACCACACCTGGCTTCAAAGGGTCACTCTGTTCTTATTCTATGGTCACACACACACACACACACACACACACACACACACACACACACACACACACACACCACAAAAACAACGCCTCCACTGAGAAGAGCTGCAGGGCCACACAGCAAATGGCATGGACATAAGCCAAAGGTGAAGAATCAGGGAACAGTGAGGAATTCTCAAGAAGAACTTCTGTCAGACACCTCCTCAGAGGGGCTCCGCCACTAATGGGTGGACAGTAGAACCTGTTCACTGCTAACACCACGGCAGGCTTATTTCTTTGTTTTCCTGCAGTGAAGCCAAATGAAAGGTTTTGTTTTGTTCTGAAGGCAAAGAGGCGTAAAGACCTGTTTCTGCATCTTACAAATTATTCTTATGTGTTGTTTACAGTTTCCAAATTTGACTAAGAAATATTAATATCAAGAATCTACTTGTGAGCCGGGTGTGGGGGCACATGCCTTTCATCCCAGCACTAGGGGAGGCAGAGGCAGGAGGATCTCCATGAGTTCGAGTAGAGCTTGGTCTAGAGAGCTAGTTCCAGGACAGCCAGTGCTACACAGAAAAACCTGGTTTTTAAAAACAAACAAACAAACAAACAAACAAACAAAGAACAAAAAGAATCTGCTTGCTATCCCTTTTGAAGCCATACTAAGTCTATTAGGAAATAATCAAAATCCTTCCTATTTACATTTAAATGTATTATTTTGATACACTGGGAGTTAATAGAGAAGTCCCAAGAAAACAGTAGCAAAAGAAAATAGAGAAGAAGAAGGAGGAGGAGGAGGAGGAAGAGGAGAAAGTGGAAGAAGAGGAGGAGAAGGAGAAGGAGAAGGAGAAGGAGAAGAAGAAGAAGAAGAAGAAGAAGAAGAAGAAGAAGAAACATTTCTTATAACTTTTCTCCGTATTCACTAAGGAAACACTGATGTCAGTATTGCTACAACACAGCAGCTGCTACAGCCTTTACTCACATGTGACCAACTGTCATCATCAACAGTTTGAACAACTGTTGTATGAATGCCTTTTTAATTTTTGGTGCAGAATTCTAAAAATACAAGATGCCTTAGCTGTCATGTGGCTTGCTTCTTCAGTTTGTAACAACTCTAAGGAAAAGAAAGGTCTCGGATACTTCCTTTTCACCTTGCTTGTATTATGCTACACTTTACTTCACTTATCTTATTTTGCATGTATGTGCATGTGTATGTGTAACCCAGAGGCTGATGTATGTTATGTTCACCTCTATTCTCCATTGCTCTCCACTTTTTTTTTTGAGAGCATCTTATTATGTTGCCTTGGATCTCTATGTCGACCAGGCTGGCAACTAACTCACGGAGACCCTGACGCCCCGGCCTCCTAAGTGTGCACCCTGACGCCCCGGCCTCCTAAGTGTGCACCCTGACGCCCCGGCCTCCTAAGTGTGCACCCTGACGCCCCGGCCTCCTAAGTGTGCAGCCTCACACTGATTCTCCTTCTAGTTTGATAAGTAGGAATGATTTGAACTGTTTTCTGCTATAACCTGGGATTGCTTCCAGTGGGCATAGCTGATTCTTGATAACAGTATTTCTCTCAGCAGTCCCAGAGCTCACCATTTCTGTTAGAGTGGCTGGCCCACAGGTCGCTGGCCCACAGGTCCCTGGCCCTGTCTGTCTCTGCTCCCACAGCACTGGGTTACAAGAGCATGCCGCCTAATCCACCTAATTCAGACCCGAGAGCTATGCACTGAGACATCCATCCCAGTGCCATTTGTTGCTTATTATACTTCAGACTGTATTGTTAATTTTTAAGATTGAAATTATGTATATCCACTTGTTCAGTGCTTACCATTTTCATCACATCAATTCTTATGTGGCAGGCATGCTCGTGTGTGTGTGTGTGTGTGTGTGTGTGTGTGTGTGTGTGTGTGTGTGTGTATGTGCATACATGTATGGGTGTGCACATGTGTGTGCATGTGAGTGTGTGTGTGTAGGCCAGAGGATAATCTCAGCTGCCCAGTTTGGTCTTTGTAGAGACAGGACTTGGAACTCTGTAAGTAGTGTAGTTAGTGGTAGCCTGGCTGGCCAGCGAGCCTCTGGAAACTGCTAGTCTTCACCCTGGCTCGGGGCTGGCATTGCGAGCACACAACACGGTGCTGACGAGTATGGGCCTTGGGTTTTCTATTTTTAAATCTTACCCATTGTTGCCTTATGCTTGTTGTACGGAAGACACTAGGGGAATGTATGTTCCCCCTGCTGTGCCTCCGACCATTTGCGTCCCATGCACACTTGCTCCAGAAGCTTCCCTGTGAGGTCATCTCATATCCACCTATAATGTGTTTTCCATTAAAACTGTGCATGGACACATGATGCTTCTCTCTCACTCACGATCTGCCAATTATTTCCTCTCTATAAAGTTCAACTGTCTTGGCACAGTTTTCACGGCCCGCTGACATCGGCGCGGCATAACATCTGGGCCTGTCTGAGCCACTTGGCCCTGGACACGAGATCTCCACTCCTGCCCCGTTATTTCTCCTTTGGCACCAGGACCCACAGTCTCTAGGTCCTAAGAGCAGCCGCCTGTTTCCTCCCTGGCTTCTGTCTCCTCTCCTCTCTGTTCCCTGCATAAATCCTAGCTGCCATTATACCTCTGCAGGGAGTAAAGAGAGAAGATCATTCCCTAGGAGGGCAGAGGGCAATGTGTCTCAGTATCTCTACTCTCTCAGCTTAGGGCTGATACTGTTTTAGCTCTTCAGAAGGTCCTGGAGGATGGTTCCAGACTCTTGAATATATTTAAGGTGTGACTTACTCATTTTTATCGCTGTAATTATTTGTTGCTGACTGATGTATTTGTTCAAATTTATATTTCTAGTCCATAACACACATATTCCTGCAATTTACTCCAAATTTGAGCCTAAAATGGACCAGCCTCCTTTCTACCCCTTCCTCATAGACTTTTGCTGCCACTTGTTCTGCTGCTAACCACGGGTGTCCATGCTTTGTACCAATCTCCTGAGGCATGCTCCTGTACCTGAGGTATGCCCTGTACCTGAGGCATGCTGCTGTACCTGAGGCATGCTGCTGTACCTGAGGCATGTTCCTGTACCTGAGGTATGCTGCTGTACCTGAGGCATGCTCCTGTACCTGAGGCGTGCTGCTGTACCTGAGGCGTGCTGCTGTACCTGAGGCATGCTGCTGTACCTGAGGCGTGCTGCTGTACCTGAGGCATGCTCCTGTACCTGAGGCGTGCTCCTGTGCCTGAGGCATGCTGCTGTACCTGAGGCATGCTGCTGTACCTGAGGCATGCTGCTGTACCTGAGGCGTGCTCCTGTGCCTGAGGCGTGCTGCTGTACCTGAGGTATGCTCCTGTACCTGAGGCATGCTGCTGTACCTGAGGCATGCTCCTGTGCCTGAGGCATGCTGCTGTACCTGAGGCATGCTCCTGTGCCTGAGGCGTGCTGCTGTACCTGAGGTATGCTCCTGTACCTGAGGTATGCTGCTGTACCTGAGGCATGCTCCTGTACCTGAGGCATGCTGCTGTACCTGAGGCATGCTCCTGTACCTGAGGTATGCTGCTGTACCTGAGGCATGCTCCTGTACCTGAGGTATGCCCTGTACCTGAGGCATGCTGCTGTACCTGAGGCATGCTGCTGTACCTGAGGCATGTTCCTGTACCTGAGGTATGCTGCTGTACCTGAGGCATGCTGCTGTACCTGAGGCATGCTCCTGTACCTGAGGCGTGCTGCTGTACCTGAGGCGTGCTGCTGTACCTGAGGCATGCTGCTGTACCTGAGGCGTGCTGCTGTACCTGAGGCATGCTCCTGTACCTGAGGCGTGCTCCTGTGCCTGAGGCATGCTGCTGTACCTGAGGCATGCTGCTGTACCTGAGGCATGCTGCTGTACCTGAGGCGTGCTCCTGTGCCTGAGGCATGCTGCTGTACCTGAGGTATGCTCCTGTACCTGAGGCATGCTGCTGTACCTGAGGCATGCTCCTGTGCCTGAGGCGTGCTGCTGTACCTGAGGTACGCTCCTGTACCTGAGGCATGCTGTTGTACCTGAGGCATGCTCCTGTACCTGAGGCGTGCTGCTGTACCTGAGGCGTGCTGCTGTACCTGAGGCATGCTGCTGTACCTGAGGCGTGCTGCTGTACCTGAGGCGTGCTGCTGTACCTGAGGCGTGCTGCTGTACCTGAGGCGTGCTGCTGTACCTGAGGCGTGCTGCTGTACCTGAGGCGTGCTGCTGTACCTGAGGCGTGCTGCTGTACCTGAGGCGTGCTGCTGTACCTGAGGCGTGCTGCTGTACCTGAGGCGTGCTGCTGTACCTGAGGCGTGCTGCTGTACCTGAGGCGTGCTGCTGTACCTGAGGCGTGCTCCTGTACCTGAGGCGTGCTCCTGTACCTGAGGCATGCTGCTGTACCTGAGGCGTGCTGCTGTGCCTGAGGCGTGCTGCTGTACCTGAGGCGTGCTGCTGTACCTGAGGCGTGCTGCTGTACCTGAGGCGTGCTGCTGTACCTGAGGCGTGCTGCTGTACCTGAGGCGTGCTGCTGTACCTGAGGCGTGCTGCTGTACCTGAGGCATGCTCCTGTACCTGAGGCGTGCTGCTGTACCTGAGGCGTGCTCCTGTACCTGAGGCGTGCTCCTGTACCTGAGGCATGCTGCTGTACCTGAGGCGTGCTGCTGTGCCTGAGGCATGCTGCTGTACCTGAGGCGTGCTGCTGTACCTGAGGCGTGCTGCTGTACCTGAGGCGTGCTGCTGTACCTGAGGCATGCTGCTGTACCTGAGGCATGCTGCTGTACCTGAGGCGTGCTGCTGTGCCTGAGGCGTGCTGCTGTACCTGAGGCATGCTGCTGTGCCTGAGGCGTGCTGCTGTACCTGAGGCATGCTGCTGTACCTGAGGCATGCTGCTGTGCCTGAGGCGTGCTCCTGTGCCTGAGGCATGCTGCTGTACCTGAGGCGTGCTGCTGTGCCTGAGGCGTGCTGCTGTACCTGAGGCATGCTGCTGTACCTGAGGCATGCTGCTGTGCCTGAGGCGTGCTCCTGTGCCTGAGGCATGCTGCTGTACCTGAGGCGTGCTGCTGTGCCTGAGGCGTGCTGCTGTACCTGAGGCGTGCTGCTGTACCTGAGGCATGCTGCTGTACCTGAGGCGTGCTGCTGTACCTGAGGCGTGCTGCTGTGCCTGAGGCATGCTGCTGTACCTGAGGCGTGCTGCTGTACCTGAGGCGTGCTGCTGTACCTGAGGCATGCTGCTGTACCTGAGGTATGCTGCTGTACCTGAGGCATGCTGCTGTACCTGAGGCGTGCTCCTGTGCCTGAGGCATGCTCCTGTGCCTGAGGCATGCTGCTGTACCTGAGGCGTGCTCCTGTGCCTGAGGCATGCTGCTGTACCTGAGGCGTGCTCCTGTGCCTGAGGCGTGCTGCTGTACCTGAGGCGTGCTGCTGTACCTGAGGCATGCTCCTGTGCCTGAGGCATGCTGCTGTACCTGAGGTATGCTGCTGTACCTGAGGCATGCTGCTGTACCTGAGGCATGCTCCTGTACCTGAGGCGTGCTGCTGTACCTGAGGCGTGCTGCTGTACCTGAGGCATGCTGCTGTACCTGAGGCGTGCTGCTGTACCTGAGGCATGCTCCTGTACCTGAGGCGTGCTCCTGTGCCTGAGGCATGCTGCTGTACCTGAGGCATGCTGCTGTACCTGAGGCATGCTGCTGTACCTGAGGCGTGCTCCTGTGCCTGAGCGTGCTGCTGTACCTGAGGTATGCTCCTGTACCTGAGGCATGCTGCTGTACCTGAGGCGTGCTCCTGTGCCTGAGGCATGCTGCTGTACCTGAGGCATGCTCCTGTGCCTGAGGCGTGCTGCTGTACCTGAGGTACGCTCCTGTACCTGAGGCATGCTGTTGTACCTGAGGCATGCTCCTGTACCTGAGGCATGCTGCTGTACCTGAGGCGTGCTGCTGTACCTGAGGCATGCTGCTGTACCTGAGGCGTGCTGCTGTACCTGAGGCATGCTGCTGTGCCTGAGGCGTGCTCCTGTGCTTGAGGCATGCTGCTGTACCTGAGGCATGCTGCTGTACCTGAGGCGTGCTGCTGTGCCTGAGGCGTGCTGCTGTACCTGAGGCGTGCTGCTGTACCTGAGGCATGCTGCTGTACCTGAGGCGTGCTGCTGTACCTGAGGCATGCTGCTGTGCCTGAGGCGTGCTCCTGTGCTTGAGGTATTGAGGCGTGCTGCTGTACCTGAGGCGTGCTGCTGTGCCTGAGGCGTGCTGCTGTACCTGAGGCGTGCTGCTGTACCTGAGGCATGCTGCTGTACCTGAGGCGTGCTGCTGTACCTGAGGCGTGCTGCTGTACCTGAGGCGTGCTGCTGTACCTGAGGCGTGCTGCTGTACCTGAGGCGTGCTGCTGTACCTGAGGCATGCTGCTGTACCTGAGGTATGCTGCTGTACCTGAGGCATGCTGCTGTACCTGAGGCGTGCTCCTGTGCCTGAGGCATGCTCCTGTGCCTGAGGCATGCTGCTGTACCTGAGGCGTGCTCCTGTGCCTGAGGCATGCTGCTGTACCTGAGGCATGCTCCTGTGCCTGAGGCATGCTGCTGTACCTGAGGCATGTTCCTTTACAGGTCTTTGTGGTCGCTATCTCTCTCTTAGCGTGAATCACACAGCCCAGTTGCCAAATGGCTTATTCCCTCCTGTGTTCCCCTCCCTGGCCGTTAAAAAAGCCTGAAATCTCAGAGAACCCATGGTAGCAGGACCATGATATCAGAGTCAGTGTAGGCTACATAGCAAGAGGTTCTTAAAAAAAAAAAAAAAAAAAAGAACAAGGCAAAACCAAATAAAAATGAAAGATGTCGTGTCCAGGGTGGAGAGTGTCCTACAGATACCCTTCACTCTAAAGCCAAGCTTTAGCTTGGTGCCCATCCTTGAAAATAAGAACTATTCGTTATATCATAAGTAGGAACAATACTCCAAATGTCCAACAGCTTGATGATCCTTGAACACCTTTCAGTTGAAGAATGCATCTGTCTTCTGCAGTCCTGTTCTAGGTGGAGCCTGAGCAGACTACTCACTCTTCCTTGCTTTGTTCTCCTCAGCAGCATTAGCACTGTGGACCACCCTGTGCTCTGTTTGTCATGGCTGCCTCCTTCATGAGAGGCAAGCATCACCGTGTGTGGTTCGCTTAGAACACGGCCTCTTAGCTTATTCCACTCAGGACTCCCTTTCACCTGAGAAGTTTTCCCGTGACCCAGGCACACAGGTCTATAAAATAGGTGTGCAACTCTCACACTTACTGCTAACCAATCAAAAGGAAGTTTATTTTTTTAAAAATTGCTTGAGGCCAGGCAGGGGTGGTGCACTCAGGAGGTGGGGGCAAGGTGGATCAGAGTGAGTTCGAGACCAGCCTGATCTACATAGTGATTTCCATGTCAGCCAGGATGGTGCAGTGAAATCCTGTCAAGGAAGAATGATGAGGATGTGGTGATGATGACAGGCGTCGCACAGGTATTCCCTGAGGGAGAGAGCAAAGGGACTGCCTGCCCACCCTTTAAAATTGATAGGTTAAAATAAACAGAAATCCCACTGAATGTTTCCTTTGCTGGCTTGGCTACACCTGGTCTTCTAAAGTGCTCTCTTCCGTCTTCTCCTGATTCACTCTTTGTCTTTTAAACATAATTGTGCTCATTTTAATTCCCCGAATCCAAGTCACCTTCATCCAATGTGCGTTTCACTTTACAGTCCTGATTTGATCCTCCTAAGAAAACACACACCCTGCTCCTATCCATACGTGTCTTTTAAAATGGCAACAAAGGAAGGGAGGTAAAGCTCCTGCAGCTGTCTCTCATTCGAGGAAAATCCCATGGTGTGTACCAGGCGGCTCTCAGGAGTGGCTGTGCACAGTACTTAAAAAACAGAGCAATGAAAGGTGAGGGTAGACACTACCGTCTTTAGTCAGAGCCACTGTTGATCTGCGGCTCACCCTACAGCACCAGAGAAGCCACCCTGGCCCCAGCTGTGGGCGGATGCTCACCCTCAGGCCTGCCTGCCCCTCTTCCTCCCACACTCCCTGCGATGGCGACAGCCACTCACGCTGCAGGCATTGGCAGTACCAGGTATGACAGTCTGTTTTTACAGGTGCGCCTAGAAGCCCAAGATTGAGATTTGGCTCAGAGAATTACCCTAATCATAAAACTACATTTATTTATGTAGTTACTTATTTATGTATTTAGCGCTCTCTCTCTCTCTCTCTCTCTCTCTCTCTCTCTCTCTCTCTCTCTCTCTCTCTTTCATACTCTCTCATTCTTTCTAAGTAAATCTCTCCACACACTTCCATGGGTGACACTATATTTAACATTTTTGCTCTAAAGATTCTCTTGTCTCTCCCTGTCAACAAAAGGTAAGGCCTACTGTAATCTGTCGGTTGGATGGAAATATTTAGGACTTGAGAAAAAGACTGTTTTACTCTTTCCCCAATACTCCTTTTAGAAGGAGCCCAAACTACAGACATCCTCTGTCTTTGGGCCATTAGCAGAGAAGAGGTAAGGCTGCCTCAGCCGTGAGCCTGTGTGTGCAGGCCGGGCCTACATTTATTTTATTATCAATTTTCACACTTTTTTTTTGAGCCACTGTCTTGCTGTTTAGCCCAGGGTGGTCTTGAGCTCATGACTTTGCTGCTTCAGGCTCCTGAGTACTGGGAATATAGTCTTGCCAGGCTTGGCCAGCCCCTTGGTTGAGTTTTTATTTTATTTTTCATTGTTGTTGTTGCTTTGTTTTCAATGCTGGAGACCAAGCAAGTGTTTCCCCCACACTAAGCACACTTCCACCACTGAACTACACCTGCTGCCTGTTTGAAATGGCCAGCAGGGCT
The DNA here is from genome assembly GCF_964271855.1 of Acomys minous. Lineage (NCBI taxonomy): Eukaryota > Metazoa > Chordata > Mammalia > Rodentia > Muridae > Acomys > Acomys minous. Next base: position 72,181,279 of record NC_140486.1, on the reverse strand, counting down.
GGAGAGTGGCTGAGGGTCAGGGCTGTGTCAGGGCTGGAGAGTGGCTGAGGGTCAGGGCTGTGTCAGGGCTAGAGAGTGGCTGAGGGTCAGGGTTGTGTCAGGGCTGGAGAGTGGCTGAAGGTCAGGGCTGTGTCAGGGCTGGAGAGTGGCTGAGGGTCAGGGCTGTGCTCTATCAGTGCAGAGAACCTGAGTCTGGTTCCCAGCACCTATGCCAGGCAGCTCACAACTGTCTGTCACTCCAGTACTAGGGGGCTCCAGTGCTCCTGGCTTCCTTGGGCTCCCACACACATGCAAATATCTCCTCCACTACATAATTAGGAATAATTAAAAAGAAAATTTAATAACAAATTCTTTCATTGTAAATATTAATAGATTTCTGTTTTACAACCGATCATATTCATTTATTTATTTACTCATTTGGTGACGCTTGGTGAGATTCAGGACGGCTGGGACCTGAGACATTTGCCAACTCAGGAGTAAAGCTGTGTGTGCTGGCCAGAAGACTTCCCAGAGACGGTGCGGCTGTGGACCCAGCTCGCATGGAGTGTCTGCCTGGCATGCGTGAGATGCCTTGAGTTTGAATAAATTGGGCGTGGTGGTGCACTTCTGTAGTCCCGGTGTTCAGAGGTGAGGACAGGAGGATCAGAGGTTCAAGGTCACCATCTGCTACAAGGCAAGTTTAAGGTCAGTTTGGCAAACACAAGATCCTGTTGTCTATGAAAAGATAGAGCTAGTTGTGTTGCTGATGTCATGCCTGGCCTTTGACAGGCTTTCACCGTGGCTATTAATGCATCTGATTCTTAGTAGTATCACACAGTAGACAGCAACAATGTCCTCTCTCAACAGAGACCACATAAGGGAGGCTGTAGAGATGGCAGAAGCCAGGTTAGAAGCCAGGTAGCCTGGACCTGGAGTAGAGCCTGGCAGCCTCATCTGCTGCCTCAGAGTTCCCTCTCTGCTTGCAGTGGGGAGCCTTTGCTCACAAACATTCTCTGCTCGTGGAAAGCCGAGGTCACATGTTGACCCCCTTCTTCCTGGCAAAGGGCCGAAGGGTTTGGACACTGCTCCCTCCCCTGCTGCTAGTCCTCTGCAGAGGGAAACAGATCTGCCATCCTTGCCTGGCAGTGAGCCTCGTCCTCAGCTGGGCCAGGGCAGCCAGGACCCAGTGTTTCAGGTTTTGGTGGTGCTGCATCCTATCCACAAATACACTGTATCGCAATGGCTCCCCTCTGGAACAAGAACCTGTGAGCCTCCTTCCCTTTAGATGGAAGGCAACGCTCCCACCTTTTACCTGGATGGTAGTCCTGGCCCAGCCAAATGCAGGAGCCAGTTAGCGAAGTAGGTGTTGGGAACTGGCAGGCCAGAAAAGCATCTCTTTGTGATGGGAACAAAGTGACGTAACCCACTGGCATCCGCAACAGAACAGGCTGTACTTTTTAGAAATAGCACCCATCTCCTAATCAGTTATTTTAGGGTCTGTGTGCCGTGAGCTGTCACCAGGAACCTCCTGAACCTCTGGGGTGACAGAAGGTATCCAGCCAGTTAACATCATCCTGTGCTCTTGGTACACGGGGTCAGGTGGCCAGGAGGCACTCAGAGGCCAGGCAGCCTATCGAGGGCTCTAAATAGCAGCAGCCGGAGGAGTGTGTTCTTGTCCTTTAATGTACTTTGGCATGTCTAATCAGCTGGAAGGGATGAGACACACTCCATGTGCTGAGCCCTGGCCCACTCCAGAGACAAGCTCACAGGAGGGTTTCCGCGTCTATGTGGCCCAGAGGAGAATTAGAAGGCAGATGGATCCCTCAGCCAGTGCTCTGTTGGGCTTTAGCATCTGTGTAAGAGCCCTTTGCCTTCATTGTTAGACAAGCCTTCCTGCTGGCTTCCAGTGGGGCACTGAGGTGATAAACTATGGTACACTGATGTCTATGCCCTTGGGGGCTAAAATACGGGATCAGATTGGTCTCAGTACCCCAAGAGCAGATGAAAAGCATGATGGAAAACAGAGAGAGGAACTGGGGCGCTGGGCTTGCCCTGTCTCTCCCTGCTGGGCGGCTGTGGTAGGTGCCAAGTATTCACTGTGTGTGTGTGTGTGTGTGTGTGTGTGTGTGTGTGTGTGTGTGTGTGATTGCTGCAATTGTTTTCTTTTTGTTTTGCTTTTTTTTTCTCATTGTTGTGACAAGATTCTGACAAAATCAACTTAAAGAAGGATGCATTTGTTTTGCTCAGAGCACCATAGTGGGAGAAATCATGTCAACCTGAGTAGGAGGCAGCTGCTTATACTGCGCCCACAGTCAGGTGGGTCATCCATGCTCAGGTAAATTCTTCTGTAAGCAGCCTTCCTAGACACCCAGAGCTGTGTTCCCATGGTGATCTAAGTCCCATCAGGTTGACAGCCAAAATTAGCCAATCCACTTACCAGGGGTCTCCTGTGAAGCAAGTAGTCCGCTCACTCCCTCACTTAGCTTCCATAGCAGCCTGTCCCTCCAGCCTCTCACTTTCAAATTAGATCATGCGTCTGAAAGTTTATGAGGACAAATGTTTGTGGACACCGGGGTGCAGGAGAGGGGACGGTGCTTGTGGTGTGTACTTAGTGACTTGACTTTGGCAGTGTTCTCCTCCTATTTGTCTCTGCCTCCTTCAGGGTCCACTGTCAAAACCTTTCTTCTCCCTAGATGATTTCCTTTCATTAGGTGATTTCATTTATCCCAGGGTAGCCTTGAACTCCCGACCCTCTTACCTCAGTCTCTGAAGTGATGCATTTACAGTTTTGTGCTCCCACACCTGGATCTTTTCTTAGTCAAAAGCAAACATGCCACTCACAGCAACACAGTTCCTAACAGCCCCCAGGAGAACAACCCATGTGCCTACCAACTTATGGCTAGATAGAATATTTTCCAGAAAGTTAAAATGAATGAAGGCTAACATATGTACACGGATAAAGCTCCAAAACATCACAGTATGGGAAGGGAGTTAGCAGAACAGCAACGGGAGTCCATCCATATGAACTATCCATGGGAGGCAAGCATATTGAGACAGCAAGTAGAGTAGAATTTACTCAGGTCTGGGGTGGATGGAAAAGGAGTGACTGACAGTAGAATCTTAAAGTGACTGAATATACTTCACATGAGCCTTTGGAGATAGTTGCACATCCCTGTGACCATATTGCAAACCATGGGCGTTCATTTAAAGGATGAATTTTTGGCACATGAACTATTATCCCATTTAAGTTGTTAGGAAATGCTATACATATACATTTTGAGACAGAATCTCATGTAGCACAGGTTAGCCCCAAACTTATTATATGGCTTAGGCTGGCTTTGAACTTCTGATCCTCTTGACTCTACCCCCAGAGTGCTGAGGTTATCGCTGCAGGCCACTGTGCCCAGTTTTATTCAGTGCCGGGAACTGTTCCCAGCGCTTTGTGCATGTTGGAAAAGTACGCTACACATTGAGCTACTTTCTCAGCCCTAAGACATGTGTTTGATTCAGATATTGATGGCTTAAAATCAGAAAGGGGATTTGAAGCCACTCTTGAGGGGCAAAGCTGCCCACTGAAACAGTAGGGGAAAATATCCTAAACAGAGGCGAGAGTGCCTGTGGCTGAGGCTGGGACACCAAGGAAGACCAAGACGGGTGAGCGAGTGGAGTGAGTGGTGGCCAGTGGCCCAGGCGAGGCTGGAAGGTGGGAAAGGCATGTCGACTATGAAGGAGCAGGGCGCCATGGGCTGACAGTAGAAAGCACTGGATTGCCACAGTATGTGAGATGTGGAACCGAGTGGAGCGGAGAGAGATGAACACCATGGCGTTTGCTGTCGTGCACACAGAAGGCAAGAAGTTCTGGATTAGTCCATTGTTAGAGTAACCAACATTAATCATTAAAACCCTTACCCCCGAAAAAGCCTACCTGGCACTGAGTGCTATGTGCCAGCTACAATAGGTACTGTGCACAAACATTGTGAATCAGCATAGGCAATGTTTATGGAGCATTATCCCCTTTATAGATGCACCGAACACTAGACAGGTGCTTGAAGAAGGGCTTTAGAAACAGTGGCCAGAGAGTTGGCTTCTGAAGGTCTCGGGGACAACTCACCATTAAAAGGCAGCTTCCCAGTTCATCCTCGGTGGCCCGGTGCGTTCAGGTGAGGCGTGGAGCCGGCCTGTGGATGGGGGCTGCCAATACAGCCGCTGCTTTTGTTTTTGTTTTTCTCCAGAATAACAGTGCTTTCGAATACTCAGCCCATAGGCGCAGCAAAAGAAAGCCCCTGTAAGATGACACGCAGAGCTGGGGTCCTGGGAGACCAGGTAGATGATGGGCGCGGAAACACAGCTGGGCTAGGTGCACCCCTCCACCTCCCAGTTCAAGTTTTGGATCACCAGCCAAACCAGTTTTTATTCACCGCAAGGCTCGTTCATTGGCTTGCCTGCATTTTGGAAAAGCAGATTTTCGTTTTCCGTCGTCACCTCTGTGGACCACCTCTGGGTTGTATAAAGGTCTGGTGATCAGACTCTGTCCTTTCACTGTCCTGGCCCTCATAACCACAGCCTAGAGTCTAGTCAAAGAAAGTGCACAGGGGGGATTTGCAGAGAGAGTTGCTCCCCCGCCCATCCACAGTTTTACACTTTGGTTATGTGGAGTCCTCCTCAATGCAACTCCTGCCCCTCAGTGCCGTTGTGTTCTAGCTCTGGGGTGAGCAAATGCAATGGAACCATGTCCTTGCCAGTCCTAAGTCAGCTAGGTGACAGCATTTTAATTATTGATGCAATATTCCCTGCTGAGCGAATCTGCTGCATTCCAGCGGGAGCTTCAATGTACGCAAGGAGCAAGTTAAGTTGTTGGCTGACCTCAACTAGGAAGAGTCCTTGGATGAAATACACAAGCCAGGGTATTTTATATTTCATGATGCTTCTGGAACCTTCCCTAGTCTCCCTTTGCTTCACCTTTATTTGAAATGGATTCAGTGTCAAGGGGAAAACAGGATTTGGGTAGAGGGAACCCTTCATACTAACTCCTCCTCACCCCAGTAACATTTCTCTGCTGGCTCTTGTGACTGCCTCCAGGAAGATAAATTGCATCTGGCAAGATTTTGACCCAGAGGAAGGCTGCTAGAAAAGGAGAAATATTTATAGAGTAAGTTGAGAAATTAGGTAGTGGCTGAGAGGACAAGCCACAGGGGAAATCCAGCAGGCTGTGGAAGGGTGTCACCCTCCACTCTGACCAAGGCGCTATAGTTTGAGGTAACATGTCATATCTAGAATTGAGGAAACTCTGGTACCCACGGACAGAGGTGGAAAACCCACTGTAGTTACCCTGTGGATGCTGCAAGCAGTGTAGAAGTATACTGCTATCCATACAGGTGGCATTGGGAGCAGATCAGACCCAGGCTATTTGCAGATACTCAGACCTCTGACATCCGCTATATCAAACTGCATAGCATTTGCATAAAGCCTGCACTCATCCTCCCCTATGCAGTCACGCACCACATAATGATGTTTCTAGCAGTGACGGGCTGCTTATACAACTAGACAAACCCATAAGAGTGCATCATCAACTTGAGACGCTGCCACCGTATTAATTGGTGTAAATACACCTTGTGAGATTTGCACAATGCAAACATTTCTCGACAGAACTATTCCCATTACTCACTGAAGCAAGTATGCCCCATCTCTCGATGACAGATAATCAGTGGTTGCTATATTGTAAAGTTGAGGGAGACAAAGAAGAGAAATGTCTGTGCATGTTTGGTACAGACGTGATTTCTCGCTTACTGGATATATTTCATTTGTGGCTGGTAGAATCTGCTGATAGCAAGTTGAAGGATACAGATTGTACTTGGGAGGGGAAAATTAAGAATCAGAAGACACAAGAGGGAGAAGGAAAAGGAGAAGGAGGAGGAGGAGGAGGGGGAGGAGGAAGAGGGGGAGGAGGAGGAGGGGGAGGAGGGGAAGGAGGAGGAGGAGGAGGAGGAGGGGGAGGGGGAGGAGGGAGTTGTCTGTAGCTCACACTGGCCTCTCCCTGCCTCGGCCTCTTACTCCGGGATTCTAGGGTTCATCTGCCACCCGTAGCCTGCCTGGTGCTCAGCCTGTGGTGATGAATGCCTATGCCAGCACTCAGGAGCCTGGTGCTCAGCCTGTGGTGATGAATGCCTGTGCCAGCACTCAGGAGGCTGGGGCAGAAGGAAGACATGGTTGAAGCCAGTCTGGGAAACTTGGCCAGATTCCTAAAAAACAAAACAACAAAAACCCTGACTCAATACATTAATAAATAAAGAATAAAGAGAATGCTCACGTGCTTATGTTTCTTCTTTATGGATTATTTACTTATTTTCTGCTAAGTTTTCATCTTTTTTCAACCTTAGTTTTGCTTAATTATGTTTAAAGATTGTGTGCCTGTGCGCACACCTGCGTGTGTGTGTGTGTGTGTGTGTGTGTGTGTGTGCACACATGCCATAGCTTATATAGAGAAGCCAGAGCATGGTAGGAACCAGAACTCTCCAAGTGAGTTCCAGGAACCAAACTCTGGCTGTTTTGTCAGCCTTAGTAGACCACACCTTTACTTTCTGAAACATTGTTTCACCAAATAACATTTCACATTATTTTTGCCTAGTGTAGGTAATACTCAGGTAAGTTAGTTATTTTTAGTAAAACAACACAGAACCAGGCAATAAAACTGAGAAAAGCCTGTCAAAATCCCTGGCCTTTTGTCAGCCATTAAGTGGTAGTGCCTCCCAGGTAGAACCTTGCTCAGTCCAGGAGAAAACAGCCCTCCACCGGGGCTTGGCTGCACAACCATGCTAGGTTACTACCTCAAGCCCTTGTCCCTACATGTCCCAGCTCTTGGTGAGAGGAGAGGCAGATGATGTTTTCCCAAGGGGTGGGGGAGGGGCAGGTGGAAACTCGGAAATGGCAGATTGTCAAAGAGATAGCTTTTGTTTCAGTTTTCCTCCTTTGTTTTCCCTCAGGCCTCTGGGAGTTCTGGTACTTCCCTCTTTTGGCAGTTGGGGCTGTGGATCTGTACATTAGCCTGAGAAATCCCTCCCTCCCCGTCAGCTGGAAAACCCAGCCCCCATCACCCTATTCTGCTGAGGTCTCCTGTCCACTCCAGGGTTACTTCCTGAGGGCCCCCGATGTGGAAGCCAGGGAAGCGAGACCCTCTTCCAAACCCATCTGGAGAGACTTGCATCCTGGACAGCACAGGGTTTTCCGTGTGTTTCTGTGTGAGTGGAAGTAACAGAGGACTAGCCTTTGTGATGCTGGAATCCCAGCTGTGATGTGGGACGCCAGGCACAAACAGGATCCCTACTTTAAGTCTTACTTTCTCTTTTGTCATCTGGGGATAAGAGTGTCTGCTTCCTCATCTGAGAATCCAGTAGATAGTAAATGTCACATCGCAGGGCTGCTTGACCACCTGTGGAAGGTGGCATGGAACCATGGGGGTGCTGGGAGGAGCGGGAGGGAGCTCGTGGTGGGGTGTCTGGAATGAGGCACTATAGGGGACTCTCGTGTGTAGCCAGCCCTATGTGAGTCCTGAGCCCAGCAGGCTTGTTGAAAAAGTGGCTGCCAGGAAGGCAAAGGCCACACCTGGGGTAAGTCAAGTGAAAAGGCTCCTCCATAGGGCTGCCTCTTGGGGCGGTATCTTTGACTGGGTTGGCGTATTACTCTAATGACAGGCCCTAATAATTTTTCAGATTGTATCCATGCCATTTTTCTTCCTTCCAAGAGTCGTGGCTGTGCTAAAATAAATGAACGCATGTTTTAAAAAGGTATGTCTGTGTGTTTGTTTTAATGTGCATGTATGTATGTATGTATGTATGTGTGTATATACAATGTGTACGCACACATATATGAGGAGAGAGGGAGTTAGAGAGAGAAGGGGCTGAGGATGGAGTTTAGTAGAGGGACACTGGCCTGGTTTGAGGAAGGTTCTGGTTTATCCTCAGCACTGAAGCAGAAAAGGAAAAGGGGAAATAGGACACACATTAGACACTTGGTTTGAGTCTGCGAGGTGTCTTACGAGCCCCCAGCTGATGGCGCTGCTCTGTGAGGTTAAGGTGGGTCAGCGCAGGTTAGCCTTCAGGCCTCCAGCCCTGGCCTCTGCTTCCTGTTTCCCAGGAAATGAGGAGCTTCCAGCTCACGTTCCATCTCTTCCACACACCTCCAGGGCTACACACTCTGCCATGCCCCATGCGGCAAGGTCAGCACTCCCCTCAATGCACTTTCACTGCCATGTACTCTGACTTGCCTTCCCTACAGTGATGGACTGAAGCTGGCTTCTGGTAGGCCATAGAGATGTGAGAAATAATGAACAGAACCATGGATACAGAATTTAAATTTTGACGCAACTAGTTCCATGACCTTGGCTCAATGACTTACTGGCCAAAGTTTCCTCAAGTGCTAATAGAGCAGACCTCTTCAGGCACCCAGGAGGCACATAAATCACACATCCTGTGTACATTCTGAAGAGTATGGGATCAAAATTAAGCTTTTATATCTTCTAAGACATTTTAAGGATAAGCTAGATGAATATGGCAGTTGCCTTTGGACAAGGAGGAATAAGGTTAAGCAAGATTAAATGACCCAAGAGCTGAAACTAAGAGAGCCTTGGGAGGAGCCACCACCCTTCTTAAGTTTTAAAATTAGTGGAAGTCTATGTTTCCACTCAGAATTCTCATCTGTTTTGTCAGGTACAAGGCCGAGATGCTAACACAGTACTTGTGAGGGATGAAACACATCCCGGCTCAGCTGTTCCTGGCATATGTATATTTTTTGCACAGCCCTACTGCTCCCAAAGCATCTGTGGACGTGTTGAGGATGTGATACAGGCTTGGGTGACGGTGCTCAGAAGCAATCCAAGCATTACATGTCAAGACAGGAATTTTAGTGATGTTTTAGAGGACAGTGCTACCACAATCAATGGGCTACAAAGCAGTTCCCAAGGACTGCTGGGTGCCAGCACGTGCCGGAAAAGCTGAGAAGACAAACACTCAACATTAAATGAAATATAATTAGATGTCATCCTTTAGCAGTTAAAAGTTCATCCCAGAAACCAACAAATTATGTGTGTGTGTGTGTGTGTGTGTGTGTGTGTGTGTGTGTGTGTATGTACAGACAGACACATGTTTACTAACACACAAGAGTTTTTTATTACACTGAGTTTCATTCACCAAGTTCTTAGAAGCAGCTGTGTCTAGATGTGCGTTGACAAGCCTGGCACAGCTGCAGTGGTGGCAACTTAGGAAGCTGAGGCAGGGGGATCTTGAGCCGGAAGCCAGGGTGGAGTAAAGTTCTGTCTCCAAAAAGTACAAGAATAAAAAAAGTGCCCAAAGCTGTCAGTTGAAGGTGATCAATGACTCAGTGGTTTTGCAGGACAGAGGGGCTGGGGAGCTAGGCACTCTCATTGGCTGGGGAGCTAGGCACTCTCATTGGCTGGGGAGCTAGGCACTCTCATTTTACTGCCGTTTCTAGTTCTTCAACAAGCCAGTTGAAGTCCATGTAAGTTTCCACTTTGGTATTTTCAAATGGAGGAGATTATACCTAATGTCAAGGGCTGAAGACGTAAGAGAAGGAGCCCAATCCCAGGGCTGAGCACCAGAGCCCAGCAGGAGCCGGCACTTCCTCAGACTCTTCTTCCTGCTTTTGGGATCTGTTTCCTCCTGCTGGGTTGCCTTGTCCAGCCTTAATAGGAGGGCGGTGCCTAGCCTTACTTGCAGGTTGATGTGGCCTGTTTGGTTGGCCTGCCTTTTTCTGAGGGGAAACAGCAGGAGTGGATTGGGGTGGGGTGGGGAGGGAAGATGGGGAGAGGGACTGGGAGGGGAGGAGGGAGCGGAAACTATGGTCAGGATGTAATATATGAGAGAATAAATAAAACAAAAAGATAATTAAGCATAGAAAGGAAAACAATAGGATTGGTGTTATGTCAAGGTTTTCAGCTATGTACAACCACTTATCCTTCCAAACAGCACTAGGTTCCAGGAACCATCACTGGCATCACTCCGCAGATGAAAGAACTGGACTTTGAGGAGTTTGGGTCACTAAGGAGATTCAAATTGAAGTTTTTATGGTTCTGCTAAAGTACCCTAAGTTTATTTCAAAGTGGCCTCTTATTGCAACCTCTTGCAGAGGAGCAGTTGTTAGGGTTGCCATGGCTACCCCAGGTGTGGAGGAAACCTTTGGGGAGGAGAAAACAGAGTAGGGGCTGTCAAGTTTGTGGAGCATGCCCATGGCCCCTTCCTTTATTACCTCTCACTGCTTAGCTGCTCCATCAGAGATGCCTGCCCTTGGACCAGTTTTCTCTCCGCTTTGGTCTTGGTCACTTTGATTCACCTGCCCTGCGAGCTCCATGACTTCCATTGACCTTGGAGCCAACCCTAAGGGTGATGTCTGGGTACACGGTGGCCTCTAGCCTTCCCTTCACATCCTGTATCTCTATATCTGGGTACAACCCTCCCTGCCTTAGCCCATTCTCACTGGATCCCTTCTCCTGTCAGTACAGAGCCCTCAGCTAGGCCTGGCCAGCCCTTCCAGCCATGAGTAGATGTGAATTTAGGATTAACCTTGTGGTGGCCAAAAGTTAACTCATAACATAATCCATCACGGTGGAGAGCTTTGGACTGCTTAATCTACTCTTTCTATTTACCTGCTTATTTGTGTCTGTCTGTGTGAGCGCCTTTCGCATGCCTGGTGCCTAAGGGGATTAGAAGAGGTCATCAGCTCCCCGGGAACTGGAGTTACAGATGTCTATGCAGTACCATGTAGGTGCTGGGAATCAAACCTGGGTTTCTGCAAGGACAACAACTGTGTTTAACCACAGAGCCATTCCTCTGGTTCCCACGTTTTTGTTTTAAATAGATCTAGTGCTTGGGAGGTGGGGGCAGCAGGACCACAAGGTCAAGCCAACCTGGACTGTACAGTAAGATTGTCTTTCAAAAGCTCAAGGGCTAAGAACACAGTCTATGACAGAGTGCTTGCCTAACCCTAACCTTAACCCTAACCAACCCTAACCCATTGCCTAACCCTAACCCTAACCAACCCTAACCCTAACTAACCCTAGCCCAAACCTTAACCACTAACCCTAACCTTAACCCTTAGCCCTGAGTAACCAACCCCTAATCCTAATCCTAAACAACCCTAACCATAACCCTAGCCCAAGTGCTATCCTTAACCCTAGGCCTAACACTAACCCTAACTCTAACCCTAACCAACCCTAACCCTAACCCTAACCCTACCCTAACCCTAACCCTAGCCCTAGCCCTAACCCTAACCAACCCTAACCCATAGCCTAACCCTAACTAACCCTAGCCCTAACTGTAACCACTAACCTTAACCTTAACCGTTAACCCTGACCCTAACCAACCCTAATCCTAACCAACCCTAACCATAACCATAACCCTAGCCCTAGTGCTATCCCTAACCCTAGCCCTAACCCTAACTATGACACTAACCCTAACCCTAACCCTAACCCTAACCCTGTGTTTAACCACAGAGCCATTCCTCTGGTTCCCACGTTTTTGTTTTAAATAGATCTAGTGCTTGGGAGGTGGGGGCAGCAGGACTACAAGGTCAAGCCAACCCGGACTGTACAGTAAGATTGTCTTTCAAAAGCTCAAGGGCTAAGAACACAGTCTATGACAGAGTGCTTGCCTAACCCTAACCTTAACCCTAACCAACCCTAACCCATTGCCTAACCCTAACCCTAACCAACCCTAACCCTAACTAACCCTAGCCCAAACCTTAACCACTAACCCTAACCTTAACCCTTAGCCCTGAGTAACCAACCCCTAATCCTAATCCTAAACAACCCTAACCATAACCCTAGCCCAAGTGCTATCCTTAACCCTAGGCCTAACACTAACCCTAACTCTAACCCTAACCAACCCTAACCCTAACCCTAACCCTACCCTAACCCTAACCCTAGCCCTAGCCCTAACCCTAACCAACCCTAACCCATAGCCTAACCCTAACTAACCCTAGCCCTAACTGTAACCACTAACCTTAACCTTAACCGTTAACCCTGACCCTAACCAACCCTAATCCTAACCAACCCTAACCATAACCATAACCCTAGCCCTAGTGCTATCCCTAACCCTAGCCCTAACCCTAACTATGACACTAACCCTAACCCTAACCCTAACCCTGACCCTAACCCTAACCCTGACCATGACCCTAACCCTGATCATGACGTTAACCCTAACCCTAACCCCAACCCTAACCCTGACCATGACCCTAACCCCAACCCTAACCCTGACCATGACCCTAACCCCAACCCTAACCCTGACCATGACCCTAACCCTAACCCTAACCCTAACCCTAACCCTAACCCTAACCCTAACCCTTACCCTAACCCTAACCCTAACCCCAACCCTAACCAACTCTAACCCATTGCCCAACGCAGATGTCCTGACCTTCAGGGCAACAGGAGGGCTCTAAGCCCTTGAATCCTTCTGTCTGTGTGACTAACACACATGCTCTCAAGTACACACTCTCAAGAGTGAGTAGACGGCCATGTGAATGGAGGTGCATCAGGCCTGTCATTCAATCGGGGGCCATAAGATCATTCTTTCCTCACGCTGTCCATGTAAAGAGCTCTCTGTCCTCGATGTGACTCTCACGGCTCTTACAGACACAGAGTGTGGCTCCAGCATGCCAGTCATCTGATCCATGTGACCCTCAGGGATTGGTTTCCACTTGAGTGTAGAAGCTGTCTCCAAGCAGGTCCCCCGTGATGGGCTTACTCACTCTAGCAGGAGGTGGAGGTCATGGCACTGTGGCATCAGTGCTGAGATGAGTGACAAACGAGTGTCAGTGTTCAGTGACAGTTCACAGGATGTTTGACCTGTGCCTGGAGAGCTCAGATATAGAATATGATTTTTTTCCAGGGGGTGGGGAGGAGGAGACCAGGGATGGAAACCAGAGCCTCACCCACGGCAAACACTCAGTTCTACCACTGAGCTGAGCTCCCGGCTCCGCCCATCAGCTTCAATACGTGTTCCAAGGTCTTGTCAAAGAGGCACAGGTTTTGATGAAAAGGAATTTCCAAAAGGAAGCTTAATCTCTGCATTCTCTCGCCAGCATGCTACTTTCTGACCCGACTCCCAGGGAAACCGTAATGGCCAAGGACACAAGCATTAGGTCAGACATCAGAGTCCAAATCCAGGCTCTACCAACAATGACAACCCTACCAGGCTTCACTTTCCTCAGACAGCTGTTACCTAACAGGCCAGTTCAGTGGACGCAATGAGACAATCCATGTGCACCACCGAGCACCTGCAATTGATAAGTAATGCAATCGATGTTTACTCTGATTGTTCAGGAAGCAAAAGTCATCTAATGCATTGGCAAGAAGCCACTGATCTGTGGGAAGAACAAAAGGGTTGCTTCTGCGCTGTGGCTCCCAAGCCGTATAAAAGCTTTAAAAGCATATTTGTTTCCTACTCCTTCACATATCGTGTTTTATATACCTAACTTCAAAACTCTTCAAAGATACATGCTTCACGTGCAGCCCTCCATTTGGTGTATTTGGTGGATGTTTGTTGAGTGACTGATGTTGACACAGAAGCAAGGCAGTGCCCATAAGGCGGAGAGGACAAACAGGCTTCGGGGATGAGCAAGTGCAGAGTGGGGTGGAGGGCCCTGGAAGTGCTTAGGTGTAGAAGGAAGTGAGTGGGTGAGGGAGGCCTTCTGTGCGGAGAACGTACTGGGGATGGGAGACTTGCAGGGCATGAGGCACCTCCATCATGTCAGGTACCTGAAATGAACAGTGAAAACCTAGGGATGGTGGGCAAAGAAACAGAACAGGAAAGCGGAGCACCGAGCCTTTCTAGACGTTCTGCCAAGGCCGTTGGCTTGACCTTCACCCTCAAGGTTGTGGGTCACTCCTAATGGAATACATATTCTCTTTCACTTCGAGTGATGGGGGCGGGTAGAGACCAGAGGCGAGGGTGTGCTTAGGGGAATGGGGCAGCTTTTATGGAGAGGCTGTGGGCAGTTCTTCTAGGGAAGAATGGGAGGAAGCAAGCGCACAGAAACAATTGTAGAGTGGCATCATCATAATTTGGGATTGCTGGGGATGCAAGGCGAAGTGCAGCGAGGAACAGGGCTGATTCTGAGGTACCCGGGTCAGTCAGCAGAGTGTTCATAGTAGCCAGCTAAGGGGCTTTGGAATAAAATATCAGGTTTGTGTGTGTGTGTGTGTGTGTGTGTGTGTGTGTGTGTGTGTGTGTGTGTGTGTGTGTTTGAGACAAGGTAGTAGCCCATCCCTCACAAAGCATGTCCAAACAGAAAGCTGCACAGGCCTAGCACTGTCGTAGCCAAGCTCCCTTGTCATTTAGAAAGGAGAAAGAGGGCTTTAAAGCCATCACTGAGAGAGTAAAGAAAGTCTGCCATTGCCCCAGATGTCAGGCCAGTCCTTCCCTGACAGATCTAGTTCAGCCTCCTCTCTTTGACGGACAGCCTGGATGGAGTAAGTGGGGGAGAGTGAGCGTGCAGAAGGACAGACAGACAAAGTCAGGGGCTTCAGATCCACAAACTGCTCTTTCACGCATTCAATTCAGATGCAGGTCTGAGTACCAGGTAGGCACGACTGGAGAAATTCAAGATTCATTTGCGAGACGGCCAGAAGGTTAGTAAGTATGTGGATTTCAAGCCTGCAAGTCTCGGTGCGGACCACTTTCATAAAATGCCTACTCTTTTTTATAAATCATATTTCTTTAGAGTGAGTCATGTTATATTTTTAGGGGGATGTTTTAAACAACAGGAAGGGAAACAAAGGTTGTATGTAATATACGAGAGGAAAAAATTTAAAAAAGAAAAAAGAAAAGAAAGGAAAAAAGAAAGAAATGTGCTTTGTTTTCACTTGGAATTCAGTTAAGTGGGAAAGAAGGCCACACATTTCCTTGCAGAGCATCAGCGTGACCATCCCGACACACAGAGGGCTTTGGAGAGCTATCACTTGACAGTATACCTTGGGAGATGTGAGTGATGTCAGCGGAGAGTGAGTGGGTGTCCCCCGGCTGACTTCCTCTGTTTCCTCTCTCTGCCAGGACCTTCCCAGTCCAAACCTGTAATCCCCGCCCAGGCAATTCCAAGTCTGGGTGTTTCTTAAGCAAACAGAGTGAGCCGTGCCAGTGACAGCGGTTGCCACTTTCAGGAGCCTTTCTCCAGGGCAAGCCCACCTCCTGCTTCTTCTGACTCACCCTCACCAACTCCTTGACTTTGCCTCTTTCAGCTCCCGAAACCTGGATCTCTGTGTCCAGCGCCACATATGTGTGTAAATAGTGCCTTACCACACTGTGTGTTTTCTATCGATGCACTTTGCTGAGGCACAGCACTGTCGTAAGTGCAGTCGCACTGTCCTGCCTTTTCTCTGGGATGTTTTTTGGTGACTGGGAGATCTATCGGCTGCTTCCCTGTGTAAGTGTGTCCTCACGTCTTCCCTGTGTAAGTGAGTCCTCATGTCTTCCCTGTATAAGTGTGTCCTCATGTCTTCCCTGTGTAAGTGAGTCCTCATGTCTTCCCTGTGTAAGTGTGTCCTCATGTCTGTTCCTGTCCCTAAGCCCGAGTCCAGGGAACTGGAGACAGGTGTCCGATAAGTGCTGTGAAATGTGGAGCAATGCCTCCGATATGAATATATCCAAGTCCAAGGTTATCTTTTTTTTTTTTTTAAAGCTGTAAGCAGAGGAGAGCTGGCTCAGCAATTAAGAGCAGTTGACCTTCCTTTGAAGGGCCTGGCTTTGATTCTCAGTGCCCATATCAGGTGGCTCACAGTTGTCTTTTGGTCCAGCTCCAGGGTGTCCAATATCCTCTTTTGGATCCCAGGAGCATCCACACTCATATATGCTCTTAACACATACATACACACATACAAATAAATATCATTATGTTCTGCATGCCAAGGCCCTGAGCAGAGAAGGGCTAAGTGACGGGCCCGGGGTTTGTAACTGAGTTTCATGCTTAGGCACCGTGATTGCAGAACACGGATTCTTGCCCCTTCGTGTTGCTCTTTTCCATCTGCTCAGGCCTTACTGCTTTGTTGGACATGTAGATTTTCTGCACAGCCTAGCTTGGCCTTGAACTAAAGTCTTTTTGCCTCAGTCTCCCAAGTGCTATTCTATTCTGCATATTTAAGAAGGTGGTGAAAGCGTTCAAACCACAGTACCTCTTTTTTCTCTCTCTCTTCCCTGTCTCTCACCCTCTCTCTCCCTCCCCCCTTTCTGTCTCTCTGTCTCTGTCTCTCTCTCTCCCTTTCCCCCTCTCTCCCTCCCTCTTTTTCTCTCTCTTCCCCCTCCCCATCTCTCCCTCCCTATCCCTTCTCCCCTCCCCCCTCCCCTCCCCCACCTACCCCCTCTCTCATATTTATGAATGTGCAGCTAGCTACCCTATGGGGCCAGGCCTTGATGGAGGTTTCTGGGTGGTGAGCCATGTGCCTCAGTCCTCAGTGCTGCCTCACAGGTTCTGTGACTGAGCAATGGAATCACCTGTTGAAAGGGTATGTATGCCCCATTATCCCCCAGCCCCTGACTGTGCATTTACTGCAGACATAAGAGACTCAGGGTTTTGAAATCTCATCAGCTTAGACTCATTATTAAGCTTTTGCACTTGTGTGGCCCCCTAGGCCCTAACCTTTCCCCATAGCTCACAGTGGCTGTACAAAATAGAGTCCACCCAGGGACACTGCACTGGCCTGTGTAGAGGAAACCCAGATTATCTGTAATATTAACCTTATACTGTCCATAAGTGTGTTCTCAAAAATTCAAATTATACAAGTCATTCAGAGTATACATATTGACCAGACTAATATGCTCTTAAATGCTTGTAAATTTAGCAATTCACCTCTAGAATCAATTTGTGCTTGAAAACTTAGCCTGAAGCCAGGCATAGTGGTATACACACGGAAGAAAAGAAAGAAAGAAAGAAAGAAAGAAAGGAAGGAAGAAAGAAAGAAAGGAAGGAAGAAAGAAAGAAAGGAAGGAAGAAAGGTAAACTTACCCTGAGGCAAAAGGCAGGCCACCCACTATCACTATGGCCAACTGTGTGCTAGAAAAATCCAGCCTTCCTCTTCCCCGCTTCCCACCATATAACTGCCTCAGTTTCTAAACAGAGAGTGGCTTTTACAGAGGCCCCCTCTCCAGCACCTGCCCCCCTCTAATAAAAAGCAGCACTTTTTTTTAAGTGCTAAAAAAACTATGCTAAAAACTAAGCCAGGTGTAGTGGTGCATGCCTTTAATCCCAGCACTCGGGAGGCAGAGGCAGGTGGATCGATGTGAGTTTGAGGCCAGCCTGGTCTACAAAGTGAGTCTAGGACAGCCACGGCTACATGGAGAGACCCTGTCTCGGAAAAACAAACAAACAAGCAAAACAATAACAACAAAACAAAAACAACAACACCTATGTTAGAGCCATGGCATCAATTTGTATAACGTGGCTGAAAGTGTGGCTAAAGGAAAATAGTGTTAACACAAAAGGGAAAGGCTGGAAATTTAACAGCCTCTCTAAAGAAGTTAGTACCAAAATAGTAACTTAAGTCCAAAAATAAAACATGAAGAAATAATAAAAACAAAGTCATTAATTAAAATGGAAAACAAATGTGGAATATACATCAGTACAGCTAGTTCTTTGAAAGGGTGATGCTGGAATCACTGCAGATTCATTTTTCTGCCAGAGGCTCCAGGTCCCAGGTGAGAGCTGGGGCGACAACCATGCAACACGAGTCACGCTCTGTATGCTGCAGTGGCTTGTTAAGTGTCTTCTTACAGTTCCCTTCTGTGTTAATATGCTAATTACTTTCCTCATCACCATGACACAACACCTGACAAAAGCAACTTCACCTAGAAACCTACAAGAAGAACATTATGACGGGCAGATCTGGGCCCAGGGGTCCTGCTCAAACTATGGCACCAGCCAAGGACGATATGGCAGTAAACTTCGAACCCCTACCCAGATCTACTAATGGACAGGACATTCTCCACAGTTGAGTGGAGAGTGGGGACTGACTTTCACGTGAACTCTGGTGCCTCATATTTGACCATGTCCCCTGGATGGGGAGGCCTGGTGGCACTCAGAGGAAGGGCAGAAGGCTACCAAGAAGAGACTTGATACCCTATGAGCATATACAGGGGGAGGTAATCCCCCTCAGTCACAGTCATAGGGGAGGGGAATAAGAGGAAAATGGGAGGGAGGGAGGAATGGGAGGATACAAGGAATGGGATAACAATTGAGATCTAATATGAATAAATTAATAAAATATTAAAAATAAAATAGAAGAGGCAGAGTTCTTGGTCTGCATGTTCAGAGATGGGGAAAGCATAGGAGCAAGAGTGTGGGGCAGGTGATCACACCTGGATCACTGCATGGGACCATCCGTGTTCAGATGGGGCTCACTTGCTCTGTTAAACACTCCCCTGTAGACACTCAGAGGCCATGTTAACAATAAAGATGGACCACAACATTTCCAATTTTTTCTTAGACAGGACATCACTACGTCACCCTGGTTGACCTGGCCTTCTCTATGTAGACCAGGCTGGCCTCAAACTCATAGAGATCTACCTGCCTCTGTCTTCTAAGGGCTAGAATCAAAGGTGTGTGCCACCATGCAAGCTCTTCAGTTTTGAAGCAATGTTATTAGGGGCACACATCTTTAGAATTATTATATTTTCCTGGAAGACTACATTTTTTATGACTATGAATATTACATTCATTTTTATTAATGTTTCTTGCCTTAAACTTCAGCTGCTTGATATTAGAGTAACCACATATAATCATATGACCATATATGGTTATAGAGAAGAACTATACAGCCTTTGGTTACAGTTCCTGGTTTAACTCTTTCTCTGTATTTCCAGTTTCTCTGTGTCTCATTTTGGGGCACACATCTTATCAGCTGCACAGTTGTCTCAGGTTTGTTGTGTTCACGCCAGTTGGCTTTCTTTTTCTTCTCTTCTCTTCTCTTCTCTTCTCTTCTCTTCTCTTCTCTTCTCTTTTCTCTCTCCCCCTTTCTCTCTTTTTTCTTTCTGTCTCTCTTTCTCTCTCCCTCTCCCTCTCTCTCTCTCCCCCTTTCTTTCTTTCTTTTTCGCCTCTCTTTCCTTTTCTCTTTCCCTCTCATTCCTTGCTTTTTTTTTTTTTTTAAGTCAGGGTTTTTCTTACCCTGTAGCCCAGGCTGTCCTGGGATGCACTGTAGAGCCCAGGCTAGCCCAAACGTCAGTGGCTGTCTTACACTAGAGCTATACTGACAGATGTGAGCTGCAGTGCCAGGCTCAGTGCCAGGCTCGAAGCGCCCGTAGCTTCTGCTGAGACTATACAGACACTGCTCTGTACTTACTACTTATCCTCTGAAAATATGTGACTATTTTCCACTTTCTCAAGTTTTATGTTGATGTACAGAACTGTGGTGCCTTCTGAGTTTATCCTACTTAAGTTATGGAGTATTTTGGGGCTTTCCTTCATGGTTTTTGTGAATTTTAAAAAATAAAATTTTTTTACACATTTTGTGTTAGTTCTTTAGTGTCTTTAGTTAGATAAGCTTTTCTCAATCTGTGGGTTATGACCCTTTGGAGGTTGAATGATCATTGCACAGAGACTACAGGAAAACACAGATACTTATATTACAATTCATAACAGCATGAAAATTACACTTATAAAGTAGCAATGAAATAATTTTATAGTTGGGGAGGTCACCACAACATGAAGAACTGTATTAAAGGTAGAAACATTAGGAAAGGTGAGAATGGTTGAGTTGAACAGTGCCTCTTAGACCTTATTTGAGTCTTGTTATATCACCTGTCCTTTTTTGGAGGTTTTTTTCCCCTGTGTTTTGACCAACCTGTCTTCCAGATCACTAAATTGGCTTCTTAATGTCCTTCTATTGATCTGGTATTGGTTGGACCTCTAGGATCCTAAGAAATAAATAATTCTAATGCCCTTTGTTACAAATATCTTCACATTGAAGACAGTTTTTTAATGCAAAATGAGCCAGATAAGGAATCATAAGAGTTTTGTTGAGGGCTGGAGAGATGGCTCAGAGGTTAAGAGCACTGTCTGCTCTTCCAGAGGTCCTGAGTTCAATTCCCAGCAACCACATGGTGGCTCACAACCGTCTATAATGAGATCTAGTGCCCTCTTCTGACCTGCAGGTGGACATGCAGGCAGAACATTGTATACATAGTAATAAATAAATAAATCTTAAAAAAAAAAAGAGTATTGTTGAAATCTAAGTTCTGCTCATGAACATGGATAGTGTGACACGCACTCACCCCATACTCATCAGCAGGACGGGGACGTGAGGCTCTGAGGTTAAGCCAGGTGCTCAACATCATGTACCTGTGAAGTGGTGGGCCTGGGCGTGAGTTCAGCTTGTCCAGGGCTGAGTCCAGCCTTGGGGCGTGTGCCTTACAGCATAACTGTAGGCTTACGGGACCTGCAGGCAGCTGGACTCCAAAGTCTAGTCTCATGAATTTTGATCCAATCACATGCTCTGCACGTGGAACCTGTGTGAGTCTGTCATCCGACAGCACCATCTTCTTTCCTGGCCTCTTCTTTTGATGTTGATTTCTTCCCTCTCCTTCTCCTTTCCTTCCCTTTCTTCTGTCAGTTACCATCCATTGCCTACATATCATTTACTACCCGTTTAACTTAAATGCAGCTATATTCCTCCCGTTAATTTGAAACTGCAGGCTAAATCAGCCGTCACTGTAGTATTTCAAAATGATCTTCACCATTGAACATATTATCCCCTTGAACCTCGAGACATCCACAATGTTGACAAGTGTCGGTGTTTTAAACACCACCACTAAGCCTGTTGATGAGTGACATAGGCAGGGCCACGTGTGTGGACCAGCAGCAATGCCAGTGTGCTGCTAAGAAACCAGACGGTCCTATTTTTCTAAACCACACATCCCACGTAAGCCACAATTGCATTTACCAGGCACACCTCATTTCCTAATGAACATAGTCTCGCTGGTTTGTCACAGCAGACTGGTTCTGAGGAAGCACAAAATCCTCCTCTCTGTTGTTCATAAACCATGATTAGTGGTTTATTCTAGAGTTTTCCAAGGATTGACATCAAGAATTTATTTCGACTAGGTGATAGTTCCCGGAATCTAGGCTTTCTCCAGTTTCACAATCAAAAACTATTTTCCAGGCTCCTGGCACTTCTTTGTTCATCACGACCTCTCCCTTGCCAGCGGGATTCCCTGCACAAGTTGCATAACCACATGCCTGGTATTGCAGCGTTTCCAGCTATGACCAGTCCGGGCAGAAGACGTGAGCTCGAGGGACTTGTGGGACTGTACCTAGGGTCATCAACCTAAATTCTTGCTTTTAAAAGAATCTTTTACTTCTATTTGTGTGTGTGTGGTGTGTGTGGTGCTAACATGTATATATACACATTTGCACATGTGTGTGTGCCTATGTGCACATACGTGTGGAGGCTGGAGGAGGATGGTCTTCCTTCCTTGTTCACGCTCCATCTTATTCGCTGATGCAGTCAGACCTAGCTAAACTGGCTAATCCATCTAAGCGCCTTACTTTGGGCATGATTCTGTGTCTCGGGGCCCCAGAGGGCAGCCATGCCAGCTTACTTTCTCATCTGGGTGCTGAAGATCCAGCCTCCAGTCTACACACACACACACGGGGAGACTCTCCTACCCTTACTTTTGTTTTCTGGGCCAGGGCTTCTCTGTGTAGCCTTGCTTGTGTCCTGGGCTCACTTTGTAGACCAGGCTAGCCTCGAACTCACAGCGATCTGCCTGCCTCTGCCTCCTAGAGTGCTAGGATTAAAGGCGTGCGCCACCACACATGGCTGTACTCTTAAATTCTTGTCTTGATGTGTCATTTGTCAGTTGCGCGACCTGCAGTAAATTGCTCAGTCTCGGTAGCCTCTGTTCCCTCATCTGCAAATGGGAATAAGATCTCAAAGGGGCTTCATGACTCCAGTTATGAGCTATGCTAGTGTCTGGAATAACATAAGCTTCAAAAATCTGAAGTTTCCCAAATGAGTTTTCTACCTTGGATTCTAATTTATTCTTTCTGTTTAAAAACAACACTCAGACAAGAATTCAGTTCCTTAAACCCACACTGGACAAATCACAACCACCTGTAACTCCTGCTTCAGAGGATCCAAAGGCACCTGCGTTCACACACACACACACACACACACACACACACACACACACACACACACAGACTTAAACCCTTAAAAATACCCCCTCAGAATTTGGAAACGACTCTTTCTGCTGAAGAAGACAGAGGAGGAAGACATTGAGGACACAAAAAGTGAGGTGTCATGTGACAGTGGCTCATTAAACTGACTTTATAACCTTGAGCAAGTCAGGTGATTTATATATATATATATATGATCAATATAAACTCTTTATCACAATATTTCAAGCACACACCTTGCCACAAAAGTGCGTCTTAGCAGAACCCCTTGGCATCAGTGTGTCGACGGGGACTGTTAACTTCGATTCCAGCCATGGCCTGTGGTCTCCCGCTCCCCACTTCCCTGTTTCACTGTTTCAGACTTCTGGGATATGACTCCATCCCGGCACTAATGATGAGAACTGACTGCATAATAACACTGTGTCAACATGTTATAGAAATTATAGACATAATTATGTTACACTTTGCAAACCAATGTGCTTTTCATAAAAGAGATTGGGTTTCAGATGGAAAACACAACAATTACTCTTTCCCCCAAATAACGAAGGAAACCATTCCATCTACATAGGAAATAGCTACTTATCACTTGTGATTTATTTGGAAAAATATTATATTCTTTATTTTTAAAATACTACTAATAATTTTATTTCTGTTGTGCTTATTTTTTATTCTGAAGACAATCTTGAACCTCTACATAAAGCATTTTCTGATGTAAGTATACTGAAAGAGAGATGCTTGCCCCTCTTTTGGGGATAGGTTTTATTAGATAAATTTCGCTTATTCTTTCACTTGCACTGTGTATCCTGTCTTAACCTATTTTACTCTGCTGCAATAGAATAAATGACGCTGGAAGTAGAGATTAAGTGGGTCAATGGGGAGAGGAGAATGAATGTGAGCAAAGTGTGATGAAACATATGAAGGAAATGCCATAATAAAATCCATCACTCGGTATGTTAATCCAAAAGATTAATTTTACAAGCAGAAATGAGGTTTGACTGGTTGATTCCAGTTGATAGGAGGTCCAGACAGTACAGTGACAACATCCAGAGAGGTGTCATAATATGGTGGGGGAGCAGAAGGGAAAGTGAGGAGGCGCAGGAGAGGCCAAGCATACAAGGTGGGGTGGCTTTAAACTGACTTTCTCTCTTGTACGGTACCTGTGCGCCGATAGATAAAACACACTGCAGAGGGAGAAATGCTAATTTCTTCATGGTTGTAGTCATGATAGAATGTTCTGCCAAGGTTAACAGAGCCCCCAGAAAGTGACTTCTAGATTATGGATACCTTACCCCACCCCGACCTCTCTCAGGTTTTGTTTTTGTTTCTGTTTTTGAGACAGGGTTTTTATGTGTAGCCGTGGCTGTCCTGGACTTGCTTTGTAGACCAGACTGGCCTCACACTCATAGAGATCCACCTGCCTCTGCCTCCTGAGTGCTGGGATTAAAGGCATGTGTCACCAGATCTGCTTCTGGACGTCTCAAGAGCTTTTTGGAGAAGTTTTCCTCTGTGTATCAGTTCTTATGTCTGAGTTTTACCATAGACATTACCATTACCATACAATGGCATTACCATACAATGGCAACACACATCTTAATATGAAGATTCGCTGACGTGGCTCAGCAGATAAAGTGTGTCACTGTCTTAGGGCTTCTATTGCTGCAATGAAGCATCATGACCAAAAAGCAATTTGGGGAGGAAAGGGTTTATTTTTCTTATACTTATCATGGAAGGAAGTCAGTATAAGAACTCAAACAGGGCAGGAACTTGGAGTCAGGAGCTGATATAGAGGCCATGGGGGGGGGGTGCTGCTTACTGGCTTGCTCCTCATGGATCGAACTCAGGACCACCAGCCCAGGGATAGTACCACCCACAATGGCCTGGGCCCTCCTTCATCAATAAATAATTATGAAAATGTCTTACAGCCAGATCTTATGAAGGTATTTTTTCTTTCAATTAAGGTTCCCTCTTTTCAGGTAACTGTAGCTTGTGTGTCAGTTGACAAAAGATTAAACCCATACAACCACCAAGACTGGTGACTTCAGTTCTGTCCCCAGGACCCACATGGTAGAAGGAAGGAATTCCTAAGTCTCCTAAGCTGCCCTTTGACTTCTATGTACGTGTATGGCATCTGCACACCTATATTCCTACACACACACACACACACACACACACACACACACACACACACACACACACACACACCACAGAGTAAATAAATATATGTAAGATAAAGATATACATAAAGATATGCATAAAATCTCCCATAACTCATGATCTCTCCCTCTCTCTCTCTCTCTCTCTCTCTCTCTCTCTCTCTCTCTCTCTCTCTCTCTGCATATTCTGCCCAACTGTGCACACTATACATTCTTCATCTCACTCTGCCTTAACTTCCTCTCACCCATCTACCAAAACGACTTTTAACAGGCTCCCCAGCGACTTCCAACCTCCCAACCTAATGGGCACCTTTGAATTTGTGTCTTATTCTTGAACCCTTTGGAGTGTTGGAACCAATTGCTATTCCCTGCTTAGCAGATCTTCGATCTTTCACCGCCTTTCCACAGGGAACAGATACCAACTTCCATTCATCACCCTGGAGAGCTGGGAAGAATACATGGCATAACTTCTAGAGTGCCAGAGCGCCATCCCATTTCCCCTGGACAGCTGCTGAACCTCCTAGCTCTGTCTTATTCAGTCACCTCACTGTTACAGGGTCTGTGCTGGCTCCGCTTTTTTTTTAATGTCAACTTGATACAAGGTGAGGTCTTTTGGGAAGAAGAAATCTTAGTCAAGAAAGTGTCTCCTCAGGATTGACCTAGAGGCAAGTCTCTAGGGAATTTTCTTGATTGATGATTTTTGTGGATCCAATCCACTGTGGATGGTGCCACCCTGGGCAGGTGACCCTGGTCTATAAGAAGGCAGGCTGAGCAGCCATGGAGAGCAAACCAGCAAGCAGAACTTCTCTCTTGCCTCTGTATCGGCTCCTGTGATGGACTTATAAACTATAAGATGAAATAAACCGTATCTTCTCCAAGTTTTTACTCTTGGTATATTATCCTAGAAATACAGGCTGTAACTTTTTTTTTTTTGAGACAAGGTTTCTCTGTGTAGCCTTGGCTGTCCTGGACTCACTTTGTAACTTTGTAGACCAGGCTGTCCTCAAACTCACAGAGATCCGCCTGCCTCTGGCTCCCGAGTGCTGGGATTACATGTGTGTGCCACCATGCCAGGCTCTAAGACAGGATCTTTAAAATGCCAACAGGTGGTACAGGGCAGCGACCTCTTGAGAGGGGAAGCAATGAGAATCCTACAAATGATTTCCCCGGGCATGCCCAGGTCATATTAGCATTTCACCCATTTGTGTCCCCTTCCACTAGCATGTGATTCCAGGAGGGACAGGGACTTGAGTGTCTGATCCAAATCCGTAGCCAAGCACCGGCCCATTTTTAGCATCCAGTGCATTTTCTGGTTGGTATAAATACGTAAGTGGGTCTTCGGTAATTTCTGGCCCCCCTCCATTGCCTGTGTCCTATGTATTTTCACTGTAAGTTACATCGAAGTTACCAATTTCTTTCCACTACCCTACACACACACACACACACACACACACACACACACACACACACACACACACACACTACCTAGCTCAATTTGCCCATTATTTGTATTTATTTTTGATAAAAAATATATTGTATGAGAAAAAATTTAAATAAAAGAACATTTTATAACCAAAAAAATACATACCCTGAATTGGTTCTTTAAACATCAATTTCCTCCTACAACTCTGCATTAGAAAGCATCAGTGGTTTGTCAGGGTTAGTAAGAAGAGACCATTTCACTCCAGGCCTCACAGCATCTGTGACTGTGCACGAAACCTGCACAAGTGCAAGGCAGTCAACACTGCAGCATGGATGGGAGAGGGAACTCATGGGTCACTACTTTTTTTAATTCTTTTATTTTTTGAGATAAGGTCTCTCTGTGTAGCCCTGGCTGTCCTGGACTTGCTTTGTAGACCAGGCTGGCCTCGAACCCACAGCGATGCACCTGCCTCTGCCTTCTGAGTGCTGGGATTAAAGGCCAGCACACCTGGCTGGATCCCCACTCTTAATGGAGAGGAACAGTAAACAGTTTCTGGCTGCTGGGGAGGGGGGGAGACAGTTGTCAGTTTTGCTGGTTTTTGTTTGTTTGTTTTTAGGGGTGTGGTCTTTGTTAGGTTGATCATGCCCCAGTGGATGGCTCCACACTCATGTGCAATGTGTGACATTAATTAAATATAGTTAAGCATAAAAGAGAAAGAACATAAAGCTTAGAGTGTGTAGAAGTGGAACTGGAGAGGGAGAGTAGGCACAAATATGAAAAAAATATATTGATACATGTATGACACTGCTAAAGAATAAATTAAAGATTATAGTTAAAAAAAATAATGAAAGTGAAAAAAAAGGACAAAATGTCCCCCCCAAAATGACTCCAAAATCATAAAAATAAAACAGCAAACTAAAGAACCAAAGCAAAGCAAAACAAAACAAAGAAAAAAAAAGCAAAAACAAAACAAAACAAAACACAACAAAAAAAAAATCCTGCAAGAGGGCAGCCCTTTAGAGCTCATCTGCTCTGCCTCTAGCTCTGTCCTCCCACTGCACTGGACACCACGGGATTCAGCTGGCAGCTCACAATGGCTTTCATCTCTCAGCTGTATTGGTACAGATTTCACATTCATTTGCTATAATGGAGATTACCCACTAAAATATAACTAACAAATCACTGTAGCGGTGACAACTCTGAGCCCAGTGATAGGCACAAATAGAAGAAAGGTGTCTATCATTGACAATGGGAAAAATGAGAATTTACCTGTAAGAGTTCATTGCTATCTCTCTGACTCCTAAGGGAGACGAATGTCTTGCTCTGAATACAGGCCTTGGGTTTTTCAAGCACAGTTGTGATGGAGGCGAATTCCTCACCTACAGGCATTTTCTATGAGCGTCACAAGACAGCACGCTAACAGCCTTGCATTGACTATTGAGCCTGCTATGTTTTGTTGTTTGGCTTTTGGGCGGACTTTCTCCAAACACAGCGTCCTGTTCAAACACATGTTCTTACTTCTCTGGACTCTTTTATTGTTCTGTGTAATTTAGCACATTGTTTTTTCAGGTAACGAATAAGCCTGTTGTGTGTTTAATCAGTGTGAACTGATTTTGTAATTGTTGAATCACATATATTAAAGTGGCAAAATGCATCAGTGGCTTTGCAACTTTCAGGCCCAGACTGGAACATAAATATCTATCTTTTTTTTTCTTTTTCTTTTTTTTGTTTTTCGAGACAGGGTTTCTCTGTGTAGCCTTGGCCATCCTGGACTCACTTTGTAGACCAGGCTGGCCTTGAACTCACAGCAATCGCCTGCCTCTGCCTCCCGAGTGCTGGGATTAAAGGCGTATAAATATCTATTTTAAGAGTAGGTACTCTTGGAAGTCAGGGCTGTAATCCCAGATACTTGGAGCAATGAAGCAGAAGTTTTCTTATAATAATAGATAATCCCAGCATTCGACTCAGGAGCCAGATGCTTGAGTGAAAACCTGACAGCTCAGAGAGGCAGAGAAAGCACCCAGCTGACCTTTCTACTCAGCTCACATCCCTGAAGGAAAAAGCTCCTTCTCCATGCTGTTTTAAATACCCTTTTCAATGCATCCCCTTTCTATTTGAGCCATGTCAGCTGATCCTTGCTCTGCCCCTTGACCTGTGGTTAACTTTATTTAATCCTGTTTACAGAAGCTCTTAGATAAAGGTGTGTGCTAGGGCTGAGCCACACCACAAGTACTTGTCTACAGTAAACAGAAAGCTCTAGGATCAAAGACTTAGCCACACCACAATTAGAAACAGGCTTTTACAGTTCACAGTTTCAGGGTTCACAATGGGATTAAATATCCTACAATATTCCCCCCCCCCCTTCTGTCTAAATAAAAGACTCTTTCTCTAACATCAATAAACTATGTACTGTCTGGTAAAAATTACATTCACAATGTGCAACCCATTAGTATTTGGCAACCTTGGAGAAAGCACTCTATTATCTGTCCTAGCAAGGTGAGTCCCAAGTTCTGTTCCTAAAGCACTTTCTATTATAACTTGCACTTACCAACCTAAAAACATCTTTTTGGATCTTAAAACATTTTCTTAAATCCTAAACAACTTAATCTTCACTGTGAGGCTATAACTATCTAGTCTTCAACCCCATCAGAGACCTGAAAAGGACAAATATTATCTGCATTAACAGGAAGTGCAGAGCAAGCAGCTTCCAAAACTATAGAAATGACAGAGACTGCTGGCCACTTGGACGGTCATCCAAGATTCCTCTGCAATGCTGGAGCACCCATCTCTTTGGATTACTGGCCCAGAATATCTGTCATATTTTTCTGTGAAACAGGAATCATGAAGGACTTCTCTACCTTGTGCTGGCAGAGTCTGGCAGTCTCTGCTTTCTCTGTGTCCTGCTTATGAACAGCATACCATCCGCAGGTGAAGCAAGGGCAGTTTCTTGCCCAGTAGCACCTTGCCACATTTGAATCAAACTCAATAAGGAGGTTCGTTGATGTTCATCATCTTCTTTGAAGTAGTACTGGGGTGCTGTCGGGAGCTGACGTGCTTCTCTGTCAAAAACATCTTCAATAAAAACATCTTTAAATGCCATATTCTGTAGATCTCTGAGGTTTTTAAAGAGTACCTATCTATCTCAGTATACTTTAATAGGCGAGTGTTACTTGTCTCTAGCTGTTTACTCTCTGATTAACTGAGAAAACACGCTATTGACCTAACAACGGATCCTGGGAAATATCAATGTGTCTGGCCTGATTTTGTTGTCTTATGGCCCTAGCTTCCTCTTTTCACCACTTTCACCATTGTAACTAAGGACCAGCTTTCAATACTGCTGTTGCCAAGCCTTTCCAGTCTTGGGGAATAGTTTTGTTCTGAGTTGCCCATGAATTTAATATCTATTTCCTATAGGATGAATGTATACCATAGGAAACAATCACTTCCTTAAATCTCAAATCTGTCTATAGGATTCCATTTAAACTTCTCCATAACTTGGGGGTACTTACTGTCTCCTGGTATGTCTTGTATAGTAACTGGATAGACTAACAACCTTGGGACACCTCTTTAAGTTTCATTATGTGGTGTCATGGTAGGCTTTTGCCTAAATTCCTCTGTTTCTGTGAGTTTTTCTTATTCTCATTTATAGGTCTTTCTAAGACTTGTCTACATTCCTCTGTCTGTGATTTTTTTCTTATTCTCATTTATAGATATTTCTGAGGCATGTCTAAATTCCTGTAAATATTTATAAGGCTTGTATCTTATTGATCCATTTTTAAAATATTTTTCCTTTTTATGTATCTCTAAAGAATTTTTTCTTGGAGCAGGTGCAGAAAGCCTATTAAGGGCAAAATGTAAAATATCCAAACAATAATCATCACAAAGCAGTATTGAAATAATTTAAGTTAAGCCACTTAGCCTTTTATGTTCTGCTTCTATTTTCAAGCCATCTAGCATAACACTATACAGGGTCCTAAAGATTTCTATTATGGTACTTCCTACCCTTAACTCTCTCCTTGTGGACTTCCCAGATGACTTCCCAAATCTGATGAAGTTATTTCTCTGTCTGTGTGGGCATGCCACGTTTTGGAGTACCAAAATGTTGTTTTAAAGAAGAAAATCCCAAATGTTTGATTTACCAATAAAGACTCAGGAGCCAGATGCTGGGGTGAAAACCTGCTACCTCAGAGAGGCAGAGAAAGCACCCAGCTGACCCTCCTCCTCAGGTCCCAGAAGGAAGAAGCCCCTTCTCCTTCTCCATGCTGTCTTAAAAAACCCTTATCTCAATGTCCCTCCTTTCTGCTTGACCCCTGTCACCTGGTTTCTTGTTCTGCCTCTTGACCTACAGTTAACTTTACTTAATCCTATTTACAGAAGCTCTTGGATTAAAGGTGTGTGCTAGGGCTGAGCCACACCACAAGTACTTGTTTACAGTAAACAGAAAGTGCTAGGATCAAAGGTTGGGCCATACCACAATTAGAAACAGGCTTTTACAGTTCATAATCTCAGGTACATAATGGGACCAAATATCCTGCAACACAGGAGAACATCTTCCCCACCCACCCCCACTGGTTTTTTTGAAACAGGGTTTCTCTGTGTAGCCCTGACTGTTTTGTTATTGTTGTCATTGTTTTTTGTTTGTTTGTTTTTTGGGACAAAGTTTCTTTGTGTAGTCTTGGTTGTCCTGGACTCACTTTGTAGACCAGGCTGGCCTCGAACTCACAGAGATCTGCCTACCTCTGCCTCTTGAATGCTGGGATTAAAGGTGCACGCCATCGTACCTGACTGTAGCCCTGGATGTTATGGAACTACTTTGTAGACCAAGTTAGCCTGGAATTTACAGCAATCTGTCTGCCTCTGATTTCCTAAGTGCTGGGATTAAAGGAGTGTGCCACCACACCCAACTTGGGATCTCAAATTCAAGGCCAGATTAGGTAATTTAGTAATATCATGTCTTAAAAAGTAAAACATATGATGGGACTATAGCTCTACAGTAAAGCTCTTGTGTGAGGTCCCATTATAAAATAAATAAATATTAAAGAGAGAGAGAGAGAGAGAGAAACAAAGAAATGAATGCTTTGATGAGAAATATCATGGTGGAATAGAGTCATACAGTATTGGCTTTAGAAATTATGAGGAAGTACCTGGTCGAGACCATGATTACTGAGATGCAATGGAGAGAAGAAAAAATTCTAACACTATAATTAGAATGAGAAACTTCACATTTATAGAATCACACCTTACATATCTTTGAAGTATGTACCATCTCTTACATGACTAGATAGGCAAGAAATCCAGTATTTCTTTCTTATCCTCTTTCTCTTTTGTATGGACAGTGACTCCTCATGCTGGTCCCAGAACTTAGGGACCCCCTTGAAGCTGGAAGACCCCTCTTGCTGAGGACCGGTAACACAGCACTGCTGTGTTTTTGTTTACAAAGACAAGCGTGTGCGCTCACTCAACCAGTGTGGGTTGTTCTTTGAAAGATAAAGGTATTGGATGACTACTGACTTGCCCTTTTCCTACCTTCCCCCTTCCCTCCCTACCCTTTACTCATGATGGCCCAGCTTGCACTTACTACATCTGTAACCCACAGGCCTCACTTCTGGATCTTGCTGAGGTAATCTCAGGAGATGGCCTTGGGCCACCTCTCCCTATGGCCACTTGGATCCAGAGAGGCCATAACCCCTAGGTGCTCAACCCGTTCCCTTCCAGGACCAAGAGCCTGCCCAGAAGATAGGCTCTTACTCTGATTTGACAGCTCAAGGAACCAAGTCTTTTGAAAACTTCAAGTGTGTTCTGTCTTTGGTCTTGCCCTGAGAAGTTCAGAGATGTTGAGTGTGAGTCTCCTAATTCACTGTACAGAATCCATTAATTGTGTGCGTTTCTTTATTCTGACTTTAAGTCATGAACCCATGATCACCCATGGAGAAAGGTGGCACAGAGGTGAGCTTGTGTGACCATGAAGGGTAAGCTACATGTTTG
Organism: Acomys minous; assembly: GCF_964271855.1. NCBI lineage: Eukaryota > Metazoa > Chordata > Mammalia > Rodentia > Muridae > Acomys > Acomys minous. The sequence continues at coordinate 72,149,572 of NC_140486.1, read as the reverse complement.
CACACTCCTCAATGAGACTGTGTACATGAGACGTGATGAGCGTATGAAAACCCAGGCAGCAAGCGGCTGCCAGAGGACTTCAGTCAAGTTGCCCAGAAGGTGGTGAGGCAGAGGGGCATGGGGGAGATGCACTGAAACACACAGGAGAGAGAGGGAAATCCACAAGGTGTGAAGGATTGAAAATTTTGGAGCCAGACTGAAGAAACCTTTCCTGCTCCTCAGGCTGCACAACTTCCTTGTGAAAATGGGGGACCAGGGAGAGAGGAGAGAAAATGTACCTAAACTGTCAGAAGATCTCTGCACATTAGCTGCTGTCACCATAGATCCCTTGCTTGCAAACACGGAAGAACATTTTCTCTTTTCCTCCTTAAGCATTTTCTTCTTCTTCTTCTTCTTCTTCTTCTTCTTCTTCTTCTTCTTCTTCTTCTTCTTCTTCTTCCTTCCTTCCTTCCTTCCTTCCTTCTTTCCTTCCTTTCTTTTCTTTTTTTCTTTTTTTTTGGGGGGGAGAGGTTTGAGACAAGGTTTCTCTGTGTAGCCTTGGCTGTCTTGGACTCACTTTGTAGACGAGGCTGTCCTTGAACTCACAGTGATCCACCGGCCTCTTCCTCCAGAGTGCTGGGATTAAAGGTGTGCACCACCACGCCAGGTCTCTTCCTTCTCCTCCTCCTCCTCTTCCTCTTCCTCCTCCTCTTCTTCCTTCTAGATTTACTTATTATTATGAATACAGTGCTCTACCTGCATGCCAGAAGAGGGCATTAGATCACATTATAGACGGTTGTGAGCCACCATGTGGTTGGTGGAAATTGAACTCAGGACCTGTGGAAGAGCAGTCAGTGCTCTTAACCTCTGAGCCATCTCTCCAGCCCCACATTTTCTGTTATGTGGCTGGGTGACTTGAGCATTGACAAGGGCAGATCTAGGGACCTGGAAATGGTGACTGTTGCAGTGATGTAGGTTTCCTCTTGCAGAATGCCACTGAACTGACTTTTGGGTGATGTGGATTTTGGTGTTGGGAGACCAAGAAGGGCTAAGTGGGAAGCTGGGAGGGCCCAGCTAGGGGAAGTACACACACACACACACACACACACACACACACACACACACACACACACACACACACAAAGGAAAATAACAATACAAAATAAAACAAAAAAAGGCACTTCTAACACAGAGGTAAGACCTGCTTGTTTGTTTTTAATTACTCGTTATCATATAGGCTGCTTTTCTTCTTGGCAAACATTTCCCTTGGGCTTCTAGTGATGTTTAAACAACAACCCAAAGTCTTAATTAGTTCTTTCTATAATGTAATTTGTAATATTTCTTTTGTTGTCATTGTTCCCAGGTTGCTGCTGAGGGCTGAGTTACAGTCCTTTCTTACACAACTGAGTAAGCGTACAGTAGTGCTTTCTTTTCCTTTTAGTTTTCTGCCAGAATGTGGAACTAGATTGTGTTGTAACCTCTGAGATGTTTTCTACAGAAATTGTTATCTGACAACAGACATCAAATCCATGCACTCTGCAGGGCGGTCCCTCGCACACGAGCCTCTGGCCTGATCAGACAGTGCTTCACCAGTGAGTGAGGTCCACTGTTTGTCTCCATCGCTTGGTCTGTGGTTCGCTTGCTTGTGTTTAAGATTTTTTTTTCTTGGTCTCCATGAGCTTTGACTCTTGTCACAGACCCCAATTAACAGTGAAATTGCATAGAAAAAAAATGGCACTTTACTCTCAAAGTACCGCAAGAACTGTCCAGAGTCCCTGTGACTCTTTCCTTCACTGGGGACCTCTTCCCTGGGACACAACGCTTCTGCCCTGATTCTGTAAGCAGACAGCTCTTGACCCACTGTTGACTGTGACTGCTGTGCAGCCCTCACCGTCCGCCCAGGGCTCTAACCCCTCCCTTCTAGTCTCTGTGCATCTAAGCACAGTGCTGGCTATGGCGGCTTCTCTTTGCCCAAGCCCTACCCTGACAGCTGTCTAATTGTCGTTCTCTCCATCAGCTAAAACCCATGTCCATTCACACTGATCAGATTTACCCTAATATTTACTTGAAGACAACTTTCTCCTTTCTTCACATTCAGTTTGTGTCAAGCCTGCCCTATCTCTGTTAGTTCTAGTTTTCCCAAGGAGAACTGCATCAGTTAGAGAATTGTCAGAGACTTCTGTCAAACATGAAGGTTTACCTTCCTTCTCAGTAAACATCATCTCTGATCCCACTGGGGATCCAGGCTCCTACCATCTTACTTTGTCTTTTAAAAAAATTATTTTTTTTTTGAGGCAGGATTGTATGTAGCCCAGGATAGCCTCCAATTTACTATGTAGCCAAGTATGATCTTAAACTTCCAGTTTTTCTGTCTCACTGGCTAAGTGCTTAAGACTGCAGGCATTTGTCACTGTGCACAATGGATGCTGCGCTGGCATCAAACCCAAGGCTTCATGCATGTGGCCAGACACTCTACCAGCTCCTTGTTCTGTTTGCTTGTTTGAGACCAGGTCTCAATATATAGATCAGGGTGGCCTTATATTAATGATCTTCCTGTTTCAGCCTCCCAAGTGACCAGAGAGCAAGCATATGTCACCAGGCTGGGCAGCATGTGGCTTTTGTTACTCTGAGATGGCAGTTTCTGCAATCACATGCTTGCTTCTGTGAGCAGGAGGGGAAAAGGCTAGCAAACATCCCTGAAATTGCACACATCTCTTCCTCTCATAGTCACAGCTCAGCAAAGAAGCCTTTAGGAGCACCGTCCCCAGTGTCCCTACGGTGAACCCCACCGACATCTGAAGACTCTGCTACTGAGCAAACAGAACAACCAGAAGCCTCTGAGACACCTCAGTTCCAAAGGGCACCCCGACTCCCTCCTTCCGCAGCTGTGTCTATGCTGCCACAGTTGGCGATTGGTTTAATGCTCCAGTCTTGGCTTTGAGAACACAGTGGCAGGGACCCAAAACACAATTCTTTCAAACAGGAACTTATCCGTGTCCCTGTGGCCTCTATTTTACCTCTACAGCGTGGAGAGTGCTGCCATCTTGCTCTGGCAGCTGCAGTTGTACTTTTTTCAGAAAGCTGGATGCCCAGTGAGAGATGGCTGGGGTCTTAGAGAGAGAACCGGCACTTGATGCAACAGAGGCTGAAGCCTCGCTGCCCGGCAATCCTGTGGCTTCCATTTGCAGCCAATCGCCCACCTCCTATCTGTGGGTCTCCAGGTTACTTTGAAATGCTCAGCTTTCTCTCTTGCACTCAGGCCATGGCTTGGGTGACGTTTGCCATCCTCTCACCTTTCCCGTTTCCTCCTGGCAGATCCTCATGTTTACACTCGCTTCACATCCAGACGGCTCTCTCCTAGAATCTGCATGCTTTGCTTTGTGTGAAGTTCCAGGGACACCTTCTCTGATATCTACCTTACTGTGGGAGGAGGGTCTACTTTTCTTTGTGTTTTGGTATTCACTAAAGCTTTCTATTTGCTACAGAAGTCACTGTAAGACCCCCACCCCCGCCTCTCTCCCTCCCTCCCCCCCCTCTCTCTCTCTCCCTCTCCTTCACTCCTTCCCTTCCCCCCTCTCTCCCTCTCTCCCCAATAAAGCAAAGCAACCCAAAAAGTCTCAGGTGAAGGGATCACACAACACCTCAAAGATCAGTTAGCTGTCTTGCAGATTATTCGGAAATAATTTTAAGCTTAAGCGCAGACCGCCTCTGCTAGTACAATGCTTTGATTACACGTGGCCCTGTTCTGTAATTCTGTTTAAGATGAAGACATGGCCTGGCAACTATATAACATTTTGATGTGTGTGCTCCACCCCCTCAACCTTGTAAATTTCAAAGTTATACGAAACGAAAGCCAACAAGAATATGAGCCCTAATTTTAACCATGTGTCTTAGAATTAGAATTAAAAAAAATATTCCATGTATGACTAACTCAGAAATATATGCTACAAAATTAAATCTGAAAAAAAATATGCATCATATGCTTCATAAATTTCTCTTGTCTTCAGTGCCACCACCACTGTCCCCGTCCCCAGAGTTCATTCATCCCTTCCTTCTTTCTATATCCACCCATTCACAAGCATCTTTGCTTTCTCTGTAGTCTCTTGGATTTGTCCCCAGGTCTCAGCTTCAGCTGTCACTTCCCAGAGCCAAGTCCTTATCATATCCTATATAAATTACTGCAGCGGCCCCGTCACTGTCCTCCTCACTTTCTATTTATCCCCAGGACTCCTGCCAGATTCATCGCTGCTTTCAGCGTCCCTCTCCTCTGCTTAAGGCCCTACACTATGTCCTTGTTTCTGATTACCTCGAATCTGAGCTTCTTCACCCGTTCAATAGTTTGGATATGTCTCCACAAGTACTCGTACTGCAGTCTTGATCTCTGGTGTACCTGGTGTGATGGGAAATGTTTGGACTTTGGGGAGACTGCGTCCAAGGATGGACTGGCGATGTTACTGTGTAGTCATCCTGTCCTGGGTTCCGCACGCTGCAGCTTAGACTTTCAGCCTCTGGAACTGTGAGCCGATATATTTCAGTTTGCTATAAATGACCTCATCTGCATTATTCTGTTAGGGCAGCATAGATCGGGGCAAGATGTCCCCACGCTTTCGTTTTCTCTTGTTGAACACCCCACGTCAGCCCGTGGTCTCTCTGTTCTTGTCACCACGACTTTCAATACGGTAAGTGCTTATTTATCATGTATTACCATTTTCACATGTGTCTGGACAACACATCCTCCTTCCAGCCAGCACAGCCTGCAGCCGTGCCACCACATGTAAGAGTTTGACTGTGAGCCACGTTTACAAAATGTGAAGATTATTTTGAGGCGGTCATAGATAGTCGGCTTGTGCACACTGTCTCTCCTTAAGTGTTTTGTGCTTTTCCATGTGTCCATCTGGATGTTAGTTAGTTGGTATTTAATCTCTGAGGGCGGGGAAGCAGAGGAGAGTAGAGAAGCAGTGGGCCATGGTAGCACACACCTTTAATCCCAGCACTCAGGATGTAGAGGCAGGTGAGTCTCTGAGTTCAAGGCCAGCCTGTTCTACAGATAGAGTTCCAGGAGACCCAGGAATACACAGGAAGACTCTGCCTCAAAAAACCAAGGGGGGGGAAACAAGGAAAGGAAACCCATAGGATATGCAATTAATTTTTCATGCATTTTGCTTTACTTATTTTCTCTCCTTCTTTATCAGACTGTCTCATGTAGTCAAAACTGGTGTGTGTATGTGTGTGTGTGTGTAGTGTCTGTGTGTGTGTATGTGTATAGTGTCTGTATGTGTATCTGTGTGTGTATAGTATCTCTGTGTGTGTGTAGTGTTTGTGTGTCTCTGTGTGTGTGCATGTGTGTGTGTGTGTGTGTGTATGTGTGTGTGTGTATAGTGTCTGTATGTGTGTATGTGTGTATGTAGTATCTCTGTGTGTGTGTAGTGTTTGTGTGTCTGTGTGTGTGTGTATAGTCTTTGTGTGTCTCTGTGTGTAGTGTTTGTGTGTCTCTGTGTGTGTATGTGTGTGTGTATAGTGTCTGTATGTGTGTATGTGTGTGTGTAGTATCTCTGTGTGTGTGTAGTGTTTGTGTGTCTGTGTGTGTGTATAGTGTTTGTGTGTCTCTGTGTGTAGTGTTTGTGTGTCTCTGTGTGTGTGTGTGTGTATGTATGTGTGTGTGTAGTGTTTGTGTGTCTCTGTGTGTGTATGTGTGTGTGTGTAGTGTTTGTGTGTCTGTGTGTGTGTGTGTGTGTGTGTGTGTGTGTGTGTGTCTAGGTCAGAGGACAATTTCAGAGTCATTCTCGCTTTCCATTCTGTTGGGTCTAGGAATTAAACCCAGGTCATCTGAACTGGTTGCAAGCACTTTTACCCACTGAGCCATCTTACAGGCCAGATCTTTACATTTTACTCACAAGATTCCATATCAGTCTTAAAACCTTTGTTTCTCATCTTGTGACTTTGTAATGTCCACCAGTGACTTGGTGCAATATCGATCATGGTCAATACAAGGCGAATATGATTTAAACTAGGAGAAGTTAAGAGACAAAAACCCTTGGCAAATTTAATTCTAAGTACATCTGAAAATATTCAGACTCACTCTTTTAAGACCAAAGTAGGTATATTTGAATCTGTTCCAACCTTGCCTGGATTCTGCATAGTTAATTCATGTGGGCGGATTCCTATGCTATTGGACAAGACCATCTACTGTCAAACACCAAAGAAGTAAGTCTGAGAAGAGCTTTGGTTTTTTAACATAGGGTCACCAACAAGAACTTAAAATTGCCACTTTCAAGGTCCATCCATTGTAGGAGAGTAGGCACTGGAATTCAGAAATGCCAGCTAATTGCTAAAGGTAACAAGGCCAGTTCATATAATGAGTAGAACTATACACCTATGAATGCTGGAAGGCATGATGGCCCCTGAGGATGCGAAGATGATTCTATCAGTGCTCCATGCTCACATGCTCAGGCAGGGTTTTCCCTGGCCGCTCAGGTTGGTACAGCTGCTTCCGGAAGCTTCAAATACCTGGAAGGAGGTGGTCCGACTTGCTCAGATGGCAAACACCTGGTGCTAGCTGTGGATCACAAAATGGTGTAGCAAAGACTCAGAAGATGGTCTCCATTCCTTTCTCCCTCGAGGTAGCCCCACCCCTACCTCTCTAGCTCCACCCCCCCTTTGTGCTTTAGTTGGAGCCATGTGACTAATTCTGGCCAATAGGAGGTGGGAAACGGAGATATCTTCCACTTTGGGGACTGGCCATCAAAATCTCCATGGAGCCACTCCATTGACTTCTCATTTCCCTTACGTAAGAAGTCTCAGCGGACAGTCTGAAGGCTGGGGCTGTTATATGCACAGCTGTAAAGCAAGTGGAAGCCACCATCACTGAGCGACTGGGATGCCGATCCCTGTGCCAGAGAGTGAAATCCATTCTTCTGTGGTTTGTGTTTTACATTTCTCGTTCACTTTCTTACCAGTTAGTCTGGCTAAGATAAACCTTGGTGTCCTTAATTCTTCCTAAGACTTAGAATAGTTTTACTAGAAACAGAGAAATTCCTTTTTTAAAAAAAGCTACCAAGTTTAAGTCAGTTTAATAAATAGTTGATGAATATCCACCAATGTTTACGCACTAATATTAATGAATACCATGCCAGTATCCAAACAGTGTAATTGAATGTTGGTTTAAAATAGATTGAAGCTGGGTAGGTTTGGGTCTAGGTGAAAAGAATTTTCAGATGAATTGAGCACCAGTAGTACAGGAAAGAAGAATAAAGATGTATTCATTAATTACACAAAAACTGATTTAATACCTGTTATGCACCAGGCGCCCTGCTGGTTACTGGAGATAGAACAGTCATAAACAGTTCAAGGCCTCGCTTCTAAGACTCCACTCTAAAGGGGAGATGGATGGTAAATAAACAACATATCAATCAAGTGGCCATAGAGCTTTGAAGTAAAGAAAACCGTGAGGGAGTAAAGAGGGACATGGACGGCTAGACTTAGATAAGGCCGCCAAGGGGGCCTCTTTGATGGGGTGGTGGCCAAAGAAGAAGATGAGGAAGTGAATAACCCTAAAGTCGGGGGTCAGGGCACTCCAGGAAGAGGAAATAGTGAGTATAGAGGCAGGAACTGGAAGCACGCGTGTCTGGTGTGCTGAGGAGCGGGGTGGCGTAGGAGCAGGGTGTGGGCATTGTCTGGGAGCGGAGGGATTGAGAGAGGAAGTGAGAGGGTGCGGTCAGGAAGGGGGAGATGGCGGTGAAGTACAAACTGTGGGCAAGATTTGGATTTTATTTCAAGGTAGGAAGCCGGGGAAAAACTAGTGTCTTAGCTATTTTTTTTTTAACTGCTTTGATGAAACACCACAATTGAGGCAATTTTTGGAGGAGAGGGCGAGGGGGCAGGGCAGCGACTGGCAGCAGACATGGTAGCTAGAGCTGGGAAGCTGAAAGCTGGGCGCTCACACCTTCAACTACACAAGCATGATGTGGAGACAGTGATCTGGGAAATGGCGTGTGGCCTTGAAACCTCAAAAATCTGCCCCTCTTCACTGACATACTTCCTCCACAAGACCACATGTTCTAAACCTCCATACTGTACCACTGTCCACAGAGCAAGTGTTCAAACATCTGAGCCTACGGGGAGTATTTTCATTCAAACTCACAGTCAGAAAGAAGGTGACAGTGTCGCCAAGACGGGATAGATGCTTTGGGTTTGACACCAGTTTGGTACTGGTATCACTAAGAGACAGAAGACAAGAAGGCACAGGAGTGCAGGCCTAACATTGTTGTAGGTGCCTTAAGTGTGATGTGCCTAGGAGACTCCACAGTATGGATTTAGAGCAAATAGTAGACACTTGATGCCAGAATTGGGGAGAGGAACAGTGACCAGAGTTACAAGTGACTTAGGTTAAGTGGGGTGGCTTAGGGGAGACAATAGACAGATAAGAGAAAGGAGCTGGGGCCACCTAGGGTCTCGTACTTTGACAAGGAGCATGGGGAGGAAGAAGATTGAGAAAGAGTGGCTCCCAGGACAGAGGGAGAATCAGACAAGGTGAAGGTGACAAAGTGTGTCAAGTTAGAGTTCGGTCACATCCGTGCTACAAGAACCCAGAAGAATAGGGATGTAGAAGTCATCGTTGGACTTGACACAGTTACTGGTGAGTGTGACAAGGCAGGTTCGTGTGGCACAGGAGGATGGATGCTGCAGAAGAGTGAGTGTGAAAAATGAAGGAATAAATGAAGGGACCAGGAAGAGCTCTACTGAAGAAGGTTGGCTTGACACAGTGTCATGCAAATTCATGCAGAATAAGTATTTGCTGTACTGTGTGCTTTACTTCTTGTGGCTCTGAGGATTGGAGCTGTGGCTCCTGGTGAGAGGCACACAGTCTACCAAGCGGCCCACGCGCCAGGTTGCCAGGTTGCCAGGTTGCGTGCTTGCCTTTTATAAGGAGGAGCTATGCTTTCCATGTAGTTTGTGTGGTTTATGTTGAGTGCCTAGCTAAAATTAGCTCTAGGGGACACACAGAGAGAGAGAGAGAGAGAGAGAGAGAGAGAGAGAGAGAGAGAGAGAGAGAGAGAGAGAGAGAGAGAGAGAGAGAGAGAGAGAGAGAGAGAGAGAGAGAGAGGGGAGAGAGAGAGAGAGATTCACATCTGAGTACATGTGAGTGTGCGATGCCTTGTCTTCAGACCCAGCGGGCTGGAAGCCTTGCTGACAATCTGTTAGGCATCAGGGATTTTTATCTCCAGATGGGTGCCCCATTTTTCTTCTTGATAACCTTTTACTAATGAAGAGCCTGGGATGGAAGTTCCATTTACAAATGGTGACTCATTAGAAACAGATTTGGAGGCCGGGCAGGATCTTCCAGCGGCACAGCCTCAGTTCTGGGGCATGCAGTCAGTTTTCTGCACACATGGGCCTGGGAGCAGATCTGTCGGCAGGAAGGCAACTCATTACACACGTCCACTCCCACACTGTGGCCTCTCGCTGCAAGTCTGAAAGCCTGAGGGCAAAAGGACAGACACTCCTTAAAGGTCACCCCGGGAGCCCTGGCCACACCTCTGTTCTGCACCTCCCCCTCTCCCTTAACGTTGACTAGGAGACTGAAAGTGCCCTTGTTTCTAGCCTGCAGCTGCTAAGCTGTTCTGCATCTGCCCTCACAGCTGTCTTGCCCACTGCTCAGGCCCCTCCTTACTGTCCTCCATAGAGACTGCCCTCATAGTCTGTTTGCCTTTACTTCTCAGGCCCTGTTTGGAAGTGAATCTGACAATGGTGTACAACACACAGCATGGAGGCAGGCTGTTTTCCTAATTAGTGCCAAGGGCAGGATAGGTTGGGGCTTCCAATAGGAAAGAGGACTCAGTCAGCCCTGGGCCAAATTGGAGAATTTACTTTCAGACATGGCTTCTGGGTACCAGCCTGCTATCGCTCTGATGTTTCAGCTCTGTACCTAGTTTCTTCCCACTCTCCTTTGCTTCTCCTTTTCATAGGATACATAAACCTCTGTGTCCCTTTCCCTCAATGTGAGTTGTTTTCTGCTGTTAACAACACAATACCACAGGCTGGAGGAGTTATAGAGAAAGGGGTTTTAATTGGACCCAATGGTCCTGGCTGTGTAAGGCCAAGGGAGAGTCTGTGGTCTGTATATGGTAATGGCCAGAGCACCCCATGATGGGGACAGGGAACACATGTGTAAAGCTAGCTAATCCTGAAGGCCCCACCCACCTCATCGTAGCTCAGTCAGATCCGAGCTTCCCTTCTCCGTCCATCGTCTTTAGGACTGAGCTCCAGCATAAAACCCAGAGAGGACAAACAAAACTTAGGTCACAGAAGGCAGGAATATAGGCTACTTCTATAGTCTCAGCACTTTGGAGGCTGAGGCAGGAGAATCACTAGATCGAGGTCACTGTGGGAGACACAGAGAGACCTTGTCTCAAAGAAAGAAGGAAAGAAGTGAAGAAACCCCTAGCAGCACCCGTCCTCATGTGCTGGAGGGACAGTCCCTGCCTGCAGGGAGCCATGCTCTTCTTTCTCGTTCTTCAGCTATGTCTCTACACTATTGAACAAAAGATTTTTCCTAAACACGTTTACCATTTCACTCATATATTTCCTTAAGGATAAAATAAAATGTAAGTGCAAAAGAGGAGAAAACATCAACCAAAGAAAGTCTGCGCAGCATCAGATTCCTTTGGTACACTGCTTTATCAGAGGCTATAAGTGCTCCTTCAGGTTTTAAATGATACTTTCAGATGTTAGAAATCTACTGAAGATATGATACCACTGCACTAACACACTCCGAAGGATTCAGAGGCAAGTGCTGTCCACACTGCAGTGGCCACCCAGCTCTACCCTTGAAGAGGCACAAAACAATGAGTTAAATGTATTTATTATGGTATTTCTTACCACATTTCTCCCTTGTTTAAAAAAAAAACCTTACACAAATAAGAAGGAGTCTCATGTCTAGGCTGAGGCTGAGATCCTCATGGTTTTGCCTCAGAGAGTTGCCCCTGGCGTAAGACGGCACCTGCCATGGTTTGGATGTGATCTGTCTCCCAAGGATTCATACATTAGAGGGTTGGTCCTCAGCATCCATGTCTGGGGCCTGGTAGGACAATCTTAGGTTAGCTAAGGCATGCCACAGGAAGGGACTGGGGACCCTGCCTCTCTGGTGGGACAATCTTAGGTTAGCTAAGGCATGCCACAGGAAGGGACGGGGACCCTGCCTCTCTGGTGGGACAATCTTAGGTTAGCTAAAGCATGCCACAGGAAGGGACTGGGGACCCTGCCTCTCTGGTGGGACAATCTTAGGTTAGCTAAAGCATGCCACAGGAAGGGACTGGGGACCCTGCCTCTCTGGTTCCTGTTTCACTGAGCCATGTATTATCATAATCCACACCTGGACCCTCATCAGAGTGGCACAATGCCTTTTTCACCTTCAGCCTTCAAAATAGTAAGGCAAATAACCTCCTTTTTTTTTTTTTAATATGGTTAGCTCGCCACCAGGATTTTGTTATAATAGAGAAAAAATAGAGTATGTCCCAACTTGGTGGTCTAAGGCAAGGTCTAAATCTAACTTTGGTCATTTGAATTTCTTGAGCCGTGTAAAATAGGATCCACAGAACGCAGTCCTACTTCCAGAGCTTTCTATTCTCCTTCGTGCTTCCCGAACTTATAGTGTGCTTGGACTCTAATAACTCACTTTGCTTTACAGAGCCATTTCCTAGCATTGTTGTGAGAATTACATGAGGAAAGTTATGCACCAGCCAGAAATGCTCTTGTCTGAAGGGCCTGTTCCCTGCTGTCCCCAGCACCTCTAACCTGCTGCGCTCCCCTGAAGAAGAGCAGGGAGGGACTTTCATATTAATGTCTGATGAGTGATTTGAGGCTGATAGGATGATTTGCTAGATAGAGTCTTATAATCCAGAGATGGAGTAATATGGAGACTCTGGAAAACAGTTACTATTGTGCCAGTGTCATAAATAAGTAGTGAGGAAAGGGGGAGGAGGAGGAAGAGGGGAGGGGGAGGAGGATGTAGATTCTTTCAAACTCCATTTTCAAAATCCTTAGTGGTTGAAACTTGACTCTCCTGATTTGCATCAGTACACATTAGGAATTGTTTACACCTCTGTTGGATCCTACTGGCTTCCTTTCTACTGCAGCTCTGTGTGCTGGGGTTTGGCCAACTTGGTTTAATTAATTAATCTTCAAGTGGAACCAAAGCCTATTTAGAACATTTCCTTCTGAAACATCATCACTTCTGGTTCACTAGCATGTCACTGTTTTTGGTCATCATTATTCGTATTGTTATGCTTGGCGGCGATCCTGGAAATACAATTTACTTTATGCTAAAACCACGTCTAAGGAAAACCTGTGACTCCACTGTGGAGTGAAATATGGTACCCACCCCTTACATTGTGTTCTCAGTTTTGGAGATACATCAAACCAGAAATGATGTAGTTTTTCAAACTCGAGGGCTCCAGTGTGGGAGGTACAGAACCTTCAACGCAGCAAATGTGTCTCCAAAAGACTTCCAGAATCCATCCTCTCTAAGAAGAAGTGCATAATTAAATTCTCTGGGGAAGCGTTTATTTATTATCAATTTCATTTATTTAACACAGGGTCTTCTTACTACGTAGGCTGGCTGGCCTACAACTCATGGAGACCCGTCTGCTTCTGCTTTCCTCGTGCTAGGTTAAAGCCATGCACCATGGCGTTGTTCAGCCCCTGTTTTGTTTTTAAAGCATCCAAGCTGAGCGCTGTGGATAACGGGCTCCCTGATACCTAAAGCCAAGCAGCATCTGACTTCCACCTGGAGGTATCATTTGGTTAGATAGTAAACCGAAGCTCCGTGAAGTGTTCTTGCCGTGAGTGTCAGAGGTCATTAAACAGTCACTCATAGCTGCGCTTACTGGCAAATGAATTCAGGAGATTGAGACAGGAGGATTGCTACAAGTTCCAAGCCAGCCTTAGCTACATTGTGAGATAATGGTGAGACTCTGTTTCAAAAACAAAGACAAGATGCTATACAACATGGAACTGCCCAAACAGCAACCAGTTTACAAGGGGAGTCTTTCACCGTGAGCTGCTGCGGAAGGCATTGATTGTTTTGCTCCTGGTCCGAAGGAATAAAATATTTACGATTAAGAGTTGGATGTTAGATAAGGCTAAGAGGGTAGCAGCTTCCTTCTTTAGGCTTTTCTTTAGAGTTTAGCAAGCATAATTGCTTGGAGAACATCGTTTGAAAATCTACTGCTCCTGGGCTGACAAGATGGCTCAGTAGGTAAAGATGATTGGCACCAAGCCCGATGACATAAGTTCCATTCCCAGGATCAACATGGTGGAAGGAAAGAATTGACTCCCACAAACTGTCCTGTGACCTATGACCGTGCATGGGGTACCCCAATATATAAACATAATGAAAAGATTTTTTAAAACTTTTATTCATGTTCCTTGAACATAATTAATTAATTAGTTGTTTAAGACAGGATTTCTCTGTGTAGCTGTCCTAGACTGGCTTTGTAGACCAGGCTGGCCTCAAACTCACAGAGATCCATCTGCCTCTGCCTCCCTGAGTGCTGGGATTACAGGAGTGCGCCACCACGCCCAGCTGTGTATTTTATTTTTTAAATAGGACTATATACAACACATCTACTGCTTAGGTGAAACTGTTGACTATGTGTATGTGTCGGGCTCTGTTGCTGGCCAGCGTCTCAAGCTTTGTCTGTGCACGAGCCACCCCCTACATGTGGGCCCAATATGAGTAGTAGCCTGTGCTGGGTTGATCAGTCTGGCCTACAGAACAGGCCTACGATTCTCAGGAATAATTACCAATTCTAGGAAGCCAGAAAGACTTTGGCAAAAGCAGTGAATTGATTCTCACAAGCCCCCTTCTGGTGTTCCCTGCCCTCCTGTGCGTTCACAGTTGGGGAGTTGGAAACACTGGTCGGGGGTTGTGACATCCCTGTGTCCTATAAACAAACAGTCGTGGCAAGCTTGGCAGGTTTGAGGTTACCTTGCTGATAGGCCTGCCACAGTAGGTGACCATGAGGCCTGGGTCAGGGCCTCCTTCCTTGCAGCCTGAGTTTCCTTAGGCAAACACTGCTCACCTTGGGAACAGAAAGCATGAGGGTTCTAAGCGATATGAGAAAGTGAAACAAAACTACGCAGAAGCCACGGTTGATGCCTCCCTCACCCCTTATGCTTGGCCAGCAAAGGTAAACACCGCTCAAGGCACTGCTGTTGCTAGTAAGGTTGTCTGGGGTGGGCGGGGCCAGTGCTCACTGGGTAAAGTCCTGTTGATGGGGAGACATCTGCATTGGTCCTTTATCTTCTTGGACTTATGCCTCTCTCTCCTCCAAAGAGGCTGAGCTTCTTTGTCCGTGATGCATTCTGTTTTTTCTTCTCTTTCCTTCTGTGGCTTTCCATAACTTTCTCTTTGTCCTCAGATGTTTTTGGGGTGCTCTGTGGTCAAGGCTGTGACAAATGCATTTGCACTGACATATAAATGGCTGATAAAAGTAATTTTTCTTCTGAAGAGCAGTTTGCTTTGGTGCAGGGCTTCCAAGTTTGCTAACATGGGATTTCAGGTCAGCGAGCCAGGTGGCACCCAGGAACCTTCATGAGGCACCCCTATAGGTGTGCTCCTGAGGACAATCCCCTCCAAGGTGACAAGCTTGAGAGTGGGAGCTCATGCTGGTGGCTGTGGGAGGGACTGGTCCCAAAGCTGAGCCTTGGGCCCCTCCTCCATAACTAGCGCAGAAATCCCTGGGGCTCTCCCCTCCCCCACCCCGGGAAGCTTAAGCGACAAGCAACAGCCTTGCTTGTCCCTGAAGAATGTTTGGAAAACACTGCAAATATCACATCTGTGCTAAGCGGTTCCTTATTTTGTGCTCGCCTTCAGCTGATGTGATCGACACCTCTTAGGTTTGAAGGATTCCTGAGCTTGCCCTGCCAAGACCTCAGCGAAACATCCAGCGTTCCCACATATAGGTTAGCTCCTGCTGACAGAACTCTTTTGGTCTCGTCAGCCCTCAGCTTGTCTAAATCCGAAGTGTTTTCGATGTTCAGGCGCTGACCTCTGGGTAAACGGAGAATTGTTACCGCGCGGTGAAATTCCTCCAACTTGGAGCATACTGCCATGAACACATCACTGCAAAGTGAGATCACTGGGGCTGATGTCAGGGCAGGCAGCACCAGGTCCCATGCAAAG
Organism: Acomys minous; assembly: GCF_964271855.1. NCBI lineage: Eukaryota > Metazoa > Chordata > Mammalia > Rodentia > Muridae > Acomys > Acomys minous. The sequence continues at coordinate 72,134,409 of NC_140486.1, read as the reverse complement.
GCTTCCCTTCCCTGGATCTCACTAACAGCACTTACAAGTGAGGCGTGACAGCTCTCAAAACAAGCCCCACCCCACCGAAAATAGTCTGCAAGCTCTTTGCTCTCATCACCCCCACCCCTGCCTGCCAAGAAAGTCATGGTGAGAGTGCGCCAGCTTCTTTCTCTTCTAGCCTACTGAGTTGAAAAGTCACTGTGAATTTTGTCCTCTATGGCACAGGCATGCACACACATGTATGTGTGTGTGTGTAAATATAAGTCAGTGTATAGTGAGTTGTGTGTTTGTCTATTTTCTTGGCCACTCTGAGCCCCTTCAGAACAATAGCTTTTTGTCATCCCCCCTAAGGACTTACATTTTGAGGGCCCTCTAAGAACAAAAACAATAAAAATACCCCCACCCACCCCACCCAAACAAACAAGCAAACAAACAAACCATGGAGTAGAAAAATGAATAAAGTTTTCTTTCTAACTCTTTTTTTTAATTAATTAATTTATTTACTATTTATTCTATGTGCTCTGCCTGCGTGTACACCTGCAGGTCAGAAGAGGGCACCAGATCTCATTGTAGATGGTTGTGAGCCACCATGTGGTTGCTGGGAATTGAACTCAGGACCTTTGGAAGAATACTCAGTGCTCTTAACCTCTGAGTTATCTCTCCAGCCTTTGTTTCTAACTCTTATTTTGATGAATTAAAGCCTCTTTTATTTCTGGAAATGTTTCTATAGTTCCTAAAACGTTGCTTAAGGATCTTTTTTTCTTTTGTGTGTATTAGTATTTGCCTTCATGCACATGTGCACCAGAAGCCAGAAGAGTGCATCAGACCACCCAGAACTAGAGCAGCAGACAGTCGAGAGCCACCACACGGGTGCTGGGAGCTGAACCAAGGCCCTCTGTAAAACAGCAAACTCTTTCAAGAGCTGAGACATCTCTCTGCTAAGTGGCCAAAATAATGTTTATATTGCACATTGAGGAACTACAGAAGCATTTGCTAAGTGAATGTAGCTACTGACAGAGGACTGCATTTTGGATAGTTTTGTTAATGCACTTCCCCATATCTTCAGACCTCTGAAGATACTGATCTCCCATCAGCTGGTCTCGCATCTTGGAAAAACCATGGTTTGGATCTGAGTAGTACACAATGGTAGAAACAGGCCCATGTTATCTGTGATGAAATTTGCTTTTAAAAATTTTAAATTTTAGTGAGGACACAGGTGAGCCAGCCCTGAGGATGAGAGCATGACAGAACTGGCCCCACCACTCATCTATGTGGGTAGGTGGGGATGATGCCATCACAGCCTCTGTCCTCATCACCTGTGGCAGTCAGGAGAGTGGGTGAGCTGGTCCTGACCCGCACTGGCTGCAGCACTCAGGAGAGCATCGAGTGGGCCCTGCATCTTGTTAGGGCAGCACACTACAGCTGACCTTGATGTCAAAGGCACAAGAGAGCCTTCCCCAAGAGCAGGAGAGCAGAATAGGAGAGCAGGAGAGCAGGAGAGCAGGAGAGCAGGAGAGCTGGCCCTGCCTCCGGCTGGCTGAAGGCAGCATGGGGTGGCCTAGCCAGAACAGGGCTGCAGAGCTCAGCCTAGAGACACGCTGGCCAGCTCAGCTACCACAGAGGGCCAGATCCAGGGCTTTGAGTTGGCCCACCCCACAGTCTACATCACCTGTGAATGGTTGGGATCTGTGGGAAGGGCCAGTCCTGCTGTTCCAAAGCTGCAGGGTCTCCACAAACAGCTGAGAGGAGTCTCAGTGAGCATGCAGTATTGATGATGTCACGGAAGCCAGAGACCTCAAACCAGACTCATTGCAATGAACATTTGCGAATGAAGATGTGTGGACAGAGGGATGCAGTGTGGGACACACAGTGACGCAGTACAGCTTCCACAATGAAATGGTTTTCTATGCCTTATGTTGTGTGTGTGTGTGTGTGTGTGTGTGTGTGTGTGTGTGTGTGTGTGTGTGTGTTTCGGGGGGGAGGTGTAAGAGTGAAGAGTGGATATGAAGGGATGAGAAATGAAAGAGACTGCAGCACATGATGTGAAATTCACAAAGAATCAATAAAAAGTTAAAGTAATAAATTTAATTACTTTAAAAATTAGCTTCCAAATGGTAGGCTTTCATGTAGGAATTTCATACATATTTCATTTTGTTTAATTTTCCTCAATCTTGCTTTCTCTTCACCTTTCTGCTCACCCATCTCCAATGTGCTCCTTAGTCCTCAGTGTTCCCTGCTTCCACTTAATTTTATTATCTTCTCCACCCTCCCTTAGAGCCTCTATTTCTACTCCACTGGTCCCTTTCCGGTTTCCTTTGCCCATGTTTCATCCCACTTGGATATAAAGTCTGCGTGAGAGAGAAAAATAGATATTTTCTTCCTGAGTCTGGGTTATTTCACTTAAAATATAATGGTCTCCAGTTCTGTTTACCTGCAAATTTTGCTTTTCTTTACACACACACACACACACACACACACACACACACACACACACACACATACATATATATATAAGCTAGATATATCTGTAGATATTTGCAATCTATATCTGTATCTATTTATCTATGTATCACATCTTTATTAGTCACTCATCTGTGGATGGACATCTAGTCTGGTTCTGTTTCTTTGCTATTGTGAAATGAGCAGTGGAAAGTGTGGATGTACAAATGTCTCTTTAGGAGAACACAGCATCTCTTGGGTATCACAGAGGATGGACTCTCATTTCTGCGGACCAGAGGCAGAGAGTCACCTGCTGCTCTGAAGTGAACTTCTTCTGCAGAAAGCCATGTGGTTGGCCATTAGGGATCTCCTAGGACCTAAGGATGGCCTCCTTCCAGCATCCAGCAAGAAGCCAGAAGTCTTCCCGCCTCATCTGGCTTTTGAGTAGCTGTGGTTGTCCTGAATTCACTTTATAGACCAGGCTGGCTTTGAACTCCTAGAGATCCACCTGCCTCCCCGAGTGCTGGGATTACAGGTGAGTGCTACAGCCCTCAGCAAGGCCAGAAGTCTTGTGGACACAAGAAACTCAATTTTTTCCAAAAACCACACACACTTAAAAGAGGCTCCTCTTCTTTGGAAAGAATGCAGTGCAGATGATATCCTTAAATTCATAGCACTCCCGCAGCTGCAGCCTCCTGCAAGCCACATACCTGGTACATTGTGATCTGAATTGAAGCTCCTTTTTCTGTAAAACAGGCATATAAATACATTTTTATTAATTTATACATATTGCATCTCAGTTGTTAGCCCATCCCATGTATCCTCCCATTCCTCCCTTCCTCCCGCTTCCCCCCTACTCAGGTAATCAAGTTTATTCCTTCTCAAGTCTCTGAAGGAGTTGAAGACCAGTTAGTTCAGTTTTACAATGAAGCTTAGTTGTTTAGGGACTAAGATGCTTTTAGGTCTAGATAGATGTTTTATGTTGATAATGACAATATGTGATGGCGACTGATTTACTTTCAGAAATTTAATTGCACCAAGATAGGAAAGATGTCTTTCTTCAAGTTTGTCAAATACAAATACAAAAACACTAAGAATGCAACATTTATGTAATTCCTGATTGTTTCATGGTTCTTCTTGCTGTAGGTAGTTTATTGTATCTATGTGTAATAATATAAATGTGTATGTAAAAATAAATTGATTAAAAAATAAAACATCATTTTCTATAAAAAAAAAAAAACAGGCATATAAGTGATCCTTTCTCTAAGGACTTTTTTTGAAGATTAAATAAAATGATATGAGTGTCCCAATGCTATGTCCCAGATGTAACAGAGATGAATGCATCTTTATTCCTGGTGGCCCTGGGTCTACCGCAGAGGACTAACAAAGCAGACTGCTGCCTTCCTGCCTTCCACCCAGCGGACTGGTCTCGGAGACAGGTCTGTCTAAGACAATGGCTGCTGCACCAGCCACTCTGTCAACCTGGGCTCTTTATTATGTCCGTTTTCCTTATGCAAAACTTAGGCTTCAAGGGAGCAACGTTGGCCTGATCCTCAGAGCAAAAACAAACCAGGCAGGCGTGTATGCCAGGGCTCTATGCGACCAAGACAAACAGGAAGCTTACACAGGGGCCTTGGGAAAGGGAGCAAGGTGGCTTGGGAACTGTAGGTGATGACAAGAAGGAAAAGAAAACACAAGCTAAGTGACATTTCTGGTAAACAAGCCCATGTCACAAGATATGTTGAATTCCTCTCCTGTATTTTACAAGTAATTGTGATTTTTATAGCAGAGCAGTGACACTGGGTTAGAAGTTCTCATTTCCTGACTGGGGCGGAATGCAAGGACAGCCCAAGACGGCTCTTGCATGTCTGATTTCTGTGGGGCCCCTGATAGGAGGCAGACACAATTACAAAACCCCAGTCTGGCTGGAGCTGGTGGGGAGGCTGGGATCCGCCAGCCTCTCTCTCCATCTGAGGGCTGGAAGGCGTCGAGCCCATGGGCGAAGTTGTGCCGGGGCCATGTACTCCGACTGTGTGCTAGGGCCATGCACTCTGACTGTGTGTCAAGGCCATGCACTCTGACTGTGTGTCAGGGCCATGCACTCTGACTGTGTGTCGGGGCCGTGCACTCTGAATGTGTGCTGGGGCCATGCACTCTGACTGTGTGTCAAGGCCATGCACTCTGACTGTGTGCCGGGGCCATGCACTCTGACTGTGTGCCGGGGCCATGCACTCTGACTGTGTGCTGGGGCCATGCACTCTGACTGTGTGCCGAGGCCATGAGCTCTGACTGTGTGCTGGGGCCATGCACTCTGACTGTGTGCCGAGGCCATGAGCTCTGACTGTATGCCGGGGCCATGCACTCTGACCGTGTGCCAGGGCCATGAACTCTGAATGTGTGCTGAGGCCATGCCCAGGGCCATGCACTCTGACTGTGTGCCAGGGCTATGCACTCTGACCGTGTGCCGGGGTCATGCACTCTGACTGTGTGCCAGGGGTCTCTTGACTTGACTCTGGCATTCCAAGACCCCCTAAGAGTGTTTTCTTACTTTTAGTACCACACCAGACTGACCTTTGCAGCCCTGTGTTGCCAGACGAATAGTTTTGTTTGAACAACATGGTTACTACCTTAAAGCCGAACACTTAGCTCACTCTAGTCTTATTATTGGCATAGACGTGCTTAGTATCTTGGATAATGATGACAAGGATGAGGAGGGTGGTGACAGTTAACATAGATTGAGTAGACGAGGGTATTGAGACACTGAGAGACCTTGAGAGCACAGTCTTCTAGTTCAAACTGCCTGAGGTTACATTCCAAGTCTGCCACTTACTAGCTGTGTGACATGGGGCCAGTTACACAATGTCCCCCACTTTCTTCATCTGTAAATTGGAATTGGAGTGCCCACACCACAAAGTTGTTGGAAAGTTTTTGTTACAGCCATTCTGCATATGTGTGTATACATATAAAGTATTTATATCCACATATAATACGTACATATACATACATTTCCATATTCCTGTGTGTCAGGTACATGATATAGAAATATTTAGTACAGTAGGAGTAGATGTGGTTGAGGCATCTGGGAGATGGGCTTCAAAGAGATGACCTCATTTGGTCTTTACGGCAGGTTGAAAGGCATCTCATTGTTTCACAGGTGAGAAAACTGTAGCTACAAGCGACATGATCCAGGGGAAACGCTGATGGAGCCAGAGTTTAAAGCCTGGATGTCTGGCATTGGAGCCTGAGATTTATCGTGATATGGAGGCAACGGACAGATCTTATCATTAACGCATAGACCAGGAGTTCTACCAAACTTCTACCAAAAGTTCTGTTCCTTATCAAGTATGCACATAGCTGTCTTTCCTGTTTGACTTCTAATATTCAGTTATTTACTTTAACACAGAATCTCATGTAGCTCAGACCGGCCTCAAGCTCACTGTAGGCAAGTATGGCCTGGAGCTTCCTTCCTTCTACTTTTTTTGTTTGTTTGTTTGTTTTGTTTTGTTTTTTGAGACAGGGTTTCTCTGTGCATCCTTGGCTGTCCTGGAACTATCTCTGTTGACGAAGCTGGCCTCGAACTTACAGAGATCCACCTGCCTCTGCCTTCCAAGTGCTGGGATTAAAGGCGTGTGCCACCACTGGCCTGCTTATAGCTTCATTCTTCTATGTCAGCCTGCTTTCTGTTTCTAAGGCAAAACCCTCCACCCGGCAACCAAAGAGAGTTTACGCATCCTGGTCTAAGCATTGTACTCCCACTCATAAGCCCTCCTTGGAGGGTAGCTCATAGGTGGGGATCTTCCTCAGCCTGAGAAAGGCCCTGCCTTTCATCCTCAGCACTTGATCTTCTTTCCACCTCTTTTTGTTTGTTTGTTTGTTTTTGTTTTTCGAGACACGGTTTCTCTGTGTAGCCTTGGCTGTCCTGGACTTGCTTTTTAGACCAGGCTGGCCTTGAACTCACAGCGATCCGCCTGCCTCTGCCTCCCTAGTGCTGGAATTAAAGGCTTGCGCCACTACCGCCCAGCCTTCCTTCTACCTCTTGACTGCTCTACTATGCAGAGAGTATGTGTTGCTACAAACAAAAAGGCCTTTGTGCGCTGGGTGTGGTGGCACATGCCTGTAATTCCAGCACTTGGCAGGCAGAGGCTGGCGGATTGCTGTGAGTTCAAGGCCAGCCTGGTCTACAAAGTGAGTCCAGGACAGCCAAGACTACACAGAGAAATCCTGTCTGGGGGTGGGGAAGGCTTTGGTGCATGCTAGGTAACCACTCTACCAACTGAGCTACAGCCTCCGGTGGTGTCCAGGTGTGAGCATGTACTGACTATGGCTACTCTGGGAGAAATTAGAGTCCTATACACAATACCTAGATGCCCGGCACTGGGCAATGGCTTTTATCACTGCAGAGAGAGTAGATGTTGCTACCGAGGGTGAAACCTGCCTCAACTCTCTTTTATCTTCAAGAGTAAAAACTGATGGTGATAGTTACTCTGGCAGAAGCAAACCTTAGGGAGGAGCAGTTTATCTGGCCTCACGGTTGCAGAGGGTTCAGTGGCCGAAAGACAATGAGGGCGTGACCGCCCCTAGGTATGCTTAGGGAGAAGGTTCTCATTGTAGCTGTGAAGGAGAGAACAGCCAGAGGCGTCTGGAAGGATTCACACTGATCATGGCCAGCAGAATAGAGCAGGCCACGAGAGGAGAGAGAAAGGGGAGGAGAGAGAGAGAGAGACAGAGACAGAGACAGAGAGAGACAGAGAGAGAGAGAAAAGAAGAAGAAGAAGGAGGACGAGGAAGGGGAGGAGGAGGAAGGGGAGGAGGAGGAAGAAGAGGAGGAGGAGGAGAGAAGAGGGAAGGAGGAGACCAGGAGGGGGGAGAAGAACCAAGAGGAACCAAGATGGCACATGGCCCAATGGCTGGGCTACGCTACGTAGGAAAAGCAAAGCTGGGGAAAGGGAAGTGAGCCTCCTTGTCTGGAGAGGTCTAGGGTAGGGGCAGGGGTGAGATGTGCTGGGAGGGGCCAGGACTCTGTAACAGGGGAAGCCTGGCAGTCAGCATCTGCTGTGATATGTTAATAGGAACCTCAGTTAGCTGTTTGTCCTCAGTTTCTTTTGGAGCCTACTAGTGGCCTTATGTGACACTTGGGCAGAACATCGTGGCAGCAGGAGTAGGTCTGAGGGGACACTATCTTATAGTGGACAGGAAGGAGTTGGGGGACAGGAATAATAAAAAGGAGTGGGGGTGGGGGACAGAACTGGGGTCTAGGGACAACTTCCGCAGGCCCTTCTGTGACCTTCCTTCCCCCCAGCAAGGTCAGCCCCACACTCTAAACCTTCAACAACTTCGATACATAGCACACAGCTAGCTGCAGACCAAAGCACTCGAACACAGAGACTGATCCCGTGCAGCAGACGAAGCACAGCACAGGGGAGGAGTGACGAATTGACAGCCAGAAAGGAACAGTGACTCAAGAAATTCAGCTCTGCGCTAACTGGCTGCTAATTAATTAGCTTACCTGGTGGGTCGGGCTCATCAGTTCGGTGAGTTTAATCTTATACTCCCAAGAGCCATTGCTGTCATGAGAGAAGGCTCCCAGGCAAGGAAAGCAGGTCTCATGTATGGCACAGGGTGGTCTAGGCATAGGGTGCATGTCGTGGGAGGAGGATCAGAGATTCCTGCCCTAGGCTCCTGGTGGAAGCTAGCTGGGCCTGTAGAGAAGCAGAGCTCACCAGCAGAGGCCACGAGAAAGGCAGCCATATAGCATTGACTATGTTTGCCTAGGTGTGGCAGTCTGAGAGGCTGTGTGTTGGGAACAGCAGGAAGTCTGGTGTGGCATGGCTGGAGTAAAGGACTGAGGAAGAGAGGGGACGTGGGTGGCAGTGAGGGTGACTGACAAAGCCCACTGGGTCAGACTGGGAAGGGCCTCATGTGTTCATGTGGACCACAGCGCCAGGAAGGAGGCGGGTCCTGTCGAGATGGAAGAGGGAAGGCCACAGAGAGAGAGACAGCCAGGAGGGAGGCTAATGCAACAGTGAAAACAAAGGATGCTGGGAGGCTGGGCTTCAGGAGGGTTGGGGGCAGTGCAGGGGACTGGAGACTATTAGTGTACCCCAAAGGACTTCTCTGAGGTCAGACAGAAAAGTCAAGGAGGAAACTGCGAAGAAGAGGTTGGGATGTCTCTTGTGGGCAGCCAGGCACTTCACTCAGGAGGAAGCACCAAGGATGCACTGGTAGAAAGAAAGGGTAAAACTGAGCTTGGAAGGGATGAAGGACCGGGCCACGCACAGAATGTAGGTCTTCTTAATTTTGATTCCAACCAATAAAAATGCTTGGGTTTGCTGGTTTACAGTGTGAGGAGTAATGGAGACGCAGGAAAGTGGTCCTGGCATCCAGGAGCCGGGGAGTGGAGACTTGGGCTTTACTTGTGCAGCTAGAGACCCAGAGGCAGCCATTTGCCAGGAATGGAATAGGCTATGAGTGCGCCAAGCATGGGGAGGAGCCCCGTGCGAGCTGTGGAGGTCATGAAGACACTGCATTAAAGACACTTGGGAAAATAACTGTTGAGTTTTCTTAGTAGCGTCACCTACGATCATGGGCTCATCACATGCAATAGGGGCATGAAGGAGAAGTTCCCGAGGACACAGGAAGTGATTTATAACAGTTATAAAGAGTGGGCCCAAGGTGGGGAGTTGAGTATTATAACATTCACGTCATGGGTGATTTTACAACATCCTGTCGCATAATTCTGGAAGCTAGGGAAGGTCTTTGATTATGCCAGAGCTGTTCCTGGTATTGACGTGCTTGGCCTATGGCGCTGGATGGGGAGGGTGCTGAGGACGGTGCGTGAAAAAGAGCTTGGTGCACAGGGGGAGGATGCTCTCAGCTCTGAGCAGCAGTCGGTGAATGGGATAGGTTACGGTGGTGACAAGGAGGGGCTGCAGTGACAATCCATCGTGGTCACATTTGCATGGCAAGTCAATGGGTTGGCATCCGACCCCCAGAGGGAGCCGTGGTAGGTTTCTGAGAAATTGCCATCCAAACAACAGCATATATGGAGCCAGGGTACAAGGTCAGGATGTTAGAAGGACCAGTCTGACAAAGAATGACTGTTCTGATCCCAAGAAACTCCAGAAAGTACCTCGGTGTGAGTAGCTGACAGCATGCTCAGATGTACATGCAAATGCAGTCACTATGCCTAAAAAAAATTGGGGGTCTCCTGGAGATCAGCAGAAGACGTGGCCTCTCTGTTTCCAGATTTTGAAACATCAGATCAGACACAATTTGCTGTCCTCCATCAAGACCTTGTTATGTACATTTGCCAGGATTGCACTGTGCAATCTCCATCCTTTTAAAGGCAGCTTCCCCTACAGTGGCTTCTCCAAGGCTTTAGCTAAAGTGAGCATGTCCTGAGGACTCACTGCTCTCTTTTAACGTTTAGCCTCCTCTATGCACATTTGCAGGACCCATGTGGATTCATTGCTGTAACAGAGAACACTGACCATCTACAGTGCCATGCTTTTCTCGAGAGAGCCACTCTGGGAGGGGAGACCACCGGAGACCCTGGAGCTAATGTGGCACAACAATCTTAAATATTCTGGACAGGAAAAGTATTTTTGTCAAAGTCTTTGACAGCTTAAACTTACAGCTTCAACAAAACTTTTAAACTTTTAAACTTTGAACTCATTTGAACCTCTGGTGATTTATGAATTATTAAATGTACCACTGCAAAACCATGGGCTTTGTCTGTCTACTTAAAAGCAACCGAGAGGAGGTGGCTGCGGAGGACACAAGAAGGAGGCCAGAGCAGGGGGTGTCAGAGCCCCGTTCCTCCTGCATGACTGAAAGCCAAATCTGGGGAACAGTTCAGAGACAAAGACCCAAGCCGAGATGCAGCCTGTAGAAGAGGAGAGAGACTCAGAAAAGAACGGTCATCTGAAATCAGTTACAAGGTAGATGCGACAGAAGGTGAGGTTACGCTTGCTCGTGAGATGATATATACGCAGTATGTGTTGGTGGTGAAGTATGCAGCACATACAATTTTCCATCTTACCTATTTGAAGTGGACTGTTCGGTGACATTCAGCACATGCATTCTATTGGGCAATCGTTACCACTTACAATCTATCGAAGTCTGCTCTCTTCTGGAGACCCTTCCTCTCCTTCCGGCTCTCCTAACCACGTTCTTTATTCTCTCTCTGTCTCTCTCTGTCTCTGTCTCTCTCTCTCTCCCTCCCCCCCACGCCCGCTTCCTCCCCCGTCTCTCAGTCTCTCTCTGTCTGTCTGTCTGTCCTTCCGTCCGTCCATCCATTTGTCTGTCCGTCCCCCCCCCCCCCTCTCTCTCTCTCTCTCTCTCTCTCTCTCACACACACACACACACACACACACATGCACATACGCACACTGTCTCTCTCTCTTCTCTGCCTGCAGAGACCAGAGCAGGAGGACAGCTGTCCATCCCATTGCCATGCAGCAGGACACCCCACTGCACTGGAAGCTCACTGCTACAGGAGGCTATCTGGTCAGGGAGCTCTCAGGACCCACGTTTCTCTACACCCCTCAGTGCTATGTCCACAGGCATGTGCATCCATGCCTAGTTTTTCATGTGGATACTGTGATTTGAATGCAGATCTTTGGGACTGTAGAGCAAGTGCCTTTACCCTCTGATCCATCTCTTTTGGCCTCATTATTTTTTTGCCTCTGTGTGAATTGGACCCTTCGAAGTACTTCTTTTAAGCAGAATTATGTCCTATCTGCACCTGTGTGTATGTGCACCTGTGTGTATGTGCACACGTTTAGGGGGTGGCTTGCATACACATATGGAAACATTGTATGATTGCACTCATGTAAAATACATCACAGAGGCAATATATTTTAAATATATTGTTAACAAAGCTCTTAATGCATCAAAAAGCAGGAAGTGGAGGATATCAGGTGCTCACACACAAGCGACTGAGGCCTTTTATGCACTTCATATGGACTTGAAAGAATAGTGAATAATATACAGCTAATCAAGTTCATAGTCTAACTACAAGGAGTGTCGCTGAGGGTATTGGGCAAGGAAAAATCAGAGAATTTCAGAGTTAAAAGAGTAGTCAAATTATATACATAACATGTATTTATTATCAAGATCTATTTTATTTTCTCTTTGAGAAAGGGTCTCACTCTAGCCCAGCTTGACCTCAGATCTGTTATATAGCCAAGGATGATCCTCTTGCCTCTCCCGCCGGTGCTGAGATTTCAGGCATGTACCACCACACCTGGTTTTATGTGACACTGGGAATTAAACCTAGGGTCCCTAGAATTCTGAGCAGGCACTCCATCCAATGAGCTACATTCTTACCCGCCCCCCCCCAATAGTATATCATTTCTTTTTGTGACTATGGTTCTGGGAATCAGACCCTGAACTTCACATATGCTGAGCATTCTTTCTTTGAGCAATATTCCCAGGTCACATTTATACTACAGCCATGGGCACAAATCTGAGGTTTTCCATGCACTTCAAACCCAAAAGCTTGGCCGACTGACTGCAGGTGAGAAAGGCCCAGTTTACCATGAACGTTTTCAGAGTGTAGTTCATTCAACCCCAGGAGCCTGGAATCTCATTTGAAATGTGTCTGTGCTGCGTGCAGTCTGGTGGCTACCACAAGTCCTTAGAACAAGAGACCCAAATCCTGGCTCCTGCCTGGACCTGAGGCATGTGTGAGAAGAGATGGCTTACCTCTGGAAGATTTTATTGCTCTCTGTTAGTGCTTCTCAAGGACTTAGTTCACAGACAACCCCCCTCACTGCACAGAGGGAAGTGTAAAGGCCCCATAAATCTTTGCAGCCTGCAGGGAAGCAGCCAGCCATACAAGAATCACAAGGAGATTTCACCAGCTGAGTCTGGTGCACATTTCTCTGTACGTATTTTACAACAAGGCCTCATGATACCTGGGAGCTGCAGCCCAGTAGCTGCCTAAATAGTTATGGGGGCTTGTTTCTTTAATAACTTTTATTGTTAGCAAATATGAACAAGCCCCAAAAAGCATGGTGGGCGGGCCAGAATTAGCCAGGGCTGTTTAAAGGGGTGGTTATGCTGGCCAAGCACAAGATGCTCTCTAAAAGGAAGGGTGGGGCAGCCCCACAGACCTCTTGCCTCACAACCTGGAGTGTGGCCTGTCCAGTACTTTACCTCTTGGAGGACCCTGCTTTCCTGGCATTGGTGTGGGGAGGGTGAATAGACTCGCCCAGGAGTTGCATAAGTTATTGTTGGATTTCCCCAGTCCTTCCTGTCCTGGGTGTATGTGCACACCCTCTAAATGACTGAATGTCTTGGACAGCTGCCATGTCTGTGCTGGGACATTGGCAATAGCCAGCAAAGCAGGAGGGGAGCTGGGGGGAAAGAGTCGAGTTCTTCTCTTCCTGCTGTGAGGCTGGTGGCACCAGGACGTAGGATGACCTATGTCCCAAGTGCAGTGGATGCTGTCTCAGAACACTGGACTAGAGGTGGGAGATACTTCCCACTTGGGGTGGAGCTACACAGGAAGGGCGCCAAGTGTGGAAACCCACTGTGTCCAAAGATGGAGGCTCCAGAGGGAGCTCTCCGTCCTCTCCATCACAAGCCAACTTCCTCAGTCCCGCAGGAATTGCCTTTCTTCCCTCAGGGAGGTTACTAAAGCAGTGACTGCTTTTGTTCTGCAATGACTCAGGATCTGGGTGTCACATCCATTTCACAAGTCCCCCGGCTCAGTGAATGCGTGTTCCTGAGATGTGACTGAGATGTTGCTGAGCTCTGTCCCCATCCCAGGAAAGAAGCCCACAGGGGGAGGGGCCGCTTCTCCCAACCCCCATCATCCTTCCAGCCACCAGAGCTTGACATTGTAAATTATTATCTCTGTGTACTTAATTGAATAGTGTCTCTCCAAAATTCATTTTTCACCTAGAACTTCAAAATGTGACTTTATTTAGAAAACGAATCATTGTGAATGGAACTATTATTAGCATTGGCCAGATCGAAGACTGATCTACAGGCCACTCAGTGTGTCCTGCTGGGAAATAACACAATACAAACTAGGAAAAGAAGAACCTGCTTAGATTTTTGGAAGATCATTTACCGTTAAGCAAACAGAACTTACAATGCATGCTCTAAATGCAAACAATATAGATGATGAGTTTGAAATAATGAACATTTTAGACATAGGCAAATGGTTTTCTTTCTCCCCAGTTCAGAGAATCAGATTATTGTTGGATCATGACATGTTTTCACCTCTGATTCCTGTGTGGCCTATATTATAAAACCATGTTATAAGTCTCACAGAGTCACCAACCAATCTTCAAGCTCAGATACGGATAATAACTCCCAGCAACCTGTTGTCTTTCCCTGCCTGTCCTTTTATCTCACTACCCGCTGGAGTGCTTTCTTAAAGAACGGCTTTTGTAGCCGGGCAGTGGTGGCACATGCTGTTAATCCCAGTACTGGGGAGGCAGAGGCAGGCGGATCTCTGTGAGTTCGAAGCCAGCCTGGTCTACAAAGTGAGTCCAGGAGAGCTAAAGCTACACAGAGAAATCCTGGCTCACAAAAACAAAAAACTAAACCAAACCAACCAAACAAACAAACAAAAAAGAAATGCTTTTGTGGTCCCTGCATTTGTGTGGCCACAAGGACATACATAGTCTAGCATTCTGCCATTCTTCAACGTGGACATACATTACAGTCTCTAGTCTTCACACAGATACACTGGGCCTCAAACATGCCAAGCACACATCTACCCTGGCACCCTGGGGCCTACCCGTCCCCATTCCTGGCATTTTCTTTTTAATGGGATGGAGCCATCCAGGTCCATTGGCTCTGAGCCCACAATCTTTTTCTAGTGTTCTCCACTCAATAATTAGACATAGTTACTGTTGTGTTCTCGTACTGTTCTGTAAGCTTTGGAAGAATGAGAAACATTATGTTTTCTTTTGTTTTGTTTTAATTTTTAAATGATTTTATGTGCATGAATGTTTTGCTGGCATGTTTTGTCTGTGCACCACACATGTGCCCAGTGACCATGGGGGCTAGAGAAGACATCAGATCTCTAGGACTGGAGTTATATATAGTTGTGAACTGTCATATCGGTGATGGCAATTGAGCCTGGGTCCTTTGGAAGAGCAACTGGTGCTTTTAACTGCTGATCCATCTCTCCAGAGCCAAGAGGTCTTTTCTGTTTCGTTCATTTCATTGCATTTTCCTTCCTTCTTTCTTTCCTTCCCTCCTTCCTTCCTTCCTTCCTTCCTTCCTCTCTTTCTTTCTTCCTTCTTTCCTTCCTTCATTTTTTTCCATCTAAGAAATGGTTTCACACTTTAGCTCACACTTTACTATGTAGTCCAACCTTGCCTCAGATTTGTGGCGATCCCCTGGCTTCACCCTTCCTCATGCTAAGATTATGAGCATGAACCACCATGGCAGATGAGTTTTGTCTAAGACTGTCCAAAGCCCTCCGAGCACACAGTGGTGTTGACTTGTATATTTCTCTTAAGGGACCGTCATCTTTCATGCAGCTTCTACTTGACTTGTATGTTTCTCTTAAGGGACCGTCATCTTTCATGCAGCTTATACTTGCCATAACACACTGGACATTAAGCTGAGTAGAGGCTTGTCTTCCTTTTAGAGTTTAGTTTTTTAAAACCCTGGAACAAAAGCACCCATTTAGCAACATGGCTGGGTGTGCACAAATTGCCACACAAAGTCGTGGCAGTGAAGGAAGATTTGCTGGTGAAGGGGACACTGACGTGAACCTTGACGGATGAGCAGACTGCAGTCAGGAGCCACCATAGGTATAACCATGCAGGGGTGAAGGACCAGGCAAGGCAGGGGTGAAGGGCAGGGCAAGGCAGGGGTGAAGGACAGGGCAAGGCAGGGGTGAAGGACAGGGCAAGGCAGGGGTGAAGGACAGGGCAAGGCAGGGGTGAAGGACAGGGCAAGGTAGGGGTGAAAGACAGGGCAAGGCAGGGGTGAAGGACAGGGCAAGGCAGGGGTGAAGGACAGGGTAAGGCAGGGGTGAAGGACAGGGCAAGGCAGGGGTGAAGGACAGGGCAAGGCAGGGGTGAAGGACAGGGCAAGGCAGGGGTGAAGGACAGGACAAGGCAGGGGTGAAAGACAGGGTAAGGCGGGGGTGAAGGACATGGCAAGGCAGGGGTGAAGGACAGGGCAAGGCAGGGGTGAAGGACAGGGCAGCTGAGGTGAAAGACAGGGCAAGGTAGGGGTGAAAAACAGGGCAAGGCGGGGGTGAAGGACAGGGCAAGGTAGGGGTGAAGGACAGGGCAAGGCAGGGGTGAAAGACAGGGCAAGGCAGGGGTGAAGGACAGGGCAAGATAGGGGTGAAAGACAGGGCAAGGCAGGGGTGAAGGACATGGCAAGGCAGGGGTGAAGGACAGGGCAAGGCAGGGGTGAAGGACAGGGCAGCTGAGGTGAAAGACAGGGCAAGGTAGGGGTGAAAAACAGGGCAAGGCGGGGGTGAAGGACAGGGCAAGGCAGGGGTGAAGGACAGGGCAAGGCCGAGGTGAAAGACAGGGCAAGGTAGGGGTGAAGGACAGGGCAAGATAGGGGTGAAAGACAGGGCAAGGCAGGGGTGAAGGACATGGCAAGGCGGGGGTGAAAGACAGGGCAAGGCAGGGGTGAAGGGCAGGGCAAGATAGGGGTGAAAGACAGGGCAAGGCAGGGGTGAAGGACATGGCAAGGCGGGGGTGAAAGACAGGGCAAGGCAGGGGTGAAGGGCAGGGCAAGATAGGGGTGAAAGACAGGGCAAGGCAGGGGTGAAGGACAGGGCAAAGCAGGGGTGAAGGGCAGGGCAAGATAGGGGTGAAAGACAGGGCAAGGCAGGGGTGAAGGACATGGCAAGGCAGGGGTGAAAGACAGGGCAAGGCAGGGGTGAAGGACAGGGCAAGGCAGGGGTGAAGGATAGGGCAAGGTAGGGGTGAAGGATAGGGCAAGGTAGGGGTGAAGGACAGGGCAAGGCAGGGGTGAAAGACAGGGCAAGGCAGGGGTGAAAGACAGGGCAAGGCAGGGGTGAAGGACAGGGCAAGGCAAGGGTGAAGGACAGGATTCTCATGATGCAGAGAAAGAGCTGCCAATCAGAGGGGAGCATAATGGATCCTGAGGGGGAGGCAAACAAGTTCTGTTGCAAATACAAGCTGCAGAATCCAAGGTTTGGGTCTCTGTGTGATGTGTAGATGACCCAAAGGCACTTAGTGGGCTAGTGGTACTTATCTGTTTCACATCAACTACAGCTGGTCTTCAGTGTCCACAAGGGATCCATTTTAGGACTCCTCATAGGTACCCAAGCGTGTGGGTGCTCAAGTGTAATATGTGCATATGACTTATGTACATCCTTCTGGGTCCTTTAAATTGTCTCCAGATGGCTTGTAACAGCTAACACAATGTAAATGGTTGTTACACTAAACTGTTTTTGGAATAGTGACAATGAAAACCTGTACACGTTCAATGCGGGTACGATTGTTTTCTGAATATTTCAATTCATGGTTGGTTGGATCCTCAGACGTGAAGTGGAGGGCTGGCTAGGAAACTTTTCAAAGAGCCCTTCTTAGAACTCACGTGTGAGCTAGAGTCAGCCTGAAATGCAGACTTCTAACCCTCGGAACAGAGTGGTGCATGAGTTGGGGCGTCCCCTCAGCTCCCAGCTTCATGTCCAGGGGAAGGGAGGCCTTCAGGCTGCTCAGACTTTCGTGTAGTTTATCCTGTGTAGATCGACAGTGCTGGGCAAGGCTCGGTGCTACTCCTTGTCTTTTGGATTAGGGTTTTCAAGAGTCCTGGGGCCGACTCCATCTCCAGTTCATCCATTGGGGCTTCATCAGTGGCGGCCTGGGGCTCCTTCAGTAATTTGTTTGTGCCAGTTATTCTGCCCTCGTATTTCCATGCTCACGTCCTTCCACACGCTTGCTCATGTCCTGCCAATCAGCAAGCCCCGAAGACAGCAACCCAGTGGAGCCGGAGGTAACACCAAGGGACAGGAGGGGCAGTGGGGAAGTAGATCCCACTAAGGAATGGTGAGCAGGTCGGTAAGGGAGGGAACCTGGAGTCCATCCGGATGGCCACTAAGGGTGTGTGGAATGGGAGCGAACCAGGCTACCAGAGGCCAGGTGTGCGACTCCAGCCGCAACTGAGGATTTCCCGCTTGAGCGGGTGCTTCAGCAGTTTGCTGGGTCATTGGATAGCCAGTTCAGTTAACTCTAAAGGCCTGTGCTATTGTGTGGACACGCTTCCTTTTCAGAAGGGACCCAGACAAAGGCTTAATCCTGTGGCACTTTCATATTCAAACACAAAGGTTTTGTCTCAAGGTCTTCTGTATGCAAATAATAACAATTCTTGAACAGCTAAACAGACCCCTTGTAAGCCACCGCTGCCTGGGGCTGGCCTGCGGCTGTCCTAGGAATTGCCCGAGGCTGTGGAGAAGGTGAACCCAAAGGAGATGTTTCCTTAAGGATGGGGGCGGGGAATGTGTTCAGGCCCTTCTTACCAGGTGGGCAACACCTGGCTTTGCCTTGGGATTCTGGGGAATCTGGAGGAACAGAGATCCCTAGAAAGAGACCCACTGTGGTGGGAGAGAAAGGAGCAAGGGAAAGGCATTCTTCGGTGACTCTGGTGACTCCCAGGTACTTTCCCTCAGAGAGGAAGGAAGTACCTGACACCCTTACCATTAGGAAACAAAGGAGGAAAGGATGTTTCTAAGTAATTCCAGGGAGCCTGTTCCCTAGCCAGCCGCTATCCACAGCCAGTGTACTTCAAAGACTCTCCAGTCGCTTGTCAGCTGCAGAATTGCTCTCAGTTGAGGTAAAATATTGCTTGAATGGTGATGCGCAAGTGTTGGAAGGAGGAGGTGATAGCGCTAAGCCAAGGGAGGGAGTGATACTCCAGGCGGGAGGCCTGCTTAGGGAGCAGTGGGACCATTTTGGCCAGAGCCTGGAAGGTAAAAATGTCGTAAGAGGCAAGCTGATGTTTTCTGGCTGAGAGATGAAAGCTGGTGCATTTGGAAGGTTGTCACGACCTATTTTAAGAGGCAGCCATCCTCCAAATGGATGCACAGTCACCAGTGAGTGGGATTGCAAAAAGCGTATGGGGTGAAATAGTGGAACTGCTTGCAAACGGGGGCTGTTTGGGTTCTTCCTTCCCAGAAATTAGTGATGGGTGAGTCAAGGCTAGAGGTCAGTGGGATCATCAGAGGCCAGTCCTTTGGATATTCAGTGGAACCTTGGACCCATTCTATTTCAGATATTTAGAATATAGAGACCAACCCCAGGTGGGTGCACACAGAGTCTACTGATGAAAGGATGGGCGATGAAGTTACCTAAAAGGTAAGCCAGAAAATGCTTTACTAGGCACAGAGAAATGAGCCTCACCAAGAACACGTCTTATGCACCAGAAAATGACCAAAATAAAAACACCTACAAAACGCCCAGAAACCAGAACTGTGGGCATTTTTAACCAAGACAAAATGAAAGAATAACAGGATGATGAATGTGATCAAGTAATATTTCCCCAAATGAGGGAGAATTAGGTCACCATTAGGTCACTTCCACGGGAGATTTAGCTGTGGTTTGAGGAGTGTAGTCCTTACTGGAGCCTCTCTCTAGCTCCAGGATGCCGATGGCCTGGCGGGAGCGCCTTCTTTCTAGAGCAGCACAGAGGCCTGTGGGAAGGGCTCATTTCAGCTCTGACTGCTCATTTCTCTCTTCTACCTTCTCTGCTCTGTTTCTCTTGAAGTCAAGTGATGGATTTGGTGGCATCACCAAGGATCAGAGGACTTTAACGCTGTCAGTCATACTCGGTAAGTCCTAGGTCTGAATGATGGAGGTGGTGGTACTCACTGAAAGTCAGAAACATAGCACAGAGTTAGAGGCGCCGCACATGCAGGGTGAGGGCCCAGTTCCATGGGCGATGAGGACCCAGAAGAGAAAGGAAATGATCAGGTGGCGGTGGCTGGGCTGTGTGCAGGGGACCAGGGGACGGAAGTCCTCAGAGCCCTCAGTAGGAAAGGAGGAGACAGAGGGCGAGGTTTCTCTGACAAGCATCTGCACCTTCAGAAATCGGTGTTTTGGGGACAAGGCAAGTGTCCTAGTGTTGAGCTACCCCTCAGCCCAAGAGGAAGAAGGCTCCTCATTAAGTGTTCTTCTGGGGGACATGTTTCCTTCCAGCCCAGGCTCAAATGCCACCTGTTCTCAGGTGGGGGATCCTGGAGGTCATTTCAGAAGGGAGAGACAGGTGGCCCCCACTCATATCTTTCTCCAAGGTGACAGGACCTGACCTACAGGTGTAAGATGTTTGTCACTAGAGGTGACTGGCACCTCCTACTTGAGAGAGCAGCTACTATGCAATCTGTGACCTTGTAAACAAGGTCATCCTTGCTAGGAGCAGGCAAACTCTCATTTTCAACCTATAGTGTCACCTCTAGTATGGGCCCAGGTATCACTCCTATGAAAAACAGAGAAGGCCTGGAGAGATGGCTAAGTAGTTAAAAACACTGGCTGATCTTCCAGAGGATGCAGGTTTGATTCCCAGCACACACGTGTGGCTTACAATTGTTGGCAGCTCAAGTCCCAGGGGATCTGACGCCCCCTCTGGCCTCCACAGGCACCAGGCACTCGCATGGTGCAGGCATCTTCTTCTTTTCTTGTTTTTCTCTTTGTCTTTCAGCATTGCACTCTGCCAGTCCCCAACCACATTCTCATGTTGCACATGAGTGCCCAGCCATGAACAGATATCCTCCGTGGCCTGTTCCCCAGAGAGCCTCAGTGCTGACATGGGGTGTATAGAAGGCCGTGGGCTCAGGGACATAGGTGATACCAGTGTGTTTCTCTGGAGCACACACTGTCATTCTACAGACACGCGATCCAGAGAGCCACCAGTGACCGGATGAGAGCGGAAGAGGAAGAAGTGGTTGCTGCCTGTGAACAGACACCTGGCTTTTGGTGCAAGATGAGACACAGACACACACCAATACACAAAACAAAAAACAAAACAAAAGAAAAGAAAAACCTCAAGCCCGGAAGCTTGAGGCCACACCCATCAGAGCCGTGCCAGATCCCTGAGCACCTCCATCCCAGAGCTGGGAGGTTCTGGAGGGCTGGCTAGTGTGAAGAGCTCACACTCTGGCACCCTCTCTCCATTTCCGGCTGTGGGCATTGTCTGTTGTGTGCAAGTGCAACCATTCAAAGCAAGGAAGAGAGGGAGAGAGCGGCAGAGCTTGTTACATGCGTACTCTTCCTGCCGGGATAGACACCCGTACCAGCCCCAGACCTGCCTGGGGACCCCAGAGTTTCGTTTAAAGCCGTGTACAGGCGTGAGAGAGATGCTCAGCGCCTAAGAGCCCTGGCTGCGCTTCCAGGGGATCCTGGTTTGAATTCCAGCACCTACATGGCAGCTCATAACCACCTATAATTCCAGTTCCAGGGCATCCCGTGCCCTTTCCTGGCCTCCGCGGGCACCAGGCACATGTGCAGTACACAGATATACTTGCAGGCAAGACACGTAACATACGTCAAATAAGAAATGTTTTAATTTAAAAAAAATTAAAATATTTTCCTCATTTAAAAAAACAGGAATTTTTTAAAAGTCACCATAAACTTTATTATTGTCCTTTTCTCCAACTTCTTTTTTATGCAAATTGTTTTTGTCTTTTGTAATTCAGTAATGTAAATGTTTTCGACATTAGTTCTCCTCTGGGAAAGTCCTTTTGGGAATTAGTGTATTTCCTGGATTTTTCCCAATTGATATCACAAATTTGACTCTAGAGTTGTTTATGAAATGTTTCAAAGTTTTAAAAAGCCGAATAGGGGTTTGTTTGTCTGTTTGTCTGTCTGTTTTAGATAGGGCTTCTCTCTACAAGCTCAGATCCCAGGGCTCTGAAGATCTGAAGCTGCCACAGCTTCGCACTAGACTCACGATACAGACGAGGCTGGGGCGGCCGGAGGAGATTCCTTTCTCTGGCTCCCTCAGCTTCCTGAAGCCTCTCACTTTCTTTAGCTCATAGCCCCTTCCTCTGTCTTCAAAGTCAACACAGACCCCCGTGATATCACATCTGGTGGCGCTGATGACAGACCAGTCTAGGGGTTCTTTGTTACTGTTGGGTTGTTGTTGTTTTCTGTTTGTTTTGAAAAAAGATTGAATATGTGGCCAGACTGGCCTCCAGCCTCCAGTGCTGCCTCCCAATGGCTGCTCCTCTGGCTGTATCTAGTCTTCTTTATTTACGGATTAAACAATGTGTATGCATGTAGGTGTGTAGGTACTGATTATCCAGTATGTATGTATGTATGTATATATGTATGTATGTATGTATAATCTGTTTATCGTCTATTAGTCATTATCTGTCAATCATCTACCATCTATAGCTATCTATCATCATCATCATCATCATCATTATCTATCTGTCTATCTGTCTATCTATCCATCTATCTATCTATCTATCTATCTATCTATCTATCTATGTACCCATCCATCCACCTACCTATCATCTATTTATCTACATGCATCTGTCTCTCATCTGTAGCTTTATACAACCCACAGCCTTACCTGATCACACAATCTGGGCTTACTTGCTTCCCAAGAACCTCTAAAATGTGTTTCTGAAGCTTGGTCTGCTTGTTTTCTAAGTTTTCCTGGCTGAAAAGACAGGGATTCCCCGCCGCAGACAATTCTGAGAAGGGCCCACTTCATTCTGCTCTCCGCGACTGAGCACATCTTCCAGGTGCGTCTTAGAGAGACTCAGCACACAGCCCGAGTCCCTGCCAGAGTGAGGAGCTGAGTCCCTCTGGCTCCTCAGCATGTGTTTCCTCCACACTGCAGAGGCTGTCACTGCTCCTGAGCGAGGACATGCTTGTAACCCTACGGTTTTTCTATGCCTGCCCTTGTTCTGAATATTAACACAGAGACATTTATACTTCTTAAAAGCTTAGGCCTCATAGCTGGGCAGATACTCAGCTATTCTAACCCAGGGACCCTGGCCTGCCCTATGTCCTGCCACAGGGCCATAAGCTGCCATTTCAGTCTCAGCTGTCTCCTGCTTCTTCACCCATGTCCTGATGGTGACTCCCTCTGGTCCCTACTTGAGTCCCCCTTTCTCTCTTGCCCAGTTATTGGCTGTTCAATTCTTTATTTAACCAATCAGGTGATGGAGAGCAATGTTTACAAAATACTAAGGCAGGAGATGCTTCATAATAATGACAATACCAAAGTCAGGCATGTAATCAGATCTGCACTGGCACAGACATCAGCATTTGAATAATGCAAGGATAATCTTTATATGGCGCACAAAGACAATACTCCAACACATGCGCACACACACATATATGTACATACACAGATACATAATACGCACATCCACTTTATTTTATTTTTTAAATATATATTTTTATTAATTAATTTATTCACTTTACATGCCAGTTGTAGCCTCTTCCCTCCCCCATCTCCTCTCCCCTATTCCTCAGAAAAAGGGGAGCCCCCTTTTCCCACCCACTACAGATCATCAAGTTGCATCAGGTTGAGTTCATCCCCTTCCCTGTGGCCTGGCAAGGCAGTCCAGTCAGGGGGAAGTGATAAAAAAGCAGACAACATAGTCCATGTCAGAGACAGCCCCCACTCCCGTTATTAGAGGTCCCACATGAAGTCTGAGATGCTCATTGACTACATCTGTGTTGGGGTCCTCGGTCCAGTCCATGCATGGTCCTTGGTTGGTGCTTCAGCCTCAGCAAATCCCTCTGGGCCCTGAGTAGTTGGCTCTGTTGGTCTTGTGGAGCTTCTGTCAGCCCCAGGTCCTTTTCTCATCCCCCCCCCCCCACTTTCCCACAGGATTCCCTATGCATCACCCAATGGTTTGTTTGTTTTTGTTTTTAACATGTACACAGTGTTCTGCCTGCATGTGGGCCTGCAGGACAGAAGAAGGCACCATATCTCAGTATAGATGGTTGTGAGCCACCATGTGGTTGCTAGGAATTGAACTCAGAACCTCTGGAAGAGCAACCAGTGCTCTTAACATCTAAGCCATCTCCCCAGCCCCAAATGTTTGACATTGAGTCGCAGGATCTGTTTCGAAGCGCTGCTGGGTAGAGCCCCTCAGAAGAGAACTCTGCTAGGCCCCTGCCTGCAAGCATAGAGTCCGGGACTGGCTTTCTTCCATGGGGTAGGTCTTGTGGGCGGGGTGAGCTTTGGATCGAAGTTTTTGTGGGTGGGTTGGTGTTCTCCTTCCTCCATTACGACTCTTGTTTAGTTAGAGAGTGTCCTCCTCAGTCCCTGTGTCCCCTGCTACTATGAGTCTCAGCTATAGGACCCCTCATAATCTCCCAGAGGCCTATTTTGACTTAGGTCTCCAGCTTGTCACAGAGATGTCCCCACCAAGTCCACAGCTTCTCTCTTCTCAGCCTCCTGTCCTCTCCCCACTGCTCTCCCCACGTCTGATCTCCGCCCCAATTTCTCTCTCTGCCCTCCCTCTCCTACCTCATTGCCTCTGTTCAAGCACTGCCTCTGATACTCTATTTCCCCTTCTGAGTGAGATTTACGCACCTTCCCTTGGGCCCTCTTGCTACTTGCCTTCTTTTGGTCTGTGCCTTGTAGTCTGTTTGTCCTGTACTAAATGGCTAAACTCCGCTTATAAGTGAGTACATAGCATGTGTGTCTTTCTGAGCCTGGGTTACCTTACTCAGGATCATTTTTATACTTCCACCTGTTTGGCTGCACATTTTATGATTTCCTTATTTTTAATAGCTGAGTAAAATTCCACTGGGTAAATGTACCACAGTTGCTTTATCTGTTCTTCGGTTGAGGGACATCTAGGTTGTTTCCAGACTCCGGCTATCACAAGTAAAGCTGCTATGACCAGTTGAGCAAGTGTCCTTGTTGTTTGGTGAAGCTTATTACGGGTGTATGCTCAGAGTGGTACAGCTGAGTCCTGAGGTAGAGCTACTCCTAGTTTCCTGAGAAAGTGCCACGCTGATTTTCAAAGTGGTTGTACAACTTTGACCTCCTAGCAGCAATGGAGAAGTGTTCCCTTTTCTCCACATCCTTGCCAGCATGTGCTGTCACTTGAATTTTTGATCTTAGCTATTCTGACAGGTATAAGATAAAATCTCAGAGTCGTTTTGATTTGCGTTTCCCTGTTAACTAGGGATATTGAACATTTCTTTCTTTAAGTGCTTCTTGACTATTTGAGATTCCTCTGTTGAGAGTTCTCTGTTTAGCTCTGTGTCCCATTTTTAAATTGGATTATAATTTTTTTGGTGTTTAATTTTTTTCAATTTTTTATAAATTTTGGATATTAACCTTTGTTGGCTGTAGGATTGGTAAAGATTTTTGCCTAATCTGTAGCCTGCTGTTTCCTTCTATTTATCCTTTGTTTCACAGAAGCTTTTCAGTTTCATGCGGTCTCACCAATTGTTGAACTTAGAACCTGAGCTGCTGGTGTTCTGTTCAGGAAGTTGTCTCCCATACCAAAGAGGTCAAAGCTATTCGTCACTTTTTCTTCCATTAGATTTAGTGTATCCAGTTTTATGTTGAGGTTTTTGATCCACCTTGGACATACGTTTTGTGCAGGGTGATAAATATTGATCTATTTGCATTCTTCTACATGCAGCAGTCAGTTTGTTGAAGATGCCGTCTACTCTCCATTTTCAGTTTGGCTTCTTCGCCAAAAATCAAGTGTCAATAGGCCTTTATGGGCCTTCAATTCGATTACATTGATCAACCTGTATGTTTTTATGCCAATACCATGCAGTTTTTTACTATCATTGCTCTGTAATACAGCTTGAAATCAGGCCTGGTGACACCTCCACAAGTTCTTTTATCGTACAGGATTGTTTTCTCTATCCTGAGTTTTCTATTTTTCCACATCAAGTTGAAAATTGCTCTTTCAAGGTCTGTAAAGAATTGTGTTGGAATTTTTATGGGAATTGCATTGAATCTGTAGATTGCTTTTGGTAAGATGGCCATTTTACTACGTTGATCCTACCAATCCATGAGCATAGGAGACCTATCTACCTCCTTATGTCTTCTTCAAATTCTTTCTTCAGAGACTTGAAGCTGTTGTCATATGTGTCTTTCACTTGCCTGGTCACATGACACTGAGATATTTTATATTGTTTTTGCCTATTGTGAAGGGTGTACTTTCCCTAATTTCTTTCTCAGCACTTGTCATTTGTATACAGGAGCGCTACTGATTTTTTTGAATGAATCTTGTATTCAGCCACTTTGCTGAAGGGATTTATCAGTTGTAGGAGTTCTCTGGTGAAATTTTGGGGTCACTTATGTATAATATCATAGCATCTGTGAATAAGTATACTTTAACTTCTTCCTTTAAAATTTGTATACCCTTGATCTCTTTTAATTGTCTTATTGCTCTGTCTAGAATTTCTAGTACTATTTTGAAAAAAAATGTGGAAAGAGTGGTCAGCCTTGTCTCTGATTTTAGTGAGATTGCTCTGAGTTTCTTTGCATTTAAATTGATGTTGGCTATCAGTTTGTTGTACATTGCCTTTATTATGTTTAGGTATGAGCCTTGTATCCCTGATCTCTCCAAGAATTTTATCACAAAGTTTTTTTTTTAAATTTTGTCAAAAACTTTTTCAGCATCTAATGAGATGGTCAAGTGATTTTCTATTTATCTATCTATCTTTCTTTTTTGGTTTTTCAAGACAGGTTTTCTCTGTGTAGTCTAGACTGTCCTGGACTAGCTTTGAAAACCAGGTTGGCCTCGAACTCACAGAGATCTGCTTGCCTTTGCCTCCCAAATGCTGGGATTAAAGGCATGGACCACCACCATCCAACACTCTTTCAGTTTGTTTATATGGTGGATTACATTGAAGGATTTTCATATGTTGAACCACTCCTGCATCTCTGGGATGAAGCCTACTCGATCATAGTAGATTTCTTGGATTCCGTTTGTGAGTATTTATTGAGTATTTTTATATCTAATGTTCATGAGTGAAATCGATCTCAAATTCTCTTTCTTAGTTGAGTCTTTTTTTGGTTTAGGTATCAGGGTGATTGTGGCCTCATAGAATGAGTTTGGCAATGTTCCTTCTGATTCTATTTTGAGGAATAGTTTGAAGAGAATTGGTAGTAGCTCTTTTTTGAATGTCTGGTAGAATTCTGTGCTAAGACCATTTGGTCCTGGGTTGTTTCAGTTGGGAGACTTTTTATGACTGCTATTTCCTTTGGCATTATAGGACTATTTAAACTGTTTATCTGATCTTGATATAAGTTTGGTAGGTGAACTCTATTAAGAAAACCATCCATTTCATTTAGAGTTTTCCAATTTTGTGGAATATAGGTGTTTGAAGCAAGACCTAATGATTTGTTGGATTTCCTCAGTGTCTGTTGTTATGTCCCCACTTTCATTTCTGATTTTGCTAATTAGGGTATTGCCTCTCTGCCTTTTAACTGGCTAAGGGTTTGTCTATCCTGTTGATTTTCTCAAAGAACTAGCTATTGGTTTAGTTTAGTTAATTCTTTGTATTATTCTCTTTGTTTCTAATTTATTGATTTTTAGCCCAGAGTTGGATTATTTCATGATGTCTACTTCTCTTGTGTATATCTGCTTCTTTTTTTTCTGAACCTTTCAGGTGAACTGTTAAGTTGCTAATATTGGATCTCACCAATTTCTTAGTGCTATGAACTTCCCTCTCAGCACCGCTTTCATGGTGTCCCATAAGTTTGAGTATGTTGTGCCTTCATTTTCATTGTATTTTAGGAAGTCTTTAATTTCTTTATTTCTTCCAAGACCCAGTCATCATTGAAGAGGGAGTTGTCCAGTTTCCATTAATGTGTAGGCTTTTGTTATTTCTGCTGTTGTTGAGGTCTAGCTTTAATCCATGGTGATCTGACAAATAATAATGTGTTAATTCATTTTTTGGTATCAGTCAAGGTTTGATTTGTGACCAGCTATATTGTCAGTTTTGGAGAAGATTCCAGGCAGTGCTGAGCAGAAAGTATATATTTTTGGGTTTGGGTGAAAAGTTCTGTAGACATCTTAGGTCTATTTGATTCATAACCTCTGTTAGTTTCATTATTTCTCTATTTAGTTTCTGATTTGATGATCTGTCCATTGATATGAGTGGAGTCTTGAAGCTTCCCACTATTAATGTCTGGGGATCTATGTGTGATTTAAGCCTTAATAATGTTTCATTAACAAATGCGAGTGCCCTTGTATTTGGAACACAGATGCTCAGGAACACGATGTTCTCTTGGTGGATTTTTCCTTTGATGAGAATTAAGTGTTCTTCCCTACCTCTTGATTAATTTTGGTTGAAATTCTATTTTATTAGATATTAGGATGAATACTCCAGCTTGTTTCTTGGGTCCATTTGCTTAGAAAACTTTTTTTTTTCCAGCCATTTACTCAGAGGTAGTGCCTATCTTTGTTGTTGAAGTTTTTCTGTTAACTTATGTCTTCTTATTGGAGAGTTGAGTCCATTGATATTGATAGATTTTAGAGATCAATGATTGCTAGTTCCTATTATTGTGGTGCTGGCCATGATGGTGTGTTTGCATGCTTGTCTTCTTTTGGTTTTGCCTTTGTAAAGTTATCTATGTCCTGAGTTTTCTTGGGTGTGGTTGGGCTCGAGTTTTCCTTTTACTATCTTCTGTAGGACTGAGTTGGTGTATAGATATTGTTTAAATTTGGTTTTGTCATGGAATAACTTGTTTTCTCCCTCTATGGTGATTGAAAGCTTTGTTGGGTATAGTAGTCTGGGCTGACTTCTGTGGTTTCTTAGAATCTGCATGATATCATCCCAGATTTTTCTGGCTTTCATAGTCTCTGTTGAGAAGTCACGTGTGATTCTGATAAGTCTGCCTTTATATGTTATTTGGACTTTTTCTCTTGCTGCTTTCTATATTTTTCTTTGTTCTGTAGATTTAGTGTTTTAATTATTATGGAGCAGAAGGAATTTCTTTTCTGGTCTAGTCTATTTGGTGTTCTGTAAGCCTCTTGTATTTTTAAGGGTATTTCTTTCTTTAGGTTGGGGAAAATTTCTTTTTGGAAATTTTCTTTTATGACTTCCTTGAAAATATTTTCTGGTCCTTGGAGCCTGGAATCTTCTTTTTCTTCTATTCCTATTACTCTGTTTTATCTTCTCATGG
Organism: Acomys minous; assembly: GCF_964271855.1. NCBI lineage: Eukaryota > Metazoa > Chordata > Mammalia > Rodentia > Muridae > Acomys > Acomys minous. The sequence continues at coordinate 72,105,888 of NC_140486.1, read as the reverse complement.
TGTCCCTGATTTCTTGCATGTTTTGTGTCAGGAATATTTTTGATTTAATATTTTCTTTGATGGATGTATCATTTCTTCAATTGTATCTTCTATGCCTGAGATTCTCTTCTCCGTCTCTTGTATTCTGTTGACGAGTCTTATCTTGTTGGTTCTTATTCTCTTCTGTAAGTTTTCTATCTCCAGTGTTTTCTCTATTGATTCTATTTCCATTTTCAGCTCTTGAACCATTTTATTAATTTCCTTCACTTGTTTGATTGTATTTTCCTGTATGTCTTTAATGGCCTCTATTTGTTTGATTGTATTTTCCTGTGTTTCTTTGAGGAATTTATTAGTTTCCTCTTTAAGTGCCTCTAACAACTTACTTCATAAGCATAGATTTAAGGTCATTTTCATGTGTTTCAGCTGCATTAGAATATCCAGGGTTTGTTGGGAGGGGTCTGGTGAGCCATATTGTCCTTTTTTTTGTTGATTGTTTCCTTACACTGGCCTTTAGCCATCTGGTTGTCCGTGATGTTAGCTGTTTGTCCTGGGAGCTTCTGGGTTTCTTGGGCATTTGTGATCCAGTGACGTCCTGCCTGTCTCCTCAAAGCAGCTAATAGAACTGAATGTAAGGCTGGATCTGCATTTCTCAGAGTATGTCATCACAATGGCAGAGGAAGTTCGGGGGAACACAATTTGGCTGGCCTCCACCATCTTGGAACCAGGACCCTACATGTTCCAATGGTCCAGCACCTATATCCAGCAGAACCATGGATTGGAGGTTGGGATGCTGACCCCGGTATCCAGGCACTGCCTTCAGGAAGTGGGAGACATCTGAGGTTCGGAGCATAGCACCCCTGGAAATGGAGACCTGGGCTGTGAGTCCAGGACCCTGCTAGAATCTTGGACCCAGGAGATGGTCTCAGAGGTCCCCAGCTCCCAGGATGTGCCCTCTCATCTGGAAAACACCAATATTGATGCTTTGGAGTCAGCCACCAGGTTACTCACCACAGTCTCTGATCTTCCGCTATGCAGATACTATCCACCCTGCTGCACAGTAGCTAGACATTAAAGCCATGCCTAGAGAAACACCAGTGGTCCCTGCAGACACGGTTGCCAGGAGAACTTCTCAGAGAAGACAAAGAAAGAAATGGCTGTACAGGAGCAACTGCACAGTCTGCCCTGTATGAAGGGGTTACAACCATCAAAGCTAAAGCACAGGCCAAGAACTTCCAAGTGTGACTTTCAATTTGACCCATACCTCTGGAGTTTGAGGATGCCTCTCAGGGACCACACAGCTGCCTGTGTGATGACTCCTTCCTCTCAGCTGACTGGGCAGAGTCATCTTCACTGGGAGACTAGTGAGGCTGTTTGGGAAAGCCCCAGCTGGTTGCCAGATTATCTGAGAATACCAACTTCAACGCTGCTCTTCAGAGTTGCTACCTGCTGTCACATGGGCCCATCTCTGCCCATCTCTACCCTTCCTGGGCGTCCCATCCCATTCCTTCCTGGTGTTTCTGCTGCCCTTCAGGGTCTGAGCCACACACTGAGCAGGACAGCCATGGAGAAGCAGGCTCTGGGGAGGAGGCTTCTGCATTTTAGTTTAAGAACAGAGACTGGGTTGCTATTTTGAGCTTTGCATGGGAAAGTCCAAGGGAGCAGGGAAAGTGTGGATCAGCCAGAAATCCCTTTCTGGGATAGCTGCCATCTCAGTTGATATGGACAAGAGAGGTAAATATGTCTCTGACACTCTAATGACACCATGTGACGCCCTTCCCCACACACTCTGCAGAGCACCTCAGCCAATAGAGCTGAGTTGCTACTCGTAGGACAGACATTCTTTGGCTGCTTTAGGCAAAGAGAGAGGGCATAAAAGCAGGGGCAAGAGATTCATTGTTCTCTGAAAATAGGGAATATGGATATGAAAAGTGTGGAGCTGGCAGGTGACTAATGCTGGGGGATGCCTGCCTATGGGCGCAGCGCAGGAGAAAGTGGTCCATCGCAAAGGATGACCACCAACTCGTAGGTCAAGAGGAATTTCAGGGAAGCCTCAAAAGATGGAGCAAGACGCTGAAACAGGCCAAACAATTGGGTCCTACCAAAGAACAAGAGGAATTTTGCTTTGGCACGACCCTAAAAGACAGATTGTGTCAAGGGCTAGGCAGAGGCAGAAAGACCTTGAGAGGCGCTGTGAGGTCAGGAGCCTTGGACAGGAACTCCTTTAGCTGATGAGCCAGGCTAGGCCTGAGAGAAAAAGAGGAGCTGGTGAGGGTCTGTCCTTTGAAGGCTGAGAGTACGGGCTCAGGCCCCTCTGCTGTGTTTATCTGTGTAGGCTTAGGCCCACAGCTCCACCTCCCTGTCTCAGCGTCCTTGCCACTTGCTGCAGGCCAAGAACAGCTGTTTATCTGTGTCATGTCTGCAGCAAACATGGCATGCTCTGGAAACCTTGTTATGTCCTGTGCCAGGGGTGATTCTACCCAAAGCTAGGGATGGCACACCCCCTCCCCTCCCTCCTCCCTAGGCATGGCACACCCCCTCCCCTCTCTCCTCCCTAGGCATGGCACACCTTCCCTCCCCTCCCTCCTCCCTAGGCATGGCACACCCCTCCCCTCCCTCCTCCCTAGGCATGGCACACGCTCCCTCCCCTCCCTCCTCCCCTAACCCCCCCCCCCCATCTTTCTTGGTCTCACTACAGCTCAGGCTGGCATTGAACTCTTAACCTTCCTGCCTCAGCCTGGCTTTTGTTATATATGTTTTCTCACCTCTCCCCTTGCCTCCCACTGTTCTTCTGTCTCCTCTAACCTAGGGTTAGAGAAGGAGAAAATGGACTCCACCAATTTGTTCTCTGACCTCCAGACATGTGCCATGGCACTGCCCCTGCCTCATATCACACACAATAAAATAGAATAAGATTTAAAGAAATAAAGCTTTAGGAAAACACAAGTGATTCACAGAAAAGATAAACTGGATAGTTACAGCCACAATGCAAAGGGGGAAAAAAAGTCAGTCCTCCAGGGAAAAAGAGCAGAAGTCCCCGGAGGAACCCTCTGCAGGTGAGCAGGGACGTCAGCACTCTATGGTTCTCAGATTTGACTTCGTGAGACGACACATGAAGATGCACACTTGATGTGTGAGTGGCACGGAGAGACTTTGCCCTGTGATGCCACTTGCAGCAGCCTGTGGAGTTCTTTTTATGGGCGTAACTTCCAACTGCATGGCCAAGAAAGATTTCAGGACTAGTCAGTGCGGAACAGAGCTGCAGTTTATTAGGAAAAGGTGTGAGTATAGCTTTAGGCACAGGGCGTTAGGTGGAAGCGAGACCTAGGAGAAGGACGGCACACTTTGCAGTGGGCACGGGCTTCTCAAGGCAGTCTGTGTTGGTTTCCTTCTAAGAAGGTAGTAGAGCTCTGTAAGACCCTGACAGGTGTCAGGTGACTCTCCAGAACTCGTGTCTATGGCCTGCATTCCCAGCTTTGCCAGCACAGAAGCTTGTGGTTTCTTCTCTCCACCTGGACATATGAAATGTTTCCTTTGGAGAACACCTGGCACACAAAATGAGAGCTACTGACCATTTAGAGCTCTGTCTTTCTGTAAGACTGTGTAGACACACCCCAAATGCAACCTCCTGCCTCGAGAGCATTTGAAAATCAGCCATGTTCTTCGGCAAGTTGGGATGGCATCACCTGCTGAGCTTACCAGGCACACTCACCGCTGCAAATGCTCCGGAGCTCTTGGCATTGAAATCTCCCCAGCAGTCTCTATCAGATGTGAGACACTGAACATCTTTCAGAAACAAACTAACAAGCCCACACCCTCGAGTGTCTAGAGAGATGGCTCAGCAGTTAAGAGCCTGCACGGCTTTTGCAGAGAATCCAAGTTCCGTTCCCAGCACCACGTCTAAAGCTCCCATGCCTGTCCTCTGTGGGCATCTGCTTGCACGTGTACATATCTCCTCACACACACAGTTTAACCATAATAGACATCAATCTTTAAAGAAAGCCTTGGGGTTAGAAGTTATTCTCAGCATATGCCCTTCACTTTGATGATCACAAGAGTTTTGGCATGGGGTGGGGATGCCAAGCAAAGGGGTGAGATGAAAAGAGTCCTGCAGCAGCTCTCAGGGAGATAGGAAGGGCACACAGCTGGCTTGTCCTGCTCAGGGGCTAAGCGATGCAATGCTTTTCTTCTGCACACAAGTCTGCCCCTTGACTGCCCTGCAGCTTCAGACTCTGACATAGTTTCTGCAGGTGCCATAGGTCCTGGCATCTGAGCACAGCCTCCACAGGGGAGGAAAATGCCCAAAGCTCACAGCGATGGGACAGCCTGGGCCTCTTTGTGACTCTTACATCTTTTCATGTACCCAGAGGGTCTCATTTGCTTCCAGATATAAGCAGATGCCACTTAGAGTCCTACACAGATGAAGAATGCGACACAGAGGTGTCACGAGCTGGCCTGACATTGCTGTCTTGTTGCTACACCAGGATTCCAGATGGCCTGGCCTGGCTGGACTTCTCTCCTTGCTCTTTAAAGAGAATTCAGTCTTGTTAGGACGCCAGCCTTCTCTGGTTTCTGTGAGTGGTTTGAGGACATTTCTGCTGTTTGGCTCTGTGAGTGGTCCCACTTAGGGCACGTCCCGTGTGTCTGACCCTCTTCCTTGCTTCTGTTCTGTCTGTCTGTCTTCAAGCACAGCCTCCGAAGCCCTTCGTGATCCAGTCCTGCACCTTTCTTGTCTTAATTAGGACCAAGTGGGTTTATTTTAGCTTATAGTTCCAGATTACACTCCACACCAAGGGGAGTCAGGGTGGTCACCCCAGCAGGGCTGGAATCTGGAGACGGGAGCTGTGTGGATGAAGGGGTACTGCTTCCTGACTTGCTCAGGATGCTTTCTTACAGTACCTGGCACACCAGCCCAGGGGTGACACACTGTTCCTGGGGAGCTGTCCAGCCCAACACTAATCATCACCTGAGAAAAATGTCCCCACGGGCCAATCTGCTGGGGGCATCTTCTCAAGTGAGGGCTGCACCCTCCAAACACGATTCCAGTTTGTATCGTGGGCACAAACCCAGCAGCACACTCTTGCATCTGTTTTCACACCCTTCCCTAAGCAGGATGCTTAAGCCTGATAGTGAGCCTGATTTAGAGTCACTTAGAGGACAGCTGTAGACATCTCAGTGATAGCATTTCCAGAGAGACTTACCTGGGAGAGGAAGCACTACCATACCTGGGTGGCGCCGTCCCATAGGCTGCACCCCCGGGCTGTATTAGAGAGCAGAAGCTGGCGGAACATCAGCATTCATCTGCTTCCTGTTTGCAGACTCAGCATGGTCAGCTGGTCTCGATCCTCTGCTGTGCTCCCACTATCACGGTGGACTACATCCTCTCAAACTGTGAGCCAAGACAAGTCCTGCCTTGGCCGCCTTTATCATGCATTTTGTCACAGCAATGAAAAAAGTAGCTACTTCTCTGCTTTCTCCAACTTGCTAACCCACCCAGCCACGTGTACATGCACCTACTGTGTGCCTACTATTGTTTCCAGCACTGGGATGTAAAGATAAGCAGGAAGGATGCCATTTCTGCCTCCATGGAGCTGTGGATCCAAGTGGAATGCAAACAAAAAGTGACAACAACGTCACAAGTCAAGTGACGTGCTGTCAAGTACTTGGTGCGGGATACAGTGGGGAAAAGAAAATGAGATCCCACTCAGAGTTGGTGGGCTGAGCACGTGTCCCAGAGGAAAGATACTTAGTTGGAAGCTCGGATGGTCAGTCATCTTGAGTCCAGTGAGGGGTTAGTGTGGTGGGAAAGCTTGCAAGGCAGAAACAGCATGTCTTGACATGGATTTGGAAGATGAACTTGCAAGGAGGCAGAGGTAGGTCTGGAGGGGTGGCTGAGGCTGGACCACATGGGGGATTGTAAGCAACTGAGCGTGGCCTAGCATCTAGAACAGGCAGCCACACAGCTTTCTAACACATTTGAGGTTTTAGTGAGTTCCAGGTCGCTGGCAGAAAAGGGAATCAGGAAAAAGTGCAAAAGGGAAGAGTGGCAGAGTATTGAGAGAAGGCAAGGGGGAAGCGTAAGTGAAACTGTGCACTCAGCTGTTGCTCAGGGAAATGGAGTAAAAGTCAATTTCTGACCATAGGTGAAAAGAAGCCAAGAAGTCACCCCCAAAACCGCAGAACCCAGAGAAGGAATCTGAATGTTTGCAGGCAACCAGGCTGAACGAGGTAAGAGGCCCTTTGGGGCAGGCTGAGGGTGTGGCAACTTGGGTCCTTGCCCATCTGTTAAGAGCCTGGCAGACTCCTTCAAGGAGTCAGAGTGGTCAGTGGCCACCGCAGAATTGTGGTTTGTATTTATGGCTTTAATTAAATTGAATTAACTGTAATAATCAAGACTTCTGTTTGCCTTATTCATTCTCCAATCCAGAATGGCCCCTTTGAGCTGTCAGGCACGGTGTGTCTGACTGCAGACCAAGGCTGTGCGCTGGGCTTGGGGCTTCCATCGCCAACAGGGTCACCAGACCCTCTGAGGCTGACTTACAGTATTAGAGATGGAAATGAGTTATTCCCAGCAGCCCCAGACCCTGATATAATTTCTTTGCCTCTGTTGTGCACACTCTGGGACAAATCCAGAATGCTTCAGGGCTCCACATCAGAGAGTTATGAGGCATGAGCTTGGAACTCAAGCTTCTCCCTTCCTAGATTCAAGATCTTGAGCCAAAGTTCTCACAAAACAGTCCTTAATCCATACCATGGGAATGGTAGTGGTAACTCAAGGGTCTCAGGTGGGAGGGCCAAAGGGACACAGAAAGAGATTGTTGGGGAAGAAGGAGCTTATTAAAGAGAGTTATTAATAACACGGACAGACAGGCAACAGCACTGTAGGGATTTTAAGAGAGTTCAGTCCCTAGCACTCGGGAAAGACAGCAAGGAAAAGGCTCCACAGTGAGGGAGAGAATCCAGACTCATGTGGTAGAAGCAAGGGCATCTTGTCTTACACCTTCCTAAGCATAGACTTGCAGCCAGGTGCTCTGCTTCCCCTGCAGAATGTGGGGAGGGAGTAGGCAGCAGGATATGTGCCCATCAATACCCACTCCTCTGTAAACTCACTTCCCCAGGCAAGGCTCCCGGCATCTGGGGGTCTCAGCATGACAGACAATGCAGCAGGTTTCTCCAGCCTTGAGTGCGCCATGCATTGATGATTGGCTGTAGACAGCTACAAAGAAGGTGCTGCGAGTCAGGACTCACGAAGTCTCAGTAAAGTGTGTGTCTGTATAACTATATGCCGTGTGCGCGCATGTGCGTGCGTGCGTGCGTGCGTGCGCGCATGCGTGCGTGCGTGCGTGCGTGTGTGTGTGTGTGTGTGTGTGTGTGTGTGTGCCCTTGGGAGGCTGAAATAGGAGGACCAGGTTCTTTACATAACAAGACCGTGTTTAAATAAATAAACAAATGCCTGAATAGATAAATAAATAAGAAACTAAGTCAAGGTTGCTTTTTTCAGCAGTCAAGGATGGAGTAGGCACCCTGCGTGCTCCCTCCCCCCAAGCCTTTTCTCTTAGCCATGTCTGTGTTACTTTTTAAAATTCAGTTCAACAGAGACATGAATTTCCGGCTTAAACTGAGCCTTGTGGGATTTTAGAATGGTTAGGAACATAGACTGTAGTCATTGAATTCCCAAGTTCAAACCTCAGCTTTAATCCTCAGGCACTGTGTGGCATGAGGTGAGTTAGCTCTTGTCTCCAGGCTTTGGTCTCATCATCTATAGGATGGGAGAGATAGTAGCAGTGGTTGCTGAGGACTGTGGCCCAGATGAGTTAATGCATGGAAAGGCCTTAACCAGGCACATGGAAATGATAGCTGAGATCACTATTTTTATTTCACTAAGGTGTAGTGAACCTAACAAACTATTCTAGAGTCAGATCAGGTGCCACACGGTTGGTAGGGGAAGGGAGGCAACATCTGACCAGTGACTGTCACACTCATGCAAATGTGACACTTGTGTAAGTGGTTTATGTTAGATGGTTTTATGTCAACTTGACACAAGCTACAGTTATCTGAAAGGAGGGAACCTCAATTGAAAAAAAAATGCCTCCATAAGATGCAGCTCTGGATGCGGGAGGGCGCAGCCCATGTGGGTGGTGCCATTCCTGGACTGGTGGTCCTGGGTTCTGTAAGAAAGCAAGCAGGCTGAGCACCATGGCCTCTGCATCAGCTCCTGCCTCCAGGTTGCTGCTGGAGGCAGCTCTCCTGACTTTCTTTAATGATAAGGAGAGAATATGGAGATGTAAGCTCTCTTCCCTAACTTGTTTCTTTTGTTTTTGTTTTGGTCGTGGTGCACTGTTGCAGCAACAGAAACCCTAACTAAGACATAATTACATGCAAAAAATGAAGGGCACTAATGTTCTGGTGTGCTACAAATGAAAAAACAGAAGTCACACTACTGATCATTTCCAAAGGAACTTCTCTTGACCATCTTAGATCATTACTAAGGTGCAAAAAAAATCTTGAAAGGTTAACGTTTGTTTTTAATGCTTTAACTAACTTTTAGACATGAACCTGTTTGGTGGTGTCCACCCCATCACAGCCAGGCTGGCCCCAGGAGCTGCTTTTTTCTGAGCCCCGTGGAAGACACACTGTGGGCTCTGCATGGGGTCTCACTCAGACCTAGGTGGAAGGCTGGGGAGAAAGCTTGGAGGGTGGCCTCATCTTACACAGCATTTGAGAGAGGAAAAACCTCTGGAAAGTGACAGAAGGTCATCCTTTCTCGATATACAGGCATTTTCCTACCATTCTTGGAAGGGAAAAACCACAAGAAAAAAACAACAAAGGGAAAAAAAAGCAACATATCCTTATTTAAAAGATTTGAGGGGCAATAATCTGTAGGTGTTTTGTTTCCCATGGGATGAGCTCTTAATAGCTCTTTAGTCCCAAAAGCTGGTGGTGAGCCTGTGGCAGTTGGAGTCACTGAGACTTTCTTTCGTCCACAGGCATCAGGCTGGCTGTGGGGTGTGGAGAGACAGGCTCGTGGGAGAGAGCAGGGACGACGGTGTCTGATCCTGTTCAGAAGGTTTAGTGAGTAGGGCAGACAACCCTCCTGAGGGAGACAGAGCCAGGACAAGACCTTGATGGAAGTCCTTGAAAAGCCTCATACAGTTTCCTCCTAAGCTTCTGCCTTCGCTCAACCTCACAGACTCTCCCGAGATGCAGCTGTCATTAAACCCGGGTTGCAGGTCCAAAGCTGGTCCACAGAAGTGATGCGGAAGTGAGATTTGCCCCTGAGTTATCTGACCCTGGGATGTGGGTCTCAGCATCTGGCCAGGAACATGCCAGGGACTTGGGGAGGTTGGCTGCAGTGCTCTAAACACCACCTTCAACTCAAGACAATGTCTCCAAGGAAACCCAAGTCTCATCATTCTTTGTCCCCAAAGCAGCTGCAGTCCCTGGCCAGCCGTGCCCTCAGAATCTTCCCTTTTCACTTGCTCTTCCCTGTCCCTGCTGGCTTTCTCATGACTACCTCCGGCATGGACTCCAGTGAGGGCACTCAGTGTCCCGCTCCCTGGATCACAGGCTCACAGGCTCACAGGGACAGGATTACAAAAGGATCCCACTGCAAGGATGGTCCCCAGGGAGCTGGAGGAGGAGCAGGCTTGAGCTTTCAGTCTCTAGACCCTTTTCTGATGGGGTGCAGTCTGGGGAGGCTGCAGACCGCAGCAGCAGGAATGCTGGGAGCGCTGGGAAAGGAGAGCAGGAGGTAAGGAGTTGACCTCACAGTGTGATAGGCACAGTTTAGAATTTGTACCTTGGACACTTGATGCTCCCGAAATATATTTATTTCTACCTTGTTTTGGGATGATCCGGTATCCAGTGCCTTCCACACATTGTTTTTAAGATGACAAATGCTACAAACACAGTCCTTCTTGTCCTGAGGGGTGTGGGGGACAGGAGGCAGCCTTTGACTCACCCACATGCCACACTTCTGGGGTGTGCCTAGAAGGGCTTGTGTTCTTTCTCCCCGGTTAGAAACACTGTAAGAATCACAATTTTAAGGTTGTGGAGTCCTTAGTTTAGAAGTAATCTTACATCTATTTCTAGGACAGGAGAGATCATTTCATGTTAGATTAGAAATCGCAAACATAAAATCCTAAGTTTCTTTTCTCAGACTGCAACAGCAAAGCAGGACTGTCCTCTCCCCCCTGACTTAAAGGCTGTTTGTCGTCTAAGGAAAGCTGTGACTAAAGGTCTGAGGAAAATGAGGCTACTGATACTCGGAAGCAGAGCAACATTCTAGAAAAAAGAAAGACTTGTTGGAAAAGCTGCAGATTGTATCTGGAAATGAAAAGGGTTTTGTTTTTGTTTTGTTTTGTTTTTTAACAGGAGGAAACACTCACTGCCCAGCACTGTCATCAGTTACATTTCTAAAGAAATAAACAATCTTAGAAGTGTAACAATGGCAAGTAAACTTCGCTAGGTTCTAGCGTTAGGGTTTCTATCTAGAGCTGTCTAAGCTGTGTTCTAGTTGTGCAGAGTGATTTTTTTTTTCTTGGACAAATCAGACAGGCTTAGAATCATACATAGAACGTGGCTGGACAGACTGGAGAGACGGAGGCACAGAGGTTTAATCAATCCCATGATGCTAGGGAGGCCCCCAGGGTCCTCAGAGTCCCCTGCCACCACTCAGGAACTGCCTAGGGGGTCGCCCTGTCCCTCTTTCACAGATCCTCATTTGAAGACCAGACTTGGCTTGTGACCCATTTCTGCGTCCCGCACCCACCTCCCCTCTGGGGAAACCAAAGGTCCAGATTTTTGAGACTATCGCGCGACGACGACACTGTCGGGGCCCGGCCCCGGCCGGTCTGCGCGCTCGGCTCCGGCTGGGCGGCCCGGGCTGCGCCGCGCCAGGCTCTCGGGGGTCAAGTGCAGGTTGCCGCGCAGGAAGGCGGCGGGGGAGGGGCGCCGGGCTGCGCACCCCCGGGTGGCGTCCTTGCGCAGCTCGGAGGGAATGTGGGGCGGTTCCGCCGGTGCGGTGCGTCTGGATAAACATCGTTAGCCTGGGGCAGCACTCCGGCTTTGCTATAATTGCGCTTCTTTGGCAGTAGGGGCCGCAGGGCCTGAGGGACTGGAGGGGGTCCTGGGCCACCGGCGGGACCCGCACTACACGGAGAGAAGCGGCTCTCTACTGTGGGCCGCGTGCTGGTTTCTTTCCGCGCCTCAGTTGTCACATTTTATTTGGCTCAGGAGTAAATTCCACTACTCACCTGGACTGCCTAGAAGTGACGTCACCTGAAGGTTACCTCATCTCCTTGTGCAGTAGCAGAAAGTGAAATCCTGTCCCTTCTTGCAAGGCAGCCCACAAGCCGGGACAGGTAGGGTGGGCGTGGCCATCCCGTCCGCAGCCAGCTCGGGTGTACTGGTCTGTGCCCTTAACCCACTTTCAGGTGTGTCCTCATCTGTGTGGCTTTGCTAGGCCCCAGTGCCCCAGTGCACATTCCTGCACCCGTCTTTTCCCCCATCGTTTCCTCAGAGCACGGACCTCATGCAGAATCTCCAAACTCACCACCTTTAAAGGAACGTCTTGGACATCCCTGAAGTCTAGCATTCTTCACCTAAGAGTGGGGGTGTTGGGTCCCTCGCTTAGGAGTGCGTATTTTGAGGCTGATTATACAAATGACAAAGACAAAAGCCTCTTGGAGCCTTGGCAGTTTTGACTTTAAACATGAGGCGAGCTAACAAGGAAAGCAACAATAAATTCAGCCCAGGGCATGACCCAGCACTAAATTGTCTCTTACAGTGTCCAGATTCTGGCCAACTTGTCAAACTGATGCCCCTCTTCTCCAGGGGCCTCTTTGGTCGTCTTCAGACTGAGTTGTTTTCCTTGGTTCCCTTTTGTTTGGCTGCCAAGTTGTCACTGAATGACTTTCTCCCATTTTCCGACTCTCTTTTCCAAGTTGCTTTGGCGTGACCAAAATAACACACTCACCACTTTGCTCGTCGATGAATCCCCTTAGTTGCTTCCCTGGTACAAATTTTGAAACCACCTCCATCTCAGAACATTTTGTTTGTTGCACCCCACCCCCCACCCCCCATAGTCTGGTGAAAGATAGAAGGGCTTGTTTGGGCTGAACACAAGAACTCGGAGGAAGCTGTTGGCACACATGCCATGGTGTTCTTTTTCAGCACCCCCCTCCACCACATAAGGCTATCTTGCATTCTGTATGAGACTGTCCCCTAAAGAGCATTTGACACCCCCCCCCCACCCAGGGATGAGCAGAGCTGGTTGGAGTTAACCCAGAGGCACGCACTGTACCCGAGGAGATACCCTAGCTGGCTGATCTGAGGACTAAAGTAGCCATGAGTAAGCAGCATTGGTTTGAGAGCTTGGAACCTTTGTCCAGACAGTTCGCGAAGGAACCACATGATTCTCTGTCGGGATTAGGAAGGAGGCAAGACACTGCTACATACACATCACATGCTCTTTTCCCGTTGACATTCTGGACGATGGATGCGATCGGATCGCTCTCCTTGTTCAGCACACGGAGAAAGTGCCTTGTGGAATAAGTGGTCCTTTCCAGGCCGGGGATTCGAACCACTCATTGGACAGTGCTAATCATGGGAAAGGAGATGTAAGAAGGGAACCAGGGCTTTCCTAAGGATGCAAAATTCTTAAAGCGGGACTTCTGTGTTTAGTATTTTTATTTTCATAATAGCACCAACAATAAGAAGTATATAACCACCAGAATTACTATGTTCAGTCCCTGCGCACATGATCTCATTTAGTTTCAAGGAGACTTGAACGGGAACCCTAGCTTTATAGACGGTGTTTCAGAGAGGCTGTGTAACTTGCCCAAGGTCACACAGCAACAGAACCGGTAACTTTAGAGAACTGTTTTTGCACCCATATGCTTCTTCTTTCTATGTGATTTCATACTGGAATGTCATTAGCAAAGTAAGTAAAGAAATGGGGTGGCGGGGGCAGGGCTTAAGAGCTGGCTCATCAGTTAAGATCACTTGATACCCTTTCAGTGGATCTGAGTTCAATTCCCAGAACCCACATTGCGGTGCGGCTCACAAGCCTTAGTACCTCTAGGCCATCCGATGCCGTCTTCGGGCCTCCAGGGTTGCTCATATACATTTATGTGCACATATACCTAAAGAACAATAAATAACAATTTAAAAGAAAAAACGAGATTAGAATAATTATCATTAACTCTGGTTGTAGAGCTGGGCACTTAACTTTCCAGTCATCTTGTGTAACATCACCCCCACTTCAGAGCTGGAAAAGCAAAGGACTCCTTGGCCAGTGATATTGTGAACTCCCTACACCCTGCCTCCCAACTCTGCCCTTTGTCTCCATGGACGCGTATGGATGCTTAGGAGTCAGTAACGGGGCTATTCATTTGGCTGAGCAGCCAGAAACACAACCCTTTCTCTCACTGTAGGCTACCTCCTGTCAAATTCATCCGGTGGCTACAGTACCCCTAACAATGGCAAGGGCGGGGTGGGCAGGAGTTTTGGATACAGGAGGTCTGAGATGGTATCTGAAGGGTAGATATGTTTTGGATGGTGGGAGGTGGGACACCAAGGGACACCAACTTTGTAAATGGTGGGCACAGAAGCTGCACAGCAGGGAGGAATGCGGGTTAAGGAATTCAGGTTAAGGGCTGAGGCTGAGCCTGACGTTCTGTCTGCTCATCTTTGACCCTACCCTTACCCATCCCTCCACCCCCCACTTCCCCCACCCCGTGTCTAGCACAAAGCCTGGCAAATAACTGCTCAATAAATGTCAAGGTGAGTTGATCAGCTGAATCTCCTCACCACAGCTAAGACATGCTCCCTTGTCTTTTCCCTCCCTCCCAGCACTGCCCTGAGCCTTGCCCGCCTCCCTGTACTCTGCTTGGTTCACTGTATTCTGCCATTTTCTTGTCACAGGCAGGAGATGTTTAACCCTGGAGAAACAGCAAGGCTCACTAACCGTATCCCAGCGAGGCTGTGGATGATGTGAGACTTGTGAACAAACGTGCACTGCGTTCTTCCTACGCCAGCCTCTGCTCTGCGCACTTTATGTATATTCACTTACTTAACTCACTGTGGAAGCAGCCCATCCATGGCCCTTGTCAGGAAACACAGATCTTAGGTGCCAGAAGTCACCGAGAGTCTGGGATGGAGCCCTCCTTCACTTCCAGGTGGTCCAGTTTCACCCTGCTCCTTAAACATTCCTACAGCCCAGGCCTTTTGCAAATGGCTGAACTGAGTATGGCTCCAGCTGCCCCAGGCCATACTGTCACGTCTTTGATGTAGGAGGCTCTAACCTTCATAGCAACTGAGTCAAAGTCAAGACTACATCTCAGCCAGTGCTAAGGGGTACACATTCCTCCTGTCCTCCTTCCCCCTCCCCCCTCTGACTTTTCACATCCCTCCCCTCTCTCATCTCTCCTTTTTTTTTTCAGCTTTTTTGGAATTTTTTATTCTTCCTCTTAATCATTGTGGAACAGGACCAAGTTTAAGCATCAAAACATGCTCTTTTGAAAGTCCCACTGAGACCAGAGTGCGGCTCCAGGCCTCAAGAAACAAGTTTTGCTGACATAGGCCCTCCCTAAGCAAGCTGTCCCTTGGTGCATACTCAGGGCACACAGCCCTGAAGAAGTGTTCGTCCACTGTCTTGTTGACAGGGTCTTAGAGAAATCCAGAGAGAGTGTACCCAGCTATGGTCTCCAAGCAGCAGCGTCAGCTGACTGATGGAACGGTTGCAGGGATGTCAGTGGTCCTTCAAAAACGGAAACAGGAAGTGGCCACAGGCAAATGCTGGTCTCCTAGATGCAAGTTAGCACACCAAGCAGCTGTACGAAATGCGACCATGAACTTTCTGCACTTGCCTGCAAGCATCCTTACAAATCAGGCCTCACGGTGATGCTAGCCTGTCAGACAGTTTCAGCTTACTGTTTTGAAGCAGAGGTTCAGAACACAAGAGAGGGGAAGGCAGCTCAGTGACCTAGGGAAAGGGAGGTGTCATTCTGGCATTGAAAATGGCCCCTGAAAAGTGTATGTTGGTTCCTCCCCATCCAGTGAGAACAGGAAACTCTCAGCAGAGGCCGTAGGAACTTGGTAACTTTGTTGTTGTCTTTGAGATAGGCCTCATTATGTAGCCCAGGTTGGCCTAAGAGAGTAACTTCATTGTTGTTTGTCTTTGAGATAGGCCTCACTATGTAGCCTAGGTTGGCCTCAGAGAGTAACTTCATTGTTATTTGTCTTTGGGATAGGCCTCACTGTGTAGCCCAGGTTGGCCTCAGAGAGTAACTTTGTTGTTGTTTGTCTTTGAGATAGGCCTCACTATGTAGCCCAGGTTGGCCTCAGAGAGTAACTTTGTTGTTGTTTGTCTTTGAGATAGGCCTCACTATGTAGCCCAGGTTGGCCTCAGAGAGTAACTTTGTTGTTGTTTGTCTTTGAGATAGGCCTCACTATGTTGCCCAGGTTGGCCTCAAACTCACAATCCTCTCGTGTCAGAGGATTGCAACAGTGTATATTATAATGATCAATCATTCCAGCCCAATGTATTGATTAGCAAGATGAGAACAGGGCTTCATATAACTGTTACAGTCATGGTCTAGGCTTACATTAACCCTCCTTAGCTGAAGGGTGAAACAGCACAGTAATGCATTTACACAGAGCAAGGGACTATCCTATCCTAGAGCTGCCTCCTTGGTGCTAGGCAGTCTGTAAGTCTAGAAATAAATGCATCACCGTGTGTGTCACTTGAAGCCTGCGATTCCCCTTGCCTTTCTTTGCAGCTCCAGCGCTAGGTGGGCCATAATCCTCACGCCATCCAGTCTGCAGACAACAGTCTTCAGAGCGAAGGGCTGTGTTCGGCTTCAGACTTGTTAGTTCCAAGAGGTGAGCTCAGGACCAGGGCGGCTCCAACTCCACCACACTCACGCCACAAGGACTTTCCAGTTGGGGTTGCATGTTGAATGTACAATGTGTTGGAAAATGATGGGGATCCTGCAGACATCTAATCCCGGGGTGAAGAGGTAACAGTGGACTGGTCCCTCACACCTGGAAATGATATTCCGCTGGCTCCCTGAAGCTCCCGTGGGAGGGTAAGGTTGAACTGTGAGCACAACGCCTGTGAGAACCGACTGAGGGGAGAGCACAGGTCTGCTCACTCCCACCACCAGGTTCATGTAATTTGTCCCCATAGCTGTCTCTAAGTGGGGATAAGAATGGTGATTCATGAGATGCTAAGGACTTCGGAGGAAACTTCCCTTATACAAACACCACTGATGTGGAGTTGCTGTAGAAAACCAATGATTCAAAGTTGACTTTTATTGTGCTTTCCGACGGAATGTATTGTCACGCCACGTCGCTTTATTTTCCTTCATTTGAGTATTTCTTTCCTTCCTTCCCTTCCTTCCCCTTTGCCCCCTTCCCTTTACTCGAAGACTCATGTGGAATCTCAGTTGGAAAGTACATTCCTAACCCCGCACTCTGAAATCTACACAGTGCGAGCTCTGAAGCATTTTGAGTGCTGCAGACACCACAGTGGAAAGTGCAACACTTGACTTCAGGGATAGCTCAGTCAAAGCACAGGGGCATCATATGTTGTATGACGTCTACATGTATGTGGAAAACACTGACCTGGGCCTTAAACTCTAGCCCTAGCTATCCCGTTCTGTGTAATAATATTCTTGTTTTTTTTTTTTTAAGTTTTATTTACTTACTATGTACACCAGAAGAGGGTACCAGATCTCATTATAGATGGTTGTGAGCCACCATGTGGTTGCTGGCAATTGAACTCGGGACCTTTGGAAGAGCAGGCAGTGCTCTTAACCTCTGAGCCATCTCTCCAGCCCTAATATTCTTAAAATAAAATTTAAAAATTACATAATCCCTGCCAGGCATGGTGGGACACACTTTTAATCCCAGCATTCTGAAGACAGGTGGATCTCTGTGAGTTTGAGGCCAGCCTGGTCTACAGAGTGAGTTCCAGGACAGCCAAGGGTATGTAGAGAGAGCCTATCTCAAAAAACCAACCAACCAACCCATAATCTCATCCCTAAAGAAAAATTTTTATATTTTTTTTATACCAGAGCATAGGCTTTGTGTAGGTATAGCAGTGGGGGGGGGGTTAATTCAGGACCTTGAACATGCTAAGCTGTATACTTTGACCTACTTGTAAAATTCTGAACAGCACTTGACAGTCCTGCAGTGCAGTAGAAATGTGACGGGTAGGTTTGTGTACACTGTCATGATTTTCCAACAGTCTCCTTTTCTCCCCATACTTAGGTAGGCTTCCTTTATTTTTAAATGTTTAATTGAACTGAATAACTGCAACATGCATACATGTCCTCTTCCTCTTAGATTTTACACTCCCAACCACATACGTGCACTTGCAGTAGGTTTCTGGTCCTTCAAGCCTGTTTGAATTCTTCTCAGAATTTTTCAGAAATATGAGTCATTTTAGACCTTTTGGAAGGCTAGTAGTAGAATGTATTAACATTTAAAGTTTTTATTGTTTTTAACCAGAAGTCCATTTTAGGAATTTTTTTTTTACCTTTCTTTCTTTCTTTCTTTCTTTTTGTCCTTCCTTCCTATCTTTCTTTCTTTCTTTCTTTCTTCCTTTCTTTCATTCTTACCCTCCTCCTCCTCCTCCTAAATGAGATAGATTTCTAGGAACGGGATAGCTGGAAACATATTAAAGAATTATATTTTCATAGTAGCAACACCAACACAAAAACAATAAAACAAAACCCACAGCCCTACAACAAGGGCTTGGTGAGAGGTGCTTGCCCCAATGTCCTGTAGCCACCAATGAGAGGTGCTTGTCCCATGACAAACGTCCTGTAGCCACCAATGAGAGGTATTTGCCTCATGATGCAATGTCCTGTGGCCACCAATGAGAGGTGCTTGCCCCAATGTCCTGTAGCCACCAATGAGAGGTGCTTGCCCCATGACAAATGTCCTGTAGCCACCAATGAGAGGTATTTGCCTCATAATGCAACGTCCTGTGGCCACCAATGAAAGGTGCTTGCCCCACGACCAACGTTCTGTAGCCACCGATGAGAATGCAGTGGACTTCTGCCAGGTGGGTGGAAGGGACTTCCATATGGCTGCTAAAGGAGACAATCTGCAAGCAATTGTGTGTAATGTATGATACCATTCCATTTTTGGAAAGCAGACAAGACAAAATGAAACAGAAACAAACCCCAAGCTCTGCACAGCACAGACAGCCCAAATGGAAGGGCTGGCATCCTCACACGCTGTTTAGGAAGTGCCTTTGCTAAGAAACTGGGTGTTCTGGTTTGTTTGTCTGATTATCGGCCAGTTTGTTTTCTAAAGAGAGAGAAAAAGAAGGCATGGAATTGGATAGCTGTGGAGGCAGGGCGGATCTGAGAGGGTACGAGGGAGGGGAAACTGATCAGAATATACTGTATGAAAAAAAGTATTTTCAATAAAAAAAGAAAAAAATTGGTATCCAAATGATAGTATTATTCGTAGAAAAAACTATCTGTTTCCCCTAGATCATGATACCAAACGCTTTAAGTAGTCAGCAGACACGACTGTGGCGTTTAAAAGTTGGTTTAACGTACAGAAGGAGGCTGGCAGTGCTTCCTTCCCAGGAGCCCATGACTTTCAGAGCATCCTCCTTCCCACTGCCGGAGCTTGTGATTGGTTTGCGTGCTTCCATACCCGCTTCCTCGTGGTAGGTAGTCCGCAGAAAAGCAGAGATGAATCATTAGACCCTCGGGTAGATTCTCAGCTGTGATGTGGCCCACTACTGGGCTCTCCCTCCTCCTGCGCAGCCGCACTGCAGACATGCTGGTCCGAGACTTACCTAGGCACGCTCTGACCTCCTGGCTCCTGCTTTTCTATCTGGTATTTATACGGCGGTTGTCCTCATCTCCTTAAAGTGTCTGCCCCAAAGGCACCTTATCCAAAAGGGCTTTCTGCTGAGTGTGGTAACCTGTGCCTCAGTCCCAGCATTCCAGAGGCCTGGCAGAAGGATTAGCGTGAGTTCGAGAACGGACAGAACTACTAGAGAGTTCGAGACCAGTAAGTATGTCAAAAAGAAACAACAACAACACTGCCCCGCCTCCCCCCCCAATAAACAAAGTTGTAAGGGCATTCAAAGGACAACACAGATTCTCTACAGAGGGATGGTATTAGAGTGAAAACAGACTTCTCCAAAAGAACACTATAAGGTGGGGGAATATCACTAAATTGTTGGAAACAAAAAATAGCCATTTTAGAAGATGACTCAGGAGTCAAACTAGACAAAAGACAACGTAAGTGACTGCCAACAAACTGCTGAACAAACATGCATATTACCTGCTTTGGGAATGTCTCCCCCAGATCCGATGTTCTAAGTGCAAACAGCCAAGCCTATTATTTTCCCCGACTTCAAATGGGCAAAGACTCTGGTTCATTACATTAAAAAAAAAAAAAAAAGAGTGTGTACTGAGGAATCGCCTTTATCAGGTTGTTCGGTGGGTACGTCTGTGAGGGTGGTACCACATCCTAGGCAGGTGGTCCTGACTCCTGTAGGAAAGCTAGCTAAGTGTGAGCCTGCCAGCAAGTCACCAGGCCTGCTTCTCAGTGGATTTTGGCTGAACTTCCTGAGCTGCAATTCAGTTCTGTAAAGGTAAAACTGCAGGGAGTAGCAAGCAAGCTTGCCGAAAAGCTCCTGCGCTGACTTCCCTCCCAGCAAAGCACTGGGACCCTAAGGTGCTTTGGGTCCAAGTACTCCATCCCCGCAACAGAAAGGAAATGAGAACACATAAAGATCTCAAACCACCAACCTCTTCCTAAAATGCAAGCAAGCTAAGTTAGACAGGAAGATGTTTTAGGTGCCCCCTTACTCGCCACAGCAAAGCAGCTGGGTATGACTGTTAGCAAACAGCAGCTTCTCTCGGCCTGTAGAGATGCCGGGCACAGGAGACCTAGCACAGCCTGAGCTGTTGGTGTATCTTGTATCTCCTTTCACTTTTTCTTATGTCTGTTGCCCAAGGTTGTGGTTATAATTATTTCTGAAAGCTACAAAACTCTTTCAAGGCCGACACACCCACATTTGTCAGTCCTGGGTTGTGTCACGTAAAGAGCATGTACAGCTTGGTAACCATTGGAGTTAAAACAGCTCCTATCAACACGTCCCTGATGCCATTAGGATTAGGGCGGTGTTTGGCTGGGCTCCGTCACGTCCATACTTGAGCTGGCCCGAGCCTGTGGGCCTGCCCAAATCTGGATTTTCCGTGGGCTTGGACAGAGTGTGGGGACAGTTCTTATTCCATCCTCTGGGAAACCAGAGACAGGAAACACATCACACAATGTCCTATTAGCAGAGGACAAGACCACTTGGTGGCAATTAATCTAATCCGTATGGGTAAAAAGAGAGTGTCAGCCAAGTTGTCCCAGCCTGCTTGCTTCTTCTGGAGGAAACCTTATCTGGATTTGGCTTTTTATCATTTTCTATATTAAATCCAGCTTTCCATTTTTGTGTGTGACATACTCTAAGCACATTGCCTCATACCGTGAGCCTAATTCCAAATGATCACAACACCAAGGCCAAGTCCGCAGGACACCACTTATCTGTGTGTTCACAAGCATCCAGCTCTGACTCGGAACTGCGTTTGTGGATATGGAGTTGTGGGTACGCCAGACACACGGTTACTCAAATACCAGCCATCGTTCAAAATGTCTCTCCAAACAATCCATACAGGTGTCATTCTTGGTTTTTCTTTTTTGTTTAGTCTAGAATAAGTTATTTGTAGAGAAAAAGGGACTTAAACTCTTTCCTCCTGCATTTTATCTCTGAAATCCTTGCAGTGCTCACCTGTGGGCCCTGGGTCTGACTCCAGAGGTATCCATACCCTACGCTGTGGGCCCCTCCATAGGGACAGACACGCCAGCCCTTAGCTTGGTACAGCTTAGACACTTGATAAATACTGGACCCAGACCACAGCTCTGAGTTTTGCTGACAAAGATTTCCCCGTCAACAAAGAAATTGGGTCAGGAGGGTCCCAGGTGACCAACTACCTCAGATTAACCGGGGCTGGAGAGCTTTCCAGAACATAGGACTTTTGCACTCAGTCCCTTTTGGCATCTTGACCACAGCACATGGAGCAGGGTGATAGCCTGAAATGCCACACCCCTCTTCTTATATCCACTTCATAGACAGTAACAGTATTTCTTTTTATTTATTTATTATTATGTATAGGGTGCCCTGCCTGCATGTACACCTTCAGGCCAGAAGAGGGCATCAGATCACATTATAGATGGTTGTGAACCACCATGTGGTTCCTGGGAATTGAACTCAGGACCTCTGGAAGAGCATTCTGTGCTCTTAACCTCTGAGCCATCTCTCCAGCCCCAGTGATAGTATCTCTATGGTAGACTAGCTTGGGGCACCTAACCACACTTTCAAAGTCTGGCTAAGATGTCACTTCTGTGAAACCTCCCTTGACTGCACCCTCCAGTGCCAACAGAGAGGTTCCTGGTGGCTAGGACTGGCCCTGGACTGCATTCTCCAGTGCCAACAGAGAGGTTACTGGTGGCCAGGACTGGCTGCAGCTCTTTCCTGTACTTCTGAAAGCCCAAGGCTTTGGAAGTTGAAAAGAGCATATGCCATTTATGTAGCTGTCAAACTTGACCTTTCAGATAGTAAAACCCCTTATTTATTCTCTCTCTGTGTCTCTCTGTCTCTGTCTCTTCCTCCCTCTCTCCTTCCCTCCTTCCTGAAGGAGACGGAATTTAGGACCTTGTATGCTAGGCGAATATTCACTCTACCACTCTGGTACTGAGCTATATCCCTAGTCTCCTCCCTGCTTTGCTCATGGGTGTGTGTGTGTGTGTGTGTGTGTGTGTGTGTGTGTGTGTGTGTGTGTTTTCTATATGTTCCTTTGTGTGCAAATGCATTGGGGGGCCAGAGCTTGACTTCAGGCGTCATTCTTGATTATTTTCTCCTTTATTTTTTGAGTCAGGGTCTCTGATTGACCCTAGAACTCGACAATTAGGCTAGACTGGCTGGCCAGCAGGCCCCAGCGATCCTCTGACTCTCCAGCACTGGAGCGGAAGCATTCACTCATAAACCTAGATTTTTACATGGGGACTGGGGGTTTAAACTTGGGTCTTGAAGCTTATATAGCATGCACTTTACCTACTGAGCTATTTCCCCAACCCCTTCCCAGGCTCCTGTGTATGTTGAATTCATCTTATACATTAGTGCTACGGGAATATACTCATGTGTTTGTGACAAAAAACTGGGCTCCGCTGTGACTGTTACTGTGCATTGCCATATGGAGTCTGAACAAGTTGCCTGACAGTATTGCAGAATGTGGCCGGGAAAATGTCGCTGCTACCATATTGTCTGTGTGGAGCCTGGGTCACAATGTGTGAAGCATCCTTAAGTAAGGCTGGGAGCCCTTCAGAGCCAAGCACAGCAGTGCATAGCATATGTGGGGCTGTTGAAGACGCCACACAGAGAATCCACAGTGAGAAACAAGTTGAGTCATTCAGAGCCAAAAGCGCCACCTCTCTCCTCACTGCAAATATAACCTTTGGCAACAAATTAAGGGAAATTAATTGCATCAGCCCAAATACCAAGGTGAAAAAACTTGGAACAAAATTTGTTTATTTCCAAATGTTAACATTTACTTTGACTTATAAACGTATGACACAGGAAATTGGTCATTAATATATATTCGATGCTAGAGATCAAACTGAAGACCTTGGTCACGCTCTGCAGTCACTTTACCTTTGAACTACACCTTCAACATCCCAACATCCCAGAGGTTGTTGTTCCAGAAGTCCAGGAAGGTCCCTGCGTGCGGGCCACTCTCGGATCATGTGACTAACCGACCTCAGTAGTGCCTTTCCCAAGTATAGAAGCTTGGGATTGTAATTAAAGGTGAAAGGGGCCTTTGAATTTCTTGGTTGGTGTGTAGAATCTTTCCTCAATACCCTTAGCAGGCTATCAGCCACCCCCTCCTTGGATGTGTTAGAGTGGGGGGTATGTTTAATTCCTGAGCTGAGTTACCTTTCCAACAATTCTTGGACATGATTTCTGATATTGACTTTATTCTTACTCTAATTCTTTCTTGCAAATTTCATTTTCACCTTCTAGAACATCTGAATATCACAGACGTGCTGTCTTTTCTCCCGTGACTGCTTGTGCTAGGAGTGTGCTTGGCTACAATGAGCGGAAGAGCTCATAAGGGGCTTGCTTCTTTCTTTCTCTTTTTACAAGGCAAAACTGCTCACAGGATGACAGTCCTTCTGGCCGGCTCTCATGCACACTGGCGCCTCTGTCTTTCTGCACCGCCATTTTCACCACCCCCATACTGGCGTTCATGACTATCACCTCTTCGAACTAGGGAGCAAAGAACGGGCCCACCATGGCTTCCCGGCTTCCTGTCCTGTCCTGTAAGGAGTCGACAGTTCCTGAAGTTTAAACTCCTGACACTCTCCAGAGCTAGATGTAGCACTCTCCTTGAGCAACAAGGTTAGACCTACTCAGATTGTCTGCCTAGGACTCGGGTGGGACCTTCCTGAAGACAAAGGGTCTGTGGGTGGAGAGTCTGAATGAAGAAGGCAAGCCATGGGGACAGAGCCTGAATGACCAACACTTAATACTGCCTTCAACTCCCCCTGTAACTTCTCCTCTTTGATGCTGAAACACACGCAACTTCTTTACTTTGTACTTCACCTCCGGCCTTGGCCGCCTGTGTGTGGCTATGATGTGCGCCTGGCATTCAGGCCTATGTTCTGAGGTGCCTGTGCTGGTACATACATCAGTGGGACAATCCCCTTATAATGTACTCTGCACTTTCCATCCACGCTGTTGGCTCCTGTTGTGTCACGGACACCTTGTGGCCACTGCTTGAGTTTCCTGGGGAACTGCCCACTAGCAGACCTACTGTCCATTTGTCTGAGTAACTTGTTTTAAAAGCCTCAGTGAAGCCTACAATGTGCCGATTTGGGGAAACCAATGCTTTGGAGCACACTGAGGATTTATTTTGGTTAATCTTAAACAGCTGTTGACTAATGAAATATGTTAGAGGACTAAACCATGGCTTTTATAAAGAACTTAAAATTTTTTTTCTGTAAAACCCACAGGTAGTATTGATATATTTATTACCACATGTGGATTTAGAGAAAAACTGTCACCTCTTTATGTTTCTTTTTGGTTTTCCTAAAACACTTTTTTTCTTGGTGCCTTATTGTGTGCTACCATTAGGCGACACCAAATCAACTTGATTTATGCTGTAACAGAGTTGAAAGGAGAAAGCAAGGCACAATGACTTTAGTATGTCCAACCATAAGCGTGAAATGGAAATACACCTTTTCACGAAATTTTAGGAAATATGGAATTCTGGTACTGGAGTAATTTTTGGTCTAACGCATTTTTTTTTAACCTGACAGGCTTAGCATGTCTGAAAAAGTTGAAGTGTTAATGGCTGTGCTCTGTTAATCACGTTCTGCCTGGCGTGACCCAGCATGGATCTAGTTATCCAAGGTTGTCATAAAGTACTGATCATCACCATAAATGGTTTCAGCCTACTTTGTGTATACATAACAGATCTAGAGAGACCTAGATTAATAGATGACAGAATGTGTGGGAAAGGTGGAATATGTTCTGAAAATTCATATGCATAATAAATGTCTTGTATGCAGGGTCTCTTGAGTCAGACTTACATACTGTAAAGTGGCTTTGTAACTATTGCGAGCTCTCAGTAGCTCAAGAAGAAGGGTTTTGAGGCCTGTCGAGAATACATTCTGAATATTAGAATTTTTTCACAATCTGTAAGACATTATTCTTGTTGAATCTGTAAGAAGCCACAAGATGGTGTCAGGAATATTTATTTCATAAAATTTGGGAGGAGCACCACTTGCACCCCGAAAAGAACTAAGTTGGTTTCCAAACTGACACACAGACCTGGAAGGATCATGTGTTTGTGGACTTTTAAAAGCTTGCTGTCATCCACGGAATGTGAGCGTGATGG
Source organism: Acomys minous (assembly GCF_964271855.1). NCBI lineage: Eukaryota > Metazoa > Chordata > Mammalia > Rodentia > Muridae > Acomys > Acomys minous. Next base: position 72,080,923 of record NC_140486.1, on the reverse strand, counting down.
CATTCTGTGAGTTACGCCAAGGTGTCAAAACGGATACATAAAATGACTATTTAAAGAAAAGCAGAGCTTAAAATAATGCTAGCCATGATGTTTTCCATTATATAGAATTGATGTATAATACTGAAAACAGAAGAACTTATAGTGATGTCGTTAAGAACTTAAGGCTTTAGGTCATTTCTGTATCTCTTAAAAGTAAGTTAGTGGCACAATCCTGACTGTGGATAAGTGTGCAAATGGCAAGTTCCACCCTTAAAAGGCATGGAAAAATGAAAACAAGCCCAAAAGCTATTCCACACATTGGAAATTGTCTAAAGGCACAGGACAACTGGAGAAATATTTATATTTGAAACCCTGCTAACAGGGGACTCCCGTGGTGGCTGAAGGGACTATCTTGCAGGCAAGCAAGGAAGTGTGTGCTTGGCTCCAGCGTGAGGATACGATGCTAATAGAGACAAATCTATTCCTCACTGAGACTATATGAACTCAAAACAAGTCAAGAGACTGTTCAAACCATGTGGAATCCTGCCTCACCTCAAGCCCATGTGTCTTCGTAGAAGACACACAAACGGTCCAGGGAGAGTAATGGCTGGCCGCATCTGAAAATGGCTCTGTCCTTTAATTTTTTTCTCTCTACATGCAGATCCCTTGGCAGGATAGAAGACTGCTGCTCATGATGGTTGAGCAAACCCTCTCTCCCCTTACTGGCTGTATCAGCACATGACATAGACACACGGGTGACCAGAGGAGCCAGACTTAAAATCATCACCACGAAGAATATAGAGTCACTCCGTGGAGGAAGCGTGCTCACAAAGCGTACTCACAGGCTGAGTTCAGTAAATTACAAAGAATGAACAAACAACAACAGCTTCCTTCAGAGCAAAATAACCAGACTCTGAAGTTATGCATTCTAAAATTTCTGGTTATTGCCAGTTTGGACATAAACAACAGCAGCAGCAGCAGCAACAACAGCCACACCAACAGCAGTCTGATGTTTTCAGAGAAAGGAGAAAATGTATGCATTCTTGGGAGGACTAGAAACTCTCTTTAGTGTAAAAACACTGCATTTAGAAAACTGAAACCTTAAGGCAAGTGCTATGTGTCTGTTCAAAGAACGGAAAGAATTAAAGTATGACTAGTATTGGATAGAGAGCTTCATTGAGTCAGCTGTTACAAAAATGCAGTAAATGGTAACTCAGGATTTCCACATATAACAGAAATTAAGGGTAGCACAGCTCACCAGCAGGATTAAGATGGCAGAACAGAACACGGAGTCACTGGACTGGAGCATTGGCTGGAAAGCAGCATTTAGCTCCATAACTGCAGCATTTAACTCCATGATAACTGCAGGAGACTCACAAGGCTCAAAGACATAAACAGGTTGAAAACAGAAGATAGGAAATTGTACACCAAGGAAAAAAATGTAAGAACAGGTTTATGTGGTCCTCTAGTGTGGGAGCAGGGGCTGTCTCTGACGTGGACTCTGTTGCCTGGTTTTTTGGTCAGGTTCCCCTGACAGGACTGCCTGGCCAGGCCACAGGGAGAGAAGATGCTCAGTGCTGATGTAACATGATGGGGTGGGGCTACTGTTTTCTGAGGAATAGGGGAGGGGCAGGGGGACTGGGAGGAAGGGAGGGATGTAAAGTGAATGAATGAAAGAATGAATGAATAGAAACTACACATACACACACACACACACACACACACAGACACACACAGACACACACACACACACACACACACACACACACAGACACACACAGACACACACACACACAAATCCAAAGTCAAACCAAACCCAAAATAAGTGTAAGGAGATTAGAGAAGAAATGAATGGAACAGAAAAGAGCAACAACAGAGAAATGAATGCTGGTGGGGGGAGGTGGTAGATGCTTGTCTCCCCTCCCCAGCGTCTCCCTCCCCTCCCCTCCTCTCCCTCCTCTCCCCTCCTCTCCCTCCCTCCCCTCCTCTCCCTCCCCTCTTCTCCCTCCCCTCCATTTCCTCTCATTTCTCTCCTCTTCTCCCCTTCCCTCTACTCCCCTTTACTTCTCTCTTTTTTCCTCCTCTTCTCTCTCTACACTACCCCTTCCTTTCCCTTCTCCCTCCTTCCCTTCTTCCTTATTTAAGGGAAAATTAAAACCTTCAGCTAAACTGACCAAGAAAAAAATGAGAAAAGACAGAAATGTTCAAAATGACTGAAAGAGACATTAGTACTGTTCCCACAGAAATTAGAATGTATATAAAAATGTTAGGAACACTTTTAAATAATTTTAAACAAAATAGATGAAATGAAATAATTCAATAAAAGACACGGGATGACCCAGCAGTTCCACACTGAGGAATTTCAATTAAAGAAATGAAAATGTCTTCAGACACATGAAGCCCCGTGCTTGAATAGCTGACTACCTGAAGTATCTGTAATCACCAAAAACTGAAAACAAAACAAAACCCTTCAGTGGACAAATGGATAAGCAAATGATGGATCACCCATACAACTGAAATGCTCCTCAATAAAAACAAGGAGCTGTTGCTTACACAAAAGCAGGACCCCAGAGGCACTCCTTCAAGTGGACGAAGCTGGCCTGGAAGGTGGCCTTATGGGAGACCCTGCTTGCTATGATATTCTGAAAAAACAATAAGCTACAAGATGGAAAAAGTGTAGGAGAAGGGTGATCCTGGTGCACTGTCTGCCTCCTGCTCACCAGGAGAACACTCTGCTGTGTCTGTGCTTCCTCTTCTCAAGGACACCTGTCATCGTCACCTGATCTCATCCCAAGATTCTCAGTTACATTCACAGAGACAGACTCACAGGGTCAACAGAGACATTTTTGAAATACCACTGTTTACTTCACCGCTTAACACAACTATTGGCTTTGATGTTGACATTCATGTGCGTCAGTTTGGGAAGAGTTGTCACTGTAGTAGTTGGAAGGCCAATCAATATGTATTGTCAGCTGTCCTATCATCAACTCTTAAGAAAAAAAATTTTGTACTTAATTTTGCATTCAAGGTATACTTAATCCTTTAACCTCCCTGCTTATAAAAACATTTATAACCCAAAATCTAGTAAGCAATAAAAATGGAGCCATATTTGTGACCTACACCATGCAATAACTAACAGGAGCCCTCTAGTAGAGGCAGTTGGACTGTGTCCCATGAAATATTCTATTTTCCTTAACAGTTTTCATGTATGCCAAACCTAAAATTTGCTTTGTTTCCTTCAAATGATTCAAATTTATGATCCATGGCACAGAACCAGTCAGCTAGGGCGGTGGTATCGAATGCCAGCACTGGAAATGAGATGTTCTGAGCTGCTCGTACAGTTAGTTTTACCATGTAGGATTATACACACGATCCTTGCAAGGGTAGCATTGGCCATGGTGCATTTCACAACGACAAGGGAAGAACAGAATCCTTTCCTATCTTCTCTCAGAATACCCATATGTTGAAGTGGGCATTCCAGTCACTAGTCTGTATCCTTGGAAGGCATTCTCATAATAAACACTTTCCCCCGCCAATTATTTAGCTCCATTTAGTGCAGTTAGTAATAATAATAAAAAACTTCATTTAAAAGTTAAGAGGCAGTTCTGGGATTGTAGCTCAGTGATAAATCACTTGCCTAGATTGCATGAGGCCTGGGTTTGATCTCCAGCACAAAAGAGTAAGTAGGGGGTAGAAAAAAATCAATTTAATTTAAAAATGAGCAATAGTATGGGCTATAGACTATATAAGGCTGAATAATAACAAATTAAAACTACTCCAGAAGTTAATGAATGTTATTTTATACTGCTACGATAAAGCATCATGATCAAGGCAATTTATTTTTTTTAAAAAGCATGTAACTGGGCTTGTGGTCCTAGAGGTTTAGGGTCCATGAGTTTGGAATGAAGGCATAGAGGCAGGAACAGCTAAGAGCTTAATCTCTAGTAGGAGGTAGGGGGCACACTGAGAACGGCACGAGCCGTTGGAAACCTCAAAGTCCACCTCCAGCAGTGTACTTGCTCCAGCAAGATCAAACCGCCTAATCCTTCCCAAACAGTTCCACCCACCAAGCATTCAAATGTCCAAGACTTATGGTGCAATACCTCATTCAAATAACCATAGATACCTAGATTTAAGACTTTTGGACTCCAGAACACCTTTAAAAAAAAGAAAAAAGAGCTGTTCTTTCATGTTACTAACCTAGTGACCATTGTATATGCAGCCCTCAAAGTCTAATTTGAACAGTCCTCCAATTTGAGCAGTCTTAGGCAGATTATCCCGAGAGTAAGAATTCAGCTCATGACTGTAGTGTAAGGTTGCATTCTTCCAAATAGGCACAGCTTCACACTTTGACTCAGTCTCTTTTGAAATTCATTTTACTTTTAGTTAGAAACTTTCTTCAGATGTAAAAAATTGAAACTATTAACCTTAATGGGTCATGCTCAGGAGGAGACCTTTGCAGTTTAATATCATTGTCACGAGGCCCCTGAAGAGAAAATCGGTTCATTTTGGCAAGCATTTTAGCTTGCCACATAACTATGCCTACCGCATTCTATTTGGGATAACACAGTCTTTTGTCACGTGCCCTGTTCACCTAATGCATTTTATGTTAGTCATCACACTGACCGAATCCCTGACAGAATTTTCCAGTGAGAAAGAAGTTATTTTGTTTGCAGTATCTGAGGTCTCAATCCTTCAGGGCTGGAAGGACAGCAAAGAGAAGCAATTCACATCATGACGTCACGTGGCCAGGAAAGGGTGGAAGAATATGCTTGCACTTCTGGGGTAAGTGTGTGAGTGTGATGAGTGTGAGGTCCTCAGACAAATGTGTGTGTGTGTGTGTGTGTGTGTGTGTGTGTACGTGCCGGTCAGAGAGTCCCTCTCTACCATATTGTTTTGAGATAGGGTCTCCCCCCAAATCTGGAGCTAGGCTGGTGACCAGCAAGCCCCAATGATCCTCCTGTTCCTTTCAATGATGACATGGGGATTATAGGCGTGTGTGGCCATGGGGATTTGTGCAGGTTTCACACTTATGCATCAAGTACTCTTACACACAGAACAATCTGTCTAGCCGTCTTATTTTTTTAGGCAGTGTCTCTCACTGCATCTGCAGCTTGCTGATTGGTAGGCTTGCTTGCCAATCTGCTCCAAGGATCTACCTGGCTCTGTACCCTCCAGCATAGGGTTTGCAGATGTGCACCTGCATGCTTGGCTTTCACTTGAGTGCAGGGGACATGAACTGAGTTCCTCAAGCTTGGGCAGCCATCACTTTACCAACTAAACCACCTCCCCTGTGCCCCTCCCTGCCTTCATCGTCATCTGGGTACTCAGCCCATGCAATGGAGCTCCCCACATTCAGGCCTAATAAATCTTCTGTGTGCATGCCTCTGCAGAGGTGGCAGCCGCGCTGCCCGGGTGTGCTTTACTGATCGCCTAGGCGACTCTCCACCCAATCAAATCAATAATCAAGAGTACCCCCTAACAGATTGCACGAATAGTTTCCTGTTGTTTATCTTGTAGGATGCAGTTTGTTACTATGCAGTTCTCTCCCTTTCTAGGTATGTAGTGGGATTGCATTTCCCGGCATGCTTGTGATGAGCGGGGCTATATGCCCAGTTTTAGTCAGTGAGCTAGGGATAAAAGTCACCTGCAGTTTCCAGCTCAAAGTTTTCCATAGCCCCTCAGACTGGGTAAGCCTGGGCCTGGCACATCTTCATGTAGGAAGGCTGACTCTGAGCCACTCTTCTCAAACACAGACTGGCTATTGATTCCCCAGATCTCTGCAGTCTTCCTGGCATGTTCCATGTGCTGAAAAAAAATCACAAACATCTCTAGACTCTCTACAATACAAAGAAAAGCTCCACGGTGATAGGCTATAGCGTGCTTGACTTAGACAGCAAAACCTCTTCATTCTAAGGAAATTAAAGTTGGATTTAGTTGACCTCCCAAGGGCTTCACCAGAGAGGGACCCCAGCTCTCTGTCTGTAACTGTACATGTCTATGATCACAAACAGTTGGCATTTCATTTCTAGAATTGGTTTTTCCACCAGAATATGAGCTCATTTTAGACAGTGAGTCTTAGAATATCTCTGTAGCTTTTCACTGTGACTAGGATACAGCAAATGCTTAAGAAAAAAAACCTTAGTATATTAATCAGTGCTCCTCAAAGCACTTCCCTTATGGAATTCCATGGCATGTAGGCTCAATTTTTTTTTTGAATATTCTCACATGTTTTTACTATGGACTCTAAAAATAATTAAATTCATAAAAGCAAAGAGTAAACTTGTATTGGGCATGAGCTTATATGGACATGATGGCCAAAAGAGGTAAAGTTTCGATGAGAAGGGATGTATGAAGCTGTGGTTTTCATTCCGAGGGTGTATCGCTCATATTCTGAACATAGCTAATAATAGTGTGTCATATATTTCACAATCAATAGGCATAAATTTCAATGTTTCCACCTAAAAGATAACCATTTGAAGAAACACTTACTAATTATGTTAACTTATTTATTCCACATCGTATTCAAACACAACACAATACCTGGCCCTCACTTTATGATAACGAATACTTTTTTTTAATTTTTAATTTATTTTTTTTAATTAATTTATTCATATTACATCTTGATTGTTAGCCCTTCCCCTGTTTCCTCCCATTCCTCCCTCCCTCCCACTTCCCCCCTTCTCCCCTCCCCTCTGTCTGTGATTGAGGGAGACTTCTTCCCCCTATGTATGCTCTAAGATTATTGAGTCTCTTCTTGGTAACTTGCTATCCTTCTTCTGAGTGCCACCAGGCCTCCCCATCCAGGGGACATGGTCAGAAAAGGGGCACCAGAGTTCACGTGAGAATCAGATCTCACTCTCCACTCAACAGTGGAGAATATCGTGTTCGTCGGCTAGGTCTTGGTAGGGGTTCGAAGTTTACTGCCTATTTCTCCTTGGCTGGTGCCTTAGTTTGAGGAGGACCCCAGGACCCAGATCTGCCTGTCATAAAGTTCTTCTTGTAGGTTTCCAGGACCCTGTGGGTCCTGTTATTTCTCCATTCTTCCATGCTACTCTCGCCTAAAGTCTCAATAGGATGTCCTCTCCTCTGACCCACTTTCTTGGTAAGTAAGGTTTTTCATGGGACGTATCCCTTGGACTAGTGTTTTGATATAAGTGAGTATATACCGTTTGTCTCTTTTTGCTTCTGGATGAACTCACTCATTATGATAATTTCTAGGTCAATCCATTTGTCCACAAATTTCGGGAATTCCTCGTTTTTAATAGCTGAGTAATACTCCATAGTGTAAATGTACCATAGTTTCTTAGTCCATTCTTCTACTGAGGGACACTTAGGCTGTTTCCATGTTCTGGCTATTGTGTATAAAGCAGCTATGAACATGGTTGAGCATATGTCCCTGTTGTGTGTTCGAGCATTTTCTGGGTATATTCCAAGGAGTGGGATAGCTGGGTCTTGAGGAAGCCCTATTCCCATTTTTCTGAGAAAACGCCAGATAGCTTTCCAAAGTGGTTGTACTAGTTTGCATTCCCACCAGCAGTGAAGGAGTGTTCCTCTCTCTCCACATCCTCGCCAACATGTGGTGTCATTTGAGTTTTTGATCTTAGCCATTCTGATGGGTGTAAGATGGAATCTCAGTGTCGTTTTGATTTGCATTTCTCTGATGCCTAACGAGGATGAGCATTTCTTTAAGTGTTTCTCAGCCATTTGATATTCCTCTGTTGAGAATTCTCTGTTTAGTTCTAAGCCCCATTTTGCAATTGGGTTGTTTGGTTTTGTGGTGTTTAATTTCTTGAGTTCTTTATATATTCAAGGAAATCCCTCTAAAATCGGGAACCAGACAAGGCTGCCCTCTGTCCCCATATCTCTTCAATATAGTTCTTGAAGTTCTAGCCAGAGCAATAAGACATCAAAAGGAGATCATGGGGATCCAAATGGGAAAGGAAGAAGTCAAATTATCCCTATTTGCAGATGATATGATAGTGTACATAAGCGATCCCCAAAATTCCACCAGAGAACTCCTGCAGCTGATAAACACCTTCAGCAAATTGGCAGGATACAAAATAAACTCGAAAAAGTCAGTAGCCTTTCTGTATACAAATGACAAACAGGCAGAGGAAGAAATTAGGAAAACTACTCCCTTCACGATAGCCACAAACAATATAAAATATCTAGGAATAACTTTAACCAAGCAAGTGAAGGACTTATTTGAAAAAAACTTCAAACCTTTGAAGAAAGAGATTGAAAATGACATCAGAAGATGGAGGGATTTACCTTGTTCATGGATCGGGAGAATTAACATAGTAAAAATGGTCATCTTACCAAAAGCAATTTACAAATTCAATGCAATCCCTATCAAAATACCTACAAAATATTTTGAAGATATTGAAAGATTAATTCTCAAATTCATATGGAGAAATAAAAAACCCAGAATAGCAAAAACAATCCTATACAATAAAAGATCCTCCGGAGGAATCTCCATACCTGATCTCAAGCTGTACTACAGAGCAACAGTAATTAAAACAGCATGGTACTGGCAAAGTAATAGGCTGGTGGATCAATGGAATCGAATTGAAGACCCGGAGATGAACCCACACACATTTGCTCACTTGATTTTTGACAAAGAAGCCAAATCTATTCAATGGAAAAATGATAGCATCTTCAACAAATGGTGCTGGTCTAACTGGATGTCTACATGTAGAAAAATGCAATTAGACCCTTATTTGTCACCATGCACAAAACTCAAGTCCAAGTGGATTAAAGACCTCAACTTAAAACCAGAGACATTAACTCAGTTAGAGGAAAAAGTGGGGAAGAGCATGGGACACATAGGCGCAGGAAACAACTTCCTGAACAGTACACCCACAGCCCAGGCCTTAATGTCAACAATTAATAAATGGGACCTTATGAGGCTGAGAAGCTTCTGTAAGGCAGCAGACACTGTCAAGAGAACAAAGCGACAGCCTACTGACTGGGAAAAGATCTTCACCAACCCTTCATCTGACAAAGGTTTAATATCCAAAATATATAGGCTCAATTTTTTTAATGAATATATTTTATTACAATTTATTAACTGAGCATACATCACTTATAACCTGACTAACCAAAACAATATTAAAAGAGGATTAATGGACACATTAAAAAAAACCCGTAAGGATATAAGTTCTGAGAAGTGATTCTCCTGGTGTAATCAGCAGGATTTCTTCTGCTGGAACCTGGAGTAACCAGAACCCGCAACCTCAGCAGGAGCCGGAGCCCCGAAGCCTTCCCTCCAGTGGTTCTCTCTAGGAGCATCTTGAAGGGAAGCAATGAGCAGGCAAAACTATCCAAAGTCTCCAAAAGTCCCCGCCTCCAGTTCTGGGTTCATTTATATAGCTCCTCCCAGAGTCTGTTCATGGGATCTTTTCAGCTGGCAACAATCAAGCTCCCTCACGAGGTGGTTGATCTTCTAGTGGATTAACCTCACCTGTTCTCACAAGACCGTTCCAATCCCACACTTGGGATCCTTAAAAAAACAGGTTTATCTCTCCTTCAGTGGCACGTCTATGCCATGAGCTTGCTGGAGTCCCCGAGTGCTCAGCCTCTCTGGTTGCTCCTCCCTCTCACCGCTGAGGCCTTATAGTTACACAAATCCGTGCTATGGAGACTTCATAAGTTTTACTAATGGATTCCCTGGTGGCTACCTCTGCTCATTTCAGCATGTTGGAATTATCTAGCATCTCCGAGTTGATACATTTCTTGACCTGGGGTGACTGATCCATGGCCTTGTGTCCACCCTCCCCCCAATTTCTGGTTTCCTTGAAAGCCTGGTGGCTTGGAAGGAAATTAGCTGACAGAATTTATCTCATTTAATTTTATCTTGAGCTCACGGTTTCTTTCCCTCTTTTTCAACAAAACACCTTCTTTTTCTTACTTGGTTCACAAGCACACATTAAATGGCTTCTTTCATCTCCTCACATCCTGAGCCAGCCCCAGTGACAGAATCTGAAAGGAGTAAGGCCTTGTGTATTCTGCTAACAGGAGGGCTTGATGAACTAGAAGAAGAAATGTCCCCAAGTTGCTTTCACCTTCAGCCTGGAGGGGAGTGAAAGACCGAAATGATGTGACCTGGGCCGTATACTTGACCTCATTTTTTTAAAAGGTAGAGAAATGGGACTGTTCTTATGACTTTAGGATTTGAATGCTCCTGTGGGGATGTGGAAGGTGATGCTTCTGGGTGAGGAGGGCAAACTGGAGGCGTGCCTCATTGTTCCTGGGGAGCCTACCCCTGCATGCCTCACAGTTCCTGGGGGGCCTTACCCCTGCGAGAGGAAGGGCCAAGTATTTTCTCCTAAGTCGCAGGGTAAACTGTGCAAGCCAGTCAGGAAAAGTCTTTTACTGGGCTGTGAGGAATGTAGAAAATACAGTGTGGCTGCTGATATTCCTGAGTGCTCCATTGGAGCTGTGGGACTTTGTCACCCTGGTAAAGAAAGGGGAAAATATAAACATGTGGTCGAGTTTTCTCTCTATGATCTTAGTTTTTTTCCAAAGCTATTTATTTGAGTGAAAGTTGAACCTGAACCTAAGAAAAGTCCCCAAACCCACCAGATCCTACTTGGCCACGAGGCTAGGGACTCTTCTTTGAACTCCTTGTGCCTAGATAAATGACACCTTGTTCAGGGAAGAGCCAAGAGCCCTATGGGATATTCCTGTTCAGTCCACTTCTGCCTGTAAGGGCACCTGACACCTGCATGGTTGAAAAGACTAGCTCAGAACGAGCTGATTCTCATCCACCTAGAGAGAGTAAGGGCAGCGGCCACCTCTCTCCCCAGGGTTGGCCCCTTGCTTTGCTTGATGTTCAGTGCTTCCTTTGTATTAAGAGTGAAAACCTTGGATTGCTCAGTCTGTGGTAGAGAATTGTTCCCCAGTTCTCAGAGCCTGTTACCTCCACTGGAGAGCAGCGACAGACATGCACTGCTTGCCCCTCCAGCCCAAGAAGACTGCTTTTAGGAAGGCTTGGGACGAGTAGACAGAAATCATGTTCCTGGGGGTCAATAGCTTGGGAGGTGATGGCGATGCCTTTGAACATGTCTCAGACGCCAGACCTCAAATCTCAGGAGCACTGATTGGCCTAACAATTTGAAACATCCTCAGGTGGGAGGCAGCACTTGCTAGGTTACGTTAGTTCTGGTAACTGATCAATGGTGGAGCACCTTGGGCAGATAGAGCTGTCACATACATGAACAGGTAGCAGCCGAGCATTATGCAATAGACACATACGTGTTTGCCTCTGATCGTGCTGGTGGTAAGTGGTTTAGAAATGCATGTCCTCTGCCTGGGCTCAGCACTGACACCATTCTCCTCAGATGGCTACAGTAGCTTTCGGATACAGTGCCAGCTGGTTGCCAGGTCTCAGACTTCACTGAGTTTCATCTTGCAAAAATGTAGTCACCATTTGTTCTCTGACTTTTTCCCAGAAAGGAAGTCGAGGCTCAGTGATGTGAGTTACTTGCCCCAGGTCACAGAGCAGAGCTAAGATCCTGTCACACAGAAAGAAGAACACCTTTGACTATGCCTTAATTCACCTGCCGTTTCTTTATTCCCTCTCACTAACAAGGTATCACTCTCCGTCCGTTGCTCCTTGCAAGACTATATACCTCTTGTTTTAGCTTATAATTTTTCTTTCTCATCTTCCATCTTCATGTTTTTCTTACCCTGTTGAGTGTATGGCCTTGGATATACATATATCTTTGCAAATATATAAAACATTGTTTTTTTTTACTTTATTAATTTATTCTTGCTACATCTCAATGGTTATCCCATCCCTTGTATCCTCCCATTCTTCCTTCCCTCCCATTTTCCCCTTATTCCCCTCCCCTATGACTGTTCCTGAGGGGGATTACCTCCCCCTGTATATGTTCATAGGGTATCAAGTCTCTTCTTGGTAACCTGCTGTCCTTCCTCTGAGTGCCACCAGGTCTCCCCATCCAGGTCAAAGGTGAGGCACCAGAGTATGTGAGAAAGTAATATCCCACTCTCCACTCTACTGTGGAGAGTGTTCTGTCCATTGTCTAGATGTGGGTAGGGGTTTAAGGTTTACCGCCTGTATTGTCCTTGGCTGGTGCCTTAGTTTGAGCGGGACCCCTGGGCCCAAATCTGCCTATCATAATGTTCTACTTGCAGGCTTCTAGGACCCTCTGGGTCATTCTACTTTGCCATTCTCCCATGCTTCTCTCATCTAGAGTCCCACTAGAATGTCCTCCCCTCTGTCTCAGTTTCCTGGTAAGTGAAGGCTTTCGTGGGACATGCCCCTTGGGCTAATATGCAGATATAAGTGAGTGTATACCATTTGAGCCTTATGTAGGTATTGTGATAGAGAACATTAATCATTTAGCCAGTTATGCAGATATGCAGCATTTGTTACACATTTCTTTTTACCCAACGATACGAAGTTCTCTATATATCGCTTTATATCTAGCTAGTTCATGGTTTCTGTAGGCTACATCTTACTCCACGGAAGACATCAACATTCCTCTGCTGGTAAAACCCAAGCGACATCATCTATTTGCTGCACAACTAATGTGCTGGGCATCCTTGGGTTTGTGAGTCTCTGTGAGGGAAATAGCCCATCGGCGCGCATTCAGTGGAAAGCCAAAGCGGGACAGAGAGATGGACAGCTACAGATGGTGGAGTATTTATTCTAAACGTGACCAATAGTAAGGGGAGGGCAGGCCCCATGAAAGGGACGGGGCTACAAAGAGAGCCATTAACATGAATGTAAATCACAGTAGCTTCAAGGACATTTTAATAACAATCTGACTTTTTATTGGGTGAGTAGGAGATGTGCCAGCTTTTTTCTGCATCCTTTGCAGAGCGAGATTCTATCTGAAACGCTATCAAGATTACCGAGGGCAGAGGGCTGCTCTGGGAGTAATGGCCATAAATCCAATTAGTAACTCACTTTCTCTTTTGTGCCAGGCTCCATTTCCCCTAAGCACGAAGAAGACGATGTGTAGACGCTCTGGAACCTGGTCGGTCCGGGAGGCTCTGTGATACCAAGCCACCAAGACGCAAAGGCTTCTTACATCAGGAAAGGGGTGGGTGAGACACATCAAACTCAGGATACTGGAAGCGCTCCCGTAAAAGCAAAACTAAACTAGTGTTATGACAGATGGTGCAGTGCAACCACCGCGTCCTGCAGAGTTGTGTATTACTTCAGCCGACAGTGTGCTCTTCTCCACGTGTGCTGTACAGAGATGGGGAGTGAACGTATACATACATCTGCCCCTGAAGAGCAAGGGGGCCAGGGCAGGTGGCAGGAAGAGGTCACAGTCCTGCTCAACGGCTGAACCCACAGACTCTTCCAAAGCAGCTTAGACCCACTGGGCACAAGGGCTGGTGTGAGCAGCAGGCAGGGTTGCTGGAGGACCTGGAGGCTGAGCTGACGCAGAGTTGAAGTTTGACAGCTGTAGAGTTCACATAGCAGTGGAGAAGATTCTGAGTGATGGTGGATGTCTGAAGCAAAGGAAAAGCCAGGCTCCGTAGTCTAATGGGATGTTCTTCATTGTGTATATGCAAAAAAAAAATCACATCACTCCCCATAAGTATACATGAAAACATTATGTCAAATGAAAATAAAAGTAGGTGTTAGGTAATAACTCAAAATATTTAATGGCTAATTTTTATGATTCAAAGATCTAAGATGCCTGGGATGAGAATGAAATTAGTTCAAGCCAAATTTTGATCGCTAACTTCTTGATTTAATATTTCTTAGGAAAAGAAATCCTTTGAGACTGGAAACACACAGTCTCTCTGGAAAACAGAAGTAGTCACCCTTTATTTCCCTTCATGCGTCTACTAGCCCTGTCTCTGTGGGTTGGTAATCGGTGTTAATGCATTTATTGTCGTAATGGAAAGGCAGGTATGAATGCATCAACAACAGGCACTTTTGCGAGAGCCTATCATAAACAAAAAGCACAAAGCCTTTAGGTCTGGATCCCAGCCCTGTCATTACCCAGTCTCCTTCAGAAGGTAATGTGGCCTCCCCTGCTTTGCTTTTGTTACCCGTGAAAGGGGTATAACCTCACCTAATTCCCAGTTCTTAGGGAGATTAAACAGTGCACGCTCAGTTTTCAGCACTAGGCCTGGCACTTAGTAAGCGCTCCTTAAAGGTGCTAATTATTCTTCAGTAAGTGTATGCTTACTATTATCATTCCTTGGACCACTCCAGAGACTGATGATGTATGTGCTAGGAACTCTAGTATCTTGCTTTGAATTTCCCAAACTGCAGAGTCAGTCAGGACAGTCATTGGAGTGCAGCGCTTGTTTGCAAGCTGGTGGCAGGAAACACTATGATGAAGTGAGCCAGGAAGAGAGGGACACCAATGTGTAGACATTTCAGGGAACATGGAGGCAGTGTGTTCACTACTTGTGTGTTATTTCTGAGACAACCACACCACTGTACTCTCCAGTTGTGATTTAAGTGTGCCTGCATCACCTTTCGGTTTATAAAGCACTTTTACTTGTCATAAGAAGACCATCTCAGGGCTGATGTTCTTGGGGAGGAGAATGGAGCTGCTGTGCCAGCCCCTTCTCCAGTAACTGACAAAAAAGCATGAGCAATGTGCCAAAATATTTTGGCTTGAAGAACACATCTCTGATGCTACATTCAAATTCATCTATTTATCATTCCATTTGAAGTTGAGGAAGGTTATCTGGTTCTCAATACTTAAGTAAAGAAGTTTCTGGAAATACTGATACTCCTTACAGAAAAGTCCCCATCCCACTTACTGTAGAGCGCCACAGAATGCTGGCTTTAATCCTAAACACAGCACAAAAGTGTTTAAAAGGAATTAAACCACATTACAAAATTAGCATGGACATACACATACTCACAAATATAGTCGATGCTTTATGAATTTGTATTATATCATTTATTAGCTGCTGGAATTTTCCAGGAGACCCATGGCAGGAGGCACAAGTGCAAGAGTAATACATGGAGGAACATTAAATGCATATTTACTTGATTTGCATCAATCTGAGAGAAAGAAGCCCTAATCCCTGGCTCCCTTTCAGTACTAATTGCAAGTTATGCTACAAACATAAGGGTATTTGAAGACCCTTGGAAGGGTTTAACGATGTCACCACTGGACCAATGTGGGGCAATGAGCGCTAATCAAAATAAAGACAATTTCCATGATTCTAGGCTCCGTGGAAGTTTCTTTTTTATTTTATTTTTTTATTGAAAAATAAAATCATTCATATTACATCTCAATTGCTATCCCATCTTGTACATCCTCCCATTCCTCCCTCCCTCCCACTTTCACCCCATTCCACTTCCCTATGACTGTGACTGATGGGGACCTCCTCCCCTTGAATATGATGCTGGGTATCAAGTTTCTTCTTGATAGTCTGCTATCCTTCCTCCGAGTGCCATCGGGCCTCCCCATCAAAGGAACATGGCCAAATAAGGGGCACCAGAGTTTGTGTGAAAGTCAGTCCCCAGTCTCCACTTAACTGTGGAGAATATTCTGTCCCTTGGCTAGGTCTGGGTAGGGGTTTGATGATGACTGCACATATTGTCCTTGGTTGGTGCCATAGATTGAGCAGAACCTCTGGGCTCAGATCTGCCCATCATAGTATTCTTCTTGTAGTTTTCTAGGACCCTCTGGATCCATCTATTTCCCTATCTCCTGTATTTCTCTCACCTAGAGTCCCAATAGGATGTCCTCACTTCTATCCCACTTTCCTGGTAAGTGAAGACTTTCATGAGACATGCCCCTTGGCCTAGTGTCCAGATATAAGTGAGTATATACTATTTGAGTCTCTCTGCTTCTGGGTTAGCTCACTCATTATGATTATTTCTAGTTCAATCCATTTGTCCACAAATTTCAGGAATTCCTTGTTTTTAATAGCTGAGTAGTATTCCATAGTGTAAATGTACCACAGTTTCTTTATCCAGTCTTCTACTGAAGGACATTTAGGCTGTTTCCATGTTGTGGCTATTATAAACATGGTTGAGCATATGTCCCTATTGTATGCTGGAGTATCTTCTGGGTATATTCTAAGGAGTGGAATAGCTGGGTCTTGAGGAAGCTCTATTCCCAGTTTTCTGAGATAGCGCCAGACAGATTTCCAAAGTGGTTGCGCTAATCTGCATTCCTACCAGCAATGAAGGAGTGTTCCTCTTTCTCCACATCCTCGCCAGCATGTGGTGTCGCTTGAATTTTTTATCTTGGCCATTCTGATGGGAGTAAGATGGAATCTCAGAGTTGTTTTGATTTGCATTTCTCTGATGACTAAAGACGTTGAGGATTTCTTTAAGTGTTTCTCAGCCATTTGATATTCCTCTGTTGAGAATTCTCTGTTTAGTTCTGAGCCCCATTTCTCAATTGGATTATTTGTTTTGGTGGTGTTTAATTTCTTGAGTTCTTCATATATTTTGGATATTAGACCTTTGTCAGATATAGGGTTGGCAAAGATCTTTTCCCAGTCTGTAAGCTGTCCCTTTGTTCTGTTGACAGTGTCTCCTGCCTTATAGAAGCTTCTCAGCCTCATGAGGTCCCATTATTAATTGTTGACCTTAAGTCCTGGGCTGTTGGTGTTCTGTTCAGGAAGTTGTCTCCTGTGCCTATGTGTTCCAGGTTCTTCCCTACTTTTTCTTCTAATTGATTTAGTTTCTCTGGTTTTATGTTGAGGTCTTTAATCCACTTGGACTTGAATTTTGTACATGATGACAAATACGGGTCCTTTCCTATTTGGAGCGCCTTGATCTCCTTTGGTTGTCTTATTGCTCTGGCTAGAACTTCAAGAACTATATTGAGGCGATATGGAGAAAGTGGGCAGCCTTGTCTGGTCCCCGATTTTAGAGGAATTTCCTTGAGTATCTCTCCATTTAATTTGATGTTGGTTATTGGCTTGCTGTATATAGCATTTATTATGTTTAGATGTGCCTTGTATTCCCGATCTCTCCAAAACTTTAAACATCAAAGGGTGTTGGATTTTGTCAAATGCTTTTTCTGCATCTAAGGAGATGATCATGTGGTTTTTTCTTTCAGTTTGTTTATATGGTGGATTACATTGATGGATTTCCGAACATTAAACCAATCCTGCATGCCAGGAATGAAGCCTACCTGGTCATGGTGAATGATATCTTTGTTGTATTCATTTTGCAAGTATTTTATTGAGTATTTTTGCATCAATGTTCATAAGAGAAATTGGTCTGAAGTTCTCTTTTTTTGTTGGGTCTTTGTTGGGCTTAGGTATTAACATAACTGTGGCCTCATAGAATGAGTTTGGTAGAGTTCCACCCATTTCTATCTTTTGGAGTAGTTTGAAGAGTATTGTTATTAGCTCTTCTTTGAAGGTCTGGTAGAATTCTGTGCTGAAACCATCTGGCCCTGGGCTTTTTTTGGTTGGGAGACTATCAATAATTGCTTCTAGTTCTATAGGAGAGATAGGACTGTTTAATTGGTTTATCTGTTCTTGATTCAATTTTGGCAAGTGGAATCGATCAAGAAAATTGTCCATTTCCCTTAGAGTTTCAAATTTTGTGGCATATATGCCTTTAAAATAAGATCTTATAATTTTTTGTATTTCTTCAGTGTCTGTTGTTATATCTCCCTTTTCATTTCTGATTTTGTTGATTTGGATGGTGTCTCTCTGCCTTTTAGTTAGTTTAGCTAATGGTTTGTCTATCTTGTTGATTTTCTCAAAAAACCAGCTCTTGGTTTTGTTGATTCTTTGAATTGTTCTCTTTGTTTATAATTTATTGATTTCAGCCCTGAGTTTGATTATTTCCAGACATCTACTCCTCTTAGGTGTTTCTGCTTCTTTTTTTTTCTAGGGCATCTAGCTGTGTTGTTAAGTTGCATATGTGGGACGTTTCTACTTTCTTCTTAAAGGCACTTAGTGCTATGAATTTTCCTCTTAGCATTGCCTTCAATGTGTCCCACAAATTTGGGTATGTTGTTCCTTCATCTTCATTGAATTGCAGGAAGTCTTCTATTTCTTTCTTTATTTCTTCCCTGACCCAGGTGTCATCAAGTAGAGAGTTGTTTAGTTTCCATATGTGTGTAGGCTTTTTTTGGTTCTTTTGTTGTTGAAGTCTAGTCTCAGACCATGGTGATCTGATAGGATACAAGGTATTATTTCAATCTTCTTGAATCTGTTGAGGCTTGCTTTGTGACCTATTATGTGGTCAATTTTGGAGAAGGTTCCATGGGGGGCTGAGAAGAAGGTATAATCCTTTGTGGTTGGGTGGAAAGTTCTGTATATGTCTGTTAGATCCTTTTGATTCATGACGTTGGTTAATGTTGTTACTTCAACTTGTTTGTTTTTGTTTCAATGACCTATTCTTCCGTGAAAGTGGGGTTTTGAAGTCTCCCACTATTAGTGTGTGGGGATCGATATGTGGTTTGAGCTTTGTTAATAGGTCTTTTACAAATGTGGGTGCCCTTGTATTGGGAACATAGATGTTCAGAATTGTGATGTCATCTTCTTTGATTTTACCTTTGATGAGTATAAAGTGTCCTTCCTCATCTTTTTTGATTGATTTTGGTGTAAAGTCTAATTTATTAGATAATAAAATGGCTACACCAGCTTGCTTCTTGTGGCCATTTGCTTGGAATACTTTTTCCCCAGCCTTTTATTCTGAGGTAATGTCTATCCTTGTGGCTGAGATGTGTTTCTTGGATGCAGAGGAATGCTGGATCTTGCTTACGTTTCCATTCAATTAGTCTGTGTCTTTTTATTGGAGAATTGAGACCATTAATGTTGAGAGATATTAGTGACCAGTGACTGTTAAGTCCCACGATTTTGATGTTGGTTGCAGCAGAGTACTTATGTGGTTGTTTTTGCGACAGTATATTTATCTAAATCCCATATAGTTTTGGTTGTAGTTTGTCACTTTGGTTTGGAGTTTTCCTTCTATTAACTTCTGTAAGGCCGGATTAGTGGTTAGGAACTGTTTGAATTTGTTTTTATCATGAAAAATCTTGTTTTCTCCATCAATATTGAGAGTTTTGCTGGGTAGAGTAGTCTTGCCTGGAACCTATGGTCTTTTAGGGTTTTTCAGGACCTCTGTCCAGGCCCTTCTGGCTTTTATGGTGTCTGTTGAGAAGTCGGGTGTAATTCTGATAGGTTTGCCATTAAATGTTAATTGGCCCTTTTCCCTTGCTGCTTTTAATATTTTTTCTTTATTCTGTATATTTTGTGTCTTGATTATTATGTGGCGGGAGGATTTTCTTTTCTGGTCTATTCTATTTGGTGTTCTATAGGCCTCTTGTATGTTTATTTGCACCTCCTTCCTTAGATTGGGGAAATTTTCTTCTATGATTTTGTTGAAGATATTTTCAGGTCCTTGGAGCTAGGCATCTTCTCTTTACTCAACTCCTACTATCCTCAGATTTTGTCTTTTCATGGTGTCCTTTATTTCTTGAATGTTTTGTGTCAGGAACTTTTCAGATTTAGCATTTTCTTTAGTGTTTGTTTCAAGTTCTACCATAGAATCTTCTACTGCCGAGATTCGTTCTTCCATCTCTTGAATTCTGTTAGAGAGAAGCATTGGTCTGTATTCCTTGCATGCTTTTCTGAGTTCGTTTGTTCCTGTCTTTCTTCTGTCTGTATTTTTGTCATTGTTTCCATTTTCATCTTCAGATCTTGAACCGTTTTATTGATTTCCTTCATCTGGCTGTTTGTGTTTTCTTGAGTTTCTTCCAGTGACTTTATATGGGCCTTCAGATCTTGAATTGTTTTATTGATTTCAATCATTTGGCTGTTTGTCTTTTCCTGGATTTTTTCCAGTTCCTCTCTATAGGCCTTTTTAATGTCTTCAATTTGTTTGGCTGCATCTTCCTGCATTTGTTTTCGGATATTTTTTTTTTTGCTCCATTATCATCTTCCTTACTATGGATTGGAGGTCATTTTCTTGTATTTCAATTGTGTTTGAGTTCTTAGGCTTGATTTCATTGGGATAGTTGGGATCTGGAGATGCCATATTTTTTTGGATTTTTTTTGTTTAAGGTTTTGTGTTGACCTCTAGTCATTTTGCTGTCTCTGAGGTTGGGGCCCTGATCCACCCTCTCTGTTCTGCCTGGGTCAACAGGCCCACTGAGCATCCAGAGAGGGAGACAAAGGGTAGGCAGATGTGACACGCTACAGGCACGCCTGCTCAGCAGTGGGAAGCCTTAAAGCTGTGGCTGGGGGTGTGACTGCAGCTGCCTGAGACCTTGTGTGGGCCCTGGGTCTCTCTGAGGGCTGGTGTGCTTGAGCTACACTCTCCGTTCCTCCTTGGCCAGTGTGCCCGCAGGTGGTCAGGGAGGAAGACAGCGGTGCACAATTGATGCAAACACCCTTGGCTCAGAATTATGGTTTTGTGCTCACGTTGTAGTGGTTCCCAGACCTGAGGGTTTCTCAGGACTTGCAGGTTTTTCCAAGATCGGAACCACATTTTTACTGTGTTTTTCCTGGGCTAGTAGCTCCAGTCTGGAGTTACACTGCTCAGTCTCAGATACCAAGTTCCTGGTTATCACTGGTGGGAACCTGTCCAGCTGTTGGGCAGTGTGCACCTTTTCTCCAGATTCTTAGATTAGACCATCTGGGTGTACCACTTTAGCATTGTGTCTGGGGGGCGGCATATCCGCAGCTGTTTGGTCCCCTGTGATGGCCCTGGGTTTCTCTGTGGACTAATAGGCTCAGATCCACATTTTCTGTTCTCCCTGGGGCAACGGGCCCACGAATGGTCTGTTTAAGCAGCTGCCGCCGCCGCCGCAGCGGCTCCTTGCCAGTTGGTCTGTGCTCTCTGTGCGTTTGGGGATGTGCAAGATTTCTGTAGTTTATTTCTGTTGAACAGTGGAGTTCTCCCACTGTGGTGGAGTCGGAAGCTTGGTGTTCCTCCAAGAGGCGCTAGCCAGCTTCCCTGGCTGATCTGTCAGACTTTTCCTGCTTTCTGTATCTCGATGGGACCTCCACTTGCAGCACCCGCACTGCTTGTCTCCCGTGGAAGTTTCTAAGAGTGACAGATGGCATCGACCCATCTCCTAGTTGCTGAGAAAAAATGTGGATTTCTATCTCACTAGACTTTTGGAGAAACAACTGAGTCTTATGATGGGTCATATGAAGCTGCACATACCCATGTGTGTGTGCTCATGCACACACGTGGAATCCATGAAGTGCTAAAGTGTGTAAGTGTAGGTCTATTTGTGTTTTCTGCTCAGAAGTTCCCTGACTGTTGGGGACCAATTGGCTCGCAGAAGAATTCTCATCTTAATAAGAGTTTCGACTTTTCTTTAAGCTTATTGAATCAAGCACTCCTAAACTCAGCATATCTAACATTAATTCCAAAAATATAACATCTGACTTATTCTTTCTGATTGCCAGATCAGACAAAGGAAACTCTTAAATAAAATTCACATTAAAGAAAAGGTGGGTAAGTTAAATATGACAGGTCAGTTGACCTGCATGATATTCCAGACCCACAATCATGCAGAGGGCCCCAACCCACCATGTGAGGGTGAGAGGCAGAGGGCCGTGTCTTAAGGCCCAGTCACCTCCCAAGCGTTCCCACTGGGGATTTTACAATGTGATTTGGGGTACAGTATTTCAGCTCTACTTTCCACCCACTTGTCCCAAGTTCAGATAGACTGCACACCTTTGACTCTTTTGTTTTGTTTTGTTTTTGTTTTTGTTGTTGTTGTTTTTTGGTTTTTTGAGACAGTTTCTCTGTGTAAAGTTAGCTGTCCTGGAACTTGCTCTGTAGACTAGGCTGGCCTTGAACTCACTAATTCGGGGATTAAAGGCAGTGTGTCTCTGCTGCCCAGCACCTTTTTTTTTTTATTTTAGTTTCTACTTCCCAAGAGAGCAGGCAATGGGGAGAAAGCTTATACATGTAACACTTGTAAGAAACAATTAGTCAAACCAGTGTAATGCTATAAGCGATATCAGTTTCTCTGATTTACTGCTTAGCTACTTCATGTGCAGCTAGCTGGTTGCCCACATTGGACACAGTGAAAGACTTTGTCCTTAAGGCTACTGGCCAAAGGCTCTATCCTTATTGCTTGTTGGAGGGAATCATGAGCTTGTACAAACAGAGCTACATTTTGAATTTGGCTTCTCCCTCTTTACAAACAAACTTGGTTGTAGAATTTGAGTTCTGTACTTCACTCAGACAAGGATATTATGTCACAGGAGGTGAAAGCTAAGGTCACACCAGCTAATTACTGCCAGAGCCAAACCACAGAAGTGGGGTTCCTTTGTCCACGGGTCCTCCCACTAGACCAATGCACCGGTGAGAGCCATGCAGAGGCAGCGTTCTTGGTGCTGTTTAGATTGGTTTCTAGAGTTGATCTGGCTTCCTCCAAGTCAGAACAAACCACCTGATTTGTGGCAGGAGCCTGGAGCTCCACCCACGCCCTGCCTGGTTGATGATTTTGTTACCAGCTGTTGGATTCCTGCAGGAAATGACTAGGCAGCTCAGAGTGAGGAAATTAAATGACTAAAGGTCCACGTTTCCTGGTTTTTGTCTGTCTTAATTAACAACTTATTTGGGTAAAGGACAAAACTGGAAACTTTCTAGTAATCAACACACAAAACTTGGCATTTGTTTATAGTGAAAACACTGCTCTGGTGTCTGCGTTCATTTGAAGGGGAGAAGAAGAGCTTTCAGACACTTTGTGCCTTCAGCAACTGCCTTTATTAAACAAATAATTACAGCACAAGTATGTGGGAAATATCAATTTCCTTCTTTTCATTCCCAAAGGAGCATTTCAGAAATATGTGTTTATTAGCAGGGCTAATACTATTTATCCTGAAATTGGTTCTGAATACCTGCAGCCGTTGGAGTATGGCGCTGGCAGTGTGAGAGGCAAAATCCACTCTGCATGTCTATGTCATACTAAGAAGAGGATGGGGGCAAATTGAGTGTGGTCACTACTCTTTATATGTATTTTATGTGGCCCTCATTAATTTTATTTGGTAGTATTTCCTGAGTTTCCTGCTGTGAGCTAGCCCTTCTCTTTGGGGCTGGAGATGCCTAGTAAAATAAGCATCTTAGTTCCTCTGAAGAGCACATTCTAATGGAAGGAGAGAAATGATTGACCCAAAGGTGGGAACATGCGAGGCAGCTGTGAGAAAGTAGAGCGAGGCCCAGATGACAGTGGAGTTGTCTGGACACCAGGAAATTCCCGGTGGATCCCTTTGTAGAAACACAGGACTTAAGGCTCCCCCTATTTCCTCATGGACACAACCATTGCAGCTGTCTCACTGTGCTATTCTGGCCTTTTCAGGCCTCTACAAATGTTCAGGGTAAACTTCTGAAGTCAAGGATGATGGAGAATGATGTCTAGAAATCTGACTTGATATCCTGACAGAGTAATGTCTCTTAGGAACAGAGAGTATGAGGCAGCTTTATTTCCAGGCCAGTCTGCAGTGTTGTTAACTTAAAACTCCGGCCCCATCCCCTACCCCCATCCCCCACCCCCATTCCCTGAGCAAAGAGGGACATTGTTGCTATCTGACATCACTTCCGCATGGAACACCAAAGACGATCTAAGCTTACCTCCTCTTTTTATGAATAGACAAACAGACACAGCCCTAGTGACCTGTCCAATGACAGAGCCAGTGAGATGGTACACAGGTGGAACTAGAGCTCAGTGAGTAAGTCTTCCCATAATTCCACGCTGCCTCCCAGCAAGAACTGTGCAAACCAAATTCTGTAAGTAACTGTAGCTCACAGGAAAGTGTGGATCAGCTGAATTCCCAATCAGGAAGCACGGACTACTCTGATCCTCATCTCAAGACATAAGTAGAAAAGCAATTCCGGGATCTAACTGCAAAAGGCATTCTCACAGCTTTTAGGAGAAACAACAACAATAACAACAACGACGACAAAAAGCTTTATGATCTCAAAAAACTACCAACAGCTCTAACAGATAAAATGTGCAAACCGAATTAACAACACTCACTCATTGGGGGAACGCCTTGGTTGAGGTAAAACAGGCCACAGAGCAGGAGCTCTCTTCATAGATTTGCCTCCCAAGGGTTTTTGTCTGGGCTAGTGGGAAAGGTGAGTGCTGCCAGGCCAGACAGCCTAAGCTCTTTCCAGACCCCGCACAGTGGCAGGAGAGAGACTCCTCCTGTCACTTGTCCTCTGACCTGCACATGATAAATACATAAATGTAAAAAGTGTGTTCTTGTCTGGTATGTGTGTAGATAAATGCACTCATCTAAAGACTAGGTAACTGGAAAGCAATTAATCTAATAGAAAACCAGGGTGCTTCAGAGCACGTAACTGTATCAAGTGATAGACCCGACTGACATTTCACTAATAGTTAATAGTGGTGCGCCTTTTCACGTGTCTATTAACTTGTAGACATTGTCTGAAGCACCCAGCGCAGTAGCTCTCCCGGTGAGACAGTGTGAAGGCGGGTAACTTGTGGATGGCGAAGCGCTCAGACTCCCAGGCCGGCACATCATCTGCCATTGATCTTCTTGTGCACCATGGAGAAGCTGACATTGGGGAACTGGTGCACAGTCACCGTCTCCATCTCACGCAAGAAGGCATGCTGCAGAGTCTCCTCCCCTGGAGGCCTGGACACAAGTGCAGGTGGCTCCCATGTCCCACAGTGTCCAGGCACAGCACAAAGGCCAGGCTGGAGTCTGTGTCCCCCAGCCAGTGCTTGGTTTCCTGGTAGTTGAACTTGTCCCCTCTGGAGGCGAAGAACAGGAGGTTGTACGCTGCATGTGTGCGCTTGTACACGTGGAGGCTCCAGAAGAGGCAAGCCAGCCCCAGCAGCACAGAGATGTCACTCCCATTTGATTCAGTGCCCAGAGACATCCACTGTCTGGTCACAGCCTATCAGGTCTCACCAGGATAGCCTGCATCCCTTTCCTCTGTGTGCCTGCAAGGACATCCTGCCAAGGAGCAGTGACCAAAGTGGTTGTACAAGTTTGCACTCCCACCAGCAACAGCCATTTCCAATGTCGCTGTTATTTCCCCTTCTGAGGGAGAGTCAAGCATCCTCCCTTGGTCCCTCCTTGTTACTTAGCTTCTTAAGGTCTGTGGGGTTTAGCATGGCTATTCTGTATTATATGACTAATATCCACTTATAAGTGAGTACATATCATGTGTGTCTTCAAGATGATATTTTCTTTCTTTCTTTCTTTTTCTTTTTTTTTGTTTTTCTTTTTTTGGTTATTGTTTTGTTTTTTTGTTTTGTTTTGTTTTGTTTTTTTGTTTTTTGAGACAAGGTTTCGCTGTGTAGCCTTGGCTGTCCTAGAGTCACTTTGTAGACCAGGCTGGCCTCGAACTCAAAGAGATCTACCTGTCTTTGCCTCCCAAGTGCTTGGATTAAAGGCATGTACCACTGTGCCTTTTGTATGGGAATTACATTGAATCTGTAGATTGCTTTTGGTAAAATGGCCATTTTTATTATGTTGATCCTACTGATCATAACCATGGGATATCTTCTTTAATTTCTTTCTTCAGAGACTTGAAGGTTTTGTCATGCAGGTTTTCACTTGCTTAGCTAGAGTTACATGGAAATATTTTATATTGTTTTCTGCCTATTGTGAAGGGTGTTGTTTACCTAATTTTTCTCAGTCCATTTATTGTTTGTATAAAGTAGAGCTACTGATTTTTTTTTAGTTAGATTTGTATCCAGCCACTTTGCTGTAGGTGTTTCTCAGCTGTAGAAATTCTCTGGTAGAGTTTTGGAGGTCACTTATGTATACTTTTATATGTCTGCGAATAGAGATACTTTGACTTCTTCCTTTCCAACTTCTATCCCCTTGATTTCCTTTAGTTGTCTTATTGTACTAGTTAGAACTTCAGTTACAATGTTGAATAGATATGGAAAGAGAGTGGACAGCATTTTCTTGTCCTTGGCTTTAGTGGAATTGCTTTAAGTTTCTCTCCATTTTATTTGATGTTGACTATCAGCTTGCTATATATTGCCTTTATTATGTTTAGGTAAAGGTCTTGTATTCCTAATCTCTCCAAGACTTTTATCATGAAGGAGTGTTGGATTTTGTTAAATGCTTTTTCCATATCTAATGAGATGATCACATGTTTTTTCCTTTCACTTTGTTTATATGGTGGATTATATTGATATACGGATTTATTGGATATATTGATATATATGAATATATTATCATATTGATATGTGGATTTTGTGTTGAGCTATCCACACATTCCAGGCATGAAGCCTGCTTGATCATGGTGGATGATTTTTTTATGTGTTCTTGGATTTGGTTCGAGAGCATTTTATTGAGTATATTTGCATCTATATTCATGAGTGATATTGGTCTGAAATTCTCTTTCTTGATTGAATCTTTGTGTAGTTTAGGTACCAGGGTGACTATAACTTAATAAAATGAATTTAAAAATGTTCCTTCTGTTTCTATTTTGTGGAATAATTTGGAGAGTATTAGTGTTAGCTCTTCTTTGAAAAGCTGGCAGAAATCTGTGCTAAAACCATCTGTCCCTGGGATTTTTTTTATCAGAGACTTTTAATAACTACTTCTATTTCCTTAGGGGTTATAGGACTATTTAGGTTGTTACTCTGGTCTTCATTTAACTTTGGTAAGTGGATTCTATCAAGAAAATCAGCCATTTCATTTAGATCTCCCAGTTTTGTGGAATACAGGCCTTTGAAGTAAGTTCTAATGTTTCTTTGGATTTCCTCAGTGTCTGTAGTTATGTCCCCCTTTTCATTTCTGATTTTATTAATTTGGATATCATCTCTCTGACTTTTAGTTAGTTTGGCTAAGAGTTTGACTATCTTGTTGATTTTCTCAAAGAATCAGCTCTTAGTTTGGTTGATTCTTTATATTGTTCTTTTTGTTTCTAAGCGATTGACTTCAGCCCCGAGTTTGAACATTTTCTGCCATCTACTCCTCTTGGGTGTGTTTGCTTCTTTTTGTTCTAGAGCTTTCTAATGTGCTGTTAAACTGCTAGTATGAGATCTCTCCAATTTATGAAAGTATTTAGTGATATGAACTTTCCTCTTAACACTGCTTTCATTGTGTCCTATAAGTTTAGGTATGTTATACTTTCGTTTTCAATGAATTCTAGAAAGTCTTTAATTTCTTTAGTTATTTCTTCCCTGACCCAGCAGTCATTGAGTAGGAGTTGTTTAGTTTGCATGAGTTTGCAGGCTTTCTGTTGTTTCCATCGTTGTTAAGGTCTAGTTTCTGTCCTTGGTGGTCTGATAAGATCCAAGTGATTATATCTATTGAGGCTTGCTTCGTGACCACATTTTGAAGAAGGTCCCATATGGTGCCATTCTGGCTTTTCATGTTTTGGTTGAGAAGTCTGGCGTAATTCTAATAAGTCTGCCTTTATATGTTACCTGGCCCTTATCCCTTGCAGGTTTTAATATTTCTTTGTTCTGTATATTTAGTATTTTGATTATTATGTGTTGAGAGGATTTTTTAAATTATTATTTAATTAATTTATTCAGATTACAACTCACTTGTTATCCCATCACTTGTATCCTCCCATCCCTCACTCCCTCCCACTTTCACCCTATTCCCCTCCCTTAGGCCTAAGACCAAGGGGGACCTCTTCCCCCACTATATGGTCATAGGCTATCAAGTCTCATATTGGTATCCTGCTTATTCTTTCTTTGAGTGCCACCAGGCCTCCCCACCAAGGGGAGGTGGACAAATATGAGGCACCAGAGTTCATGTCAGATTAGTCCCTCCTCTCCACATAACTGTGGAGAATGTCCTGTCCATTGGTTAGTTCAGAGTAGGGGGTCCATGTTTACTACTTATATTGTCCTTGGTTAATGCAATAGTTTGAGCAGAGCCCCCGGGCCCTGATCCACACGTCATGATATTCTTCTTGTAGGTTTCTAGCACCCTCTGGGTCCTTCTATTTCCCCATCTCCTATATTTCTCTTACCTAGAACCCAAGTAGGATGTCCTTACCTCTAATCTCCTGGTAAGTGAAGACTTTTGGAGACATGCCTTTTGGGATAATGCCCAATTATAAGTGAGTATATACCATGTGAGTCTTTCTGCTTCTGGGTTAACTCACTCAATATGATTATTTCTAGTTCCATCCACTTGTCCACAAATTTTGGGATTTCCTTGTTTTTAATAGCTGAGTAGTATTCCATAGTGTAAATGTACCACAGTTGCTTTATCCGTTCTTCAACTGAGGGACATTTAGGCTGTTTCCAGGTTCTGGCTATTATGAATAAGGCTGCTATAAACATGGCTGAGCATATGTCCTTGTTGTGTGGTGGAGTATTTTCTGGGTATATTCCAAGGAGTGGACTAGCTGGGTCTTGAGGAAGCCCTATTCCCAGTTTTCTGAGAAAGCGCCAGATAGATTTCCAAAGTGGTTGTACAAGTTTTCATTCCCACCAGCAATGAAGGAGTGTTCTTCTTTCTCCACATCCTCGCCAACATGTGGTGTCACTTGAATTTTTTATCTTAGCCATTCTGATGGGTGTAAGATGGAATCTCAGAGTTGTTTTGATTTGCATTTCTCTGATGAGTGAAGATGTTGAGCATTTCCTTAAGTATTTCTCAGCCATTCAATATTCCTCTGTTGAGAATTTGAGAGGGTTTTCTTTTTCTTTTTGGTCCAATCTATTTGGTGTTCTGTATGCTTCTTGTACATTTATTGGTACTTCTTTCTTTAGATTAGAGAAATTTTCTTCAATGATTTTGTTGAAGATATTTTCTGGGCCTTCGAGCTCAGAATCTTCTGTTTATATTTTTAGGTTTAGTCTTTCCATATTGTCCCAAATTTCCTGAATGTTTTGTGTTAGACACTTTTTAGATTTAGCATTTTCTTTGACTGATGTATAAACATCTTCTATTTCATCTTCTATGCCTAAGATTCTCTCTTCCTTCTCTTGTATTTTGTTGGTGATTCTAGTGTTTGTAGTTCCTGTTCTCTTCCCTAGGTTTTCCATCTCCAGGATTGCCTCAATTTGTGTTTTCTTTATTGCTTCTCTTTCCATTTTCTCATCTATTTATTTACTTCCATTGTTTGCTTGTATTTCCCTGTATTTCTTTATAGGATTTATTCATTTTCCTTTACTGATTTGATTGTACTTTCCTGTATTTCTTTGATTAATGTATTCATGTCCACTTTAAAGGCTTGTATCACTTTCATAACATGAGATTTAAGGTCCTCCCTACCTTCCTACTCACTCAACTCTACATCTTTTCTTTTTCTGTTTTCAGAAAACAAACAGACAAACAAACAAACAAAATCCATAAGTAACACACACACACACACACGCACACAAACACATACACACCACAACAACACAAAATCAGAAACCATTTTATAAAAAGATTATTTTGGTTTGTTTTGTGTTGAACAATAACTAGTTCTGGGCATGAGACCTATCTTAAATGTGGTTTATCTACCCAGTGTGACTCCATTGTAGAACGCTAATTTTTCTTTGCAAGCACAATTACAGATGGCTTCTTGGTTAGGGGTGGGAGCTATGTTCACTTCCCTCTTAGCCCTGGGACGCTGTCTGTCTTGAATCTGTGCAGGCCCTGTGTGTACTGTCACAGTCTCTCCTGCTGTGTCTGGGAGACACCGTTTCCTTGGAGTCACCCATCCCCTCTGGCTGACAATCTTTCCATCTCCTCTTCTTCATATGTCACAGACCCTGAGAGGAAGGTCTGATAAAGCCATCCCATTTAGTACTGAGTGCAGCACATTTTTAAAATGGCAGTGCAGTTTCTTATATGTAAGGCATTTAGAGGCACTATGGTCATTCTGCTATTTTGGGTGATTTGAGGAGTTCAAGGACTTTTAATCCATGCAAGTAAACTAATGTTGTACTTTCAAAATTAAGCTTATGGTCTTTATTAAAAGTAAATTAAAGGCGTCAGAACTGAGATTTCTAAAAAATGGATTTTAAAATGTCAGACTTATACATTTCACAGTAATCAATAGACTTCAGTATGTTTTCCCCCTTTCCTCTCTGGCCCCATCTCCCAGCATGGTGCTGGAGATCAAGCCTGGAGGGCTGTACATCCTCAGCAAGCACTCTGTCACTGGCCTGTATTTCCAGCCTTATAAGTTTTGTTTGTAACCAATGATATCATGGATTTTCAATTTTGAATGGCACAGAAATCTGATGGGACCTTGTTGAAATGAATCTCTGACTTGGGTTTGAGATGGAGGCCTAGAAGTTGCAGCTTTGTACACACCATTGATCAATGTGCCTGTTTTATGTCAATACCATGATGTTTTAAAAATTATTATTAGTATAGCTCTGTAGTACAACTTGAAATCAGGAGTGGTAAGTCCTCCAGTAATTCTTTTATTGTTCAGGATTATTTTCAGCTATCCTGTTTTTTTCATATGAATTTGAGAACTGTCTTTTTAAAGTCTATGAAAATTTATATTGGAATTTGGACAGGGATTGCACTGAATCTGTAGATTGCTTTTGGTAGGATGGCCACTTTTCCTATGTCGATTTTATGGATACATGAGCATAGGAGCTCTTTCCATCTTCTGATATCATCTTCAATTTCTTTCTTCAAAGATTTAAAGATTTTATCACTCAGGGGGTCTGAATGCAAATGGCCCCCATAGGTCCATGGAGAGTGGCACTGTTAGGACCTGTGTCCTTGTTGGAGTAGGTGTAGCCTATTTGGAGGAAGCATGTTACTGGGGTGAGCTTTGGGGTTTAAGGTGCTCAAGTCCCCACCACATCCCACCCCTATCCACCATCCCTCTCCCTCTCTCTTCCTGCTGCCCGAGGATCTGGATGTAGAACTCTAGGCCACTTCTCAAGCCCCATGTCTGCCTTCCTGCTGCCATGCTTCCTGCCATGATGATAAAGGACTAAACCTCAGAACTGTGAGCCAGCCCCATTTAAATGCTTTCCGTTATCAGAGTTGCTGCTGTCCTGGTGTCTCCTCACAGCAGTAAAAACCTCAACTAAGGCAAGCATACAAGTCTCTTACTTGCTTTGTTTGAGCTACCCTAAGATATTTTATATTATTTGTGAAAGGTGTTGTTTTCTTGATTTCTTTCTCAGTCCATTTGTCATTTATAGATAGGAGGGTTACTGATTTTTGTGAGTTAGTTTTGTATCCAGCTACTTTGCTGAAAGGTTTTCTCACCTGTAAGTTCCCCAGTGGAATCTTTCTGGCCCTGGGCTTTTTTGGTTGGGAGACTTTTAATGACTGTTTTTATTTCCATTGGGGTTAAGGATCTATTTAAACTGCCTAGCCAATCTTGCTTTAACTTTAGTAAGTGGTGGCTTTTGAGAAAACCATTTAAGATTTTCTACTTTGGTGTCATATAGGATTTTTAAAGTATATCCTTGTGATTCTCTGGATTCCCTTGATGTTTGTTGCTATGTCTCCATTTTAGTTTTTGATTTTGTTAATTTGTATGATGCCTTTCTGCTTTTAGTTAGTTTATAAGAGTTTGTTCTGTCTATCTTGTTGATTTTCTCAAAGAGCCAGCTCCATTTCGTTGATTCTTTATATTGTTCTCTTTGTTTTTATATTGCTAGCATGAGATAGTTCCAGGTATTTTTTTGTTTTTGTTTTTGCTTTGTTTTGCTTTTAACATAGGCATTTAGTGCTATGAACGTTCCTCTTAGCACCGCTTTCATGATGTCCCATAAGTTTGGGGATGCTGACTATTCATTTTCATTGAGTTCTAGAAAGTCTTTAATTTCCTTCTTTCTGTCTGTCTTGACCCTCTTTTATCATTCAATAATTGTTGATCAGTTTCCACGGTGGTCTAATAGGATGCTGGAAGTTATTTTCATTTTTTAAAAATATCTATTGAAACTTTCTTTGTGTCTGAGTATGTGGTCAATTTTGAAGAAAGTCTCATGAGATGCACAGAAGAAGGTATATTCTTTTGTGTTTGGGTGAAATGTTTTATAAGTATCTGTTAGGTCCGTTTGGTTTATGACATCTGTAAGGGCCAGTATTTCTCTGTTTAGTTTCTGTCTATATATCCTATATATTGGTGTGAGGTATTAAAGTCTCTCACAATCAGTGTGTGAGGGTTAATATGTGATTTAAGCCATAGTAATGTTTCTTTTACAAAAGTGGGTGCCCGTGTGTTTGTGTCATAGACGCTAAGAACTGAAATCTACCTTGGTGGACTTTTCCTTTGATGAGTTTATAGTTTTCTTCCCTATCTCTTCTGATTTAGATTTGAAGTCTGCTTTGCTAGATACTGAAATAAGTACACCAGCTAGTGTCTGTGGCCCACTTGCTTAAATCTATTTTTCCAGCCCTTTACTTTAAAGTAATGCCTACCCTTGATGTTGAGGTGTGTTTCTCGGATGCAGAAGGATGGATTCTGTCTTCATGTCCATTCTGTTAGTCTACATGTTTTTACTAGAGGAATTGAGATTACTAATAGTGAACATTATCAATGACCAATGATGCTTGATTCTGTTACTTTCTGTTGTTGCTGTTGCTGCTGCTGGTCGTAGTGGTTATAGTGGAGGTGGTGGAGGTGGTGGAGGTGGTGTGTGTGTGTGTGTGTGTGTGTGTGTGTGTGTGTGTGTTTCTCTGATTTTACTGGTCTGAGATTATTTATTCCCTATGTTTTCCTGGGTGTAGTTATGCTCCTTGCACTGATAATTTTCTTTTAGCATCTTTTGTAGGGCTGGATTTGTGGATAGATATAGTTTCAATTTGACTTTATCATGAATATATTTTTTTCTCCACCCACGGGGATTGAAGGTTTGTCTGGGTATAGCAGTCTGTGGTCCTGTAGAGTCAGCAGTTCGTATCCATGATGAGAAGTCAGGTGTGATTCTAATAGACCTGCCTTTATATGCTACTTGGTCTTTTTCCCCTTGAAGCCTTTTAATATTCGTTCTTTGTTCTGTATGTTTAGTGCCTTGATTATTATGTGCTGAGGGGACTTTGTTTTCTGGTCCAATCTATTTGGAGTTCTGTATGCTTCTTGTGTATGTGTAGGCATCTCCTTCTTTAAGTTAGGAAAATTTTCTTTTATGATTAAAAAAAATCTTTTCTGGGCCATTGAGCTGGGATTCTTCTCCTTCCTTTAGTCCTATTATCTTTAGGTTTGGTCTTTTCGTAGTGTTCCAAATGTCCTGAATTTTTTTTATTAGAAGATATTTAGACTTAACATTTTCTTTGACTGATGTATCCATTTCTTTTATTGTGAGATTCTCACTTCTATCTCTCATGTTCTGTTGGTAAAGCTTGCCTCTTTAGTTCCAGTTTGAATTCCTAAATTTTTCATATCCAGAATTTCTTAGTTTGGGTTTTCTTTATTCGTTCTATTTCCATTTCCAGGACTTGGGGCAGTTTTATCCATTTTCTTCTACTGTCTGTTTTCCTGGGCTTCTCTATGGGGTATATTATTTCCTCTTTAAGGACCTCTGTTATATTGATAAGAGCTATTACCAGGTCTTTTTCTTGTGTTTCACCTATGTTGGTGTGGTGTGTGCTGGGCTCTGGTGCAGAAACATTGCCTGTAGTTGAGTGTGTTTTTCTGCTGGTGTCTTGGTGTGTGGGATTGGGATGGTTATAGGTCTGGGTGCTGATCTCTGGATTTGTCTGGTCATGTGGGTGCTTTGTCCTTGGTTCCTGTTTCCTGTCTGGCTTTTTGGAGAGTGTGATGGCTGTGTGTTTCCTTGTAGGACATTTTCTTTGGATCTGATAGAGCCCCTGGAGTAAAACGTGTCTCTGGGTACTGGGAGCTGACATTTAGGAATGAGGGGCTCACGGGAGGGGGGAGAGCAGAGTGTTTAAACAGGACCTTCTTATTTCATCTCGTTGGAATGGGGGAGAAGCAGTAAAGAGAGGTAATGCCAAGGCTATAGCACTGGGGATGAGGCTGGGAGCTGGATCTGAGGAACAGAAGGAGAGGAGAGCTACAGACAGCCCACTCACTCTCCTGGCAGGAGTGCTCCGTGGGTAAGCAGGGAGTGCCTGCTCAAGCTGGAGGCTGGGATACCGCAACAAATGGGGAGGAGACTATTGGGGGAGGGTGTATGGGATCTAAAGGAGATGTGGGCAGAGCAGGGAAAGAAGGCTGCAGCAGGTGTTCTGTCTCAGAGGTAGGGATAAGCCTGAGGGATTCAACGCGGAGGGGAGTGGTGAAGTCTTTAGTTGGCTTACCGTTTCCCTGGCCTGCTCAGCTGGTGTTTACTGGGGAGACCTGCTGGGACTGGAGGCTGGGTTGCTGGCATGAGTGACCAGGGGTGGGGTCGAGGACAGGTTGGGGAAGAAGATCTCTGCAGTCCACTGGGGATGGTTCAGAGGCAAGGGAGAAGGCAGCAGGTTTTCTGCTACAGAGCTGGGGATGAGGCTCGGTGGGGAGACTGGATCTGGAGGTACAGAAGAGGCGTTGATGCCCTGTCAGTCAGTCTTCTTGCTGCCTGGCAGAAATGGCCCTTGGCCTAGCAGCAACCCTGAACAGCTTTATTTATATTGCCTTGGGAACAGCGCGACAGTTTGCTTGCTATACAGTTTTTATTTTATTTTCTTCCTCTGTATAACTCCTCCCATGAAACTTTTCTCTTCTTATTACTGGCATCAAGCTTCTAATATGAACACAGACATTTTAATTTTCTTCCTTCACCTCGCCCCCAACTTCTTTTTTTAGAGGGTCTCACTTTGAAGACTACATTCAGCCACCTGAGTGCTGGGATCACAGGCATCCACTGCTTCTGGCCTCAATTTCAATTACTTCTCCTTCCCCACACCAATTAAGTACTCTCGCCCCAGTTCACACTCCCAAAGTGCCATCAGCGGGAAAAATGCTTTGAAAACTTCAGGCAATTGATAACTACCTATGAAAATGACTTGGATCTATAGGTGAAACTATCAAACTTATTTCAGATTTGAACTGAGGCTGGGAGTGTGGGAGGGAGAGAGATATCTAAATAATGCTCTATTAAGACAACAAAGATGCACTTTCGTTGGTCACTAATTACAGTGCATATTTTTATTATTTTGTTTTGAAAGAGTGAACCCACTCCAGAGAGGCTCTGCACCACATTTAGCTTCAAACATCGGAACAGAAAGGTAATCCAAGTGTGGTCCAGCTCCCTCGGCTGCTGTCTGACTGTCTGTTCTTGCCATGCATTTTCTAGCAGTCACTCATATACTTAGTGAAATCTGCTTCTTACAAGCCAGACTCCCTGTGCTAGACCCATCTACAATGTTGAAATCACAAGTCTGCAGTTGTCTCTTCGCTTGGACACTTCTCACCGTTTATATGGTCCCGTCCTGCGGGCACGTAAGAGAACCTCCATCTACAGTGGTGTTTTTGACAGTACTTTCTTGGCTGATAAGAGATTGATCTCATCAGGGGAGTGTGAATTCTTACTAATTAGAATGAGGTAGGCAACCCTACCATGACCCATTTTACTCCAGAGTTCAGCTTGTGCCATTAAGTCCAACACAGAATCTCTTTCTCTGAATGGTAGAGCATTTGCCACCATCTAGGTAAGTGTTCTGCTTTTTTCTTAATTGCCTCGCCTATTTGCTTCTTATGCCCTACTGCTGTAAACATCCTCCTTTTTGTCTGTCAGAAGAACTAAGGAGACATTCTTAGAAGATCCAACGATGACAGCAATATAGATGACTTCAAGCTCACTTCACATTGCCAGTCAGCGGGGCAGTTTACAGACGTAGCTTCCTGCTGCCATTAAAAACACTATTCATCTCCAACTTGCCGTCTGCCCGCTGCTTCTGGCCTTGTCTGTGGTGTTAGCAAAGAGCTTCGTCTCTGCAGCCAAGTTCCCACCAGCTCTCCCATGACACCGGGCGAGACTCTTATGGGAAGAAGGCGATTTATTTTAGCAGAGCAACCACATGGCTAACTACACACGGCAATTATACAAAGCAAATGTATCAACTTCTGCCACGGGAGGCAGGAGTTCCCTTTCTGGTCATCAATAATGGAACGCTCTTCAGTAAGTAGGGAAACATTTACCAAATAAGATGGCCTGTTATGGATGAGTCTCCCGACAGCTGAGAAACCGTGTGGCCAGTGAGGAAAGAGCCAAGCCAAAGGGGACGGTGCTGTTGCTTTGACCTTGCTAGGTTGTTCTGGAAGTGTCTTGGAAGCAGCAGGAGGTGGGACCCCTTGTCTCTTTGCGCAGAATGTCCTGTCCACAGAGAAGTGGCCTGGTCTTTGCTGTATTGAAATTCCGTTGCTTCCTTTCCTGGCAGTTGCATAATTGGGAATGCCGCGAAATAAACCAAGAAGGGAGTAAATTAGAGCCGGGAAGTGTCAAGTTGATCTACTGCTGGTGCTGGGGGGGGGGTGCGGTGGGTGGGTGAGGTGGGAGTGCTGGGCAAACTCAGCTTCTCCATGAGCACCCCCTCACCATGGCGTCCACCATGTAAATCGCTTGTTCTTGTACTCCCGAACTATCCTGGATTCTCTAGTGGCCCCTGTTTGCCCTACAGCTTTTTGGAGCTGTTTAATTAAGCCCCTCAAAGGGTGTTGACATTTTAATACCTGGTGGTGGCACTTCATATGTAGAGACACAGGCTTTGCAGCATGCTCCAAGCCCTGGCAAAGCTCTTGTGTCAGAGTCACCTTGCTCACACATGGGGTGTGACCAGAACACACACAGAGCATGCTGGGTTGAACGCACGCTCACACTTAGGACAGCCTGCCACCGGCCATTGCCGAATGACACCCTAAAGGAGGTAGGTGTGCACTCTCCTTTCTTCACAGATTGACGCCTCCAGGCAGTGAAAAATGATTAACTCCAAAGCCTCAGGCAGAGGTCTCATCTTGGGTGGGTTGTGCTTGGGGCGGGATGGTTGACTATTAACGGTAGCCCAGAGCTATTAATGACCGTGTGATGAAACCTGTGGCTTCTCAGCTGCCTCAAAGCTGCAGCCTCACTCCAGTGTTTTACCAAATTCCATTAAAATCCTGATCTACTTCATCATATTTCATGGATTAAATGCACATACTCATCCCTTCCAATGAACCACAAAGGACACAATGCTGAGCATCAGTTTGGCAATGACATGCTGTTTCTGAACCTTTAAAACTTTGGAAATGTTACTAAGCTGTTAAAAATTCAGTTTTGAGCCAACCAAATGGACAGGCCAAACAAGTCTCATGACCCAAGTTGGGTCCCTGGAACCCACATAAAGATAGAAAGAGAGTTTCTGTTCCACAAAGTTACCTTCTGAGCTCCACATGGGTGTTGGGGTGCACCATTATTGTGGTTTGGGTATGAAGTGTTTCCCATAGGCTCATGTGTTTAGACACTTGGTCACTAGCAAATGATGCTGTTTGGGGAGGCTGTGAACCTTTAGGAGGTGGGAAAAGTGTCACTGGGAGCGGGCTTGGAGGTTTTATAGCTTGATCTCACTTTCTATACTTTGTGTATTCTGAGTACATATGCAACGCATGGCAGCCTGTTTCTACACATACACATACACAGACACACAAGCACACACATGCACACAGACACACAAGTACACACACGTACTCACACACATGCACACACACGTTCACACACATGTACACATGCACTCACATGCTCACACGTGCACACATATGCACACATTGGACACACATGTACACAGACACACATGCATGCACACATGCTCACTTGTGCACTTGCGCCCCACAGCATGATGGACCTGGGAGCCAAAGCATATCCCTTCTTCCACAGGTCACCTTTGGTCATGGGGTTTTATCACAGCAACAGAAAGGTGCCTGATAGACCCAGAAATCCCAGTGTGTAGCAAGGAACATCATGTTCCAAACTCTTACTATTCTTTCATCCCTCCTCACCTGAGATGGGAAGGACACAGTGAGCAGAGAGAGGAGTGACAGCCGGGGAAAGCATGTAGAACTAGGGAATGCTGTTTTCAGGAGAAGCAATGGCTTGGGCTTCAGCTTGAAATGGGGGGCTGGTGCACAACTTGGAGTGTTCCTCTTGGGAATAAGGCAATAGAATGTTAACAAAATCTCAGCCCAGAGCATTGAGTAGGACTAAGTTATCACTGCTCTCTCTCTCCAGAGCTACACTTTAATTAAACCTTCTGAAGTAAGAGTAATGCCGACACCAAACAGTGACAAGAATATAGGGGGAATGAATCTTCCCCACATTGCTGGAGATGTCAAATGAAAAACCACTCTGCAGAATCACTTGGCAGTTTTAAAAATAAGCAACAACAGCAACAACAGCCCTCACAACATTCACTTAGCGTATGACCTAGCCACTGCATTCTCACCATTTACTCTAGAAAAATGAAGACTTCTGTCCATGAAAGCCTGTACGCTGTGCTTGTAGCAGTTTTATATGGGTAGAAGTAATCAAAGCACCCTAGGATAGGCATAATAAAGGTTATGCAATGCCAGCCAGCCATAAATGTGCTTGATGACCTGGGCATGTGCTGGGCAGGAAAAGCCAATCTCAAGGGGTCAGTGTCTTAGTTCCTTTTCCTGTTGTGAGAAAATGGCTACAGAAAAAGCAGCATAAAGAAGAAAAGGCTCACAGTAAATTCCCGACACTGAGGCACTCAAGGCAACAGGGGCTTGAAGCCGCAGGTCACACCTTGTCCACAATTGGAGACAGAGAAGTGAACACTTCCCAGTATGTGGCCTCTCCTGTTTTTCATAGCCTGCTGTCTAGATCTTCTGTCTAGAAATTGGTCCTCCCACAACTAAAGTGGGCCTTCCCACATAGATGGACAACATTGTCACAGCAGGTGTGCCCAGAGACCCATCCCCCAGACAACTGTGTTCTGCCAAATTGACAACAGTGACCGTCACAGCCACAGGTGAGTAAGTGACCTCTTAGTTCTGCAGATTCCACCAGTTGTGGACTGAAAATGTGTTTTAAAATATTGTATTGTATACTGCAGACTTTTTTCTTGTCATTATTCATTAAAGAATATAGTCCAACAACTACCCGCATAGCGTTTACATGTGCAGCTTATTGTAGGTATGCCTGAGGTAAGTGGAGATCATAGGCAAATGCGCTGTTTTAAGAAGAGCCAAACACTGGAGTCTCTTATCTCTGGAGGGATTCCCGAGCCAATCCCTGTCAGGCAGGAGAGACCACCATACCTGTTAGGGGATTAGGGATGGTGGGGAAGGATGGGTGACTAGAAGGACAACAGCAGGAGGTCTTTGTAGCAGTGGACTGTCTTCTGTACCTCGGCCATGGTCATGGCTACACTAATGAGAGGATGCTCGGACTTGGTGCCATGTTGATCTTTGGACCTGTGCTGGCTGGAGATGCAAGTCAGGATGGACCGATGCGGAAGATAGCGCGGGGGCTGCAGAGGACCCGGGGCCTCTTTGCACTAACCTCGAAACGTCTCAAAGAGTGGATACTGTATATGTATAGACCGATACACATATATACATATCTATATATAAACGAAACAAAACAAAACAATGTGGTCACGTTTCTATTTATCAGTTTGGGAAACATGTTAAAAACTCCATACCCTTAATTAGGTTTGGGGAAGTTCTTGAGGAAGGCCGTCATTTTGATGAGCATCTGTTGCCTACGAGAACTAATCATAGGCACAGTGTTCTAAGAGATGCCAGGGGATCTGCCAGAGAGATACCTGTGCACAGAGGGGAGAGGCCCGCGAACTTTCGTAGTGGTATTACAGGGAAAGTAAAACCTTAGGACAGACTAAAGGTTATCTGCATCAGAATCATTAGGCAAGCCGTGGCTTATTCCCATACAATTACAGAAGCTAAAAAGAACTAACAGACATAGTCACAGCACAAAGTTAAGATCTTATAAATTGAGTAGCATGAAAAAGCATGGTAGAGAATATCTCATATCGCCCTAAGAGCACTTTAAAGCAAACCTTTAGGCAAGGTATATTATATGACATTTAGAAATGTATATGAGTTATGAAGATACTAAAATCAAGGCTCAACTGTTCTGGGAAAAGTCATAGCCATGGTCATGTCTGGTGAGGAATGAGAAAACACGAGGAAAACACACTCCTTAGGATTCACACAATTGGCTAAAAATTAATGTGACAAAGCTTGCAGCTTTTTAACGTTCATTTTATTTTTCTATATGTGACCTTTCAAAATAAGTGACTATAAATATGTTGATATTTCCTTCTTTTTCCTGTGCATTTTTAAGCATCTGTGCGAGTGTGCATCTATGTACTGTATTTATGTATTTCACTCTGGTTTTATTTTGAAATGGAGTTCCCTTATGTAGTCCAAGCTGACCTTGAATTCTCCTGGTCTTGTCTCACCCCTGCTTCCTCTTCCTGTGTTTACAAACATACCTGAGCAAGCACACCTATTTGTGTGTGATTGTGAACGCAGTATTAGAAACTCATGATTATTTCATGGTATAGAACACAAGGAGAGATTATGGAAATATTTCTCATGTATTGAGCACCTACCATTTGTACTACAGATATCATCTTCAGTGTGTGTGTCACACACATCAGTCCTCAGTGTGTCACACACATCAGTCCTTAGTGTGTCACACACATCAGTCCTCAATGTGTCACACACATCAGTTTTTAGTGTGTCACACACATCAGTCCTAGGTGTGTCACACACATCAGTCCTCAGTGTGTCCCATACATCAGTCCTTAGTGTGTCACACACATCAGTCCTCAGTGTGTCACACACATTAGTCCTCAGTGTGTCCCATACATCAGTCCTCAGTGTGTGTGTCACATACACCAGTCCTCAGTGTATATGTCACACACATCAACCTTAGTGTGTGTCTCACATACATCAGTCCTCAGTGTGTGTCACATACATCAGTTCTCAATGTGTGTGTGTGTATTACACAGATCACTCTTCAATGTGTGTGTCACATATATTAGTCCCCAGTGTGTGTATCATATAATCAGTCCTTAGTGTCACTACCAGCTTGTGATGATTCCTTTCCTTTTATGTAGAAAATTGAAGTTAAAATTGAGGACTGACGGGGATAATCCATATGATATCCCAAATCTCTAATCCAAGCAAGACAAAGAACCTGGCCTGTCCAGGTGTGAGGCCTTCAAAGCGTGTCTACTGCTCTAGTTGAATCTACAACACTTTGTCCTGTGTAGTCGCCTTTGACATTTGTCAATGCTGGCCAATGTCCACACAGCAAACTGTTGAAATGCCCATGATTTCCTGCTTATGAGGCTGACTGAAGGAGGAGGCCAGCAGCCGTACTGCCTCTCCTCAGGAGATCATAAGGGCACTGCTACAGCTGACACCCTTTAGTAATCAAAGCTTTGTCAATATACTGCTAAAGCTCCCCTTAGAATCTGTTTACCTCAGGAGAGTGGGCGCCTCCTGGCAAAAGCCACGAGAGCCTACCTCAGTGCTATCAACAGGGTTCCACGAGGGTATGGGATGGAACACTGCTGTTCAAGCTCTTGGCTTAACTATGGCTACCACAGCAACAGTAATACCAGGTAATACTTCCACGATTGCCAGATTTACCAAGTAGTTCTATAAAGTCATGTAGTTCTCTGTGCTGCTCACCTAGCGTTGAAAGCGACAATATAGAGCAGTGGCCATACAGCTGTATACAGTACAGAGATGAGGATTTGAGCTCTACATGAGGGTATAAGTGTAAGATAGGCGGCCAATGTCTCTTAGCAACATAAGCACTCTGGTGGAGTATTACATGGCTGACAGTCACCCAGGGCCTGTTAGGGTGGGAGACTAGGCTTCTGATACGTGTCAGAAGAACAGACTGAAAGGGGCTTATGCTAAGGTCTGCCTTGTAGACTGACAGGCAGCCGGGGTTATTTACCATTGCAGCCTGGATAGCAGACCTGAGTGATCTCTAGCTGGGACACAGATCACTGGATGTCATGGAGGCAGGGTCAGTCCCGTGGTACACGTGATGCTTCTATACCGAGCAGGGACACTGGCCAATGTAACATGTTTGAGTCTTATCTAGTATATTTATGATTCAATCCTGTACAAGGGCTATTAGCGATGTGCCTTTTGCCCTGCAGAATAATTATATATGAAGGGAGGGAGAAGGAGT
This sequence comes from Acomys minous, assembly GCF_964271855.1. NCBI lineage: Eukaryota > Metazoa > Chordata > Mammalia > Rodentia > Muridae > Acomys > Acomys minous. The sequence continues at coordinate 72,038,993 of NC_140486.1, read as the reverse complement.
GAGCAAAAATGTCCTTTGAGTCTCATGGTCTTCCTAAAGGAAATACAAATGGATTTTTTTTTATTCTTTGGGGGTAATTCTCCCAAAAACAAAGCTCAATTTCCAAACAATCGAACCAGTCCCATTTGCTCTTTAGGGATGTGTTTTCTCCACTTGCCAAATGAGAGGCTTTGCTTGTGACTTGTCCTCCCTTACACAATAGGAAGTCAGCTCTGGGAGGCCGTTGACCCCAGGCTGCTCAGCTATAGCTATGTGAAAGATTGAGCAATATTGAGAAATGACTCAGCTTACCAAGAGCTCATGGGGACGGAGCGCCATCAGCACCAGGACTCCACTGGATGCTGATCCTGCAGGGAGTCTGGTGAAATGATATAGAAGGAGATTTACGCTTCAGAAGATTGTCTCCTGCAGGGTTGGGCACCCCAGAACCTCAGAGAGGGAGAGAATGCCTGAAAATCCACGTCAATTTCACAGTGTGCTTTAATGTATAAAAAGAGAAAGAATGAAATTATAAATCTCTTTGAAAATGGTGGGAGAGTTTTGTGCTTTTAAAAGGGAGATGCCGATTTGAGAAGTATTGCTCTAAAATGCAACTTTCAAGTACAGACTGAGCACAAGGTGCTCAGCGATTAGATGTGTAGCGTTTGGAGCCAGACTAGGTTCAAAGCCTGGCGGTGTGTGTGACATTGGCAAATGGCCTTAAACTTCCTCAATCTCTGTTTCCTTCCTCCCTTGAAAAGTGAAAATGTGGTTGTTGAGGCCACATTGCAAGGTGTCTTGGGAAGTAAGTGATATTATTTATGCTATGCAGAAGTGTGTCTGATACATGGAAAGTGTTCAGCCATGGTCAATGTAATTTTGAACATTCTTTTCCTTTCTGCTTTCCCCCTTACTATATAGTTCATGTTTCTAGGAACTCCAAGCCCTTGGGTCTTCAAGATCTTGCCAAATGGTCTGTGAGATTCATGGTGAACTTTCTACAGTTCTGATGAACATAAGCCTGTTACAGTTCATCTCACAGAGTTCGGATGATACAACTGTCAGTTGGCTACCTCACACGCGTGTTTCAGTCTCCACACTTTGCACGTAGAATCCCCGCTCATCATTTCCCTGTTGCCATGTCACCTGGGAAGTCTAAAGCTTATCTTTAGCTACAGGGGCTGGATTGAGCAGTGGAAGCCAATTAGAGCCATCCCATTTCCATACTGATTATTAGGTTAGAAACAGCCAGGAAACATGCAGGGAAGTTTTTGGCTTGGGGTCTTCTACTCTTTTCACTTCTAAAAAGGGACACAGAGGAAAGGGGACCATTTCTTTTGTCATTCTTTTGAGAGAGAGAGAGAGAGAGAGAGAGAGAGAGAGAGAGAGAGAGAGAGAGAGAGATTAAATTCACCACTTTTGCCTATTCATTCTCAGCATTGCTTAGGATGTTGTGGCCACAGCACACTCCGAGTGTCTCCTGATCATCCCTTTTTTTTTTTTTTTTTTTTTTTTTTTTTTTTTTTTTTGGTTTTTCGAGACAGGGTTTCTCTGTGTAGCCTTGGCCATCCTGGACTGACTTTGTAGACCAGGCTGGCCTTGAACTCACAGCGATCCGCCTGCCTCTGCCTCCCGAGTGCTGGGATTAAAGGCGTGCGCCACCACGCCCGGCTCCACATCATCCCTCTTTCAGAGCCTTTTGTTCTCACTTGATCCCGTATTCTCCAGATACCCCAGCTGTCCCCTCTTTGGTGAGGCTTCTCTGAGCCCGTGGTACCCAGCACCCTGCAGCCAGGCTCCTTTTCACTCTCTCTACTGCCGTGGTCGCCATCTGAAATGATGATGATCACATTAATTTGTTCCCAGCAATTGAAGTCCACAACTTCTTCAGATTTTTTTAGTTTTGCCCAATGGTCTCCCTGCCCCACCGCAAGATCCTACCAGAGATGCTAACTGTGGTTGGTATGTGTCTTTCTGTAACTCTTGGCTGAGACCTTGGTCCAGATTCTTTGATAGCCTTGACACGTAAGATGTGTTTTGAAGGATGCCCTCTACTGGAACTTGTCTGATGTTATTTCTCGTGACTAGCCTGGAGCTATGGGCTAGGGCCGTCCCAAGTATCCTCTTAAACTTCATGTTTCCTTTTTGTTGGCTACCTGCTTTTCGCATTGCTAGAATATTCAGCCACGTGAAAGCAAGGACATCATTCGTCTCGAAGCTTTATTCCCAGAACCTAGAACGGTGTCCAGCACACACAGTAAGCCTCATTATTTGTCAATTGAAACAATGAAGCAAGTAAAATAAACGACCAATTTCTGCCTCCTGTCTTTGCATGTGAAATGAAATATGGGTCAAGAAGATCTATTGAGCAGAGGTCAAAGGCACTAAAACCCTTTCAAATAATATGGCATATCCACGAGATAAATCTAAACCCTCACGCAAATGAATAATTAACCCAGGGCCAATGGCACATTCAAGATCATTAATGAAAATTGATTTTCCTTCCCAGTAGGGTGCCTCTCTCTACTGCATCATCATGCCCTCTGGAGAGTCAGCCAGAATATATATATATATATATATATATATATATATATATATATATATATATATATACACATATATATATATATATACACACATATACATATATATATATACACACATATACATATATATATATATATATATATATATATATATATAATGGTATTTTAACTCATGTCTACCTAGAATCTTCTTTCTCCTCTATACAGATATGTTTTTCCCTTAAAAATATTTGGCTTCGTTAGCCTGGACAGGAAGAGGATGTGGGTGACTGGAGGAGCTAAACTCTAATGAAAGAATGGCCCTGATGGGGAGGGATGCAGGGGAAGGAGGACAGAGCCCCCTGTGGCTGAGGGAGGGCTTAGCCCACTGACTTGGTGCAGAGGGGATCAAGAGGAGGAGCCTGTTACAGCTAGCTAAATGCTTTTCCAGGAACACGGTGGAAACTGATTATATATATGCAATTGCATGAGCTGATATAACCTAGGGGGCATCTCAAGTCCCAAGCATTAGAGCACCGAACACCAGTGGGGGCTTCCTTATGACCATCAGGGGGTTCACCTTCTGCCTCAGAACACAGAGAACAAAGCCCCGGAATGGGAGCACTATTTGTATTCCATTCAGACTTCGCTTAACCTTTCATTTTGGAAGCCCCAGTGAAGCCAAGGCGTATCTGTCAAGGCTTCAGGATGAATGGAGAAAGCGTCTGTGCATTACAGTGGGAGATGTTCCGAGGGGCTTACCGGAAAGCTGTGGTGGGAAGACTTCATTCTAGCCCGCCAGGCAGTGTGGGGGGGGGTGTCTCAGTTTGTTGCTCACCTCCAACAAGCCCATTTCCTGACTGTGTAACCTCCCAATCAATTTATTTGAACACGAGCTTCCCTAGGTAATTAGCTGCACTGCCTGCGTATCACTGGTTACAATGTTTGCTTTTCTTAGCATTCCTTGGGGGGGGGGGGTAGGTGACTGACGGGTCAAATGCCACACAGTTACAGGAGAAGATTAGCTATTACACTGCATTTCCTAACGTTCTGCCATCGTGACACATTTTTCTGTTTCTTTGACACCCAGATGTCACAGAAGGGAGCACCATCGATTTCATACTCACATATTTAAGTCAAAAAAAAAACCAATCTTAAGACACAGTCCAACTTCAGAAAGGTAATCTGTGGGACATTTTTGCATCATGCAGCAAAGGGAATCTGAGTGCTCCCTGGGGCATCTTACCTGCAGAGCTATTCCTCTCTGGTAACCGAAAAGGCTCCTGGACTCTGGCTGCTGGGATTTGACCTCCAGTTTCCCTACACTGACCTGGCTGTGGGGCAGCCTGGAAGACCAGCTTGACACCTCTCCTGCTCCAGCATCTAAGCCCACTCAAGCTGGGTGGCATGGCAAGGGTTAGCTGCTCACCCCTGTATTCCAGAACTTTCTTTTGGCAGGCTCCATAGAGACATGCCATCAATCCTGTTGCCACTGGTGGACCTGTCAAGCTCCTCATCCTAGCCAGTTGTACAAATAGCCTGGGACCTCCAGACAGAAGAGGGGTGGCTCTGAGCTCTGGTGGCACCTGGGCCACGCAGTCATGCTGACCTGGGGGGTTTGGCTTTTCCTTTTCTAGCTAGTTTGTGTAACAAGAGCCCATGTGGTAGGTGGCAACTGGAGTCTGCACCCTGTTTCTGTCCTCTTAAGCGTTCTCTGCCCATTCCACTCATTTCCCTATTCCCTGGGATTGGGGAAGCAGTGTAACTGTGCAGCCCAGACTGGCTTTGAACACGGGAGCTTCCTGCCTCAGCTTCCTGAGTGTCACCACATTCGGCTTCCTTTGTTCTTTATAGTCAAGGCTAAATTATTCCCCAACACAGTCAAGCTTCCCTCAGATATGCACTGTTTTCCTCTGTTACAAGGAAGAAAAGCTCGAGTTTTATTTGGTACAGCATTCCCACAGAATCCTGTCAGTCAACGGTGCCGTGCACCGTGCAGGTGGCTGTCACCACTGGCACACTGCCTTCTGAGACTTCCCAGTGTGCCAGCTGTCTGGCTATGTGGCCACAGTATGAGCGCACAGTTTACCAAGTAGCCCTCTGGGAGTGGGGTTACTGTGGCATCTCTCACAGCCAAGGCAGGAAAAGCCTACCACATGGGCTCTCGGCACACAAGATAGCTAGGAAAAGTGGAGCCAGCTCTCGCAGGTCAGCCTGACTGCATAACCCAGGTGCCACTGGGCGCAGAGCCACCCCTCCTCTGGCTAAAGGCCCCAGGCTATTGTATAAACAGTCATTATGAGTGAGCTTCCCAGCTGGGTAGAAGGGCGAAGGCCAGGAGGATGTGAGGATGCCCAGGACTCCAGCTTGGACAACCAGGCAGACAATGGTACCTACCATGCAGTTCATTTTCTATCTCTCTATTGCCCTGTCCCTTTCCCTAGCCCTATCTCATGCTGATCTCTATTCTTATTCCAACCCTCCCCCCCTCTCCTTTCCCTCCCTCTCTCCTTCATTTTCATCTCTTTTCTCTATCTAGATCTATCTATCTATCTATCTATCTATCTATCTATCTATCTATCATCTATCTATCTAATCTATCATCCATCCTTCCATCTCTCCATCTCTATGTCCTCTCTCCTTTTGGTACTGAAGATCGAACCCTGGATCTTAAACTACTAACTCACTTTCTTGCTGTTACAAATCTGCATGCCAAATCTCCACATGATTTCTAGATAGTATTTTTTTCACCTGTAGGAATTGAAAATCAGATTTTCTCTGTTTGGTGACCATTAGAACTTCAGGATCTGGGTCCAGCGGTCCTGCTCAAACTATGGCACCATCCAAGGACAATACGGGCAGTAAATTTCAAACCCCTACCCAGATCTAGCCAATGGACAGGACATTCTCTACAGTTGAGTGGAGAGTGAGGACTGACTTCCACATGAACTCTGGTGCCCCACATTTGACCACGTCCCCTGGATGGGGAGGCCTGGTGGCACTCAGAGGAAGGATAGCAGGCTACCAGGAAGAGACTTGATACCCTATGAGCATATACAGGGGGAGGTAATCCCCCTCAGGAACAGTCATAGGGGAGGGGAGTAGTGGGAAAGCAGGAGGGATGGGAGGATACAAGGAATGGGATAACTATTGAGATATAAAATGAATGAATTAATTTAAAAAATTAAAAAAAAAAAAGAACTTCAGGATCAAGTGTTATTGTTTCTTTTGAGATCCCTTGCTCCAAGCTTTCTAAAGTCTCACAACTAAATTGTACTACAAATTAAATACATGTGCTCTGGACAAGCCATGATCCAAATGGAAGTGTTTGTCCCACACCTGAGGAACCTATTAGTGGGGAGGAAATGAGAGCCTCTGCTGTGCCGTGTTTAGGCCTGGTTGGTTACCAAGAACCAAGGAAGCTCTGTGAGTGGAACTGGTGGGGATCAAGTCCTTCAAAGTCTTTTGACCAAAAATCTCCCAAGATACCAGCAGTGACAGGGTATTAGAGTGAAAAAACACTCTTGCTGCATACTCCTTCCTTAGAGACACTGGCTGAGAAGCTGTTCGGGTGACTCATTGGTCCCAGCCTCTGACCCGGGCTTCTAGAGTTCTGGAGAAGTCTGCAGGACGCCATGCAGGAAGTGAGCTCATGGCTGTTTTGACCATGTGGGTGGTGTCTATCACTGGTAGCAGCTGAAGTTTATCAGAAGCTTTAGCCTTTGCACTTTGAGAAACCAACTACTATCTCACCCACAATTTAGAATAATAAAAAGTGTGTGGCAAAAAAAGTGCAGTAAACCAGATCAAGAGCAACTGGCGATAACGTGCTGTTTCTGCCCACGTGACTCAGGGACACAGACATTTGCACTATACAGCCACACTAAGGAAGGGCTACCTGCGACAACTTTGAGAGAAGTAGGAAAAAACCATTTTATTTTAGCTCATAATTTACGTTTATCAAATAAACAAGAGACTATTTAGTCAAAGAAAAAAAGTATTTGGGCTTTACTTCAAATATTTTGTTATACTTTTAAAATTATTGGGGCCAGAAAGGTGGTTCAGAAGTTAAGAGTGTTTGCTGCTCTTCAGTTCCCAGCTCCCATGCAGGTCTCACAGCCACTTGTAACTCTGGCTCTGGGTGATCTGACGCCCTCTTCTGGACTTCTTGGGTATCTTCACACATATGTGCATACAAATATATAGACAGAAATAAAAATAAAATATTAATAGTAAATAAAGTTAGGTATATTATTTGTACAAATAATCTTGATGATATTTGCATGCATGCTTCTAATGTTCTATGATCACATTCATTCTCTCTGCAACCCTTTCCAGTCTCTCTCTCTCTCTCTCTGCTTTCTATATCCCTAATATCCCACCTTATACTTTTTTGTGCCTCTTCACATCTGATTACACATGTGAGGGAAACCATGCGCCATTTGTGAGGATGGCTTATTTTGCTTAACATGATGATCTCCTATTCATCTATTTTTCTACAAATTACATGATTTCCCCCTTCTTTATGGCCAAATAAAACTCCATTGTGTAATAAACCATATTTTATTTATCCATCTAACTATTGATGGCTATCTAGGTAACTCCACTCTTGGACATTATAGATAATGTTTTAATGGTTTATTTACTATTATTGTGTATGATATATGTGTTTAAGCACAGGCATGCATGTACCATGATGTGCATATAGAGGTTAGAGGAATTGGAGGAGTTGGTTATTTCTTTCTATTTTTATTTTCTTTGGAGACTGGGTCTCCATTGTTATTTTTCTGTGGTACATACTCCAGGCTAGTTAGTCTACAAGCTTCCTGAACAGTTCTCCTATCTCTTCTATCCACCTCACAGTAGTATTAAAAACATGGCTCCAGGATCAAACTCGGGTCATCAGGCTTGTGTGGCAAGTGCTCTGACCTGCTGCGCCATTTTATTAGCATGTTATTTTCCTATCTTTTTTTTGTTTGTTTGTTTTAGGATCTAAAAACTATAATAAAGAATGATTGACTATGCATACTTCTGGAAGGAAAAGAGCTTGGTATTAAATGTGGACCCCTAAGCCATCCTGCTCCTTGATATAGAAGCACATTTTCAGAGAAAGGGCTGTGATCCACCGTAGGCTCAGGCATCCCAGAGCCACACCCAGTCTCTTAGTCACGTCAGTCCCACCTGGGTCCATCACTCAGGCTTCACCTGCCAGCAGCACCGTAGAGGAATGGGAGGAGTTTACAGTGTAAGGGACGGTGTGCGCGCTTGGATTTGGAGTTGGACAACATAGGCTTAAGTCTCCTGTCTGTTCCTTACTCTTCTGTCCATCTCTGTAATCTCCAACTGTGAAGATTAATTGTGCCTATGCATTATCAAGGCACTGACTCCGGGCCTCATCCTACATCAGGCCCTGCACTTCTCATCCATTCTTTTCTGCCTTGATTTGTACAACGCAACTTTGAGAAGGCTCTCAAATCTCCCCCACCCCACCTTGTGTGTGTGTGTGTGTGTGTGTGTGTGTGTCTGTCTGTCTGTCTGTTTGTTTCTCTCTTCCTTCCTCTCTGTCTCCCCTCTCTCCCCTTCCTCATATCTCTGCTCTTCTCTCTCTCTCTGTTGCTTTGGCATGAAAAATGTCCAACCTATTGTGAGGTCACTAGTGCATTACATAGAATTTCACTCCAATTCTACCTTCCTGAGTGAAAGAAATTATACCTGACCCATCACAAACTATGAACTTTCTTTATTTTATTTTATTAATTTATTCATATTACATCTAAATTGTTAGCCCATCCCTTGTGTCCTCCCTCCCTCCATCCCTCCCGCTTCCCCCCTGCTCCCCTCCCCTATGTCTGTGACTGAGGAGAACCTCCTTCCATTTGTATATGTTCATAGGGTATCGAGTCTCTTCTTGGTAGCCTGCTATCCTTCCTCTGAGTGCCACCAGGCGTGGTCAGAAATGGGGCACCATTTCTGACTACCAGCTTTCATATTCTCATTTCTCTTGTGTTTGAAACCATCTTCTCCTGTTGTTCACTCTCTAGTGGATGAAAACATATTTTTGTTTTGACCCCAAGTGTGGGATGTGAAACTGCCTCACAAGAGGGGCACATGATCTTGGTCAACTGGGAACTGCCTCGTGCAGCGGTGTGGTTTTTGTCAGGTGAAAAACATCCCTTATGGACTCTGGGAGGGCATAAATACCACCAAAACAGAGAGAGAGAGAGAGAGAGAGAGAGAGAGAGAGAGAGAGAGAGAGAGAGAGAGAGAGAGGGAGAGATTTTTCACTTCACCTCTCCTGGCTTCTTCGATTCACTTTGCTTCTAGAAGCCCCTACAGAGAAACACTCCAGAGAATGCTTCAAGGTTGCTGCTACCCTGGATTGTGGGTTTGACTGTTGGAATCCTAACAACAAAGAGTGGAATTGCCCCAAGGAACTGAGTCTAAAAAGGTCTACGTCCCCTGCCCCTACTAACCTTCTTTCTCCCTTACCTAGGGTCAGTGGGTTGAAAGGGAGGTAGAGGCATCGAGAAACCCCAAATAAAGTAGGTTTAAAAAGATCAAAGCCTACAACTCCCTTCTTTCAGGTTTCTTAACACCATATAAAATGCCCTCTTTCATTCTTTCCTTTGTTGAAATTAAAACTGTAGCTACTTGAGTGACTATGATAAGACTTTAAAAGGAATATCCTCCAATTATTTTACTGAAGAACACATCATTTAGAGAGAGACGAAGAGCATTTCTCACCCTGTCCCTAATTACAGGGTCCAGGCTGTCCCTGAGAATTCTTCATCCTTAGACCCTACTTTGTCCAACTCTTAATCCAGGACTATATCCACTGTCTCACTGTAAGTTCCTTCCATTTGTCTATGGCGCTAACTGGGAGGTTGAGGCTGAGTGGTGGATCCCGATGGAACTGATCCAACTAAGAGACTGGGTGTGTCTCTGGGAGGCCCTGGCCCTATGGCGAAGGTGAATCAGGATCCTTTCTTTGGGACCTTTTGGTGGACCTGAGTCAGGTCTCAAGGTTGACCATGAGCTGGTTCCTCTTTATTACACTTGCTGAGAGTTGAGAAGTGTGTTAATTCTATCACTGGGTGATGAGCTGTCACTGAAATGTGCTTGCTTCTCTTTCAGTTTCCACCAGTACCCAAGTAGGTAGAGACGGGAGGAGGCAATTCCCAACCTCAATGTGTCTGCTGTCAGGGAGCAGCCATAAGTTGTGGGCTTGGTCCCCTTCTAGAAGTTACTATTACTGTCCAGTCATAAACATCAGTGAGTGACTGCAGCTTTTCCTTGGAGTCTCACAGCTACCGCCACTCTCCAGTGGAGACTATGATGGCAGTTGTGTCTTTGCTAGTAGGATTCCGGAAGGAAAGTGAACAAGTCCTCAAAATGGAGTTAGTCACAATGTGAACTCAGAGTGAATGAAGGCTGCATAACAATGGGAAGTTACTCATATACCGTAACAGACGCACCCTGCCATCTGGCTGTCTGGCCTTCTCTTCGTACCCGCATTACTTCTTGCTGTAATGAAGTTAATGGAAATTAATACATATGTATTAGGGAAAGGAGAGGCCCTTGGGGATATGAGCTAAATATCAGCCCAGTACATCTCTCTAGGTAGATGACAGGGTACTTGAGGGGAGCACTGAGTAATGGTTGAAAGATAAATTACACACCGGCTAGTCAATATCTCACCAATTAGGCTTACTCTATTCCTGAAGAGTACATTTCTGAGAAAAACACTGGCATCTAAGCAGTTCAAACAATTACGTAACGTTGTCCTTTCACGGGGCAATTTCTTTACACGTTGACTTTCATGCAAATGGACAACAGAAACACAAAGCATTTCAAAAGTATGCCTGTTGGGATGACATCCATTGAATAGCAACACCAGCCATCCCACGAGGCAGTGCTAGAGAAAGGCCACATGCATCTCTGATGTACTCCTCTCCTGCTTGTTCCTACCCCACCTGCTAAGGAGCAAGGATCTGAGCAGCCTTCCTCTTCTTTGCTGTCTTTCTGTATTCTCATCAGTGCTGTCTCTAGTCCATGCTATTAATTATTTGTATAATGCCTGTGTTTCAAAATATATATCATGCTTTATAAGCACTAGACAGTGTTTCTCTGTAGCTCATATCATGGAGTTCCATCAACCCACTGTCTAAACAATGTCCCTCATTCATAGGTCTGTGTGATTGGCCTGATGAATTGATTTTGCTCAGACTTCATGTACCTATTAGAGGAGTGTTTTATCTCTGTGTAGATATACACACACACTCAATACTCACTGGTGCTAAAATAAATATTGTGACTTTGTGGAGAGAACGGCCTCACAGAATAGCAGGCGGCATCAGATAGTCTTTATCAGTCATGCAGATAGCAGTGTTGTTTGGAGTTGGCTTGTCTTATTGTTTTTGGGGGGGGAGTGCTTCCCCCTTTCCTCTAAGCCAGAGAAGAATTCTGTTCTTCATCAGATCAAAATCCTGTGCAGTGCTCTGAGACACTGTACAGGACGCATCTCAGCGTGTTTGCTCAAGCCCGTCAGCTGGACTTGTTCAATGGAAGGCTTTCCTCAATATGTTTACTGACCTCTAAGCAAGTGTGTGCTGAGCTCTAGAGGAGATTTAAAAGAGTAACGCTTTAAACAGTGAAAGTTGGAATGTCTCAGGATTGACTTTAGTGCTTTCACCGGCTGTATTGAGATACAATTCACACATCAAGCAATCCACCCAGTCTGAGTGTTTGTGATGTGCTAGGAACTGAGCTTCCTCATCACCCCAATCACCTTGAGACTGCTTCATGAGAGGAATCTTGTACCAATGAGCAGTCTCTTCTCAGTTTTCTCACCGTAAGCCTCCCAACTCTGGAAAGCCTACTAACCTATTTTCTGCCTCTTAGGTTTTGCTTAATCTGGAATGTTTCATATAAATGGAATCAGTATGCTTTTTGTGACTGGCTTCTTTCACTGTGCATAATGTATTTGAGATGCATCCACAATGAAGCATTTTGTCAGTACTTCATTGTTTTTTATTGCTGAATAATATTCCATTGCATGGATACACCACATTTATTCATCCACCCATCAGCTGATGAACATTTATCTTTGCTCACATTTTGACTATATGTATAATGCCCTAGTGAAAGTATGTGTTCAAATGCTTGGTACAAAAAAATGGTACAAATTTTTCTGTTTCTTTTGGGAACATACTAAGGAGTGCAGTTGCTGAATCATATGACAGTTCTATGGTTAAACTTTAGAGGCACTACCAAATTATTTTCTAAAGTATTGCACTATTTTTAGTACCAACAGCAGCAATGTGCAATTGATTTCTCAACACATTTGTCAATGTTTGTTATCATATATATATGTATATTGTAGTGGATGTGAAATCATGGTTTTGATTTGCATCTCTTGTGACTAACACTGTTGAGCATATTTTCACAAGCTTATCAGCTGTTAGTATATCTTCTCTGAAGAAATGTCTCCTTAAATATATTGTTCACTTAAAAACACAGTCACATTCATCATCATCATCATCATCATTATCATCATCATCATCTTCTTCATCATTGTCATCATCATCATTGAGTTGTAAGCCTTTCCCACATACTCTAGCTATATGGCTTTTGTTCAGATCTGTGTCTCTTGTTTTCTCCCACTCTGTGTGTTGTCTTTTTATCTCCTTAATGGTCTCTATTCAAACATAGTCTTAAATTTTGGTCATGTCTACTTTACCCAGGGGGTATTGCTTCCTTGTTCATTTTTGTCCTTTGTACATTTGGTATCCAGGATACAAAGGCTTTGGCTAATGAAGGTTTAAAGACTTACCCCTATATTAAAGCCCTCCACTATTTCTAACTCTCCATTATTGAAAGTTATAAAAACAGAAATATAACACGAATAAATACAAATATAAATCTCTAAGTATTACTTTTGAGGTGTCTATTTTTCTTTTTATTCCTGTCAAGTTTTGCTTGTGTATTTGGGAGCTGGTTTACTATCTAACTGTGATATCTTCTTGGAGAACTGACCTTTTAATTACAACACATACTTCTTTATTTCTAGTAACAATTTTTTTTCCAATTCTGTTGGTCTTGAAATTTTTGTTTTCAAGTCTGTTGGTCCATCCACTTCAACTTTCTCACAGTTGTTATTTGTTACTTACATTTATATGTATATATAATTCTGAATATATGAAAGATGCTTTAAAATAATAAAAATGTCAACCATCCTATATGTATTTCCTATAACCAAGCAATTTTAGTTTAACAGTGTAGCAGAGATATGTGAATATGCTTTTAAAAACAGCATGTGCTAGAAATGGAATATTTATAGTAGTAGTATTTGTAGTAGCCTCAAGTTGAAACCAACCTAATGCCCATTAGTACAATGTATAAACAATTTTGGGAATGTTTAAATGATAGAATATGTATTTCAAAGAAATTACATCATATATAATGTTCATATATACAATTTCACAACTTAATACTGAATTAAAGAAACACAAAGGAGTACATATTTGCACTCTTTTAGTATTTAGAGCTATTAAAATAAGGTAGGAAAGCAGCTAAATTTTTATTGTTGAAATCAAGACAGTGGTTATACTTGGCCATAGATTGTTAGCACAGGGGTATTATGGATGTTTCTTTATCTGGATCCTGGTTACTTATTTGCACTTACACTGTGAAGATCAACTAAAGTGTATGCTCTTTAAATAGGTGAATCATACCTCAATTAAAACCTTATAGAAGGTTGTGACTGGAATAAAATGTGGACTATTTCACTTTTTTCTTATAAAAAAAGCTAGTTCATACCAAAATCCTGGTGAAGACAAAAATGCTTTTGAACAAGCTCACTTATAACTACAGATAAAAATCACTTAAGACACTAGAACATGTAATCTAGCATTATATAAAAATATTGCTCTAAGAAACCTATGAATGACTCAATATTAGAAAATATTAAGATATCACTATTACATCAATAGGTCAAAAGAGACAAACTCCATTCTCATCTTAATGAATGTCAGAAGACATTCAACAAAGTCCAACATCCATTTCTGATAAAAGTTAAATTATATGCAGAATGCTCCTCCTGATATAGTTAAAAAATGATTTCAAACCATAGCTTAACTTACATCATGCTTAAGAGAAAAACAATAGGGCAATGTTTTCCAAATGCATTTTATCAAGAACATGACTTAAATCATAATGTACTGAAGGACTACTAGATGGAGCTCATGATTCATACACACACACACATACACACACACACACATACACACCATCACTATGGTAAAATGAGATCTTTCTTTTTCACTCACTTTCAGCAGAAGTTCCCAAATCTAATCAAAATACAGTAGTTTCCGAATGTCTCCCAGCCTTAGGTGGCATCATACTGTGTATTCGGTATAGACTGTGAAACTATAAAGCCCCCTACCAACATGCCCATCATTTTTCTCTAGACTACAAGCCAGAAGGCAAATAAATTATAGTACCTGAAGAGGGATGCACTGTTTATTGTCTCGGAGTAGTTGGTGGACCATGTATCGCCACCGTGGAGAACAAGGGGAGAGTCCTCAAGACACGGAGAGTCCAACAGCATCATTTGAAAAGCTTGGTGTTGGTCTTCTGGTTAAAATGAAAAAATGAACTGACATATGATTGAGCCCTAAAAAGGTTAAAGGTGAATGGCTGTGACTGATTAGGAATTTCAAGACAGCAGAGCCAGCAATAGAAATTAACTGTAAAAACAAAATAAAAGAACAACAACAACAACAACAACAACAGACTTCTTGGTTTTCAGAAGGCCAGGGAGAATGTGTGAGTTCCCTGAGGGCCGACTGTGAATCTCATAGAACGGACTTGGTTGTGGTTTCAATATACAGGTGTCCCCACAGGATCATGTGGGAGAACATTTCCTCCCCAGCTGGGAAGGTTCTAGAAACATTAGGCGGTAGGATGTACTTGGAGGATAGGTCACCAGGAGCACACTTCTGGAATTTATCCCTAGCCCCCATCCTTCTCAGCCTCTGCTGCCTGCCCTCCATGACACGAATAACCTCCTCCTCCCGTGTGCCCAGTGCCACGAGCTCTGCTGACACACATGGGACCGACAAACACAGTCTCAACCCTGGGCAACAGTGGGCAAAAGCATTTTCTTCTTTGCTCATCCTGGGCTCTGTTACACGCATGTCACTGTGATGAGCTGACTAATACAGAGTCCATTGAACATCTCAACAGTGGCTCCAGGCAAGGTGATTTCCTTCAGCAAACCTTTGGGAATCTTGGTGCCGATCAGAGGGAAAGCATTGGCCCTGTGAAAGGAGTAGCAAGTCAGAGACCTCAACGATTGCCACAGAGGGTCCTGGAGGGGGACTCCTGAAGACCTCACAGGAGGACACCAGGGAAGAGGGCATGTCACGGGTTCAGAGACATCTTTTGGAGGTCATGCCTGAACCCATCAAGCTTTTTTCCCCTTGCCTTCCTGTGTCCTACCTCTCCCGAAGTTCTCAGTCAGCACTCACTGAGCCCTCAGGGAGGTCGGACAGCAGCTGGTAAGCAGATGAGGTGGTACAGCCAGATGTGAGAAAAGAGGTTGATCAGAGCTCCCACCCTCACTACAGGTGTCTAAGCTATCGGGCAAGGTACAACACTTTTAAAGCTAAAGATAGAGTTCTACTGTTTTTAATGTGCCTTTTTCTTTTAATTTCTTTTCTGCTTCAACAGCCCTCTCCCCAGTGCACCCAATTATCCAGAAAGGCTAAGACTGGGCACTTAAACAAGAGACCTTAAAAAATGAAAGCAAACCATCCCAAGATTAGCAGGCTCCCTCCAACAGGACCCAGAGTCTGCTAGTGTTTCCGCAAAGAGATCCTTCCTGCAGGCATCTGGAAATTGGGCGC
Organism: Acomys minous; assembly: GCF_964271855.1. Lineage (NCBI taxonomy): Eukaryota > Metazoa > Chordata > Mammalia > Rodentia > Muridae > Acomys > Acomys minous. Next base: position 72,023,581 of record NC_140486.1, on the reverse strand, counting down.
TGTGTACCATCTAGGATGCCAACCCAAGGCCTCGGCTTGCAGCCCCTAGCCAGACCTTGGTTGTGGGTCATCACCAGGGGAGTTATATTCTATTGAACTTTTATTTATTTATTTATTTATTTTGGAAAAGTACCAGGTGAATGATAGACACCCTTGGAACCTAAGCCAGAGTGAGGATTTGAAAAGCCTGTGGTGACAGACAGTAAGGCAGGCTTTTGAAAAAAACCTTATACATTATTGCTCATTTGATAGACTCAGTACATATGCTATGTTTATTTATCCACACTCAAAAAACATAATATTGAAGAGCCGATATGTGTATGTGTGCCCACGGGAATAAAGCCTTAAAACTGACACCAGCATTACAAACTAGGGGAAACGATTTTTCATTGCTAATGAGCACATATTGAGTGAAAACATCTCTTATTTTAGATGTTTGTGTTATCCCTATGACCCAAGTGGCTAAAATGCAAGAATATCATCTTTATATCTTTTTTTTAGATCACATAAAATAATAGGAAGATGATTATTGCTAGGCTACATTTCATACTCAATGCAGGATTATTTTATTTCTGTATTTCATTTTCATTGCCATGCAAAACATAAAATTCCAATTTTCACAGGTACCATTAATGTGAAGGAAGTGACTCATAACAAGATTGTCTTCCAAATTCCTGTAAAGTCAGTGGGGTGTCTAATGGGACTATTGGGGACAATTCTGCTGTGTGGCACACACCGAGCATCCTGAGTAGTCTGTGCACAGTGGAAGGGTATCCAAAGGACAAATAATGTTCGTTGCACTTGTTATGACCTAATGCTTATTTATTCAAGTTGAATATCATTTCCCTGCTTTTAGAAACAGTGGGGAGGGGAGATAGTTATATCTGTGAAGTATTCTGACTTGGTCTATTTGATGATGGTTTGGAACCCATGACACCCCTGTACATGTGTCTATATGTGGGTGTGAGCATGTGTATGTGGCCCACAGAAATGTCACATTTCCCGCAAACCCCAAGGGCAGGCGGCCATGAGCTGGGTGCCGGCAGCCGAACTCCAGCACTCTGAAAGAGTGTAGACTCCTCACTGCCATGCCCTCTCTCCAGACTCTAGAGACATGGCTTTCAACCTCCCTAACACTGCTACCCTGCGATGTTGTTTTTCATACTGTGATGACCCCCAACCATAAAATTATTTTCATTGCTACCCTGTAACTGTAATTTTGCTGCTGTTATGAACCGTAATGTAAATATCTGTGTTTTCTGATGGCCATAGGTAACTGTTGTGAAAGGTCATTTGACTCCCAAAGGGGTCACGCCCCACAGGTTGGGAACCACTGCCCTAGATATCCTTTATTCATACCAGGCTTTATTTTGGGGACGTAATATTTATTTATCCCAGAGGTCAGACACTCTGCTAAATATTTTACAAACAATGCTTAATTTCATTCAAGTGCTTTATCGTCAACACCATTATTTACCACAAATGAGGAAGCAGAGAAGCAGTCAAAATAACTTGTTCAATCAAACCACCACTGCAGTGTGTGTTCTCCAGTAGAAAAACCAATGCAGACAATGGTAGGATTTATCTAGCAGACAGTAACATCAGCATACATAACTGTGAGTTATCAGTGAGCTTTAAACAATAAGATGATGGTTAATGAGACCTGTATGTCAAATGCAAAAACCAAAAAGCATTTATTATTTCAGGACTTTATGCCCACATATGCAGCTTTCTCCTGTCTCTGCCCATCACTAACCACAGCTCATGCATGCTGTGGTTATAGTTAATGTGGTCACTGCATGCGTTATAGATAATGTGGTCACCACACCTCATGTGCCCTGTGGTTATATATGACGTGGTCACTGCAGCTCATGCGTGCTACAGTTATAGATAATGTAGTCACCGCAGCTCATGCGTGCTGAGATTTTATATATATGTGGTCATCACAGCTCACACGTGCTGTGGTTATATATAACATGGTCACCATGGTCAATATCCAGACTAGGCATCATGTTCGTGAGAGACCAACCTGCCCACTGTAGATCTTCTCCTCAGCATATTCTGAAGCAAGCAAACCCACATCTCTCCTGGTCTTTCCCAATGCACTCTGTCTCAGTGAATAACACTTGTTAAGGAAGGAACTGCTGCTGGCCCTGCACGTCCGTCCCTCACACCTTGAAGCCACCCACTGCCGAGCGTGCCTGTTTCCTCTCCCCACCTCACTAAGGTACAAGCTGGCACCGGGTGTCTCCGTGACAGTCGTGAGAGCCTCACCAGGTCTGGTCCCATCAGCTCAGGCTACCTCTGATTCTTCTCCCCCTCTATCAAAACAAACTTTTAAAACATTAGCTTTAAAAAAATAAATAAAACATTAGCTTTGGTGCTTAAGTTAAAGAGCCTCGCTCTCGCCCATGTGGTCGCCCCTTAGTGCTTAGGCCTTCCTAATCAAGTTCGATTTCCAGCTACTGAGTTACTATTTTTACCAGAAACATCAAATATTTTCCACCTCACCTTTCATGTAACTGCTTCCTCTCTTTTCAGGCTGTCAGCACCCTTTCCCCAGGGAAAGCTTCTTTGCAATATAATCTTGCAGACCTGAGTTCTTCTTTATAGCTGTGCCACAGTCAAATGTCATATTATTTGGTTATTTTAGTGCATGTATGCTCCACTTAAGTGAATTGTTACGAGGAAAGATAGCAAATGGCTGTGAATTTCCCACAGACCCACCAGTGCCTAGGAGAGGGCCCATCAAGGTGAGAGTTATGAAGTGTTTTCAAAGTATATGATTATCAAAATACACACCGCACCTAAGAGTAACCTTAACGGTATGTGCTCAAGTGAAGAAAGCTATAAAACTTACTGAAGAAAATAAGATACTGAAGTATTGATTAACAAAATGCAAGTCATCTACATATAAAGAACAGTAAAAAACTGAGAGCAATAAAAGGATGGCTGAAGGCCCAGGAAATTGTCCATGTTTGTGGATAGGAGATGCAAGGTTTTCTGGATGCAAATTCTTCACAACTCGATCGACAGAGTCAACACAGTCATAATAAAAATCCCAGCACGCTATTTTGTGCCTATCAGAAACACTCTTAATTTTAAAATTGGTAATGGAAAGAGAAAAGGCCCAGGGTGGCCAGTGCAACACCAAAGGGCAGAGGAACAATGCCAGACTGCCTGTCAGACTTCAGGACAGTAGGAGCAAGGCACTGTGTAGTATTGGGAACAAACAGATCAATTAAACAGAGCAGGTGACCTAGGACGAGGAGAGTCTAGTGATTCCTGCCAAAGGAGCAAGAGCAGTAGAGTAGAAGAGCTAAGTCTTTTCAACAGATGGTTCTGGATCAAGAGTAAAAAGCAAGCATTTTTCCTCATGCAAAACAAGTTAATTACATAGACATTACGTGTTTCATAAAACCAAACTTGAGTGAATCACAGACCAAAGTGGTGACACAAGCCTTTAATCCTAGCGTTTGGGAGGCAGAGGCAGGCAGATCGCTGTGGGTTCGAGACCAGCCTGGTCTACAAAGCAAGTCCAGGATAGTCAAGGCTACACAGAGAAACCTTGTCTCAAAAAAAAAAACCCTATAAAACTTCTTGAAGATAACACAGGAGAAATTCTAGATGGTCCTGGACTCGGACACTATGATGTAGATACAATGTCAGAAGCACAATTAAAATTAAAACAAGATGCCATGGCAAAACTTTTAAAGTGGTGAAAACAGCAAACATTAGAACACTAAATGGTGGCAAAGATAGGAGAAACAAGAGTTTTGATTAATTGTTGGTAAGACTGCAAAATGATACAGATACATTGGAAGATGGATTGGCAGTGGCTTGTACAATGAAACACTTTTGTATAACCCAGCAACCATGTTTCCTGCCTTGAAAGCTATGTCCACACAAAACCTGCTTGGGGATATTTATAGCATACTTATTGATAATTGCTAAAACTTGGAAGCGATTAATACAACTTTAAGTAATTGAAAGATTGATAAAGACACAGTGGTGCATCGGAGCAATGGCATATTAGCCCTAAAATGAACTGGCCTGTAATGACACAAAAAGACACCATAGAATCTTAAACATATTACTAAGTGAAAGAAACCAATGTAAAGGCTACAAATTATATGAGTCCAAGTATATGACTTTCTGGAAAAGAAAGCGACCAAGCCAGGCACAGTGAAGATGTTTAGGGTGGCGACACCACTCTACATGGTACTGTAGTGTTGGATGTGTGTTCTTACACATTTATCAAAACCCACAGGACACATCAGGAAGCTGTGCACTCTGGATAATAATGATTTGTGAGCTGTAATGGATATAAGCATCCTTTTATTTTGATCCCAAGTGGGGGATGTGAACCAGACTCGTGTGAGGGTGTGTGGTGTTTTTCCGCTGGAAATAGACTTGAGAGAACACGTTGTGTTTGTCTACTAGAAGAGGAACTGCCTCTTGCAGTGACATGGTCTTTACCAACTGATAAATATCCTATTACAGACTTTGAGAGGAGATACACACACACACACACACACACACACACACACACACACACGCCCAAAGCAAGAGGCTTGGCTTTTTGGTTTTGGCATCACTTCCTACTCTCTGCTTCAAGACGCTCCGAGGCAGAAACACTCCAGAGAAAACTTCAAGGTTCTGGTACCAGCTGCTGCTCTGGATTTTGGCTGCTGTTGCAGTCACTTTTGCTGAATTGCTGGTGTGCTGTTTAACGGGTCCTCTGGAACCCTGATGAAGAAAAGTGTTATCACTCCAAGGAACCGAGTCTAAAAAGGTCTACTTCTCCTGTTCCTATTAACCTCTTTTCTCTCCTATCTAGGGTACGTGGGTTGGAAGGGAGGTATAGGCATTAAAGAACCCCAAATAAAGTAGGCTTGACAAAATTCAAAGCCTACAGTCAGCATTGGCTTTCTGAGTGTAACTAGCATATCACACTGATGAGTGACAGTGGGAGATGCTGTGTGTGAGCTGAGACAGGACATATTTGAAAACTCAGTTCTTTGTGCTCCATTTTGCTCTTATCCTAAAATTGCTCTAAAACACAAAGAACTTTTGCTTTTGTTTCTGTTTTATATCTGAATCTGAAATTGGATTTTATTTGCTTGGTCTTCTCAGTGACCTGTAGCACCCAGATGTTTTGTGGTTGTGAGGCTTGAACTCAGGGTCATGTGAGTGCGGGGCAAGCATTTTACCACTGGCCCCAGCCGTATTCACCAGTGTGTGCGCGCTTATCCATCTGCTGGTCTGTGGAAGCCAGAGGTTAATGCTGAGTGTCTCTTTTCAGAGACAGAGTCTCTCATGGTACTCAGAGTGAGTCATTTTAGTTAGACTGGTTGGGAGCCACCTGGGAGCTCTGTTGTCTCTGTTGTCCCCACTGTACCCTTGTGCTGAGGTTAGAGACGCAGGATGCCAAGCTTTTATGTGGATGCTGGTGATCCAATTCATATATATATCCTCATGATTACACAGCACACTGTTGTAGTTTACCTACTGAGCCGTTGCCCCAACCTCTTTCCATTTTTACTTTTTATTTTAAGACAGGGTTTCACCAAGGTGCCCTGACTGGTCTGGAACTTGCAATCTTCCTACCTGAGTCTCCTGAGTAGTTGGGATTGCAGGCCTGGTGAGCCCGATGCTCTTGGTGAAGTGTTTTACTGACTTAGAGGCAGCAGACAAGCTGTGCTACTCGCCTCCTCTCACCAGCACCAGCACCATTTAGCCGCAAGTAATCATTCCAAACGTGAATAGCCCGTGTCTGTAAGACGGACTCAAATGGGAGTACGAAAAAGGTATTATATCCAGTGCAGCAACAGTAAGAACAGAGCCTCCTGTGACTTCTCATGTGTGGATTGATACACGCTAAGCTAAAACCAGACAGCTCTGGGAAGTTGTTTGTATGTTTGGATTTCGCATTAAAACCCAATTTTAATGAAAACTCAAGTGCTTTGTTATTTAACTAAAGACAGCGTCAAGCTATTTGGTGTCATATGTTAAAGTGAGTTGTGTCATCTGCTGTTGAAAGATGGCTGAAATTAAAGAAGTTAAGCTATTAGAGTTGAGATAGGATAGATATTGAATTTCATTCGGAAATTTAGACCCAATAAGACAGGAAAGACACTTACTTCAAAAGGGATGAATGCAGATGGCCAGTTCACTATGAGTGTAACATGTATAGAACTCATTATTCTCATGATTGTCACATGGTTCTCCCTGCTGTATGTAGTTTGTTTTATACATGTGTAATAAAATAAAAGTATTTAAAAAAAAGAAAGAAAGATGGTTGAAACACCTTGTAGATGCCACAACAGCAGCAGTCCGGGCAAGTCTGCATCCTTAGGATTCTGTTTTGTATAGTACTTTGTAATTCTCTAAAATGACTTCAGTAATTTATATAAGATAAAGTCACTTATAAGTTTCTATGCCTTGGCATCTGTACTGGCTAGTTTGATGTCAACTGGACGCACTAGAGTCATCATAAAGAAGGGAGCCTCAGTTGAGAAAAATTCTTTCATAAGATCAAGCAGCAGCACTCTTCCATTGGTGGTGGGAGTGCAAACTTGTACAACCAATTTTGGAAATCAATCTGTTGCTTTTTCAGAAAATTTGGAATAGTGCTACCTCAAGACCAAGCTATATCACTCCTGGGCATATATCGGAAAGACGTTCCAAACACATTTGCTCAATTATGCTCATAGCAACTTTATTCCTAATAGCCAGAACCTGGAAACCACCTAGACATTCCTCAATCAAAGAATGGCTAAAGAAATTGTGGTACATTTACACAATAGACTACTACTCAGCTATTAAAAACAAAGAAATCTTAAATTTGCAAGCAATTGGATGGAACTAGAAATGCTCATCCGAAGTGAGGTAACCCAGGCTCAGAAAAACAAGCATGGTATGTACTCACTTATAAGAGGATATTAGCCATATAATACAGGATAACCACACTACAATACACAGACCTAAAGAAGCTAGGTAACAAGGAGGAGCCTAGGGAGGATGCTTAATTCTCATTCAGAAGGTCAAATAGAATAGACACCGGAAGTGCTTGAAGAGAGAGAACAGGACAGGAACTTACCATGCTGGTCCTCTGACAGACTCGACCCAGCAGGGGATGGAAGCAGATGCTGAGACTCACAGCCGAGCTTTGGGACAGAGCGCAGGGTGACTTAGGGAGGAATTGGAGGATAGAAGGACCTGAAAGGGACAGGAGCTCCACCAGAACAACAGAGCCAACAAATCTGGGACCGGGAGGCGGCGCTACAGAGACTGATGCATCAACCAAGGACCATGCATGGAGAGGACCTAGAACCCCCTGCTCAGTTAATAGGCAGCACAGTCTTCGTGTGGGCCCCATAATATGGGAAGCAGGGGCTGCCTCTGACATGGACCCTGTTGCCCACTCATTGATCGTTTCCCCCTGGCAGGACAGCCATGCCAGCCCACAGAAGAAGAGGATGCAGGCAGTCCTGATGAGACTGGATAGGCTGGGGTCAGATGGTATGGGAGGAGGGATCCCACTTTCTTAGGACTAGGTGAAGGAGGGGCGGGAGAGAGAGGGTGGGTAGGACTGGGAAGATACAAGGGAGGAGGCTACAATTGGGATGTAAATTGGAAAAAAAATTATATATATATTAAGCTGCAGGCAAGCCTGTGGTCATTTTGCCTAGCCCATTGTGGGTGGTACCATTTCTGGGTTGGTGGTGCTGGCATCAGCTCTGCCTCCAGGTTCCTGCCTTGTCTGAGTTCTTGTCCTGATTTTCTTCAACGATACACTACAATGAAATGTAAGTTACCTAAACGCTTTCCTCCACAACTTACTTTTTGGTCATGGTGTTTCATTGCAGCAATAGAAACTCTAACTAAGACAACATCAGACTAGCCTGTATTTAAATTCTGACTTTTAAAAAATACTGGTTGTATGACAGTGTAACTTCTGTGGCTTATCTGACTCACAGGTAACATTGAAATCTTTACTTGGTAATGTGAGTAGAGAGGTGTTATGCATGAAAAAAGGCCTAGCTGGGTGATGGATGGATAAACAGATGACAGATAAACAGATAGACAGATGATAAATTATATATAAATAGATAATAGATGATAGGTTACAGATGGCATATTGACAGATAATAGACAAATAATAAGATGATACACATATAGATGGAGATGACAGATAGGTATCTGATAGATGACAGACACACATATATACCATATATATGCAGATTAGGTAAACAGACAGACATACAGATAATAAATGGTAGGTAAACTAGATGGGACATATATATATTTAAAAGTACTAAAAAGACAGGTTGAAATTTTATGGAATTTGAGAAAAGACTTGAAAAGTCAATTTTAATATTAATCTTGAAGAATTGGCATGCAGTTTAATAAGCATTAAAAATAATTACAAAGGACTAGAGAGTGGTTAAGAACACTTCCATCCAGAGGACCTAGGCTCAATTCACAGAACTCATATGATGGCTCAAAACTACCCATAATTCCAGTCCTGGCCTCCAATGTCTTCTTCTGCCTTTCACAGGCAGCAGGCATGCATATAGCATGTAGCACACAGATGTATGTGCAGGCAAAACACTCATACATATTAAATACATAAACAAAATTTTAATAAAGAATCACGAGATACAATAACAATAATATTACCAAATAGGGGTTAAAGCACATATATTTCAATGTATTTAGTGTAAAGTTGGCATCATAAATCACTTGGGAAAGAATAGTTTATTCAATAAATTTTGTGGGAATGTTTGGCTAACCATTTGGCAAGAAAGAAATTTAATCTCTTCCTCAAGCCATATACCAAAATCAATTCCAGATGAGTTGGTGTATAAATGGGAAAAATGATTGCTAAAAATTCTAGACTGAGATACGAGTGAGTGGGAAGGCCATCAAAGGCAGAGGCCATACACTTAAAACGACACTGCAAAGATGAATGCCTTAGCAAAGACTCTCTCTCTCTCTCTCTCTCTCTCTCTCTCACACACACACACACACACACACACACACACATAGCCCAAACCAAAAACAGCAAAGGCAACATGGACGTGGGAAACCTCAAGGCACCTGTAACTCCCATTGCTGGGGGCAGGTTAGCATCTTGGATGCTGTACACGAAACTTGCTATAAATGCCGCATAGGAAACTGCTTTACTCGTAAGGCATGTGTAGGGCATGAACAATGAGATCACTGAGATGCCAATGAAAATGCCAGTAAATGTGTTAGATCAACCAGGAGTTACAAATGCAAATTAAGACGCTACCAATAACTGTCCTGTAGACTTCAGGGATGAGGAAAAGGAGAAAATAGTCACCATGCGGGGTCTAGGGAAGAAGAAAGCCTGCGGGTGGAAGACAGATGTAGAAATTGTCTTCCAGACCTAGGGCATGAGCAAATACAAACATGCTGCCACATAGCAAGCAGCGTGGAGGAGTGGCTATTTGGGCGGAAGAACAAAGAAAACACTTGAGCCTGCGTAAGTTGTGAAGAAAAGGGACTTATTTATGTACCTAACAGTTCTGGAGCCAAAGAATAAGATCAAGTGGTCACATTAGGCGAGGGTCTAGCTCTTCCTCACAGCCTGGCAGATGGCTTCCCACAGCAGGAGTTTGTGTACAGTAAAGGTGGGTATGTGTGTAGGATCCAGGTCACTCACTGTCTATCACTGTGGGACCAGAAAGAGACAGGAGCTAAGACGGCTGTTATATCACAGCCTCAGCTGGGAGCAGAGAAACATGGATGCCCGTATGCTCTTGTCTGCTCATACTCAGCTTGAGTTCAGAGGCCCCTAGGGAATGTTGGTGCCCAACGGTGGTCTTCCCAAATCAATTAGCTTAATTAGGACAACTTCCTATAGACAACTTCAGGCTGACCCAGTGTAGACATATCGCTCACTGGGACTCTCTTCCCAGGCAATTCTGTGTTGTGTCACCACCATCACCTCCAGACTTTGTTACAACCAGTGCCAAACCCCAACATGAGTTTGGGTAGGAATAAACCATATTCCAACAGGACACAGAGGAAATGTTCAACGATGCATGTTGTTGCTTTCCTGAAGTAACTTACTGGTTTTCAGGGCGTGGCCAAGAAAAACAAAGAGCAACACACAATCATATAGTTGTTTGGGGGAGGGGGAAGCTCTATAGTAGGAGAAATATAAATCCATCAAAACATGTGTTTTCTTAGGAATTGCCATCGTAAGAGAGATCCTAGCTTTTGATTTCATGGAGTTGTTGTTAAAGTGTGAAAACTCTCCTGCCTTCTGAAGTGGAGATGCTGCTGTCTACACTATTAGTGCATCCTTTGCTTCTGTGGCAACATCTGGAAATTTTAGGGAACTGAAGAAGTCAGCGCCGCCTAGGACAGAAGAACGCCAAGGTTCCATTTGCTACAGCTTTACTTGTGTAGCCATTCATAAAAGTCCAGCAACTTCTAAAGCCCTTGGAAGGTGAGAGTGAGCTGGAAAGAGATAAAATATGAGTGAAGAAATCGATGAGACTCTATCTTCCATCCTGGCAGTGGAGGAGACTCCATAAAATGTGTTTGGATGGAAGCGACACCACTCTGGACACCCCAGGGTCTGAGATGCATCATTCTCTCCACCCACGAAGAACTGGCAGCCCTGTGTGGATATGGTCCCATTGGTTTCCTTCTCAGCAGAATAGTTTTGCTGCTTCACCTAATCGATGTCATAGATTACAACCACGTAATGAACCTCTAGGCTGTCATACCACAGCAAGGTAATTTCAGTCTGCAAGGATTATTTCAAGGCTCCCCAATACGTGTGTGTGTGTGTGTGTGTGTGTGTGTGTGTGTGTGTGTGTGTGTTAGAGAAAAAGCAACAGAGAAAGAGAGAGAGAGAGAGAGAGAGAGAGAGAGAGAGAGAGAGAGAGAGAGAGAAAAGAAGAAGAAGAAGAAGAAGAAGAAGAAGAAGAAGAAGAAGAAGAAGAAGAAGAGGAAGAAGGGAGGGAGGGAAGGAGGGGAGAAGGGGGGCGGCCAGGGTTTAACCTTGGTGCCTCTGTCCTCTATCTTGTTTTCTTGAGACAGGTCTTTCACTGGACTGGACCTTGCCAAGTTGGCTATGGTGGTGACCAACAAGTCTAAATCCCAGGGACCTGCCTGCCTCTGCCTCTCTGCACCTGAGGGTACAGACATGTGCCACAAAGTCTGACTTTTTTGTTTGGTTGGTTTTACTGTGGGTTGTCGGAGATTGAACTCAGGTCCTACACAGCAATTACTTCACTGGTTGATCTATCGGCAATCTCATTTTAAAAAATTTTATTCTTCTCTCATGCAATGCATCCCAATGACAGCTCCCCTTCACTCCTCCCCCCCATTCCTCTCTCCCTCAGACTCACTCCCCCAACCCCTGTCTCTCCTCAGGGACCTTCCAGGGACATCAACCTAACAGGGCACAATAACATACAATAAGACTAGGCACAGTCCCTCACACCAAGGGTAGATGAGGCAACCAGTAGGAGTAATAGGGTCCCAAGAGCAGACAAGAGACTAGAATGTGGGGGTGAAGGCACCTGAACTGGAAGTACACTGTGTGTAAGTTGTCCTCAGCAATGGGACCCCACTGCCAGTTTTTAGAGGGTGACCTTCTGTCCTAGCATTGGTCTGGGTTGTGTAGGGATCTCCATGGGACCTTCTGGGCCAACAACACATCCAAATGTAAGCCTGTCCCAGCACTGGAAGCTTTGCACGGCTACAAAAATAGCTGGTTCAGACTCCGCGTTCTCTATTACTAGGAGTCCTCATGAGGGCCACCCTTACAGATTGCAGGAAGTTCTCACTGCACTAGATTTCCACACCATCCTCCAAATGCCCCCCAATTTCATCTGCCTCTCCCTGTACTCTCTCCCTCCATCCCGCCTGACCTGATCCCTCCCTCTCCCATCCTCACCTGCCTCCAGTCCATCTTCAAAATCGATTCTATTTCCTCTTCCCAGGGAGCTCCATGTGTCGCCCTAGGTTCTTTCTTGTCACTTAGCCTCTGTGGGTCTGTGGATTGTAGCATGATTATCCTTTGCTTTATGGCTAATATCCACTTATAAGTGAGTACATACCATGCTTATCTTTCCGGGTCTAGGTTTACTGCATTCAGGATGATTTTTCCCTAGTTTCTGCAAATTTCACGATGCCAACTTTTTACCCAGCTGAGTCACACTCCATTGTGTAAATGCACCACATCTTCTTTATCCACTCGTTGGTTGAGGGACATCTAGGTTGTTTTCAGTTTCTGGTTGCTATGAGTATAGTTGAGCAAGTGTTCTTGTGGTGGAATGGATGCCCGGGATATATACCGCTGTATAGCTGGGTCTTGAAGGAGATTTATTCCAAGTTTTCTGAAGAACCATATTGATCTCCATAGTAGCTGTACAAGTTTATAGTCCCACCAGCATGAGCTGTCACTTGTGATTTTGATCTTAGTTATTCTGACAGGTATAAGATGGAATCACAAAGTAGTTTTATTTGCATTTCCCTTATGGATAAATAAGGATGTCAAACACCTTTTTACGTGCTTCTTAGACAGTAGAGATCCCTCTGTTGAGAATTCTCTGTTTAGCTCTGTACCCCATTTTTTGTTTTGTTTGTTTGTTTTTATTTTTTTTGTAGCCTTGTTTGTCCTGGACTCACTTTGTAGACCAGGCTAGCCTCAAACTCACAGTCATTTGCCTACCCTATTAGTGCATCATTTTCTTCTGAAAGCCGTACTTGCCTCTGTGTCCCATATTTAAATGGGGTTGTTTGATGTCTAGTTTTCTTGAGTTCTTTATCTGTTTTGGATATTAGTAAGTGGCACTACAACGTGACACATATTCCCAAGAAAGCCTGGCAGGCAGCTTTTGCCAACCACAGACTGTATCATTTTGTGGAGCTGATAAAACTCTTTTTCCATTCTGTAGGCTGCCATTCTGTCCTATTGATGGTACCCCTGGCATTACAGAAGCTTCCCTTTCATGAGGTCACATTTATTAACTGTTGATCTTGGTGCCTGTACCATCAGTGTTCTGCTCAGGAACCAACCTTGTATCTTAATAGAACTTTTGTATTCATGATTCTGTCCTACCTTAGCAATCGAATCCATCCGTAAAAGGAAGTATTCTCTGATTTTAATAAAGTTCTATTTTATAAGGACACCAAGTTGTTTGTATGGGTATTTGACACACACATTGGCCCAACACTTAGATGTGACGTTTGGTTAGTTAGTGTGTTAAGAGTATGGTAACGGCGTGGAGCCACTGTTGTCTGGGTTCCTAAGGACAAGCTCACGTGGGTGGCCTCACTAAATGATGGCTGAAAGAGTGGGTTCAAAGGCACGAGTGTTCCCAGTCCTCCCTGTACCCCTCCTGGATGCCCCCACAGACACTGTGAGAATGGAAACCCAGCCTCACTCCTGAGACTGTGCATGACTTGACAATACTGTTGGGGTGCTCACTGAGTGCAGGGGTGCTTCTCCCCTAAGCAGCACTCAAGCCCTTCTGTACTGCTGAGGACTTGGTGGAGCCGTTTCTGAGCCTTGGCCATCTGGCACAGATTTACTTTCTTCATCTCAAACCCATCCAAATGATTACTTTATTGGGGAGGGAATTGGGGATACTACAAAGTGACACATATTCCCAAGAAAGCCTGGCAAGCAGCCCTTTCCAGCCAGAGACTGCAGTGGCCCCTACCTGTCTCTCTCAGAGGGACAACACATGCCAGGGCTTCCTTGCAAGGCGTGTATTAGGATAAAGACCGGATTGTTCGTGATTCTATGTGCTCATTTTTATCATTTTAAAAATCTAATTCTCAAACTTTCTCATGCGATTTGAGTTTGAGAGAGACCCTGGCGGTCCCGGACACCTCTTCTGACACAGTGAGAGGCAAGAGTCTATGTCAACATAGTGCATGGTGAGGTCAGGTTGGATCACGCATGACCACAGGATGTAAAGAGAAACTGGGCTCTAGTGAGATGCATAAATGAGAAGATGGAAGCAATTATTGTCGACAAAACGAATGGTGCTCTTTACACACTCTTTAGGAAAGCGACAAGGACAGTGACTGTATGCGTGACTCCTCGGAGACTCTCCTGGGGACACCCACGAACTCCCTTGAAGGCACTGGGATGGAGCAGGTGGTAGTGAGCATTCATGTGGTAAAGGATCCAACTCTGATGCTACTTCTGTTTAGGGGCCATGGAGAAAGGCACACTTCAGTTGGCAAGCCTAAAAAGAGCTCCAGGAGAAAGTCTGAGAAGAAAACTCTCCTCTCAGGATGAGGCTAACAGGGGAGATGTGGGAAGGGCTTGAACTTAGGATCAAGGAGCCTCGCTTGCAAGCCCACTGTGCCCCCGACTGACAATATGCACTGAGCCTGGCTCACAGCCTAAGCCCAGTCACAGCCTAAAGGCGGCATCGGTGTCCTCCAGGAACCCCAAGGCTGCCATGTAACTGGACTGCATTGAAAGGTCCTCTCTCAAGGCTGTGAGAGGAGGAACTGAGGAGGCCACGGCCACTTGTATCCTTTCCAGTGACACTGTTTCCTCCATCTCTGGACCATGAGCTTACTGCTGTGCCCGTCAAGCCAGCAGCCCAACAGCCCTGTCTCAACATTGGTAATGTGTGCTTGGGTCCCTTCCTTACTTCAGGGACCTTCAGCATGCCACACTCCCCACCTTAGAGGACAGCTTCTGAAAGTCTGAACCGGGTAAGCTTGTCCTGTGGGTTTCTGCTCATATGCCACTTCCTCGGCTTAGGAATGGTGGTCCACCAAGCATTTCCATAGCACCCGGCACTCTGTTTCAAAGCATTGGTCACACACACTCTTTCCCCTTGTGCTGAAGCTCCAGCATAGCAGCCATTTTCCGTCTCTCCTTCAATATAATTTACGTCACTAGGCAACACCTGTGACAAGCATGTATTAAGCATGCAATAAACATTTGTTATAGATTGAACCAGAGGGAGCCATAATCACTCGCCTGAGTACCTGCGTATTTCAGGCCAAGTGGGTTCCTGGATTTATCCTTTCTTTTCCAAAAGAAACAGCCACTGTGGTAAGATATTTGGATTAATAGCACTATTTGATGTTTTAGTTTGCACAGCCCGTCCGCTCCATCTGTGCTCTGCAACTAAAGTTTCTTCTAATGTGTTCCAGAAGGCCTAGCATTTTCAAACACAGAGGATTAAGTCTGATGGATTGTGTAAGCTACTCCCAAGAGCCAGTCAGGACGATGTGGAACTTCCATATCAACCGCATTGAATTCACTCCCGGTCAGTTTGAATGCTTATGTTCTACCTCAAAAAGGCCAGCAACAAATGACACCTCAAGTTGGAGTAAGCTAGAAAAGAAGCAACGTGGCGAGTGAATACAGCAAAGCAACACAGCTAAGGAAAACACGAAACTGTGTGTGAGTTTTCAGCTTATACTGGCTTAAAGACGCTGTCCGTACGCAGGTTTGGAAGCTGCAGTTTCTCCCCCACTGTGCAAATGTGTGAACACACAAAACATATTTGTGGCTCATAGTGATACCAATATTACCAACACCACAGGCGTAGGGTGGCCGGTGGCCCTGATTGGCTAGCTTCTGAGAGGTGTCCTAAGAAAGGAGATAGAAGCGTTGAGTGTCTGGCAAACACGGAGGGCTGGTCACCCTAGCACCAGCCGGGAATCCCCAGCCTAGTCCCTGCCTTGCTGGTGGGCACTCCTGCTCTTGAACCTTTGTTGTAATCTGTGAACAAGGCCAGTGCAGAGAGGGATGAAGGATGCTCCTGCTGGGCCTGAAATGAATTGCATTTAGTCGTCCATAGCAGAGAAGGATGGTAGAAGAACACTTGTGGTAGAGACAGTCTTCACTCCAGCATCCCATGGCAGCACCAAATGCACGGGGGCTTCTGGATGGGGAGAGGGGACCAGTGTGTGAACAAGGTGCTCCCGGGATTTTCTCAATTAACATCTTCCTTCTCGAAGCAATTCAGCATATTCATGAGCAATTTACAAGCAACTGAGCAGCTGCTTCACCCAAGTCGAAGTTTCTTCCAGCATCATCAACTGCTTTTATATCCTCTGGGGGGTGGATGTCCCTAGCTCCTCTCCAGGGACCTTTAACTTGCCTGTTTATCCCGAGGATGGGACGGAACCTGTGGTCCCCGGTGATCCACAGGTTCCTTCAGCGGCAGGTGAGTCTGCCTAAGTGGCACGTGAGTCTGGACTGGACCTTGAACAAGAGGAGCCCAGGCTCCCGCCTGCTACAGGAGGCTGGGGGTGGGGGTGTGCATCCCCAGTGCTGCAAAAGGGCATGGGCAGAGGGGAATTCAGGAAGCTCAGCGCTTTCACACACGTCTTGAACTTGTTCCATCCAAAGGGCAGTTTCTCCATAGTCACGGCCAGGAGCATGTGCAATCATCCGGGTGGAAGGCTCCCCCGTGAAATGGCAGGAGGAAAGGCACAAAGGTTAGTCCCCTGGCAGGGAGGAGATAAGCCTGGGGTTGGAGAAGGAGAAAGGTGGAGTCAGCCAAAGGCAATAAACAGCCTCTCACGAGTGCCCCAGAGCAACACTGGGGAGGAGAAAGAAATACGCCGGTAAAGAATCAGGAAGGGAAGGAAATGACTGCCCTAAGAATGTCTGGGGCACCAAAAACTATTCTAAAAATGCCTCTGGCAAGAGAACCAGAGAGGCCCTGGGTAAAGAACAGGGGCTGAGTCCGCCTGGCACCCCTCATGGATGATGCTAGGTCAAGACAGCTCCCACACTAGGGAGCCCCAAGCCTGCTTGTCGGCAAAGGGACCGGATGACAAGCTGCTTCTTTTCTTAGGACATCTTGGTGGCTGGAGCCCAGGTCTTGAATTGGTTTGGGTACATCAGATCTGCACCCTTACTCCATCTCTGTGACCTCAGGCAATTCTGGAATCTACCTGGGTGTTTCCTCCCGTAGCACGCAGCTACAAACCTTGCAAACTTAGGGTTCCGCAGGCAGGGTTAAGCAGTGACAGCATTAAAGACCCTCCTCCCTTGCAGGCCTGTAATTTCCTCCCCAGTAAACTCACAGCCAAAAGTATTGAAAGTGAAAAGGGATTTGAAGACTCATTTGAAAACAAAGACTGGTCTGACCCAAACTTGGTTGAATCAAAACGGACCTGAACGGATTTTACACTATTTTTTATGCTACTGCACTTAGTTTAAATATTCATATATTTAGATGACGGAATACTAATATGCATTTGATTAGGGCATGGTTTCTAGAGAATATTATAGAGTATATGTATAAGCATATTGCTTCTCTGAAAACTAGAAAATTCTGAATTACATAGGTTTGAAGGATTTAGAGTAATTCCAGGTCATCGTCACCTGCCCCCCCCCCCACTCCGACCCCTTCCAGGAAGCAGTGTGGCTCCCCCTTGGAATCTTGACCTTATAGTTCACAGGCCCCTCCCCCAATTCTACAGGGTCTCCATGCTGCCAGCCCTGCTCAAAGAAGAGCAAGGAGGAGACTTAATTTATTAGCTGTTAATGCTGTTAGGCAATAATCCCGGCCCGAGCTGCAAAGATCCAGTTGGAAGAGATGGAAGTGTGAAGTAGGCATAACGATAACGTGGTCAAGTTTAGAAAATAGATGAGTTTCAAGAGAAGTGTCCAGAAGTCGGATCAACAGTAAAGTTCACAGAAATTTTGAAAAAGAAGAGTGTTGCTTTTATTCACCATAAGCCCTTTTTGGTTCCCACAGAGGCTTAACTCCGGTCTAATCTGAAGAACGGAGGGCATTTCTGTGGTGCTGAAGCTAGAGTTGTAAGCACGAGGAACAGTAAGTTACCAGTGAAGTTCTGCACAGCAGCTTCCGTGAGAGAAATCCCCATCGAGTCACAGCTGGAAGTCTGGGTCAGTAGGAGTTTTCAGGAGGCGGAAATGCAGGGGGGTGATGCCAGGCGACACCATGACAAAGCCCAGGTGGCAAGGAGCACAGCAGATCTGCTCCAGGAAGCAGTGAGGCGAGTGTGGGTGTCTTAGGTGTGTGCACACCCTCTCCCCGTCTCCAGCTCAAGGCTGCTAAGTCTTCCTGCTGTGGCGGCTGTCACGGCAGCTGAGACCGTGCTGTGGCCATCAGCTTCGTCGTCTGAGTGTGAGTGCCAGCCCTCGGTGTCCGTGATCCTCTTGGTTCAGTAACTGTACGTTCACTTCCTTCCTTCTGTCCTGGAGTGTGGCAGCCCCGGGTCCTCACCCCTGGAGTTCTTCAAGAAGCCAAGGAGAGAGCTCACGTAAGGCCGGTCGGGCTGCTCGGCTATGGCTCCATGCCTTCTGCCGAAGCCAGGCCAAGCAGTCCCTCACATCCACAGTCTGCCCCCCCCCTCTGTGTGTGTGTGTGTGTGTGTGCGCGCGCGCCTGTGTGTAGTGAGCTCAGGTTCCCATGTGGATATGGGATGCTTTGGGTCCATAGGTGGCTGTGAGCTGCCCTACATGGGTGGCGGGAACTGGAGTCTAGCCCTCTGCAAGAGCAGTAAGTGCTGTAAACCCCTGAGCTATGGTCTTTCCAGCCATAATCTTTACATAGCATTTCCGTCTCCTCCTTCCCGTTCACAGTAACTCACCCCAGCACCATAGCATTTCCACTTCCTACTTCCCGTTCACAGTAACTCACCTCAGCACCACAGCATTTCCACTTCCTACTTCCCGTTCACAGTAACTCACCCCAGCACCATAGCATTTCCACTTCCTACTTCCCGTTCACAGTAACTCACCTCAGCACCATAGCATTTCCACTTCCTACTTCCCGTTCACAGTAACTCACCCCAGCACCATAGCATTTCCGCCTCCTCCTTCCCGTTCACAGTAACTCACCTCAGCACCACAGCATTTCCACTTCCTACTTCCCGTTCACAGTAACTCACCCCAGCACCACAGCATTTCCACTTCCTACTTCCTATTCACAGTAACTCACCTCAGCACCACAGCATTTCCACTTCCTACTTCCCGTTCACAGTGATTCACCCCAGCACCATAGCATTTCCACTTCCTGTTTCCCATTCACAGTAACTCACCCCAGCACCATAGCATTTCCACTTCCTACTTCCCGTTCACAGTAACTCACCCCAGCACCATAGCATTCACACTTCCTACTTCCCATTCACAGTGATTCACCTCAGCACCATAGCATTTCCACTTCCTGTTTCCCATTCACAATAACTCACCCCAACACTTTTTTTATTCCCAACTTTGACTTGACAGTATCCGAGGCCCAGCTGTGCGCGCTTTGCTTTGTTGAAATCAGCAGGTTGGGAAGATGACTGCAGTAATGGTAGCATGCCTCACCCAGTCTACAATGCCTGCCTGCCCTCCCCAGGCTCAAACACTTGCTGAGTTTCCTTGACAGAAAGCATCCCAATAATTGATTTTTTTCAACTTGAGAAGGAAATTCTGGAAGAGGACCCATTGAAGATACCATTTTGAATGTGAGCAATGCTGCCTGCCTTTGCAGCACTTCTAATTCCCATATCTTAGATTGGCAGGTCCCAGCACTTGCCTGTGGTTGGAGCATTCTTGTTTCTGCTCCTAGTGCAGTTACATCATCAAGAAAGACTGAGAGTCACGATGTGACTGGACCCGGGCTGCTGTGCATCTTAGTCTTTGTCCTCAGAAGCTGGTCAGGACAGAGCAGAAAGATTACTTGACACGTGTTAGATCAAGATTAATGAGGGTGACGCAGAGACAAGAGGTGGAAGACAGACATTTCCAGAAGCAGAATCACTCTTTTAATAGGAACGACTAAAGGGCCACAGTCCACCTGAGGAAGTGGAGACTGCGCACTGTGGCACTCGAGGCCTGAGGTCCTGTGGTGCTTGAGGCGGGAGGCAATCTCAGGCTCTGTGGGTAATCTTCCCACCTCAGTCTGCTGCTGCAGTCTCAGGTAGGAGCTGTCTGGGCTGGCAGTTACTGTGGAGCTGGGGGAGGGGAGGGGTGTTCCTGGCAAGTATCTGCCCGACTGAGATATTTTTACCCTTTTGCATGGCCCTGGTGTCGCATCCTGATTCAAAAGTATACTGAAATTACCTCAGTAAAATAAAAGTTAAAAGTGAAGCAAGCAGGCCCGTGCCTATAATCTCCACACTGAAACAAGGCGATCTTGAGTCCCAGGCAGCCTTAGCTACTTATAGTTTAGGGAAGATTCAAACCCAGGAGCTGAGAATTTAGCCACCCACGGCACTGGCCACCACAGCAAAGCTATCAACTTCAGCCTAGGTGTTGGGCAAGCTCCTCTGAATTAAACACTCCATTTTGGAGGAAGGTTCATTCAGAAGGAAATAAACAACTTAAAAATTTCAGGAAGTCCCTGAAATGTACAACATTCACAAAGCCTTCCCTCCCCCAGGCTCTGTAAACAGTCGTGGTCACATGGGGAAGGAGCCTCTGCAGGCAGCAGAGGGCTTCAGGGACGACACTTTAGCAAGCAGTCATCTGGGATTTGCTTTTCATGACCTGTCCACGTTTCCTGTGAGCAATCCCTCAACCCACACGCCTATAATTAACCACAAAACTCACCGGTTTGCTAAGGGGGACTATGATGGAACTGTGGGGGTTTGTTGATGTCGTTTTGTGGTTTGTTTTTTTGGGTTTTTTTGTTGTTTGTTTTTTGTTTGTTTTTGGGGGGTGGCAGTTTCTTTGTTTGTCTATCTGGGGTGAGTAGATGTTTGAGTCTCCCTCAGCTGCAGGCATATATAGGTGTCAATAGGAAATGTCCATGTGTGTCGTACAGTATTGTTCAGCCACAAAGAACAAAATATGTCGTTTGTAGAAAAATGACAAAACTGAAGATTACCCTGTTAGGTAAAATAAGTCAGACTTGGAGTGCAAATACCACATTTTCTTTCATGTGCAGAACAGAGACTTTTATTTTGTTTTGAGGCAGGGTCTCACTGTGTAGCCTTTGCTGCCTTGGAATTTGCTGCGTAGCCGAAAATAACCTTGAACTTCTAGAGATCTGCCCGCCTCTGCCCCCCACCCCACCCCAAATGCTGGAATTACTTACCTGGTGTGTGTCACCTCATCTGGCTAGCACCTAGACTTTTAAAGGGACATGAAAGTAGAGGCAAGAGGCAGAAAATAAAAGAAAGCGTAGGACCTGTGAGAGAGGAGGCCCAGAGAACTCACGTCAACGCAGCACAAAGGAGCCCTTTCCACACTGGCACTTACCTGGATGCTGTCAGATGCAATTATATGTGCCCAGCCCCTTGTGCTCAGTGTAAGAGTAAACACCACATGTGTGCTCTTGTATTAGAAGTGGAATCTCTTCAAGGCTTGCTGTAAAGTTTTCTACAAGGTGTAGGTTCATGCTGGGTTAGTACAGTGTGATTTCATGGTGGCCAGTGGTGGTGTGCCTGATGTACTTGTCTTGTGAACTCCCTGAAGGATATACAGAGGAACAGATGTGAGTCCATGCTCTGGTACCAAGGAACGACATTAACATCATCCCTGTGTGTGTGTACCTCCAGGCATGGCTGGGTTATGTTATCACTCGACTAAACCTATAAAAACTACCTACAAATACTTAAAGGGCATAAATGAAGATTTGAGAGCTTTGAAACAACTTGTAGTGACTCAGTTTATTAAATGCAACAGAATCTGGGAGTATATTTCAGAGCCCTAAGGCTCCAGAAATGCTTTGTTTGGGGACCGGAGGATGTAACCCAGCAACCTAACTGTGATGGAGACAGCCTGTAGGGGATGGGCCAACCAGGGTGACTGAGAGATGCTGGCGTGACTACGGCCCAACAAAGCCCATAGGAGGCAGGACATGCCCTGGCATGGCATCCAAGGACATGGATGTGATGCACTCATCACCCAGCAGTGAGGAGACGTGAGGAGCAGAGCAGCCAGAGGAAGACTCTACTCAGAGTAACAATAGTGATCACCCAGCACCAGCCATCTTGTCTTCTTTCAATTGGTTTGCTTTGTTTTGGGGATCTGTTTTTTTGTTTGTTTGTTTGTTTGTTTGTTTGTTCAGTTGGTTGGTTTTGCTTTGCTTGTTTGGTTTTTGACACAGAATCTCTAGGCCAGGCTGCCATCTAATATCATATGTGGCTAAAGATGACCCTTAACTTCTGAGCTGCCCGAATGCTGGGATTGCAGTTGTGTGCCACCACACCCAGTTTATACAGAGCTGGGAATCTAATCCAGGCCCCCATGGGTGCTAGGCAAGCACTCTGCCAACTGAGCTCCACCGCCAGCCCCTGACAGTCTGCCTTTCCTCACATGCTCATGGTCGGGTGCTTCTATGGGAACGTGGCGTGAAGTCTGAGGAGAAGGTCTCAGAGTAACTAGGCTGTATTCTTCTGGGCAACTCTGGGGAAAGGTTTTCTAGATTAATTTAGAGCTATTAATTATGACAAAGTTATTGTGGTTAAAGTTTCTTGGAACACTTAGGGAAATCCTTTGTTCAGATAGAGAGTCCCTAGTTAACATGGGTGATTGGATTTTGGAAACACGTACGTCAGCTTAGGGGTAGGGGTGGTTGCAGAGGACAGAAATATTTGGAAAAGAATTGTGTCAAACTTGTCATCCAAAATGAAGGCTGATTGTACAGAGCTGAGACCAGTCATGGATGGTTGAGACTCAAAGCACAAACAAAAGAAAGCAGAACAAATCCCCTGCTGCAGAGCAGGACGACGGGGGGGGGGGGGGGGGGGGGCAGCTTCGGAGAGCTCCTTACAAATTACACCCCAAACTGGCAGGGCGCCCTCGTGTTGTCCACATGCCGTCACTGAGGTTAGGTGAGAGCCAGTGTTATTTAGCGTTTCCACAGGGTTGCACATTTGCTAGGCGATTTATAGCCCCCTGGTCCTAAATATTCACAATACCTTTCTAAAGTGGATGTTCCTATCCAGGAGGGGAGGCCTTGGGGATGATGAAGGAGTTCCAAGCAGGTCATGGGGATTGGATCTGAATTTCAAGAAGCTGCTCAGTCTCCACAGAAAGCTGTGAACTGCGGAAGGCAGGGTAAAGGCTCCCAGAGTCCAGTGTTCCCAAGCAGTCCGCCCCAGTGGCAAACACGCAGTGTATCAACTCCTTGCTAAAATGCAGAGAAGAGACAGGAACAGACAAGAAGAGTCCTACAGTCCCTTTCAAAGTGCACCCCAGTGACCTAAAGGCCTGCACTATCTCCCAGGAGATTTCTAACATTTCTAGTCAGCTCCAAGCTGAGGACACTCCAGATCCAAGCCATAGCACTCAGGGAATTTCAGAAGGTCGCTGTGACATGTGTAGGAGAGGCCGGAGGAGAGTTGTTTGGGTGCAGCTCCACAGCTGTCGGTCTCTGTGGGAGAAGGAAAGAGCAGACGTATTCCCTCATCCACACAGCCTTGAGTCTGCAGACAGTTCCTGCCACCCTAGAATAGAACCTCGCCACATCCTACACCTGCCTTGCAGATAACTGGCTCAGAACTCAGCCTAGCCTAGGGTCTTCCGAAAGGCGGGCCTTGATTAGGGAATTGCCCAGATCCGACTGGCCAGTGGACACGTCTATAAGACGTTATCTTGATTATTCATTAATATCTGGAATCCACGGAGATCTGCATGCTTCTGCCTCCCGAGTGCTGGGATTAAAACAGATGCCACCACACCCGGCTCCTTCTCCATTGCTGTGAGGAGTTACATTACACAAGTATATGCATCTGCTAAGACTCAGAAATGGTCATGTTTCAGTTTGCAAATTTTTAGTTAAAATTTTTAGTTAAAAATATTTTGAACATATAAAAGTCCTATGCTTCCGAATTAAAAGTAGCTAGTTGGTGGTCTCTGTCCTGTTCTCTCTCTTCAAGCACTTGCCCTTCAGAATGAGTATTAAGCATCCTCCGTAGGGCTCTCCTTGTTATTTAGCTTCTTTAGGTCTGTAGTATAGTTATCCTGTATTATGTGACTAATATCTGCTTATAAGTGAGTATATACTATGCGTGTCTTTCTGGGCCTGGGTTACCTCACTCAAGATGATATTTCCTAGTTTACCTGCAAACTTCAACATTTCTTTGTTTTTTCATAGCTCAGTATTATTCAATCGTGTAAATGTACCACGATTTCTTTATCCATTCTTCGGCTGAGGGACATCTTGGCTGTTTCCAGACCTGGCCTATCACGGAGATCCTCTGAAAGACTCCACTCAGCAGGGGATCAAAGATCCCTCACAGCCAACTTTGGGGCGGAGCATAGGGAGTCTTATGGAAGAGTTGGGGGCTAGAAGGACCTGAAGGGGACAGGGGCTCCACAAGCAGAACAACGGAGCCAACAAATCTGGGCTCAGGAGGACCTGCGGAGACTGACGCACCAACCAAGGACATGCATAGAGAGGACCTCGACCCTCTGCTCTGCTCAGATGTAGTTGACAGGCAGCACAGTCTCCTTGTGGGTGCCATAATATGGGGAATAGGGACTCCTTCTAACATGGACTCTGGCGCCCACTCGTTGATCACTTCCCCCTGGCCGGGCAGCCTTGCCAGGCCACAGAGGAAGAGGATGCAGGCAGCCCAGATGAGACTTGATAGTCTGGGCTCAGATGATAGGGGAGGAGGGCTCCCCCTTTCTGAGGACAGGGGAGGGGGCATGAGGGAGGAAAGGAGGGTGGGGCCTGGAAGAGACCAGGGAAGGGGATACAATTGGCCTGTAAAGTGAATAAGTTAAAAATAAATAAAAATTTAAAAGTAGCTACTTGAACTGCTCCCCAAACTAGCTGAACTAGTTCCCCAAAGTAACTTTCTTAATTGAAAGGGGTTTGTTTGAATTATATGAATCTTGCTTTTTTTTTCCTTT
This sequence comes from Acomys minous, assembly GCF_964271855.1. Classification (NCBI taxonomy): domain Eukaryota; kingdom Metazoa; phylum Chordata; class Mammalia; order Rodentia; family Muridae; genus Acomys; species Acomys minous. The sequence goes on along the minus strand of NC_140486.1, from coordinate 71,998,770 downwards.
TGAAAATAAAAGTGAGCAAACACATTGAAAAATTTTCAGTGACTGTCAGCTTTTTAAAAGTTCATTTTCCAAGTTTTAAAATAAAACTCTTAAAAACAGATTACTCATTTATTAGTTCCCTGTGCATGTGTGGTTTTTTGGGGGGTTATGTGCACTGTGAGGAAGCCAGAACATGGCATTAGATTCCCTGGAACTGGTTAAAGGTGGTTTGTGAGCTATCATATGGGAGCTGAGAGCTGGTGCTGGGCTTCTACAAGATCAATACCGAGCCATCTCTCTGGCCCCTAAATACAACTCTCAAGGCCCTAAAGAGCTAACAAGGTAATAAGGAACTACTGAGTGACTGGCTTTGCCCTGACTGCATTTGTTGATTAGATTGAGTTGAGTTGAGTTTCATGGGGTCAGAATGACTCTGATAGAAGTTGAAGACCAGAGTTCACCCAGTGTGCTGGAGAAGGCACTCACTCCTGCATAGAACCTGTCTGTCAGGGTGAGCCCCTGGAGAGAGTCACTGGAACACCAAGCAAAGCAAAATAAAAGAACCATGGTCTGGTGCCAGATAGCTCTCCAGACAGAATTTATGGATTTAATTTTTAAAATGGCATTGGACTGTAGCTCCCCAAAGCCAGCAAAGAAGCAAATCTGCACAGTCAGACACCTTCACCTTAGGATTTGGTACAGTTGATTTCCCCAGCACATAAGTGGTACAATTGGAGATGCCAAGCACTCGGCAGTGAGGCCCGGTTAACTGGAGCCAGCGAAGTTGGCAGCAATGGAGAAAAGCCCTGCAGCTGTAGCAGGACGTGTCATAAAAATCATTCAAATTTTATCTGAATAAATGCTAAAATAACTTTGGGAAATAAGAAATAACAAAAAGTTGCATTTGAAAAAGATTAAAGAGAACTTCTGGAAACAGGATCACAGGTGGAGAAAGTAGGTCTGTGGGGCAGGTCAGGCCAGCAGGTGCAACAGTGGAGACATAGGAGCGAGCCACACAGGGCTGCGATGCAGAACGGCTAAGAAATTGAGAATGCCAGAGAAATCGATTTTATTACATTTATGTAATAAATGCACAAGAAAAATAAACTCAGAAAAGTAATAAAAGAAAACAAGGATTCTACTTTAAGAAACAAACCCACAGTAGTAAAAGCTTTGCCATAGACAACCGAGAACCACAGAAAACCGAGATACCAAACACTACTATACGTGAAAACATCTACCACAATATTAAAGTATGTCTTACACAATATCACAAAGGAGAAAAATGAATCAGGAAAACCTGAAACTTATTTTCACTGAGTCAAGACAAGTTTTCCTTAGTGCGCAAAGAACCTGTGTAAGTCATTATGCAAATAATAATGAAATTTTAAAAAATGTCAAAAGTTCCAAATCACTTCACAAAAACACAACAATCTTCTAACCCCACAAAAAGACGCTCAACCCCATTTATAAATAAGGAAATGCAAATTTACACTGCAATGCAAGGCTACCCTCTGCTCATCAGACTGACAAAGGTTAGCTAGATGTTCGCAAGGATACCAAATTTTGGGGGATGGGTGGATGGAAGTGGGCTCGCTCACACTGCTGGCAAGAGTGGGACTTGGGACTGTTTTCCCTGACCCGGTGAATCTCATGTCTGTTGAGTGAGCAATTTCCAGGATTTTGTCTTTCAGATACGTTGGGAGATGAGTGAAACATAGGGCTTAGAACAAAATCTTGGGGGGAAACTCATTCCATCTAGTCTCCTTAGCCTCCTGCTGACGGTGTTCCATGTATAGCCCATGTCCACAGCGCAAGGCACACTGACACCCACCCGTGAGGATTACAAACACGCCCAATTTTCGGAGTTCAGGGGGACACAGGAGAGTAAGGAAGAGCCCCTGAGGGCAGGGCCACTGACAACAAAGAGCCCTCAGCTCTATAACGACGTGGATCCTGCACCTCCACCTCACAGCCCCCTAACTCAATCAACCTCCTTCCTTCCTTTCTCTAACACCATCGCAGGTGTGTTTGCTGCTTCCCAACAGGCATATTCACTCTTGTGTAACTCTCCTGCTCCCTTTATATTCCTTTCATTCTGCTCCACGTGGCCATGGCGGGTCGCCAGTAAGCTTCTCTCTGTCTGCCAGATTCATCGAGGCCTCCTCGGCTCCCCCTCCAATCTCTCTTGTTGACACACTGGTGAAGCCACACTTTTCTAGGCGTCTTGTTGCGTAGGATGAGGTTTCTCATGGTGCCACAGGATTTTCCATGTCTTTCACAGCTTCGTCCTCCCTTCTTTCCTTCGAAAGCCTTTCCTGCCTTTCTTAGTCACACTGTGGCTTCACCTGTCAGTCAATGCTACCGCAATGTTTGTGCCAACCATTGCTCCTTGTGAACTTAGCATCAATAATTGTTTAACACTGGATTTTTCCAGCCCATTGTTGATGCACCTCTACTGGCAAATCCTTCTTCTCCAAAGTATCCCCTTAGTGTCCCTTCAGTGTTAGCTGGCCTCCCATCTTCTGTTCCTGGTACTGTTTTTTTAAAAACAGGGACAATATTGTCCCTTGAGCAGCAAATGGGATCCTTGGAAGATCAATAAATCCTACTCTTTTTAAGGTCTACAAGCAAGTCATCAGCAGTCAAAATTCCATGGGACCAAAGCAATGGGGACCAAGGGCTCCTTGAGGGATGGAGATGGAACTGGAGCAATCACCTCTGGATGTTTCCACCGCCTTGACAAGGCAGGCTCACCCAAAGTCAAAAGAGCTGCCCTCTGTAATCTTGCTTCCGGCTGCCTAAGCCACCACCCATATTCTTGTCACGGCGAATCGTTGGCTCTGCTTCTTAACAATTAAACTTTATTATACAATGCAACTATCTTACACAAGAGGGAAAAAAGGTTAAAGGGAAACAAGAGTGAACCTTCTGGAATCTAGGTGTCCCTAGGTGTCTCTGGCCTGCATGCTGGGCCAGCCTGTTCACTGGTCCTTTTCCCGATCCACGTGTGCTCGAACTCGGTCTGAACCTGCTGCCTCCTCTCGTCCTCTCTGCCAGTCTTTCACGTGCAAGGGCCGGTCTCCTCGCTCCATCGGGGGTCTAATAGAAACACAATAATCTGGGTGGAGTGTGTGTGTATGTGTGTGTGTGTGTGTGTGTGTGTGTGTGTGTGTGTGTGTGTGTATGTGTGTGTGTGTGTGTGTGTGTGTATGTGTGTGTGTGTGTGTGTGTGTGTGTATGTGTGTGTGTGTGTGTGTGTATGTGTGTGTGTGTGTCCGTCCCCCTCCTCAGTCAGGAATACTTCCTGAATTCCAGGCCCAGGATGGCTCCACCCAGTCTATCTCAAGGTTAATCTCAGGGAGTATCCGTGGTGTGTCCAAGGGCAGAACCTGCCAAGAATGCTTCCACCTGTGATAAAGCCTGCAGTCCTTCCACAGCTAATGTCACTTTACATTCTCCATTCTCCCTGTGGAAAACTGAGTATTTAGCTGATTCCTCAACCTCCCTCTGCTGAGCTAACCTTAGCAAGCCTTCCACCTCCTCCCTCCCTCTCTCTCTCCCTCCCTCCCTCCCTCTCTCTCCCCATGTCTTTCCTATAAATGCCCTCCGGCCATTCAGGCTGCCCAGACTGAGTTGGGGGGTCTTCCCATTTTTCTCTTAGACTACTCCAAGAGCCTCTGGAGAGCGCTCACACTTTCCTGCATCTAGCTGTCACTCTTCTTCTTTAGCAATCTTGCTAAAATGCAAACTGAGAATTGTATTTGCATATTTTCAAATGTCTAGTTCTGTTCCAATGAGACAGCGTAGCAGGTGAAGGCACTTGCCATGAATCATGACAACCTGAGTGACATGTCCAGAGTCTACATCTTGTCCTCTGACTTCCACACACACACCATGTGCTTACACACACACACACGCACACACACACACACACACACACACAAACACACACAAACACACACACGCACACACCTAAATAAGATAAAATAAAATATATGCAAGTAATGTTGTATATGATTATATAATATATGATATAAAAGTATATGAAAATCCAAGTCCTTCCCTTTTTTAAAAAATTGGTTTCCTGTATTTCTGTCCTGTGCACTCTAGGCCAACACAGCCGACTCTCTCCTTACCTTGAAATTCATTCTGCACTTTCGTGAGCTCCTTATTGTTTGGCACAAAGTCTTTTTCTCAAAATTCCCTTGGATTTCACCTGAGCACCAATCTTACCCCGAATCCCAGTTCCCCTGTCAGCCCTCCTGTTGGGTGTTTCTTTACATGCTTCTGCTAGAGTTGCGTTCTGCTTCTACAGCCCGCAGTGTATGTGTTTATATGCCAGTGAGCACATCACACTGGGCTCAGGCTCATTCAGCCTGTGCTCTGGAGGGCAGGGAAACCTGTCAGGCTCAACACAGATTTACAGAATAATACTCCCATGGCAAGGCTTTCCACTGGGCATTACAGCACAGCATTTCAGGGAGGAGAGCCGTCCCCATGAAAAGCCTACATTCTCGCAGGAAATTAACTGAAGAGATAATCATTTGCAAACTGCCATGGTGAGGGCTAGAAAGGCAAAGCCCTACACCCTGCAGAGGACCCAATGAACGCCTGCATCCAGAGGACCCCAGAGGACCCCGGCGGACACCTGCATCCAGAGGACCCCGGCCGACACCTGCATCCAGAGGTCCTCAGCGGACACCTGCATCCAGAGGACCCCAGTGGACACCTGCATCCAGAGGACCCCAGTGGACACCTGCAGCCAGAGGACCTCAGTGGACACTTGCAGCCAGAGGACCTCAGTGGACACCTGCATCCAGAGGACCCCAGCAGACACTGTATCCAGAGGAGAGGCTTGGGATGGACGCCTTCGAGAAAAGATCTTAAGCCCCAAACTGGAATGAGCTGGTCTAGTAAGAGAAGTTTTTTGCATGAGATAAAAAAGAGCTGAAGGTAGAGATCACAAATAAAGCCACCAACCTGACACTAAGAACAGAGAGTCCGAAGGCAACGGGAGGAGGGTATGAGGAGGTCCCGGAGTGAACTATGGTGGCAAAGTAGCCTGCTTACCATGCACAAAAAAGGAATTGTCACACTGAGCCCCTGTGTAACTCTCTGGTGTCACATAAGGAGACACTGACCTGGATCTGTGTGGCAATGCTTTTGTCTGTCATGCTGAGTTATCAGGAATGGTGGTTCAAAAGTGACCCTCCTCGACTAAAATAGTAAGAACATCCAAGACTGTGATAGAAGTAGATGATTCGTGAAAGTTCTAGAAATACTCCAGTTTCATTCTGCGTTCTTTGGAGAGCTCAACCTTCTATGCACATGACTAACAGCTAACAGAGATTGTTCAAACAGTTCCTCACTGTCTGGTGCCTGAGTAACAGGGCCACAAACGTTTGGCTACCTGAGATTTGGGTCAAGTTGTGTGATAGGAGCACAAAGGGAAGAAATAGGGGGATAGAAGGCTCAGCTCCGTGATGGAGGCTCCAGAGCTGGGGGCCACTTTGCCTCAGCTTCCCCAGGGATTGCACTGCATCCTCATTCCCACACCGAGCCCTGTGGGTGGTGCAGGTAGCCATGGAATGTGAGCTGTCTTTGTCAAAACAAGCCAGTCCCATGCTCAAGGGGTCATGTGGACATGGCGCTTTCCACAAACATGAGTCATGGAGGGAGGGACAGAGATGGTTGTGAAAAGAAGAGAGAAACCTAAAAATAACAGTTCCACTGAAGGGTGGGGCTAGAGGAGGGGCTTGTGTCACACTTGGCTGCCATCGCTGCAAATTCCCCAGCTAAAGGGGCAAGTGGCTGAAGGGTGCAGTCATATGAGGAGCAACACAACAGGTGCCTGTGGAGGGAGAGCTCAGCTTCATGAGGGCCCTCTTGTCACTTACTCCTGAGACGGACTCCCAGGAGTACCAAGTCTTTAAAGACTTTGATCCCCAATAGATCCGAAGAACAAATATTAGGCTGTTGTCAGCAGCACGTGTACAGGCTGTCAGAGGTGCAAGGATGCTGGTGGTTAGTTATCCCCTTTTCCATCTTCTTCCCACCATTCCATCTACTCTATGAGGCCAAGGGCTTTGTTTGTCCTGTTTCAGCTCCATCCTCAGTGTCTAGCATACAGAAATATTTACTTAAGGAAAAACATGAGCAAAGTCTGTTACTTAGTCCCCTCCACTTGCAAGAAGGCAACTGAGCACTTGGTCGGGCAACCTGGAAGCCGGGTGGGAGGTCAGAGTGACTCCTTCCCAGTGATCTCTCCACATCACATTATTGGTGTTACTCAGTATGGCTGGGGATGTTTGGTTTAGGGCCAAGAAGACCAAGCATAAGGTCATTGTCAGTATGTCGGGGAGGATGGTACGGGATGGGAGGTGAAGGTGGGTGGAGGTGGTAAGAACAAAACTCCCCACAGAGGGCTGCCCAGCACAGCCTTGAGGGTGCTCGCTGTGGCCTGCATTTGTTTCTAGTGCAACTTAGGGGAAAGTCTAAGTCATGGGCAACAGCACTCTGGGACTGTCCTGCACTCGGGAGTGTGCTCTACCTTGTGCAGACAATGCTACAGCTGTTAAATAGGAGGTGATGCGTGTGCTTTTGAGCGTCTTGTTTTTTTTCCCCCCTTAATAATCAGGCAATCGTTGACATCTGTCCATTGGCAAGGAGCCATGAAGAAGAGCATCCAAACAGAGAGGAGAAAAGCCAGACTGGCAAGTGGGTTGGCTGGGAAAGAAAAGCCAGATATTTTGTCTCCAGTCCCCATGGATGGAAGGATTTAAAGTTCACTGTAGGGGAAGGGGAGGGGGAGGGCGGGGGAGAGGCTGTGAAGGAATGACAGTCGATACAAAAATGGGCATTTTCCAAGCCAGTGTGCCTTTGCCTAAATGCCTTGTTAAAAATAAAAGTTTCTGAAGTAAAAGTCTTCTGAGTGGTAGGGGAAAGTTATAAGAACACCAGGGTGAAGTGACAGTTAAGGGTCCGGGAGGACAGCCACATGTGGGGCCTCATAGCCCTGCGAGCCCTACCTACCTGGGTCATTGCCCACATCCTGGAACAGATGGACAATACTTCTGTTTCTATGAGATGGCTCACTTGGACTTTGACTCCTTACAGAACTTTCCTGAAGCCAGACCTGAGATCCCAAGTCTGTGGGCAGGCAGCTCATGACTGTGCTTGGGCTGAGTTGATGACAGGGTTGCGTCAAGTCCATCTGGCCCAGTCCGTGAATGAAGGCACGGAATAATTATATGCACACCACTGTTTCCTTGGTCAAACTCCTGACTGGAAAAGCTCACAGGGATTGGCATGCACGTATGTGATAGGCAGAGCAGGCTTTGGAAACCGGACAGGCAGCTGTTAAGATTTCAGTCTGAGGTCTCCAGGCTTCATCAGAGGGAAAAGTCAAGGCAACAGTCTAGATTATTTTTTATTTAACTCACCGTGATGTCTAGAGGCATGGTCATTTTGAGTCTGGGTTGTAAAGCACACAAAGCAAACCCAGCAGGGCTCCCATGCAAGTGCCAAACATGCTCTGGTTTATTTGTTTTTTAAAAAAACAAACAAATAAACAAACAATACTTGCAAAAGAAGACCATATTCAAACTTTATGATGAATGCAGATGTGCTTCCCAATGACAGCGGTAACGGAGACTGGCAAGGAGAGAAGAACAAAGAGACGGGCTAAATCATCAGGGTAATCTCAACGGCAATGCAGATGGCAACCTACATAAACCGGCCAGTTCCCCATCAGAGATTTTCTTGTTAAAACCCCTTGATAGAACCCAGCCGGACACTGAACCAGGGGTGCTATGTCCAAACTTGGAAACACAAATAACCACTCAGGGTCCAAGGCATTAGTGTGTTCAGACTTGCACTGATAAGAGGTTCTCTGGCAAGAGCGCTGGTGTGTGGTTATGAGGGGGAGAGAGTTGGGTTGGAAGATGATTGACAGGGAAACAAGTCTGAATCACCATACGGGAGAAGAAGGAGGAGGAAAGTTTCAGCCGAGATGCACTGGCTACAGAATCATTGCAAGGTGAGATTCTACAGGAGCCTGAAAAGGAAAACTCACTCACTTAGCCACACACAGCAAATTCTGCCTCCTAATTAGACTTGTGGGCATCGTACATCCCATCTCTTAATGAGGCTTGTAGGCATCCTTCATCCCATGCACACCCTCTCATGGCTCATTCAAATTCTCATCTGAAATCGTTCCCTTCCAGGGTTTCCTAGTACACCCCTGAGGATGAGGATAGTTTTGACATTTCTGACATAACCTTGGGGACCTGAAGACATTAAGCATTTCAGGCCAAGACCCCAAGTTTCCCCAGCAGCCCTCAGACGCCTGTCTAAACAGTCTCTCGCTAGCCAACCTGAATTCCCTTGCATACCACATGCATGTTCTATTTATATGTTTCCTTGTCCTGAACAAGACTTGGCCCCATTGTGTGGGAGCAACATGGAGAAAGAAAAACAAAGTCTATCCACAGAAAGAAAAATGGAGGATGTGAGAGCTTGGAGGCATTTACATACTCTTCATGATGATGTAAGAGTGAAAGAGTACGTACGCCTTTGAGACACATCGCACACACGTTCAAAAAAAAATATGCTGAGGCGCACCAGCTCCGTCCAGTAGATTGTCATTAAAAGGACAAATGTAAACACCAGCTGCCCAGTCCCCACCCTTCCATTTCCCTCATCAGGCCCTAAAGAACCTAGCAAATCAATTAAGAGGCTTTCTGGTGAAGGGGGCAGGTACTGATGGAGGGGTGGGGCCATGGAGGCAGGAAGGTGGTGCAGGGGTGAGCCTGGGTGAGCCACCCCCACCTCCCCCCCCCCCTGCAGTTTAAGGAGGCGCAGGGAAGAGCCAGCTGACATTTTATGGATTGGCTGTGATGTTCAGGGAATCTGGCATTTCTGCCACAGGGCGCTGGCTGCCCCCCTAACCGCTTTCTTTCTCCCTGCTGGTAAAAGCGCAGGAGAAAAGGGTTAAATAAATGTTTGTGATATGATAAGGTGCCTGTTTACTCAGGGAATGACAGATCATTGGCTCCAAAGGCAGCCCTGAAAAATAGCTGAACAAAACTGGCTCTCCCCTCGGGTGATGCGATTTCCTCCCAAGATTCTGCTCTTTCTGAGGAGTAGCTTGCTCTGGGAATTAGGAAGGACGCTTGCGCTGCAGTTGGAGACTGACATGTTGGCGCTGAGGGCTGCAGCTCCCCAGGCCGGCTGGGAACTGGGGAGGGCTGGGGCCTTGGGAATACTTTTCCGGTCAGGAAAAGCCCCTCACTGCTGGCCCAGCATAGAGCCCCAGCTCTAAGCAGCTCCCTGGGGCCCTGCTCAGTCTCTCAGGGAGATGGTGTGGCAGGCACAGTCCCCTGCTCTGGGCACAATGAGAGAAGGCTTTACTCACTGAGAAGGGACCCCTTCCCCCAGGAAATTCCGCTGCTATGTTTGCCTCTGATCACAGACTTTGTCTAACGCACAATTCAATGACACATACACCCGGGATCACAGAGCTTTCCCGCCTTTCCCTCCTTTCCCTCAGACCCTTTCCTAGCCCTGTGAACTTTCTCCTGTTAGACTCTAGTGATGTCATAGCTCGTTCTAAGAGATTTCATTCCAAATCTGCAAACAATGAGACAGCCACATGCAGCTTACACCTCTGCCATTGCTAAAAAGCAAAGATGCCAGTCAGACTCTAGGGCCATGACAGTGTGCTGGGAACTGTGACTTGGTCAGCCCATGCCCTGTTTCCACATGATATCTGAGCTGGCCCCTGTTTGCAGAGCCAGGGATCTGGTCACGGAGTGCTTTCCCCAACACCATACCCTTCCGGCATGCAGCCGAGGCTGCTTGCATACTTGCTGAGTAGAAGGGCTCACACAAGATGTTTGGCATAGTTCTCATTCAAAAGGACTCAGTGCCAGAATCCAACACCAAGGGGGGGGGGTGGAAACAAAAATCATGATATCACTGCTGTTTTCTTCAGGATCCTGGGAACTACTGTGTGATTTTCACAGCAGCCCTGTGGACTTATCAGGCTACTTCCCGGTTTGCAGGACACCAGGCACCAGCCGGGGAGCCCAGTGCCCTTCAGACGTGGTGACTCAGGTTGGAGCGGACCTTATCAAGCCTCTACGTTCAGGCTATTTTTACGATTGCGTTCAGTGCTAATAGGGTTCGCTGAGTGGACACAGCCATGCGCTCATGCTTAACTGCGTGAGATAAGACTCTTGTCCCCAAGAGCTTACTGCCTGACTTTTGCAAAAACCAGATGGCAGAAAATGGTTTCCCTCTGCCCATCAGCAGTGATTGAGGGGGTGGGGATGAGAAGAGTGCAGTGCATCTATAAGTCTCTCAGGGTGGGACCTCTACTCTCACATTGAGCCCATGTGATGTTTTAATCACGGACTGTCTATTCCCATTAGCCGTGACTCCACACACTGCATCTCTAGCTACGGAAGTTCAAACTAATTTTAATAACAGCTTAATTAATGGCCCATTGGGTCATCAAGATGTCTTCTACCATTCACAAACACAAACCCTGGACTGCCCTTGGGGACACGAGGAAGTGTCAAATGTACCCGTCAGTAGTATCTGAATTAAGGCTGTGAGGACGGATCGTGTGGATAGTCTTGGAGAGTTTTGCCTGGCTGTGCCCAGCAGAGCAGTGGGAACCAGCCTTCTACACCTACACACCAGGATCACTATCCCCCAAGGGGCCTCCCTACAAATGTTACGGGTCACTTGTTTTTCCCTCATCTTGCTTTATTCACAGCTGACCTTGAGGCTGAAATCTGAATGGAGGGAGTAGGTACGGGTGGCAATGTGCCAGCAGGGAGCTGCAGGAGGCCACTGTACAGCATAGTGGGACAGCGAGGTGTGCCAGCAGGGAGCTGCAGGAGGCCACTGTACAGCATAGTGGGACAGTGAGGTGTGCCAGCAGGGAGCTGCAGGAGGCCACTGTACAGCATAGTGGGACAGTGAGGTGTGCCAGCAGGGAGCTGCAGGAGGCCACTGTACAGCATAGTGGGACAGTGAGGTGTGCCAGCAGGGAGCTGCAGGAGGCCACTGTACAGCATAGTGGGACAGTGAGGTGTGCCAGCAGGGAGCTGCAGGAGGTCACTGTACAGTGCAGTGGGACAGTGAGGTGTGCCAGCAGGGAGCTGCAGGAGGCCACTGTACAGTGCAGTGGGACAGCGAGGTGTGCCAGCAGGGAGCTGCAGGAGGCCACTGTACAGTGCAGTGGGATGGCGAGGTGTGCCAGCAGGGAGCTGCAGGAGGTCACTGTACAGTGCAGTGGGATGGCGAGGTGTGCCAGCAGGGAGCTGCAGGAGGCCACTGTACAGTGCAGTGGGACGGCGAGGTGTGCCAGCAGGGAGCTGCAGGAGGCCACTGTACAGTGCAGTGGGACGGCGAGGTGTGCCAGCAGGGAGCTGCAGGAGGCCACTGTACAGTGCAGTGGGACAGCGAGGTGTGCCAGCAGGGAGCTGCAGGAGGCCACTGTACAGCATAGTGGGACAGCGAGGTGTGCCAGCAGGGAGCTGCAGGAGGCCACTGTACAGCATAGTGGGACAGCGAGGTGTGCCAGCAGGGAGCTGCAGGAGGCCACTGTACAGCATAGTGGGACAGCGAGGTGTGCCAGCAGGGAGCTGCAGGAGGTCACTGTACAGCGTAGTAGGAGAAGGCTATTGCTGAAGGCAGTGAGGGATGTGAAGGACACAGCCGGAGCTCCTTCCTTAATATCAAGGAAGCTGGGTATCAATTTGTCAACTCCTCTTCGCCACTGGTACATTATTACTCCAGCCACCTCTGCCTTGATCCTGCCACCCTTATCCTGCAGCTTCCCTTAGGCAGGAGAGGCTCCAGGATGGAGAACCGCATGTGCTAGCAGAGAGGCCACCAATCTGCAAGCTGATAGTGGGGACGAAGGAATCTGGCAGGGGCCACACAGCTTGTCTTCTTCATCCCGCCTATCACTTCTTCCTCCCTTCCTTCTAATAAGAAGTGCCTTGGATGGAGGTTAGTGATGTGTTTCAATTTGCCTTGAGAGATCTCTGAGGGGAGGGGGAAGGGAGGAAAGGGCAGAGGGAGAAGCAAAGGGCCCAGCTTTCCCTTCATGGCCACGCTGCCTGCCCTGCAGTCTCATCCGTGTGCCCACTCTGTGTCTCCAGCAGTGTGCAAAGGGAACCCCACCCACCCATAACCCTGAACTGTACAAACCAAGACATTCTCTCATGTGCTTGCTGCAATTTTTGCGTTCTCACCCTGTGTGTTTGACAGCGACTGGTGTCTGATTAACTCCAGGGACACAAAAGGCCACAGTTACCTCTGCTTTCTTATATCTTATGATTTAGTGTCATTAAAAGATGCTCCCTTGGATCTTTGTTGGTTGAGTCATTGAGAACACTGCTTTCTGCAATGGCTTTACTGCATCAGGGGTCTTCCTAGGGGGAAAGTCTCTCCTGTGAGAAGAATGTCTAAGGAGCAGGAAGCCTGGCTGCTCACGCTGAGAGCCTCGCCAGTAGCAGGTTCCTCATAAAGACGGAGCTCCTCAAACACACATCCATTCTTACCACGAGAAAAGTGGAGGCCAAATTAATCACAGTGTTTCAAATAAAAAGTGAAAGTGCACACAGAATTGGGATGGAGCTCAGTTGGTGGAGTGAAGTCCTGTGTCTGAGCACCAGCGCCGTGTGAACCGGCCATGGTGGTGCACATCTGTCACGCCAGCACTTGGGTAGTAGAGGGAGGAAGACTGGGAGTTCAAGGTCATCCTTGGCTACATTGTGAGTTTGGCACCCATCTTAGCTATATGAGATCTTGTCTCAATAAATATAATATAAAAATAAATTTAAAGGAAGCAAAATGTAGCCACCACTTATAGCTAAGCCTTTCTTTTTCCAGTGTCCATTACTTCAGCCCAGAGATGGCTTTCCACAGCAATATGATATAGATGGCTTTACGGTGACCCTCATCTGTCCTCCAGAGCATGCTGCCCAGGGCTCCCTGCCATGAGAGCCGAGAGAGCCAATTCCTCCACAGGAATTTACAAGGGTGTACTGCTGATACGTTAGACCAGACTAGTCCTTGTTTTGGGGACTGTCCTGTGTAGTACACTCACCTGCATCTCACCAGATGACAATGACACCCCCTCTCAGCACAGTAAAACATCCAATAGCAGCACGCTCTACAGTGTATAAGATCAGCTCCGGGACAAGTCAGTTGGAGAAAGGTAATATTTTGCCTCACACTTCAGGTGTATTTTGGCTCATAGTCTATGTCATTTGGCCTGTTGGTTAGGTAAAGCTGGCCTGTTGGGCCAGTAAAGCAGAACTTGGTGGCAGGAGATGTGTGGTGAGTCCCTTATGGTACTCAGGGACTAATGAGATAAGGAGGGGATCCTGTCCCACTAACCCCTCAAAGGCAAGCCCTGATAACCCTGCTTCCTTACACTAGGCCTATCTTGTTAGAGATTTCATTACCTCTCAGTGGTGTCAACGGCCGGTGGCCATGCCATCAATACATGTGCATGGGGGATATTTAGGATCCAAAGTGCAAGAGACCTGGATTCTGCAAACAGAACCCACCTACACCTAACTGAAAGGAGCTGCCCGGAGGGCGGGATCTAGCAGATGCTCATGTTTCTGTAACAGCTCCTTTTCTCACACTTGTGTTCTAAAATTAACTTCTAGAACAGAGATAGGTGTGTTTATTCACAAAGATGTATCAAGGACATTCTGTCTGCTATCTCTGTTGTGACAAAGGAGGTGGTAAGATGGTGGAGGAAGCAGACACCAGGAACTCCATCTGAAGCACATTTCATGGCTTGTGTTGTCTTTGAAGAGGACCGAAGTGCACTGGGAGCTGTGGGAAGCGGAGGACGCCCTGAGTGTGTGAGGTCCTGAGTGGATGTGGCCAGGTCAAGGAACCCCACCCTCAGACGCAGGGGGAAGTGGCGAAGCCTTCCATTCTGATCTGTGTGTGGCTGCAGACAGTGAGTGCAGAAAAGGTCCGCAGTGTCTTCCTCACCCACATGGTAATGTCCTGACACCTGCTCCCCACAGAGACTGCTAGGCATGATGCCTCAATCCAGCTTATAGCACAATCCCCACTTTCTTGTTCAGTTGGATGCAGTAACCCCGTCTCTCTGTTAAACTCTATGTAAGAAACACACTAGCTTCTGGGGTGCTGTGCTTTCTCTAGCACAGAGCCCAGACCACTGTAGGCCAGCTTTCTGTCAGTGTGTCTGCCTGTCTTTCCTTTGTTCCCTTGTCATTGCAGTCAGCTGTGTCCCTAGAGCTGTGATGGGCACAGCAGCAGGCACTTGGTTGCCCTCACAGGTCAGAGGCCCTGTGGGTCTAGTCTTGCTTGAAGCCCTTGCCTGAATATGGCCTGGAGTATATTTTTGTAAGATATGTGAGCTATGAATGGTTCTTATATATGCAAAAAGCTATTTAAAAAGCAACACTTATCAAGCAAAAATAACAGGCCACAGGGACTATAAGTGTATTACAAAGCCTACAATATTTACTATTGGATCCTTTACAGAAAAAAAAAAGTAACATTTACTACATTGAGTAGATGTGTACCTAGCAAATAACAGTGGCATTTCCTCCTTCCCGCCTTTGTAGGAAAGCTGTTTGTGAGAGGAGACATGATTTTAAGTGATGACAGTGTCACCACACGCTTCACCATGTGTGCTCTGTACTGCTCAGAATATGGCCAATGTGGCACAGGAACAGTGTTTAGGATCATTCTGAATGCTGTTCTTGAATCTAACATGTCTAACCAGTGGAGGGAGAGAGCTCGGCTCCACGCAGACGTGCAGGGTCCTGGGCTGAGAGAAACTGCTTCTTCTTCAGCTTCCCAACACAGTCGACATCTCACCCAAAGACAAAGGGACAAAGAGGGGCTGGCCACTTATGGGGGTATTTCATGGGTTGCGCAGGAAAAAGACCCACACTTCCACTCCTGTATCCTTGTCCAGACAGGAGTCACGTGGCCCCAGCTAACTGCAAGGAAAACTGGGTGGTAGAGTCTAGCTTTGGGCTGAGGCATAAGAGGGAATAATTTCTATGGAAACAGACCAGCTTTTGCCACAAGAGGAAACTTTGGATAGAATGGGAAATCAGTGCCCCTGCAATGACAGCTGATGTTAGTCAGAGTACATACTTGAATAAATATTGAAAGCTGATAGTGGGCTGGTGGGTTAAAGTGTTTACTGTGCAAGCATGAAGACCTGAGTTCAAACCTGGGCACAGTGTGTATGTCTATGGCCCTGTCGTTCCTGCAGAGAGATGGAAAACAGAGATGACAGAGTCTGAAGAAGCTTGAGGATCAGCCGGCTGGCGTGAATAGCACAGTGGTTAACAACAGAGAACCTTTCCAACAGGGTGGAAGGTAAATACTGACACTCCAAGCTGCCCTCTGACTGCCATGTGTGCACTATGCCACACACGTGCCTACATATATATACCTTATATACACATACACATATCCATCAAAAGGGGGAATCTCTAATAATTTATAGTGTCCCACAGAATCACCCACGTAGCTCTGATATGGCTGAAAGGACAGTACTGACACTCTCTAGCTCAGGGTGCCCAAGTGAGTGACAGACACTGGACACTGGTGAAATGGAGGAACTGGGTGGAAGTTTACACCTGGCATGGTGAGCACAGGAGGGCAACAGTAGGACCAGAAGATTCTGACATGACTGCTGCATCTCATCACAAAAGGTTTCCGTCACTGGTCACCCATGCCCGTCCTTACAGGATACAGCAGGGGCTTCTTGGGAGGAATCTGGGGGGACGGTCCTTTGATCCTTCTACAGTCTACTGTGGGGGGAAAAGACACGGCAAAGCCCTATGGCATCCAGCAATACTCACGCTGTGATAAGCAGGAGTGAATAGCACCCTGGCTCACTGAAAGAACCGGAAACGGAATTTCAGTCCAGTGGATGCGAATGCCGCATGAGGTAGGTGTGTGGAGGGGAAGCGTGCAGGGTCTCTGAAGAGAAGGAGACGCTGAACTACATGCTGACTCTTCAGTACAGGTGGTAAAGGAAGATAGGCAGAAGAGGATGCTGGGAGTTACAGGGAACAGACAAGGACACTGACCACACTGAGATTCTGTGTTCTACTCCACCGGATATAGGGACTCACTAGGTAGATTAGGACTAACATGGCAGGCTTTCAGGCAACCATTCCCCATATTATGTTAGAAAGTTCTTGAAATGCCTTCTGAGAGATCATCTTTTTCTTATTTAAACTATAAAACTTCCACATGTCCATTGTCGACACTTCAAAAGCACGCAAAAACATAATTAGTAAGAAAAGGTACACACAAACTTATACAGAATTGTTTCCACTTCCTAGCTATTGTTAGTAGAGAAGCAAAAGCCATTATTATTATTATTATTATTATTATTATTATTATTATTATTATTATTATTATTATTATATTAAATATTATTGATTCAAGGTTGCAGAAAATTTTCTACAGGAAACACTGACATCTAAAATCTAAACTCTCTCCTCATCAAAATTCTCTCCTTATGTGATATGAGCTATTATGTGCATCCTAGTTAGGGCTTCCATTGCTGTGACAAAACACCATGACCAAAAATCAGGTTGAGGAAAGGGTTTACACTGCCACATCACAGTTCATCATTGAAGGAAGTCAGGTCAGGAACTCAGGCAGGGCAGGAATCTGGAGGCAGGAGCTGATGCAGAGGCCATGGAGGGGGTGCTGCTTACTGGCTTGCTCTCTATGGCTTGCTGAGCCTGCTTCCTTATAGAACCCAGGACCACCAGGCCAGGGATGGCACCACCCACAGAGGGCTAGGACCTCCCCAATCTATCATTAATTTTAAAAATGCCTTACAGCCAGACCTCATGGAGGTATTTTCCCAATTGAGGCTTCTCTTTGATGACTCTAGCTTGTATCATATTGACAGAAAACTAGCCAGGACAACTAACCCCTTGTCAATTTGCCACATAAACACATCACTTTTCAATTAGAGTGTTTCTTTTATCATTTATCCTCCAAATGGAACATTAATATTAATATCACAGTGTAAAACATAAATAAAAGTCCCACAGTCCTTACAAATTCAAACACATTAAAAGTCTAGTCTCTTTAAAATATCCAATATCTTTAAATATCAGAGAATTCTCAATAGAGGAATCTCTAATGGCCGAGAAGCACTTAAAGAAATGTTCAATGAGCTTAGTCATTAGGGAAATGCAAATCAAAACGACTCTGAGATTCCATCTTACACCTATCAGAATGGCTAAAAACAAAAACTCAAGTGACAGCACATGTTGGCAAGGATGTGGAGCAAGGGGAACACTCCTCCATTGCTGGTGGAAATGCAAAATTGTACAACCACTTTGGAAATCAATCTGGCGCTTTCATAGAAAATTGGGACTAGAGCTACCTCAAGACCCAGCTATGTCACTTGTGGGCATATATCCAAAAAAGCACTCTACCATACCACAAGTACCCTTGCTCAACTATGTTCATAAAAGCTCTATTCATAGTAGCCAGAATATGGAAACAACCTAGATGTCCCTCAACCGAAGAATGGATAAAGAAAATATGGTACTTTAAAACAATGGAATACTACTCAGCAATTAAAAACAAAGACATCATGCAATTTGAAAGCAATGGATGGAACTAGAAAAGATCACCCTGGGTGAGGTAGCCCACACCCAGAAAGACATGCATGGTGTATACTCACGTATAAGTGGCCACCAGCCATAATGTACAGGATAACCATGCTACAACCCACAGACCCAAAGAAGCCAAGGGGAGCCCAAGGGAGGATGCTTGACTCTCACTGAAGAGGAAATAAAATAGACATCTGAAGTGGATGGAGGGAGGGAGCTGTGAGGGAGAGGGAGTGGGGAGGGTAACAGGGAGAGGGGGTTCAGGTGAGAAGAGGCAGGTAGAGGGGGAGGGGGACCTGGAGAGAGAACAAGTATCAGTTGGGGAGCATCTCTGGGACAGGAAAGAGTCCTGGAATCTATGGGGGTGGCCCTAGCTGAGATCCCTAACAGTGGGGGACAGGGAACCTGAAGTAGCCACCTCCTATAGCCAGCTGGGACTTCCAAAGGAGGGAAGGTGATACCAAATTAGTCCTGCCTACAAGAAATGTTGAGATAAAGATGGAGTAGAGATTGAAGAAATGGCAAGCCAATGACTGGCCCAACTTGAGACCCACCCCATGGGAGAGAGCCAACTCTTGTCACTATTAATGATATTCTGCTATGCTTGCAGACAAGAGTCTAGCATAACTGTCTTCTGAGAGGCTTCATCCAGCTGATGGAAACAGATGCAGAGACCCACAGCCAAACAATACCCTGAGCTGGGGGAGTATTGTGGAAGAGTGGGAGGAAGGATTGAGGGAGCCAGAGGGGACAAGGACACCACAAAAAGACCCACAGAGTCAACTAACCTGGGCCCATGGGGGCTCACAGAGACTGAACCACCAACCAAAGAGTGTGCGTGGCCTGGACCTAGACTCCTACACATAGGTAGTAGATGTGCAGCTTGGTTATTATGTGGGCCCCCTAACAATGGGAGAGGGAGATATCTCTAACTTGGACTGTATTGGCTGCCTTTGGATCTCTTTTCCCTAGATGGGCTGCTTTGTCTCACCTCAGTGGAAGAAAATGCACTTGGTCCTGTAGTGGCTTGACATGCCAGGGTGGGTTGGTACCCCTTAGGGGTCTCCCCTTCTCTGAGGAGAAGGAGAGGGGGTAGTGGTGGGTGAAAGCAGGACTGGAAGGTGAGGAGGGAGGGGAATGGAATCAAGCTGTAAAGTAATTAAATAAATAAAAAACTTTTTTTAAAAATCCAAAATCTCCTTTAAAAGTGGAAAGTCTTTCAGCTGTGGGCTCCTATTAAAATCAAAATTAAGTTAAATACTTTGTTACTTCAAGAAAGAACAACCAGCGCATGGCCTCAATCTGAATAAAGTAAAAGTAAGCTCCACGTTCAACTGTAAAAAGTTAGTATGCAGTGTCTGGGATCCACTCATGGTCTTCTGGATCACTTCTCCAGCTCTGTCCTCTGTAGCACACACAGCTTGTCTTCTAGGCTCTGGCTGGCTCCCCTCCACTGTCGCTGCTGTCCTTGGTCATCTTATGGTACTGGCATCTCCAAAACTCCTGGAGTCTTTTGCTGCAGCTGGGCTGTACTTTCACCAATAGCCTCCCCTGGGCTCTCTGCATGGTGCCAAGCCTCAACTTCTCTGCATGACCCCTTCAGTCCTGGGCCTTCAACTGTCCCTAAGGTTGTGCCTTCACCAATGGCCTCCTGGCCTCTCACAGTGCCAAGTCTCAGTTGCTCTCCATGACACCTTCATGCCTTCAAAACCAGTACTACCTGGGTGGCTCTCACACTACCAAGTTCAGCTGCCCGCACAAGGTACAACCTTGGCCACCTCTGGAGCACAGCTCTGTTTGCTCTCAGAAAACACTTCCCCGAAGACTGGGAAGTCTTGCTCAGCAATGCTGGTCTCGTCTTAACCACCACTAGTTCCTTAGCTTCAGCCAACCAGCATTGAGTATCCCAGCAAAGCAACAGTTTCATTCGAGTAGTTCTGGTCTCATGTCAATCACAGTTGATTCTTCAGGCATAGCTAGCCAGACCACAGAATCTTAATTCAAAATAACAAATGCCCTCAAGAGAGTCTGTAAACTTCCATCTGAAACTTCATAAGCCAGGCCTCCATCTTCTGCACTGATCTCAACATTTCTTTCTTCCAAGCTCCTAAAGAACATACCACTGAACTCTCAATATTCACTGGCTTTTCTAGCCCAAAGATATAAAATTCTTTCACAACCATCCCAAAAATATGGTTAGGTCTGTCACAGCAATACCCCACTTCTGGTACCAAGTTGTGTTAGTTAGAGTTACTGATGCTATGGTGAAGCACCGTGACACAAAGCCACATGGGAAGGAAAGGGTTTATTTCACTCCCAATTCCATAGAACACTTCATCATTAAAAGCAATGAGGACAGGAACTCACCCAGGGCAGGAACCTGGGGGCAGGAGCTGTTGCAGAGGACGTGGGGGGTGCTGCTTACTCTCTTGCTTTTCATAGCTTGCTCAGTCTACTTTCTTATAGAAACGAAGACCACCAATACAAGGGGTGGCTCCAACCACCACAGTGGGCTGGGCCCTCCCCCATCAATCACTAATTAAGAAAATTGCTCACAGCCAGATCTTATGGAGACATTTTTTCCAATTGAGGCTTCTCTTTGATGACTATAGCTTGTGTCAAACTGAGATAAAACTAGCCAGGGCAGGTGGTAAACAGTGGCTGTTCCTAAAATGTGACTTTCACCAGCAGGGCCACATTAGCCCTGCTCTTGCCCTCTTAACATTCTTCAGAAGGTAACGAGGTTGGGAACAAAGCCTTAAACACCTCCAGGCTGCAGTCTGTTTACTTAAGATACAATGGTTTGGGCTAGATTCTCTTTAGTGTTCCATCTATACCAGCATGCTGTAATCTCTTGTATACAAGTGTGTACTCACAAGTGTGTGTCTGTGACGTGTCCTATTTTTAGTAAATGCTTTGGGGGAAGGTTGGACTCTCTTCCAGTTCTCACAGTAACAACTGTCTTCCATCAGCTCTCTGTGGCTTTGTTCAGTGTGCTCTGTGGCATTAACACTGCACAGGCTGGGAAAGCCGAGGGCTTCACTCACACCCCGTGCCTCACTGCAGCTGTGGTTCTGAGCCTCTTGCCTTCCTCCTTGAACTGGATATTCTGATATCACTGGTGTGTGGTTTTTGTTGTGATAAGTGACTTGCACAGGTGTTGGCACATAAAAATGTTTAACAAATGATTGCTCATATGTTGTAATCACTTGCAGGCTTAATAAAGACATTTGAGTCTATTAATCAAATGACTAATGAGCAAACAGAGCTGTCATTTGTGGGTGGGTTCTTCTACAAAAGAATGAAATAACAAATTTGTGATGTTGGGGAAAACATATTTATAAACTCAGTGGGCTCTCAGTTTCTTCATACATACCCGGTCATATTTTTAGACTTCTCTATGAGTCTATAATTCTTATCTAGCTCATAAACTGGGTCTGGATGTAATTCTAAAGTAATTCAAAGAGATAAATTCCAAAATGAGGTTTTAAGTAATAACAGCATTGCTGTAATAAATTTAAGGCCAACAATTTTAGAGAATTATCCTTATTTAAATGTGTAATTCAACTTAGCTTATTTTACTAATGTGTGGTGAATGCCTACCTTGCTACATTCCTGTGAGGTGGCTAACTTTACAGCCACACCTTAGGAAAGGAGAGCAGGAGGAGATGGAGACGGGGTGAAGGCCAGGGCAAGAGCAAAGGTGATGAAGCAACATCCACACTGTCTTCTCTCCCTGGGCAAAGCTTTGCTTGCATAATGAGCCTTTGACTTCAGATCTGGACACAGTCTTGACAGCTAATCCTGGAGGCATCTTAGAAACATTTGTAATTAGGTTGTTTTATCCATGTGTCCCAGGCATGCTCTGTCGAAAACACTCCTGCAGCTGACTTTTCTGTGAAAAGGACGTTACTCTCTAGTTCTAAATCTATATTAGATTTTGTTAGGGGAAAGTGCAGCTCTAGTTCTTTTCTTGGAGAGGAAAAGGGTTGTCAACCCACCCTGCTGAGAGCCCGCTGTGGGAACAGCTTGTCTGGCCTCCTGGGCTCTCTGGGGGACATAGACAGAGATGAGGCATAGATACATAGTCCAGAACTGGATTTTTAATGGGCTTTTGGCCAAACTTGGCCCAATTTCTTAACAGAGAGAAAACACTGACCCAGGCTGAATGCTGACTCAAGGCCAACTTGCTTTGGACATGCTGTTTTCTACCAGGCATACCAAGGTCCTCTCCCCAAAACACTTACCAGGCAGGCACAGGAAAGGCCAAGAGAAAGGAAGCCTAGATTTTCTATTTCTACTACCTGTTTCCACCTTTTCTTCAGCTCGCACAACTGGATGGGGCAGAGGAAGAGGAGGAAAAGGCTGGCCAATGAAAGAAGAAGCAATGAGGCCACCCATGAAGATGCGAGCCATCCAGACAGCCAGGAAACTCCAGGAGGAAGTCATCTGTCAGGGGAAATGATCAGGGTGAGCTTGGGGATAAAGGAAAGGAAAGGAGAGGTCCAGGGAAGCCTCAGAAAAAGGAAAGAGTCCCAGGGTGGAGCACAAGCAGGCGAAAGACCAAGGAGCCTAGATCGCAAAGCTGATCTAGGTTCCTTGTAGAAACGTTGTAGAAACGTGTCCTGTGATTCAGTGTTTGGTGGAAAACCCAACGTGTAGAGGTTCCTCTGTACAGACTCCTGGAATCAAGCACAGGAACTTTGGCATGACAGAAAGATCCCTGAAGAGACTACTGCCCGGGCAGCTATCGCAGGGATGGCTGACAAATGATGGTGGTGCTGGCTTAAGAGAGGGTTGTAGAAGAGGAGCAGCTAACCCTCAAGGCTGTGCTCAATTCTGAAACCAAAAAGTAAACGTAGGGGATTTATAATAAGAGTTGGGAACTGAGACAACAGACTGCAAAGCACAACATGTCTCATCCCTGGTACAGCACAAACACAGGGACTCAGGGCTAATGCAAATATCTGCCTCGCCCCTCCAGTTGGAGCATTTTTAAGAATGGCTAGAGAGCCACATGTGGTGGCGCACCCCTTTAATCCCAGCCTTCAGGGAGGCAGAGGCAGAGGCAGAGGCAGAGGCAGGCGGATCTCTGTGAGTTCAAGGCTAGCCTGGTCTAGAAAGCCAGTCCAGGACAGCGAAAGCTACACAGAGAAACTCTGTCTTGAAAATCAAAAAAAAAAAAAAAAAAAGATGGAGGTGTGTGGAAATTATAGCTGTCGATGATACCTCCTGTCTTAATAGAGGTAGAATGATGGGACAGAAGAAACAAAGAACTTAGAATCAGATGTTTAAGGACTTGCATACTACCTAATGTCTTGAGAAATAGCCAAGGTGAGGGCCATGCCATAGGACCAGCCAATCATGTCCCAACTTAGATGTAAACCACCTGTGTCAGCCCCAGACATAGCATTTCCACAGCTGCTGATTCCTCACCCAGCTGTTTGCACACCGGAAGTTACGTACATAATCATTGAGGATTATTTATTCGGTATCTGTTGGTATTCCAGACTGTACTCCTGTTGAGTTTCTTCTTCGTGTGGTGGGCAGTCAGTAAATCTTTGTTACCCTGCTACGGGTTCCACACCAGGAAAATACCTCCTGTCCTTTTGATGTGGCTTGTCTAAAAGCAGTAGGCCTTGGGGGCTGTAGCTCCGAGGTAGAACTGGTCCTTAGGCTGCGTGAAGGTCCCAGTTCAAATCCTAGCACCCAAATATCCCTCCCTCCTTTTTTCCTGTGCTGACTTGTCTGCTGGATGGGTGGACTGCTGACCTCGGAGGCCAATTCCATCCCTGCTGCTCACTGGCTCAGACACTTAAGGCATGATGACTCAATCTGCCGCTGAGGCCCCCGGGCAGCCCTGGCCAGGCTGGAGCTACCTCTTGCTCTCGTTCAAGGTCCATTTCTGCCTGAATGTCACACTGTTGAATTAGCTGAAGTCCAAAAGGGGAAACCTTTTGAGATCTAGCTGTACAAGCATAATTATTGGTAAAGAGTTTTCCAGAAAAATCTTCACGCAGCAGGGTGACTCCATCTTGTCTCTTCTTGAACAACTTTCCCCCAAAAACTCATATACATCTGGAGTGAATTTTTATCTTTATTCGTTTAAAAAAGAAACACAATGCTGTTCCTTAGTCTTTTAAAAGGAAATGTTATTGTACATAATTACGGGATAAGCTGAGCTAGTAAAAGGATTAGTGGAGTGGAAGAGCACAGCCATGTTCTCAGATTTACCTTTTGGCATTTTGGAGTTTTGTGGCAAAAGCTGCTAGATATGTTTAGTTTAGATGGAGTGCCAAGCACAGCAGAGACGTCCTTGTACATCACACCTTAGGTGTCTTCATCCTGTGTACCTGCCACTTCGCGTCCCCTGCTTCTCTGCCCTCTTCCTCCAAGCACCTGGCGTGTCTGGCCAGAGCAACTTCACTCTCTCCCCACCTCTGCGAATCTGACTCCTGTTTTTGTTGGGAACCGAGGAGAAGTGGCGCAGTGCCACACTGGGAAGCGGAGGGCCTCTGCTTTATTTCGGTTAGAACAAGACTTTCCAGGTTTTTCAGTGGTGAGCTCTCCCTCCTTTATAAGACTGAGGTGAGTGTGAGTTTACACTACAGCGCACAGACAGAAGCTAGCTACAGAGAGGCGAGTGTGGGTTTACACTACAGCGCACAGACAGAAGCCAGCTACAGAGAGGCGAGTGTGGGTTTACACTACAGCGCACAGACAGAAGCTAGCTACAGAGAGGCGAGTGTGGGTTTACACTACAGCGCACAGACAGAAGCTAGCTACAGAGAGGCGAGTGTGGGTTTACACTACAGCGCACAGACAGAAGCTAGCTACAGAGAGGCGAGTGTGAGTTTACACTACAGCGCACAGACAGAAGCTAGCTACAGAGAGGCGAGTGTGGGTTTACACTACAGCGCACAGACAGAAGCTAGTTACAGAGAGGCGAGTGTGGGTTTACACTACAGCGCACAGACAGAAGCTAGTTACAGAGAGGTGAGTGTGAGTTTACACTACAGCGCACAGACAGAAGCTAGCTACAGAGAGACGAGTGTGGGTTTACACTACAGCGCACAGACAGAAGCTAGCTACAGAGAGACGAGTGTGGGTTTACACTACAGCGCACAGACAGAAGCTAGCTACAGAGAGGTGAGTGTGAGTTTACACTACAGCGCACAGACAGAAGCTAGCTACAGAGAGGCGAGTGTGGGTTTACACTACAGCGCACAGACAGAAGCTAGTTACAGAGAAGCTGTTTCCCCGTCTCAGCTACTGTGGATGCAGCTGGCACAAACCTGGAGTCCAGATATCTCTGCAAGGTGGTGACTTCATTTCCTTTGGGTATTTGCCCAGAAAAGCCTTGTGTGGTCATATGGTAATTATAATTTGAATTTCCTTAGAAAATTCGGTCGTGCTTTCTGTGACTAGCAAATCTACATCCTCACAAACCGTGCCCAGCTGCTCTCTTTTTTCGCATGTGTGATCTCTTGAGTTTTTGATAATAGCTAACCTAACGGGTGTGAGGCAATGTAAGTCCACAGCTCAGCTTACAAAGCACTGGAAAGTAAGGCTGTGTTGCCTTCTCAGAGACTGGCCTATGCAGTCACCCATAGCTCAGCTTACAAAGCACTGGAAGGGGAAGGCTATGTTTTCCTTCTCAGAGACTGGCCTCTGGGTGTGGTCACCCAGAGGATAGCACCGACTGGTAGGATGGTCATTCATTTGTAAAGCTCCAAGAAACCTTAGAAAAACTGATGTTAAAAAGTATTCTAACATCAAATGTTCAAAATCTGCAGTTTTTCCACACTGGGGTATATAGACCTGAGCAGGTCCCCATCTTTCTGAGCATCATTTTACCCCTTTGTGAGTGACTCAGCTGAGTGCTGGGAAGTCTGAGTTCTGTGGGGATCTTTACGTTAGAGGTAGATGGGAAAGATGTACACACACACACACACACACACACACACACACAGAGAGAGAGAGAGAGAGAGAGAGAGAGAGAGAGAGAGAGAGAGAAGGAGGGAGGTGCCCTGGGATACACCAGCCAGGGCTCTACTTCTGTCTTTGTGTGCCTTCAGGATGAACATTAGGATGCCATTGCAGAATAGATGTCAGTGGTTATAAAGAGTTTGAAAGCAAAGGTTTAGTTGACTGCTAAGGACATTCTTAGTGTTAAAGGGTTCTTGGCATATAAGTTCTCATAAAAGAGTAAGCTCTGGGACATACATGCACACATGTAACACAGACGAACAGACAGACAGACAGACAGACACACACACACACACACACACACACACACACACACACCACCTACAATACAAACCAAGACAGGCTAAAGTTCCGTGTACAGAAGCACAATTGCAGTCCCTCCTGAGCACCCTACTCTTCTTCAGGGGTGGCTGCAGATCCTGGGGGCGGGAGATGGGGCGGGGGGAGAGAACTAAACTGCAGTTTCTTGCTGAAAATCCAAGTCAGCGAGAGACAAGGGAAAGCTGTGAGCTCAGCTCCCGTCCCATACATCAAAGAGAAGAAATCTAGGGCAAATGGGGAATGGCTCACCTGAGCTGGCAGAACCACTTGGTGACAAAGCTGTGATTTGATGACAGTTCTCTAACGTCAGCCCTGTGCTCTCTCCACTCCACTGTGCGCTTGAACACCAGGAAGATGCAGATAACAGACTAAGCATTCTGGGCCAACAGGCCTCCTAGCAAAACTATTCTCCATCTAGGTCCACGGTGTATAAACATAAAGTTATGATATACCCATACGGCATAACATTTGAAACAGACATGCCGTGAGAGCGGGCCGGAGGAGAGAGGAGAGAACGTGTGTGTGTGTGTGTGTGTGTGTGTGTGTGTGTGTGTGTGTGTGTGAGCATACTCACGTACACAGTTTTCCAAGGGGATAACAGGAGTGAAAACTCCTTAGCAAAGGGATCCCTCAAAGCTTTCAAAGGTTTATCTGAAGGAGGCTTTGCGTAAAGGCATTGCTTTATGGGTTCTCCTAATCCCCACAGAGTGTGGCTTGCTGAGTAAGCAGAAATCTTTTTGATGACAGCCAGTGAGTTACAGACACAGGCTTGTGACTGTCTAAAGCCTGCATTTCCTGGGACGGAAGTCTCCTGCAATGCCAGGAGGCAGAAATTGTGCTCTGCCAAAGATTGGTATTCTGCTCCACTACTGGGGGATACTACTTACTTGCACCTCCACCTCCAAAGATGTCCCTTCAGCCCGCTTGAGAATGACATTGCTTCTAGAAGGTGTGCCACACTCAAAGGTAGGGCTGCTGCTTCTCTTAGAAGCGAGTCCTGTCTGCCAGTTACGATGGGTTCAATGGAGGCCTACATCTGGGCAAGTCTGTGGAAGCCAGGTTGTGGTGTGAAAGACTAGAAGGAAGGAGCTCGCTGGAGTATGGAAGGAGACCAGGACCACGGGGAAGATCCACAGAGCTGAGGCGCTGCCAGGCCTCAGGAGCCAGAGGCTGCCCCAGGCTCTCAGCTCTACCCGGATGCTCACGCTGCCCGTCCCCGCCTCTGCGGCCTCTAGGCAATTCCATTTCAAGACAGCCTCAGACGCGTTGGAATTCTAAGAATCTGTCCAGCAATTTGGATCTTACTGTCTGTGGGTGGAATGAGCAAAATGGAACATTTCAGGCTAAAATTTCAAACTCTCGGCTGTAAACCCAAGGGCTGTGGCTTCCCGTGCTCTCTTCCAGGGCTCGCACAGGGTCTCTTAAACACATCCTCTCTCCTGCAGCAAGTCCAAGCTGAGAAGCGTATGTCTTGCTCTATTTTTCATTCCTCTCTTGATAATTAAACTCCTTTTTAGGATGTGGGAGATTGAATTGTTACTTGACCACTGTAGATTTATGTGACATTCCAATGCAAGTCTAGGACAGCCAACAAAACCTGCCAAAGAACACAGGATGAGCAGAAGTACCAAATACAGACAGAAGGGAGCTGAACACCATAACCCCTACCTCACGTGTTAACAGAAGCGAAGCAGGAATTGGGACGAGGCAAGGCTTATACAGGCATGGATTTTTCACAAGGCTACACTGCACAGAGAAGTTTGATTGTGGAATCAGGATTCAGGCAGCAATCAGACACATTTTAATAAATGGTGTTCAAAGCTATTAGTGCAGGGCACTGAATATTTTTGAGTAGGGAAGTGCAAAAGAAAATAGCAATATATTTCCATGAAGAAAGAAATTGCTGGTGTCTATAGACTCCTATAAAAGAGTAGGAGAAAAACAGCTGTGACACACATGCCATGCTGAAATCACGAGCAGTTTCAAGACAAGAAGAAGTTCTGGGAAGGCCCATCATCCTGGGGGAGAAGATGTTCTGCGAAGGCCCATCATCCTGGGGGAGAAGGAAAGGGCCTAGAATCAGAGGAAATCCAGGGGCTGCAGCTGGAGTTGTAACACGAGACAGGATGCTATAAAGGACAGAGCCAGCGTGAAATACAGAACCCTAACCGATGGGCGATGTGTAGAAGATGCCCTATAGAGCAGCGTGGCCCACAGTTCTATGTAAGGGAAGACGGATGGACAGACAGACCACACTCAACCTTCCACCCCTTACTATAGTCTCCAAAGCAAGGCACTGAGAACGCTTCTTCCTGTATCAACGATGTTTACAATGTATCTCGTAGAGTCCTGGAAGAAGGCCAGAGGGTGTTGGCACGTGTGTGAAAACCAAGTAAATGCACTGGGAATACGCATCTTTGTGTCGAGTTGGAAGGTAGGAACACTAATACAGCCATTGTGTTAGGTACAGTTTGCTGTCTAGGAGCATAAACAATGCGACCGAAGTCTGTACTGTCTACACAAACACACTTCAGAAGACAGCGTATGCAAGTGGTGAGGGCAAGAACAGAGCAAGGCACACACATGTTAACCAAAGGAAGCCCAGAGTCTACACTGATGTCAGATAAACTTCATTTCGTAGCAGAGAAGTTCTAGGGACAAAGACTTTATATAATGATAAAAGTACTAAGCCATCAGGGAGACAAACAACTTCAGCCTCTATTCACAAAACAACAAAGCTACAAAATAAGCAAAACCCAGGACGCAGGAAGAAGAAACGGGCAAGTCTGTGGCTTCCGGTGAGGCTTCAGTCCCCTCTGTGACTGATAGATCAGCAAGACAGAATAGCAAAGAAATAACACAACCTCAGTGTGTTCAAGGCCAGGATCTGATTGACAGCTACAAAAGGCAGCCTGATGGCAGCAGAGGATACAGTCTCTGGCAAGGTCCCATGCTGTGTGGCATCAGGGTAAGCCACGATTTAGAAATAAAGCAAAATAAGTAGAAAACAGTTTAAAACATGCAAAGTATGAGCAGAGACCACGGTAGGATCAAA
The DNA here is from genome assembly GCF_964271855.1 of Acomys minous. Lineage (NCBI taxonomy): Eukaryota > Metazoa > Chordata > Mammalia > Rodentia > Muridae > Acomys > Acomys minous. The sequence goes on along the minus strand of NC_140486.1, from coordinate 71,969,742 downwards.
TCAGAAACCAGTACTAGGGGCAGGAAAGTTTTTAATGCTTGAGACTAAACAACTCTCTTAATAACCCATGGGTCAAATAAGAAGTGTCAATACACACACACACACACACACACACACACACACACACACACACACATACACACACGCACACACACAAGCATGCAGAAATTAAACCAAAAAATCAGTAACAAGTTTTATGAGCTATAGTTGAAGCAGTCATGAGTAGCTCTAAACACATACACAATTAGAAAAAAAGAAACCTCAATTAAATACCGAAGGTTCGATTAAAAAAAAAAAAGAGCACCAAATTAGTTCTATTAAAAGTAAAACAGAACATTACTATGAACCCTACAGACATTCAGAGAATAACAAAAGAGTAATACAAACAACTCCTTACAAGTTTAACAACGTAGACGGAATGCGCTGTCTTCTCAAGGAGCAGAGCACAGGCCACATTTGCTGTACGTGGAACTATGCTCTGGAAAAGCCACAGGGACCACAGGACACTGGACTCATAATTTATAAATACCGAGACTTAACCCCAGACCCACCACACATCACTGAAAAATCAGCCTACACACTTAAAATAGAAATAATCACAGTTCTGCAGTCTCTTTCTAGAAATAGGAGTACACTCCGATTCATTCCGTGATGTAACTATTGCCCTGATTTTAAAACTAAGTGGGGTGCGGAGGCCCAGAGTCTCAGCAGTTGGGAGGCTGAGGCAAGATGATACAAACTTTGGGGTTAGCCTGGCTTATAAACTGACACACTCTGCCTCACAGTGGAGGCGAGGTACACAAGGGAAGCGGGCAGGGAGGTTCTAGGGTCTTGCTGACATGGTGAGCTCCAGGTTCTGTCACAAAACGAATTGTAGAAAAGGTCCTGAGGGCCATCCACTAACTGTAGTTGAGGTGGCAGTCCAAGGCTTCTGTGGGAGGAACAGTTACACATGCCCACACACACTAATAGTAAATAAAGAAAATGAAAAAATAATAAAACACAATTAAAAAAACACACAGCTGGGCATGGTGGTGCATACCTTTAATCCCAGCACCCAGGAAGCAGAGGCAGGAGAATCTCTGTGAGTTCAAGGCCAGCCTGGTCTACAAAGCAAGTCCAGGACAGCCAAGGCTACACAGGGAAACCCCTCTCTGGAAAAATAAAACAAACAAAACAAAAAAAAAACCATATATAGGATGTGTATGTGGAAAACTATACAGTGCTGATAAAGGAAACTAAACATACAAATAAAAGGAAAAACAAGCATGTCCGTAGGCGAGGTGACACAGTGTAACGGGGACTTCAGTTCTCTTCACATTAACTTCCCATCAAAACTACAGTGTGAATTTGTATAGAAATAGACAAAAGAATTTCTATGCAAAGTAAAGGAACTGGGAGAACTATAAGTTTTTTGGAAAAGAGTAGCCTGGGAGGACTCAGGCTGGTCTGAGATTGATACAGTCACTGTGACCCAGGTCAGGTGATGTGATAGGTACAAGCACACAGAGCAACAAAAACAAAACACAGAAGCCCATGCAGCCCCCATAGCCCCTAGGCCATCGCCAGCAGAACCTGAGGAAGCTGCAAAGGTAAGCCAGTAGAATTACCGTTTTGTCTTTGCTTTTCTCTCCTTTTTTTGGGACAAGATCTTGCTGCGTAGGCCAGGCTGGTCCAAACTTAATGATCCTCTTTCCTCCGCCTCTCAAGGTCCCTGGTAACAGATGTGAGTCGTCCCCGGCCCTGGAAGACACCCAGAAGATGAGGGTTCCACATCAAAACTGGTTAGATGTGATTTGGTTGTCGCGGGTGTCCACAAACTTACAATACCCCAACACACTCCAGCAAGCTATGTAGTAAGCGCCAGTAAGTGTGCGTATGTGTGGGCGTCGATCTTGGGAAATTGAATCTATCCTCTCAAACTTCGCTACAATCTTATCAGCTAAGGTTGTGGAACGTCCTAAGCCCTTTGTCATCATTTCAACAGCATTCAAAGATCTGCACCAGGGGGCAGCTGCGTGTAAGGAAGCCATTTTCTTTCTTCTCTCACCTGTCAGAGGAAGCCCCTCGTGCACCCGTGTTTGTCATGAGATTGTAGCAATTTGGCACGTGTCAGACTCTACTTGAATGCTGCCTTTCCTTCCTTTTTCTGTCACATATGCAGCCACTTCCTCAGCCGAGGCCTGGAGCCCCTGAAAGACATTGTAGAGGGGTGGTGGTATGAACTCTTTGTAAACTGCAGTTAGGCAACAATTCACATCCTCCCATGATTCACGAGTATTTGACGTGGCATCTAGAACATCAGAATCTCTCTGTGAAGTTTTCAGTTTACCTTGATGCCTTAGAGAAAGCATTATCTGTGTCAGCCATATCCTTAAAATGTATTTCTTATATAACATTCAAAAGCTAAAGTACTGTATGGTCCTTGATCCTTGGACCACAGACTAGATGCTACATGGGTCAGAGGGAAAGAGACGCCATCGAGTCTGACTGGCCATCCACCCCCGGCGAGCAGAATACATTCAAAAGAATCTCGCTTTCTGAGCAGTAGATAGCAACAGTGAGCTCAAAAGTGTCCGTGGACCACATGATGAGCAGATGTGCTGTGATCAGGCCTTTTAGTCTACTTACCGGGAATGGGCACCCCTTTTAAGGGTTCAGGGATGCTTGAAGTGGTGCATGACCATCAGATGTAGCCCTTACCAGGAGAGGCAGCCGGTGCTGAGAGGCTTTGAAGGCAGTCATTGATTGTCTCTGGATCTGAAAGGCCTGGACAGGACCGTCTTCTGGTATAAGCGGTTTCATGTACAGTGACGGAGGCCACCTTCATCAGGGACCTTGGCTGCATCTTTCACATAATTTGCCATTTCTGTGTTAGCATTTGCTTCTTCGCCTTGTGTTTTTATGCAACGGAGACAGCTGCTACCTTCAAATACCATAAACCAACCTCTACTGGCTCGAGACTTTTCTTCCGCAGCTTGCTTCTCTCATTCTTTCTAGATGGAAGAGCTAGGACTTGCCTGTGGCTGGCTTGATCTTCTATCCAGACTACTAAAACTTTCTTGCTATCGGCACTAAGGTTCTCTATTGTCTTTTAATCCATGTGTTCAGTGGAACGACACACTTTTAATTTCCTTCAAAGACTTTTTACTTGGCTAACCAAAGCAAAAACCATAATTATGCCCTCTCTGGGCTTTCAGCATCTCTCTCTCTCTCTCTCTCTCTCTCTCTCTCTCTCTCTCTCTCTGTGTGTGTGTGTGTGTGTGTGTCTGTCTGTCTGTCTGTCTCTCTCTCTCTTTCTCTCTCTCTATCTCTCAGTGTAATCTTTTCTAGCTTCTAAAAAGACTTATTTGTATTATTTTAAAAAGGGGGGTAGGGAAAGAGCAGGTATCAGTGTTCTGGGACCTGAATTTGTATTTGCAAGAGCTGTGTGCACTCTCAACTGCTGAGCCAGGTCGCTGACACTTCCAGTGTTTGATTTAAAGAAAGGTATGTGGCTTTTTCATTGACTCGAACTCTTAGTGGCCATTTAGAACTGTTACATGTCCTAAGATCGATACAGTTGCACGGGAGGAAAAAGGGGTCTGAAGAGAGACAGGAGTTGGGGAGGAGTCAATCAACAGAGCAGGTGGAACACATGCGTCTACAGTCAATCTTGACAGCCGGTGGAGAATGGCTCACGATGCCCTCAAATGATGAATCATCCAATACCTCTGCTCACACGGCACCCGAACAGATACAGTAACAGCAAAACTTCAAAGGGCAGTAAGAACTATCAAAATGCGACGCAGAGACACAGAGTGAGCACATGGTCTTGGGAAAAAGGTCACCACTAGATATGCTTTACACAGCGTAGCTGCAGCCCCTCAATTCATAAAGAACACGGTATCTACAAAATGCAATAAAGAGCAATAAAACTGAGTGTGTTTGCATATCTATATCTGTCTGTCTACCCTCAGAGTCAAATAGACACACATGTCTTCCAAGCGTTCCCTCTGTCCCCACGCCTATGAGGAAGACAGGTCTGTGGTCGATTTCCACAGACAGGCAGCTGAGAATCACACTCCTGTGTTGTTTATGTAACTCAGCCTCTTCGCTCTTTTGCCAAATGCCTCTGAGTCTTTGCTCAGTGAACCAGTCAGGGTCCCAGAAAACGCCTTCCTTCTTTCTCAACAGCAACTCCAAGACAGATGTTCTGTATCAAGAACACCAAGTGCTGGCCTGAGGCCTTAGCCAGCAAAAGCTCACTATCAGCCCTTGCCTTCAGGGGATGATGTAATGCTATAGAGACATGTCCTACAACCTCCCCCAAAGGCAGAAGGCTGTGGGACTCACAGGGGACCAGGGACCAGGCTTAGTGCTGGACATCAGCCTCCATTGTGATGAGTGGAGAAGCTGGCTGCCTGGGGGAGTCTCTGTCTCCCAACGATTCTTTAGGAGTGGCTACCCCAGCTCTTCTGCCAATATACCCGGCTCTAACATTGTCTGCTGCTGGTCTCTCTGCATGGGGTCATGCTATGCCGTGTCTGTGTCTTCTTGTGTGTACAGGACTGCTCCCTGTACCCATGGACCCATGAGGGAGGCAGCATGTGTCCATTGGGTACTCTGATGATGTGAATAGCCAGACTAAACACTGCAGTTTGGCCCATAGTGCTTTTGAGAAGACAAAGCAAGTTCACAGGCTGTGGAGACTGCTCATAAGCAAGAGGACCTGTGTTCAAGTCCCCCAAACACAGAACCTACATAAAAACCAGACATGGTTGCTTGTATACCTGTGACCCCAGCATTATTGAGTAGAGACAAGAGGATCTCTGGGGTTTGCTAGTCACTGGCCTAACTCCAGGCTCAGAGAGAGACTCTGTCTCAAAGGAATGCAGTGGAGAGTGAAAGAGCAGGACAATTTATATCTTGCTTTCTGATTGCTGAGCCCATGTCACTGGAACTTGTCAGTCCTCAGGGGAACCAGGAGTTGGCTAAGCACAGGCCTGATGGCATTGCCTAGCACACAGATGCTCAATGCCTGAGAAGGAACTGGATGATCAAATGACATTAAAAAGGGACAGCTACCGGAAGAGGTGGCTCAGAAAAGCCATCCAGTCTGTTGTGGTAGATTCTCTCTTGCCTTGGCACAAGGACTATAGGGGGAAAAGTCAGTACTGAAAACTATTGTGCTATGCTTGGGACAGCACGTTTATCATCTTTGTTACTTATATGCCATCCTTGGAGGAGGTGTCAGGACATTATTTTACATAAGCTGAGAGCCAAACCTAAAGAAGCGAAATGGTTTCCACAAATTCTTCAGGCAGTAAGGGGCAGGGTCCAGGTCCACTCAGCTCTGCCTTGAGCTCCGCACGCCATGGCTTGTGACTCAGCTCCCTTAACTCCAGAAAGCACACAACATTTCCTGACAAATGAAGTGACTTTTAAGAACAGCACAGTTAAACCCTTTGGAACAGGACCCTGTCAGATTTGAATCTGGAGAGGGTATAGGTTCACCTCTGTTTGATCCATGGAAGAAAGGGTTTAGAAAGGCAGGGGTCATTAAACCGCATAGCTGAGATGGGGGTCTCTGAAGCTATGAAAGGGAAGGAGCAGGCTAAAGCAGGCCAGACAAGCATGATTCCATAGAGCTGCACGGTAGGAGTGCCTCTGACTGGAATCATTTTTCACTTTCTCCCTCTTTTCCAGTTTCTCTAGCTAACGTTTATTCATCCTCCAAGCCATTGCCTTAGCTGTCATTCCCGATGGGAAGTCTTCAGTGACCCCTACACTAAGTGACTCACTCCTACTGTACACTCTTACACTGCCTTAGGTCCTCCATTACTTAATTACTTGTTTTACTATCTGTCTTCCTTGCTAGGCAGCAATTCCCCAGGGACGGTAGCACCCGTGTCCTCAACACTTAGCGCAGACTCTGGAGCACTGCCAGCGAATACTTAGGAGCGTATAAAGGGCTAACTGACGTGATAATTACAAGTCACAGGTTCTTCTAAGAAATGTCTTCTGAGTCTGTCACTGCGTGGGTTGACAAACCGCTCCTTTAACTGTTCCCGCTCCCTTCCTTTCAGCATCTGTTGGCTGACTGACAGCTGTGCATCAGACTCTGTGTTAGATCAAGAAGCAGACGGATGCCTCTGCCCTGAGAAACTCAGTGCATCCGTTTCATGGTCCACAGGTCCTTCATGGTGCTCTGTAGTACACGTCTATTTCTGCGTGTGTCTCCACTCTGAGACAGCTCCAAGCTGCAAGACCTCACACTTTTTACATCACCAGAACCCAGAACAGCTGATGATCAAAGAAATTTATAATCATGTGTGGAGTGGTGTACTTTAAATGGGTACAACCTTTTAGAAAACAGCTTGGCAAGAGGAATTAACTATTTTTAAATTCTTATATCCTGGTGATTCCAATGCCACGTAAACACACAATTCTTTCCTTTATTTATTTATTGTTCATTTAAAGAGAGATTGCTAGGTGAGCATGCTAAGCAGTCGGCTTAACCATTATGTCGCCCACGCCCGTTGTTATGCTTTCTTTTCATCCATTCCCTTCCCTGCTGCACTAGCTCTCACTCTCCTTCCAGGGGTTTCCATCTCTCCCCCACTTGCCCCCCCCTTGGCTTTCCTACTCCCCATGAGGGAATCACCACTGTTTGCTATCTCCAGGAGCATCTCTTCTGCCCCACTCATGTGGAAACCGCTTTCCCAGCGGCTGTCGATAACAAGGCTGTTCTCTTTGTTAAGATGGGTGCTGCGCTGCACTGGCTTACTTCTGGGTCCTCTGCCTCTGTAGAGGGCCATGCTGCTCTGCTTCTGGAGCTCTGCAGTCTAACCGGAGCTTGAGCACTATGCCACCCCCACCATTGCTCCTCCTGCTAAGCACTGCCGGGCTAGCTGTCTGGGGCCTTTTGCGTTTAATTTCTTTAGTGTCTTAGAGTTTTCATGGTAGAGGCCTTTCACCACACTTCTTAGGTTTGTCACTAGGTATTTAATTTATTTGAGTCTGTCATGAATGGACTGTTTCTTCTGGTTTCTTGCTTGGCAGGTTTACTATTGGAACGTGAAACAGTTATTGATATTTGTATATGGGTGTTTTGTTCTTTTATTTTTCTAGAGTGTTTATGAGGTCTGAGACTTCTCTGCAAGAGTCTTCAGAACCTTTTAAGTACAGGGTTGTGTTGTTTGCATGCAGGGCTAATTTTACTTCTTCCTTTATTATTTGTATCCTTTTATTTCTCTTGTCCTCTTTCTCTAAACTTTGAGTGCAATACAGAGTAGGCACCCTGGCCTCATTCTTGATTTGGAAAGAAATGCTGTTAGATTTCCTCCATGTACCTTGATGTTGGTTATGGCTTTGTCATGCATGGCCTTTACTGTGTTGCTGTATGCTTCTTCTATTCCAAATCTGGCTACTGTATCACTAGCCCAGTGGTTCTCAGCCTTCCCAATGCTGTGATCCCTTAATACAGCTCCTCATGCTGTGGTGGCCCAAACCATAAAATTATTTTTGTTGCTACTTCACAACTATAATTTTGCTACTGTGATGAACTGTAATGTAAATACCTTATATGCAAGATGTCTCCTATGTGATCCCTGGGAAAGGGTCATTTGACTCCCCAAAGGGTCACAGCTAACAGGTTGAGAACCACTGTTCTACCCCATGTATTCTTAGGTTTGCTCTCTTGGTCAGATTCATGAAAACTATAGCTCATTTTCCCTGTTTTTCACCTGTGACATTTCATCAAACTTGACCTCGACCCTTTTGAAGCCACCGGTGATGGTTTTTGTTATGTGTTTATATGATTAGGTGAGTTTTAAAATTTCCAACATTTTATATGGTTACCTGAAGTGGAAGTTTCTGGTTAGTAATATCACGTTGTGTTTTGCTGAACGCTGTCTTGTGAGAAGGCACATGGTGTTGTTATGGAAGACGTCCTGTGAGAGGGCATGTGATGTTTTGCTGGGAGCAGACATTTGAGAGGTTATGTGATGGTTGGACGGACTTTAAAAATAGCCAGGGACAGTGGGACAATGATTTTGGCATTTCTTTGCCAGGCAACACTTCACTGGTCTTTGCTAGTCTTCGCTTTGCAGAGAGAAACGTTCTGGAGAACTTCCTGGGGTACTCTGGCTGACTGTGGCCACTTCCTCTGATTCGTGCTGAGTCGGCAGAACCTTGCATTTTCTGCTGGGTCATGCCACCACTACAGGTTCGTGTTACTATTTGGCGCTGGCTATTGGACTGGGCTGCTAGTATCCCAGCAATGCAGAGTGGAATTGGCCCAAGGACCACGTCTAAACAGGTCCACATCCTCTTTTTCCTACTAATGTTCTTTCTTCCCTCCCTCTGGTCAGTGGGTAGGAAGTGAGGTTGAAGTGTTTGAGAACCCTAAATAAAGTAGGTTTGAAAAATCTAAGCCTACAGTTACCTTTCAAAGTCTGTTTCCTTGGTGAATATTTCTTTCACGTTGACAGCTTTTTCTTTTTCATCTGTCTCATATGGTCCCTTTCCCCACCCATTTGCCTGATTTTTCCCTCTGTGCCAGTGGCTTTCCTTTCTAGACCCAAGGCTGAACTCATCTACCTATTTCCACGCTCTTTCCATTGGTTACTGTGTTCTATCTAATCCACTGTCTCTGAGTCCAGCAGTTAAGGGAGTTCACATCCTTTGGAGGATGCCTTGATTTCTCAGGTTTCTTGTTTCTGTTGAGATTTGTGCATGTGTGGTAGTGCACATTTCTTCTGGATTAAGGGCAGTGGGGTATTCTCATTGAGTGGCCCTACTCTAGAATTCCCAGTAGCGCTTGGCAAAGAGAAACCAAACTACTGTATCAATAACATTGTCAAATCATACAAGATGTAGAAACACACCAAAAATCAGCTATAGCCCATTAGCATGGCAGTACAACCACAAAAAAAAAATGGGAAAGCCAGTGCAGAATATGCTGTAAAACTGAAAAGAAGAGTAACTATGAAAATAGTAGCAGTGATGGGGAAGGCAGAGACAGGCAAAGGAGAGAAAAGTAAAAGGAATAAAAGGAGAAAGATGAGGGAGCGGGGACATTGGTCTATTTAGCTCTAATAAATGTAAAGTGCTGTCACCGTTTATGTGAAATTAGAATACTGGCTATAATCTAGAAGACATGGCGTGTGCACAGGTACACACATGAGCTAGTACCTACGAAACATAAGTCATTTATGATAAAAAATAATAGCATATCCTCTAGAATTTGCAAAGGGTTAGTCATGTCTTGGCCACTGTCCTACTGCTGGGAGAAGACACATGGCCAAGGCAGCTTCCATAAAAGAAACCATTTGACTGGATGCTTCCTTACAGTTGTAGGGGGCTAGTCCATTGTCATCATGGCGGCACACAGGTAGACGTGGTACTGAAGAAGTAGCTGAGAACGCTACATCCTGAACTGCAAGTATCAGGAGGAGAAAGAGACACTGACTCTGGTGTGGTGCTCTGAAAGCTCAAAGCCCACTCCCAGTGAAACAGCTCCTCCAACAAGGTCACATCTCTTGGCCCTTCTAATTCTTCACAAACAGCTCACCAACTGGACAACAAACATGCAAATACATTAGCCCATGAGGGTTAATCACATTCAAACCAGCACAAGAAAAGACATTTTAGAAAGGAAATTTTTAATAATGGTCAATGAACACAAGTAAAGGGCCTCAATTTATCTGGTGTCAGAAAATTAAAAAAAGGAGGGGGGTCTTGCAGAGACTGAAGCACCAAGCTTCAACCAAGGGCAAGGCATGAACTGGGCCTAGGCCCCTACACATATCTAGCTAATGAATAGCTTGGTCTTCCTGTGGGTTCCCTGGTAAGGGGAGCAGGGCTGTCTGTGACATGGACTGTGTTGCGTGCTTCTGGATCACTTCCTTCTGGTGGGATTGCCTTGGCCAGGCCACTGTGGGACAGGTGCACAGGCCTGATGCTACTCGACGTGCTGGGGTGGGTTTTCTGGGGGTGGGGAGGGTGAGTAGGGGGAAGAGGGAGGGAGGATGAGACTGGGAAGAGAAGAGAGAGGGAACTATGACAGGGATGTGAAAGTGAATAAATAAATAAATTTGAAAAAAAGAAAAAAGAGAGAGAAAGAAGAAACTAGAAAAAAAACCAGAAATAAAATGCAACCTACACTCACAAGCATAACCAAGCAAGCTCAGGCAGCGCACATGGAGAGGCTAGAGCTGAACTCATAGCATTTTCTGGAAAGGATAAACACCATGGATTCTTTTTAGAAAAACATAATATTCAACATAATTAAGTTTGTTGTTTAACAATCTCACTTATGCACATAATGCATCCTCTAAGCTAGACACTGCCTTGGAATCATGACCTCACAAGAGCTACAGTTATCTGCTCCGGGCCCACAGGAGCCTGCCAAGGATCAGCTCCAGGTAGGAAAGGAACTCATGGGGCCCCGCCCATTACTGCCAAACTAATTGCTATCAATAGCACCTGGGAGAGGAGGGCTCGTTGTCTCTGGTTGTGTCACCACTGTTGAGCCCACTGAACACCAACAGATGGCTGCAACTCAGAGTCCCAAGACGGTCCTGGGTAAGCTCAATAGATCACAGGATAAACAAGAGAGTGAGGAAAGAGACTGTGAGCTGCAGGCTTGGGGGAAGGAGAGAGATGGAAGGTTCAGTGGGTGAGAACGCTCACTGGAGAAGAATGATGTGGACGAGACAAGGAACTAAAAAAATGGGGAAAGAAAAAACAAAAGAATTTTTTCACCAGGAAGTGAGGTTTTTAAAGTAGTTAAATATAAGAAGTACAAAATAAGAATATTAAGAGCCAATTCAAAATATTAGGCAAATTCAAAATATTATTAAATGTAGGAATCTAGTAAGGAGAAGGCATAGAGGGAACATACATACATACATACATACATACATACATACATACATACATATGTATATATATGGAAATGTATAAACAAAAGGAAAAAGGGGAATAATTAAATAAATATTCATACAATAAATAATCTGCTAAGTGTAGGGGAAAAGAAAGCACATTGAAAGGAAAGAGAGGGGGGAGGGGAAAGGGGGGATGGAGAGAGAAGGCTGAGTGCTGGAGGCTGCTGGCTACACGCACAGCGAGGGTGGGTTGGCGGGAGGTCATCTGCACTTGGACTCTTGTCTTTCCTTTGATTTAAGTAGTTGCTAAATCTGACAAGTGCCTGACATCTGCCAGAACTGTCCTCCAAGTGTCACTTTTCCTTGTGTATCAAAGGCCTCTTCTGGCCAAACTTAGCTTTGAATTCTGTCATCCTCTAGACTCTCCAGATCTTAGGCCTTGGCGGCTGATGTGTAAACTGGGGTTATCTCTCCAGTGTCCTGAGAGCGTGGGGAGCAAGCACAGCATGAAGATCTGTACAGACAGAGGACCTGTCTTCACATTTTCAATACCTCTTAAGTACTCCTCAGCCTGCTGGAGGGACATAGCTGCTGGTGTCATGGGAACCCATGCAGCTTCAAAGTCCTTGGCCTCTGCAGCAGTGAAGACAAAGAGGTGGCTCCAGATTTTGATACACCTGCTGCTGCCCTGGGCTCAGAGCAGTCAAACTCCAGGGTAGTTTGTTGCAGAACATTTGATCCCTTTGTGAACCCCGGGAGATTGTGAACTGTAAATACCTGTTTCTTGTTTGGTGTGGTTCAGCCTTAACACACACCTTTAACCCAAGAAGTTTCTTTTTTATTGTAAACAGGTAATTATGGTGTAGATCAGCCTTAACATACACTTCTAATCCAAGAGCTGTACATAGGACTTAAGTTAACCCTAGGTCAAGAGGCAGAGCAAGTAACCAGATGACAGGGATTAAACAGAAAGGAGGGACTTGGAGTTGAAGGATTTAAGACAGCGTGGAGAAGAAGAAAGAGCTCTTTGGCTTTTAGATTTTGGCTTTTTTCTCCTGGGCTGTTGGGTGAGCTAGCAAGCTTTTGGCTTTTGGCTTTGGCTTTTGGCTTTTGGCTTTTGGCTTTGGGCCTTTTCCTTCTGATTGTGAGCTGAGTAGGAAGCTCAGCTGAATGCTTCCTCTGCCTCTCTGAACTAGCAGGATTTTACCGCAGCATCTGGCTTCTGAGTCTCCATTGGTAAAATTGAACATTTAAGGTTTTCTTTCTTTATAAGAACATAATTCTCAGCTGATGAGATCAATTTTCAGTCACCAAGAGTGGAGCTGTCTCTTAGCACTTTCCAACCGGATCCAGACTCTTGTCACCTGTGCCCTTGGACTCATTGATGTCCAGGACACCTGCTAACCATGACTACTTCCATGGGCTTTCCTCATCTGAGGGCCATGCAAGCCCACACTGAGGCTCCTAGGCTGTGTGTGTTCCCTGATAACAGGACCCAGGAGTAGCTTAAGTTTTAACAATGAGTTCGCTCTCAAGGCGACACCTGGCTGCTGGCTTACCTTTTAGAAGCAACTTCTGGGTCCCTAGCCTGTGTTAGGGAACTGTACCACTGAAGCTGTGTATGCTCGCCTCTTTGCACATCATCCTGAAGCTGTGCTTGGTTTGCCTCTTTGCATATCATTCTGAAGCTGTGCATGTTTGCCTCTGCACATCCTGCCTTTGTGCTCATCTTTGGTATCCTTTTATTTCTTTTGTGGTTTTTTAAACATTTCCTCAATTTCTCTCTTTAGATAAAGACCACTTTGTCTTATTCTCACTCTCACCTTCCCTAGCTTAAACATAAGCAGACTGTCTGCCATCTTGCCCAGAAGACAAGCTCATGACCTCACTAGAAATAGGACAGAACTTGGAAGATACTACATTATAGTTAAGAAAGCCATGTTTATGCATACATGGGTGAGACAACCTGTGGATAGGAAAAGAAGTTTAGGAAATGTTAGAAATTCTTCAGTAATAGAATCAGAGAAATAGAAAAGTTCATTGTTCCTGAAGAGTTCTGGGGTTTCACATATGAACATGCAGAAGACCTGAACTTCTATGAACAGAGTAAGGTTTTGTTCAGTATAGGTATGTCCAAGGATATATTTACAGTATAACTTACTTGCTCATCTGAACTTCAAATCTAACTGGGCAGCTTGTGTTTTAGCTATCAGTAACATTTAACCTGTCTCCATTTACCTATTCCCATGCTACCGAGACCTGAAGACCCAGTTACAAACCATTTTATCTCAAAGCCTATTTTGTCAGCAGTTAGTATAACTATTACCGTGTGTTTTCCAGTTCTATTTGCTTAGTATGACTCTTTCCATCCTTTCACTCCAAAGATGTGTTTGTTTTTGCCAGTGAGATGTGTTTCCTTCAGGCAACATACAGATTGGTCCTGTTTTGTTTTGTTTTTTAAATCCTATACTGCAGTCTGTGTCTTTTGATTGGAGAATTATAGCATTAATATTCAGGGCTATTATTGAAAAGTGTATATACATTTTTCCATTTTGTTTTCTTTGTGAGGTTTGGTAACTTCTTGCTCTTCAATGCCTTACTTACTGTTATAGTAGTTTGTTTTTTCCTGTGTCTCATGTGTACTCTTTGCTGTGGAGGATTTCTTCATGGGCCTTCTATAGTGCAGACTTGATGGTTATGAATTCCTTTAATTTGTGCTCATAATGCAAAGTTTTATTTTTCATTCAACTTGTGTGGGAATAGCAACCTTGATTGTTAGTTACTGCTTTCAGAGGTTAAAATAGGCCATTCATGGGTAAGGCCCCTTTCTACAATGTTGTAAGTCCAGTACCTCTCAAAACAAACTATATTGGTATTTTGTAGTTTCTTTGTATTTCCTTAAAAGTTTTAACATCAGCAATCATTTCTTCTCTATCCCACTCTGACTAAGATGTGGCCATGATATGTTCTGAAGCCGGTGTGTCATTTGCCCCTGAGGGAAAAAAATCTCTTTCTGCTCTACGAACATGTCAAAGAGTTTTTCAATAACATAACATGATTAGTATTCCTTCTTCTTCCTCAGAAGAGGCCAGCATATCTATCAGACACAAGTGGAAATGCATCCATGGCCCTGAGTAGTCCAGTGATCTAATTACATAAACAGAGCCTGTGGTCCAGGCATGCCAGAGGCTTCTTGAGAACCCAGGCATTCATACTGAAACACACTATGAAAACTGTTCTTAATAGATCAGGTTCTTGGTCAGAATTACAAAGGAGAGCCTGACCTCCACAAGCTGAATCCAGAAAGCATCCTGTGCTTGCTTTGAAAGCTCCATTGATTTACTAGGTTGCAGCCCTGCAATCCACGAATGGCCTGCTACTCTGTCCATTAAACACACATGTGCAGAGACGCACACATTGTTGCATGACTCTCTGTAACAGATCTGTTTGATCCTTTTGGAGGTAAAACTTAAGTGCTACAGAAATGACAAGTTTATGATTTTCTTAGAAAATGCTAAATAACAGTGGGCCTGAATACTCGTTTTTTGACCATTTCTCATGAATTTTTCACTAAGATTTTTTTCACTCACAAAAGATCTGAAGATGTATTCTGTTTTAACTCTTGCTAAAATTCTTTCCTCATAGCTGTTCACACTAAACATATGTTATAAAGTGCAATTCCCTCACAGGGTTTTATTTGATCTGCTCACGGATCTCAGTATAATTGTGAGATACTTACAGAATTTTGGGTCCTCCTGGAAAAAATCTAGTGTGACAATTAGAAATCCTTAATAGAGTGTAGAAATGTGTCAGAATAAAATATTATTCTAAGAATTTATGTCTCATATTAGGATTATTTGAAATTTTATACATGAATATCTACTTTGCCACCAAAAATTAAGTGTATTGTTTCATGTAGGTATGCCAAAAGCCTCTGGAGCTGATCAGAGGTCAATGGCTCCCTTACCAGCTGATGTTGTTACAGGAAAATATTTATATTATTATAAGGCTTTCTATATATGATTATATATTTTATAACTATAAGGTATAAATTTATATGATTATAAGTTACAAATTTCTTAAATATCAAATTGTTCCTTAAACACTGAAATTATTTATACATTTAATTGACATAGCACTTGCTAGAGTAGTTTCCAGTTTTAAAAAGGAAATGTATGTAGCTTGATCTTTGGAATCAATAAGAAGGAAAACTTAGGATGCCTTTAATCCCAGAACTCGGGAGGCAGAGGCAGGTGGATCACTGTGAGTTCGAGGCCAATCTGGTCTATAAAGCGAGTCCAGGACAGCCAAGGCTACACAGAGAAACCCTGCATCAAAAAAAAAAAAAAAAAAGGTAAAACTTAAGCCAGTGAGATGGCTCCTCAGTGGGTAAAGGCACTTGCCACCAAGCTTGGGGACCTGATTTCAACTCCTAGGTCCAACACGGTGGAAGGAGAAAAATGATGATAACAAATTGTCCTTTGACCTACACACACACACACACACACACACATACACACACACACACACACATGCACACACGTATACACACACGTACACACACACAGACACCACAGTAATACATATGCTTTACACACTAAATCAACAAGTAAGTAGATAAATAAATAATGTAGTTTGAAAAATGTTGTAAAAAGAAATCAAACTCCCATATCACTGTTTAATGGGATTGAGTAGGCTAGCATTCTATGACACTATAGGGTATCTTGAGTTAACAATAATTTATTATGCACTTATAAACAGTTAAATTTAAAACATTTTCATTGTGGGGACACATGAGACAGCACGCTCATGACGTCAGGAGATAACTGTGGAGCTGGTCCTTCCCTTCTACCTTTATGTGGGCTCCAAGAAGCTAGTTCAGGACATCAAGTTTCATCATCAGGCGGCAACATCTTTACCCACGAAGCCATCTTCTACTCAAGGTAGTGAAGCAAAGAGGTTTTGAATGTTTCCATGATACAAAGAATTAATAAGCATTTGAGGTCATAGACATTAATTATTCTCATTTGAGCACTATATATTTGTATATGAAGCATCACACTATAGAACAGAGTGTACCATTGCCGTGTGTGACGATGCTTCAGAAGAGAGCAGATTCAATAGGCATTCTTTCTCATTTTACAGTGAGGTCTGTGAATACTTGAGTATCATTCCCAAGGATACCCAGCTGATGTTTCAGGCAAAGTCTTCTCCACCAAAGGCAACCACGTGACCTTTAAATGAGACATTATCTGTAACTAATACTGATTCAGTTAGAATATGTGGTTTAATGTAATGCTAGCAAGATGAACAACTTTGGCGTTGATATCTCTGGTGTGGTTGATAACAATGTGAGCATGATGACCTGTATTCTGAGTTTGGTGTGCACGATGACACAGGAGGAGAGTGTGCAACACTGTGACTGTGGAAAGCCAGAACAATCTGCTAAGTGTGGTGAGCTTCTTTCTGAAGGGCCAGCCTTTGGGACTCACAGTAGGTAGCTGCTGTCTGTGCTGCCCAGACCATCACACACTCAACTCCCTTCTGAAGGGCCAGCCTTTGGGACTCACAGTAGGTAGCTGCTGTCGGAGTTGCACACAGTAGGTAACTGCTGTGAGTTCTGTGAAGACCATCACACACTCATGCATGTTTGGATCCTCCGTTGGTTCTCCCAGAGCAGCTGTGCCGAGTCCTCAACATCCAGACTATGCTTATCTCTGTCCTTGATGTCATGGCCTCCCGAGTCAGGAGTCCTCCTGACCCCAGTTCATCAGGTGCCCTTTCTAGGTGGTTCTTGGTATAGCTTAGCTCCCTATAATCTTATGGCAGCGTGTGAGCGTTATCAAAACCTGGGCGTCTGTGGGGACTTCTTCAGGCTACAGTTAGAAATGTAATTAGGTCACTCAACATTTCAGAAAAGTCACCCTGATAATAATTTCATCATTGTGCAGCTGAATAAAATCAAGAGGAATTCTAGTATAGCTAGGAAGCTTCACCCAACATTTAAATGGAGTGCTTAGGGCTTTTCCCTCTGTTTCTACTTTAACAGTATGGCTCAGGGATTGGGAAGCTAATGGGTCAAAGTAAGGAAAAACAATAAACTATTTCTCATTTCAAATTCTGCCCCACTCGAGTTTAAAATGCGCAGCAGAACGCAGAGCTGGGCCAGAGTCCCGGTGCGAGCTTTGGAAAACCCCAGCTTGCCTTCCGGATTCTGGTCTTGCTCTTGTCCCGTCACTTAGCTGCTTGACTTATAGTTTATGAAACCACAGAGTTTCTATGATCAGTTTTTCCTTACAGACTCTGACTTTCAGAAAGATTGCTTAAAAAACAAAACAAACAAAACAAAAAACACAAAACAAAAATACCCACCTCCCACTTTGACCAAAGCTCTGCTCTGTCGCTTACAGCCAAGTAGAGTTTGAGTGTGTTGGCAGGGCTGGAAGCTAAGAGAGGGAATCAGGAAGGTAAGGGTAAACTCAATGTCAATCAAGCTAGGCTGTGATTCCTGTCTGTCCTGGGAGTGGGGATTTCCCAAGCTTTCAGGCCAGCCTTGCAAATCATTTGTTACTCTATTAGGGATCACGATGAATGTAATTGACAACGGGTGAGTGTGACACAACGGAAAAGACTTGATGCTATCTGGCAACAAAGAGCTTCACAAAGGAACCGTTGGCTCCCTTTTGTCTGTAGTTAGGTGCTGATGAAAATCAGCAAAATTCAATTAAAATTACTCTAGAAACTCATTACTTTAAAATAAAATGGAAAGCATAAACCCAGACCATGTAATATGACTAAAGTCATTAACCCATGATCATTACTGTTTGCAGGATGTTTATTGAGCCGTGTGAAATGAGATGGTCATTTATAGAACTTATTCATTCCAGAAAATTCTGAGACCACCTAAGGAGTCTGACCATCTCGTTTCTGAAGGGGGAAAAAAAGAAGGCCCTCCCGAGTCTCCCATGAGGTACTGTGTGGGAGAGACTCGGTCTCAGCCAAGTCATCGTCCCACGGCACAGCTCCTTATATGTCTTAGGAGAAGATGAGTCAAGCTGGGTGAAATCCATGAGAACAGCTTAGATTTGTAGCAGAAGTGTGAGGAATGAGCAGCTCTGGAGGCACAGAACCCAGTTGACTGGGTGCTGATGGTGGGGACTGTCCTGGATGCCTGAGAACAAATGGAGAGAGGGCAGGCCCTCCGAGGGTTTAGCAAAGGCGCTGACTTCAACAGAGGACTCTGCTCTGCGATTTCCGGGCTGTGTGGACAGTGGGATTGCTCCAAAATCAAAGGACAGTGGCTTTAATGTTGGGACAAGTCAATGAGGGAAAAGTATAAATTCCAAAAGAAGAGGGCCTTGTCAACTTCCTGTGTCATAAAGCCTCACAGGACATGTACCCTCAGAACCAAAAGGGACTCCCTGGAAGGCAGAGACTTGCAAATAAGTGTTAGCATTTTGTAGATTTCAGCAATGCACTAGTGACCAGGCACTTCTAAGCATCATCTTGCTTAAGATAGGCTCAGCTACTTGACACCCACTTTTGAAAGGCCGGTGACCCACTAACTAGAGTTTAAGGCCTCCTACTTGGAGTTTGGGTGCAGATTTTGTTTTAATTGCAAGACTTGGGCTAATTTGTTAATGCTGCATTAACATGCCATAAGAACCTCCACACCATGCAATCACAGGACCATTTCATGAGCAGCAAGAATGTTCAGGCTCTGACAGGACCTTCCAGCCAAGTGTCCTGCCAAGGCCCAGCAGGCAGCATCCTGCCATGAAGTGCCAAACCATCACAAAATGTATCTTAAGTGATTCTGGCCCTGCCCCGACATCTTCTGACTGACTGCCTTCGTACTGCACTCAGGAGCATGGCTTGAGTTTTGTGGCCAGACATCGTACCGCTGCATTTTGGGTTTGGGGACTATGCCATTTTAGTAATGTCAAAATCATTTCAGAAGACACCGTGCAATACAGCCAAGTGCAGATGTTCGTGCTCCTCAACCTCTGCTGGAGTTTAACCCCAACACGCCTATCATGTATCGAAAATGTCATAGTCAGAATGCATCTAATACCACTGACCTGCCAAGGAGCGAAGCAGCCTATCTTAACACCACAGCATACTGTGGCACAGCACCATTACCGCATGACTGAGGGGCAGCCAGAGGCTCAGAGGTTGTGGCTTTATTGTCACTGCCGAATGTTACAGGATTAGCTTGCTCCTGCCACTACTCTGGGAAAAGAGCAAACTCCAAAACTTAAAGTATGATTTCTGTCAAATGTGTATCACTTTCCCACTATAACAAACCCAAATACTATCAGAGGAACCACTGTGATGTGGAGATCATCTGTGTTCAAACTCTGGCTAACAGTGAGTTACCCTGGGCAATTAATAAACACAGCCTGATAGAGTGAATCAAGTTTATTTTTAACATGCCTAGAGATAGAACGTCATGTGTCACTAGTACCTCTGTCCAGTATAGCTAGTGATTAAATGTAAGTAGAAATGGGCATTTGTTTATGGAATATTCATTAGAATCTATTTAATCTATTTACTAACACATTGATCAATTTCCTATTTTTCTTTCTTTAACATATTTTCATAAAGGCACACTCAACATTAAATGAGAATCACAGTAGGACCAGAACAAACGCTCATGTAGAAAGCCACGTGAGCTCCCCAAGCACACAAGTGAGCGAGGAAGAAATGAGAGACAGACAAAAAAATGGTCAGCGTAGATGTCACTGCTCAACAATGGCTGCTCCTAACCGAAAATTCTCAGTAATGCCTAAAAGAAGTCACTGTCCATGGAATTTTACCAGGGTCAAAACCTTAGCAAGGCCGCTTAAATTTGCCAACAGATAGTTTGGATTTGTTTTGGAGTAGGATTTCTTTGAAAGATGGTTTAAATTTTTCATTGAATTTCCTCCCACAGAATACTTAACTTTTTGACATGTAATCAGTGCAGGCCTTTTAGAGTTAACCAAGTACTGTAAATGGAGAAACAGACAATGGAAGAAAAGCACTGGGGCAAGAGGTCCGTGGCGTTTAATACTTTCAGTGTGTGGTTCCACGGAGCCTCCTGAGCATGTTGGTCCATTGGCGCTCACTATCCTGGCACCTCTTTGAAGACCGGTGTTTCCCTCCATTTTAAGGAAGCGAAGTGGAGAGGAGACACTGTATGACATGTGTTCTGAGTTAAAGCAAGGAGGAGTGGGGTGTTTATTCCAAGAAGGAAAGAGTGAGCTATCATGAGGACCAGGTCAAGAAGAGAGAGTGAGTTAGAGCAGTCCCATCCAGGCCAGGGAGAAACAAAGAGATGAAAAAATGGATAGGAGGGCTTTTGCTTTGAATGTGACATGCACCCCACCACCCACAGGCATATGTGTTTGAACACTTGGTCCTCAGCTGAGGACATGGTCTCTGCAACTTACGGAATGTTTAGAAGCGAGTCATTGAGGGCAGGCTTTGGGGTTGATTAGTATGTCTCCAATTCCTGTCTGCTCTCTATTTCCCATTTGCAGATGTAACATGGTCAGCCTTGTGCTTCCGCTGCCACGCCTTCCCTGGCCGATGAACTGTGTCCCTTCAAACTGTAAGCCAAAGTAGCTGCACTCTCCCTTAAGTTGCCTCTTGTCAGATACTTGACTCCAACAAGAAAAGAAACTAAAACAGAGAAGGGGGTTTAATGAAACTCTATGACTCTGGAATGCGTACAGCCTCAGGACATTTTCTGTCAGTTGTTAGGTCCCTCTATGCTTTTTTCTAGCTCTCGCATCATCATATAGAACAGCAGTTTTCAACCTGTGATCACAATCCCTTTGGGGGGGGGCGGTCACATATCAGCTATCCTGCATACTAGATGTTTCCATTACAATTCATAATAGCAGCAAAATTACAGTAGTGAAGTAGCAATGAAATAATTTGATGGTTGGGGGTCACCACAACACGAGGAACTATATTATTAAGGGGCCACAGCATTAGCAAGGCTGAGAACCACTGACAGAGCATTGTAGCCTAGGATATTATTGATGCAAAAAAACAGTGGGACTCGGGACACAGATTCGAGTATCTTTGTAGTAGTTGGCGAATTTGCCAAAAGGCAGTAGAGAGAAATGACAAGAGGACTAGGAGTAAAACTGAGGGTCACAGATGCAGTTAAAGAAACAAGAGGACCCCACCATGATGGTGAAAGCATCCCATCAGGAGGGAGGGTGAGAGGCAGAGTAGGACCACCCCAACAGGGTTGTCTAGCACAAGATGTCAAGGAAGGCAAAATGGACAGAGGAAACAGGATTGGTCAACTGAGCTAAGAGGATTGGTCTCTAAGAGGACCTGCTTAGTAATAACCACGGCCAAAGAAAACCAAGCCACCGGTCTGGCTGTGCTGAGGGTGGCCATGTAGCAAGCTGAAGTGCCTAGCACCCCAGTTCAGACAATAAGTGTAACGTCCTAGGTAGATAATGTTGGCAAGATGGAGAATGAAGTCTCCGCTCAGGAAGTCAGGGCAGGTGATCAGTTCCACTCCGTTGACTGTCAACCCTGCTCATACCCACTGCACATGACGCCTCCTCTCCAGACCAGCAGAGAGGTAGCAAGAACCAATCTGTGGTCATATGTGTAGGGTTGGAAATGAAAAACAAACAAAAAACCCACTTAGATATGAAGATTAGATCCTAATCAAGCATGGAAATTGCTCAGAGCAGAGGGGGAAATGAGAATACTTATGTCTCTCGTTGCCCCCCCATCACTTGCCAGGCTGTGTTTGTCGCAGCAGTGGCAGCAGCAGCGGGCCTGGGACTGAGGGCTGGGTCACGTGCACGTCTATCCACATCTTTCCTCTCTGGTGGATGGAAAGAGTTAGCAACAGCGATGCTTGATTTAAGAAATGCTTCGTTCGATGTGTCTTGCTGGGACTTTTCTTTAAAAGTGAGGAAACAGGAAAACTATTAGGAAACTGATGAACATGCCAGAGAGTAAGAAAGCAGGGCTGAGGAAGAAGAGGAAGTGTAATGAGTCCACTAGAGTCCCTGCTGCCCTATGAGGTGATGGTGCCGTCATAGGCTGCAGAGAGTCCCTGGAAGGGACCTGTGATTCCCTCCTAAAATCACTCACACTCAGTAATAAATACACACCAGATAGGCTGTGGCTGTGGGAGGCCGACTCAGGCCCTTGGGAACTCCACAACCAAGGCATGAAAACCATTATCTTCCTTCACACCTGTTGCTCTCTCCCAGTATGATTGTTTCTCTTAAAGCTATAGGCATCTGGGTTTTTTTTTTTTTGAGTTTGCTCCTTGGAGACATAAACAGGATTACAGTCTATGATGGTTTTTCTCATTTCCTTCTGTGTGCTGTTTTAAGTGTCTGTGACAGCTCTTCTATTCCTTTCTTCAGAGGGCAAAGACGTGTGAGTGACTGAGGCATGGGCTTACAGTGAGAAGATTTAGGAAATGGAACGTTCTATACCTGGTGCTGTTTTATCTGCTACTATTATCGGGGAAAGCCCTACAGATTCCCAGCCCAGTTTGTCTGCACAGCAGCAGGATCAAACAGCATTTCTCTTTGAAGGCTGGGGATCTTCTCCAAGCCCAGAGACATCATTTACGTTACCGTTCTGGTCACCAGTGACCTCAGTGCTCTGAGCCCTGGGACAAGGAAAGAGGCCCGCAGCCAGAAGATGTGGGGTTCCAAACCAGCTCCACTTGCAAACTGGAACTTCAAGGCAAGCCACTACAAATCCAAGCCTCAGTTTCCTCTCTGTAAAGCGGGATCAGACACCAGCCCGCTCAGCAGACTTGTGTCCTCCCCGGGAGCCTCCTCGACAGTCAGGAGCAGCAGTGCTGAGGTGGATCAGGTGTCCTCTCAAAATCGGGACATGCAAAGAAACCCCCCAGCCTGAGGCGGGGTGGTTACAACCCATTTCTTTGCTCTACAAGTCAACTGCTAGGAAAGCAAAAAAGAAGCTGCTTTTCAGCTAGCTGTGGGTAATTCCCAGATAACAGACAAACTCAGACTTGGCGGTTGGTGGGCTCTTAAGCGTTTTTTCTCAGGCCTTGCCACCCCGTGTTAGCAACAAGACTGGAGCCTGAAATGAAGGCCAGCAAGGGCAGGCAGCTTGGAGTTCGCTTTTTTTTTCCTTCAAGACCCAAAGACTATGCACGCGCAGACAATGGGGAGCATCAGGAAGGCCAAGAGCTAATGGACAAAACCTGAATGAGATATAGGAAGGGGCCCAAGGGTGCATGCAGGCACACACCAGTTGTCTGATCAGTCAGTGCTCTCAGCAGCTTGGGCCAGGCTTGGAAGCACCATGGCTGACTGGGACAGTAACCATCCTTGAACTAGCATCCAGGTGAGTGCTGTTGATGCCCAGGTACCTGCTATCCCCAAAAAGGTTCTGAGGAAGGCAGCCTGTGAACAGATGGTCTACCACACCCTGGTACTGCATGCACACTGTGCTCTTGCAGGTGACAGAAGAAAAGGAGTTGCAAAGCCATCATGACCACACAGATTCTTTTAAAAATCTCTTTACCTCACTCACCTGCTTCTAGACTTGCCAGGTCTGATTAGAAGCTCTAGACTCTAAACTTTAATTCTGAGGGTCTTCCCTCATCGCTCAGTCCCTGTAAATATGACCATAATTCCCCACTTTCTCTGCCCCTGCCTGTCCTGAAAGCAGGCAGCACACGCACAGGCCTGACCGTGGGTCCTACCTGAAGGCATCTTATGTGATGTCATTGAGTACCAAGGTCGTCACAGTTTGGTAATGAGGATGCAGACATCAGCAAGCTGGGAGGACTTTAGTGACTACAGCCCCTTCCTGTGGTTCTGAGCCTCCCACTTGGTATGGTTACTCATAACTAAGATGTTTCCACTAAAGCAGGATTTGGGGTCAATCTTAAACTGACCAAGAGGAGCAGCTCCCTTTCTATGTTGACAATACCAAATTGTGTCAGTTGTCCTTGCTCTTTGTCTCTCTGTGCCAGTCTGTGACACAGAGCATTAAAGATGTCTGCTTTGGCCACCATAAGGCTTATTGAATAGCTTCTCCCTATTTTTTCAAAAGTAAGTTTCAAATCATTGGTAATTTACCCCAGTCCATTCTAACACATGTTAATACCTCCTAAAATGGTCTTTACATGCGCAGTATGGGAAATTCATATTTTTCTGTTGTTAAGAATTCATCAGCTTTTCCAGACACATCTGAATGAAACAGATTGCCATTCGTGTCCTGCTCCCAGGAACGCTGTGAAAACCAGTTAGGTGAAGCCTTCAAGATGCAGCTTGCTCATGGAGAAATGTGATACACTAGTGGAGAAATGTGATACACTAATATCACATTTTAACAGAACATTATTTTAACATACTGCAGTGAACTGGCCATCCACCTGGCTCAGATTGGCCCAACTCTTGCCCTGGGGACAACTCTTAGGAGCCCCGTCACCTGCAACAGCTCACCTCTGCTTTAGGCACCTGTAGATCCAGAAAATAATAGGCACATGTTGGATTTGCCCCTAATGCCAGTAATAGTACGTCACTCCCCCAAGTGTACAATCTCAGGATGCTAGGACATGTCCTGGCTCCCCTCTCTGCCCTTATTCCTGCTCTGCCTGTCATTTCCCTACCAGGACTAGTAGAGATTCCATTTCCCTGCAGGACAGGACACTGCTCCCATGGTGGCATCTGGAACTTCGTCCCAGATCTTGCAGAGTGTCCTAGGCTTCATCGCCAACTTCTGCTTTCATGGACTTTTAACAATCATTCCAAACCTGTCACGTGAAAATGCAATTTAGCTGCAGTGAGAAACTGAGTTGATGGCAGCCAATGGCAACTCCTCTTTCCCGTGCAGACTAACATCATACAATGAATTGAGAGTTAGATGACTGACTTATACTATTCCGTACATACTGTTTTCCATGGAGCATGACATGGTGTTGGCCGCAGTACTGTATGTAGTGTGTTGTTGCTATTATTGTTATCTAGGCTCCCTGGGTGGGGTTGTACCTGTGACTCTAAGCTAAGAGGAAACACTTCCCAGAAGCAGGAAGAGCTTAGAGCAGAAGGAAGTAGATCCACGTGATGAGTTAAGAATAGTCTCTTGGTAGAAAGCTTCCCTTTAAGCCCCTGAGGGGAGGCATGGAAGGGATGTGACCTGGGCGGGGTGGGGGGGTGGGAGGGTAGGGGTGGGGGTAGGGGGGCAGGGGGGGGAGGGAGAGGGCCTGTGGAACCCTGGCTTCTGCCCAGGACTTGTCCTGCACTCACAAACTCACTGCAGCTATGGTCACCTGTACAAGACCTGCGCAAGACCAGGCCAGCACGATCAGCCAGGACTGCGGCAGGCAGCAGTGATTGGACTCAGTGGGTTACAGAAGCAAAACCAGAGCCCTCCTCCTCCTCCTTCCGCCTGGCTTAGACACAGACCAGCGCACCTACCGTAAGCGAGGCTGCTGGTGGGAGAACACCGATGAAAAGGCAGGTGGGCAAAGCTGCTGTCCGCCCCACAGCTCAGCATCAGGAGCCCCACAACCGGCACAAGAGCAGGCTGGCCTCCCCACCGTCAGCAAGACTTCTGTCCGGGTCCCAGCATACTGTCTGTCCTCCTTTCTCTTTCTCTTTCAGTGTCTTTCCTGAAATGGTAACAATCTCCCCCCCCTCCCCCGTGTGTGTGTGTGTGTGTGTGTGTGTGTATGTGAGTATGTGTGGGAGGGTGTGTGTGTATGTGTGTGTGTGCACACGCGCGAGTGTGAGGGTGTGTGTGAGTGTGGGGTGTGTGAGTGTGAGTGTGTGGGTGTATGTGAGTGTGGGGGGAGGGTGTGAGTGTGTGTGAGTCCATGTGTGTGAGTGTGTGTGCGTGTTGCACTTTTGATGAAAGACATGAGCGTGATGGGAGTGACGATGATGACAACTTCACCTCACGTGTTCTCAGAACTCCCAGCTCTAGGAAAAGAGACATCCTCCGAAGGGCTCCTGGGGAGCTCTGTCTCATTTGTTTGCCCTGCAAGCCTCTTTGACCCACTTTGTTGTTGAGAAAGTGTTGATGTTATGAATATTAGGGGAAATGTCCTGTTTGTTTTTCTTTGCTTTGCTTGTTTTTATTTTGGGCCCGCTACACAATGCCTTAGCAAGTTACTGTGTCTTCATGAGGAAGGCTGAAGCTCTTGTCTAGAGTGTCATTTCTCTGTTCTGACTTGAAGGGCTGGCTGGGAAGAGGTTCCCTGGCACCGATGGGAGGCATTGCTGACCTGGCAGTAAGTCACAGGGACAAGGGTGTGATGTCAGGAGAAGGAAGCGCTGATAGTCGAGTGTGGGTTGCCAAGTTTAACTGTTTTGGCAACTCCCAAGTAGGAATTCCAGCAGGGCCCTGCTGTGGTTTGGGTTAGGGCTTGTCTCCCAGAGATTCATTAACTGGAGACAGTGGTGTTTGGGTACTGGGCCCTTTAAGAGGTGGAGCCTAGTAGTAGAAGGTGCTTGGCCACAGGTCTTCACCTTCCTGAATGAACTGATGCTGTCTCTCTGGCGAGGCCAGTTCCTGTAGGCACAGATTCATTTGTGCAAGAGGTAGTTGTGCAAAGAGTGTGAGGTTGAGCCTCTTCCTCTCTAATGTTTTGCTTTCTCCCGCACCGTGTGCTTGTAATTTTCCTGGGGGGGATGTGAACATACATCTGTTCACCCCAGATAAAACCCCCGATTACAGAGCAACGAAATGATTCCATCCCAGCTTAGCTTAGTGAACCAATGAAATAATTGGAGCTACTCACAGGAGCGTGGGTGACTCAAATGCAGCTACACGACCAAAAAACACACACCGTGGGTGAAAACTGCTGAAATCTGAGTGCTTGGTGTGCCCAGAGTGATTTGGTCAGTCTCCTCACCCCAGCTGTTTATCTAACGTTTGACGATTGTGTCAATCATTTTCAGGAGTCTTCAGACTTGTGAGCTTTGTTTACTTCCTGAGCCTTGTAACTTTCATTTATTCCCGACACTCAATAAGCTTCTGTAGTCCTTTGAAAGAGAAATATTCCACAGAGGGTCTGCCCTTTCGAATACTTGGTACCCAGCTTGCAGTGCCGCTGTCTGGGGAGGCTTAGGTGAGGAAGCCTTGCTGGGGAAGTGCATCGCTGGGCACTGTGGCTTTGAGATGAAAAGCCTCACCTACTTCCTATTTGCTCTCTGCTTTCTGCTTGTGGTTAAAGACGTGACAGCTCAGCTTTCTGCTACTGTCACTATGCCTGTTGCTTCTTGCCGAACCTCTACTCTTCCGTCTTGGACTCTTACTGCTCTGGAACCATAAGCCAACATAAAGTCTTCTCTGGGTTATGCTGGTCATGGTGTTTTATCACTGCAACAGGAAAGCGGCTAACGCAGCCAGCCAGCCTCCTGCTTCCCTTCAAGAGGACAGAACGGGAGGATGTTTCAGGGCAGAGGAAACAGCGCTCAGTCTCTCTATCATCCCATCTACCCCCCTCCTTGCGTCACCTCTTTCCCACCATCATGTCACCCCGTCATGCTGTGATGTACATAGAAAGTCCTCACCAGAAGTTGGACAGAGCAACAGAGTGGGTGTTTGATTCTGTGCTCTCAGCCTCTAACAACGGTTAGATAAACAAAATCTTTTTTCTTCATACATTATCCAGCTTCCGTATTTTGTTATATAGTCACAGAATAAGGTAAGTCCCCTGACTCCAAAACTTCCAGGTACTGACTTTGTTTCCATCAGAGCAGGCTAACTGTGGTCAAGCTTTACCTAATGAGCACAAAGCCGAGCAGAAGAAACTATGTTTCCTCGATGAATTAAAAATGATTTCAAAGCCAGGTGCAGTGGCTCATGCCTGTAATCCCAGCACCCAGGAAGGCAGAGGCTGGTGGATCTTTGTGGGTTGGAGGCCACCCTGGTCTACAAAGGGAGTCCAAGACCAGGGCTACACAGAGAAACCTTGTCTCAGGAAAAAAGAAAGAAAGGGAGAGAGGAGGGAGGGGAGGGAAGGAAGAGAGGAAGATGGGGGAGGGAAAGAGAGAGAGAGAAAAAGAAGGAGGAGGAGGAGGAGGAGGAGGAGGAGGAGTCAATGCTTTAGAGCAGGGTTCTCAACCTGGGGGTCATGATCTCTTTGGGAGTCAAATGACCCTTTCATAAGAGTTACCTAAGACCATAGGAAGCCCAGATTTCTATAGGACAATTAATAATAGTAATAAAATTACAGTTATGAAGTAACAACAAAATAATTTTATGCTTGGGCCACCACAACGTAAAGAAGTGTTTGAAAGGGTCACAGTGTTAAGAAGTTGAGAACCACTGCTCTGGACTGAGAGGAGGGACTTTGTCAAACTCCTGTGTCCTATCCATCTCCAATTACTATCCTTTAGGAGAAATGTCAGCAATGGAAATATGTAGCATTGTTGATGGCATGGAGAGAGAGAGAGAGAGAGAGAGAGAGAGAGAGAGAGAGAGAGAGAGAGAGAGAGAGATGGAGAGAGAGAGAAGTAAGTTTGGCTCATAAAAAATTATTTCCAGCCTTCAGCCTTCCTAAAGAATGAACAATGTTAAGAGGTCCAACTTTTGATTTGGATTTTAGATTTTGAATTTAATATGACATATTAATGAAAGCAATGTGTGGTATTCACTCACATGTCTGTTCTCTTCGGAGCAATGCAAGATCCAGTCATGAACAAATCAGGAGTGCACCAAGATGCTAAAGGAAAGGGGGGCTGAAAGCAAAATGGGGAGAAAGAAATGGCTAGCACTCTGAGCGAGGTTGCTTAAGAGTGTGAAATAAACGATACTGCTTAGGAGACGTGCCAGAGCCCCCAATGTCCCAGCCTCTGCGGAAGAAAAAGGGAACTGCAGGAAACCTCAGTGCTCAGAAGTTTCTGGAGCCACAAGTGAAGCTGGGAGCGAGGGAAACGGGGCTCTGGGCATTGATGTTTTTCACATCTCGCTTCTGGTGACTGAATGTCTCTCCATTTTATGGCAGCATAGCCTCTGACACATGTCTATAGCTAAGCTATACTTTAACAGGCATTGATATAGCAAACAGAGAAAGCCGGCAGATTAAGCTTTGCATCTCCATGAGGATTAATAGCCGTGGTTTGATTTTAGAGCCCCGGTTTTTTTTTTCTTTAAAAAAATTTCTGTGCCAGCCGGGCGTGGTGGCGCACGCCTTTAATCCCAGCACTCGGGAGGCAGAGGCAGGCGGATCGCTGTGAGTTCGAGGCCAGCCTGGACTACGAAGTGAGTCCAGAATAGCCAAGGCTACACAGAGAAAAACTCTGTCTCGAAAAACCAAAAAAAAAAAAAAAAAAAAAAAATTTCTGTGCCTACTCTAAAGTGTCAATTATATTTTTATAAAGATCAGAACATTTTGCTGAGCAAAATGAAAATAGCTCAAGTATATCATGCAATTCTTAAAGTTTTGCCCACATGTGTGGGCATGAGGGTCCGTAGCAGCTTTGTGTGTGAGGGGGGCACAACCATTTATCAAATGCTTGCTGTACGTCAGAGCAAGTGTTTTGCACATATTGATGGATGACTGACTGACTGACTGAATGGACATTGGTTACTGTTTCCAGTGGACTAGGTGGAAACTGAGGCTTTTACGTTTCAACTACGTCCTCAACTGATGAACGTTACAAATAGAGCTCAAACCTAAATCCTTCCGTGATGAAGGAGAGGCCCAGAGCAATGCTGGGAAGAATTCCATGTGACTCTGTCAAAGCCCTCGGGTGAAAATATCTTTTATTTTTCTCCTCAGAGTCCCCAAGTTCTCCTAGTGAGTGTCAAATAATTCCTTCATTCATTTTCTCACATTACTCATCTCTTTATTCCTCAAAATTCTGGTTGAGACCAGTGGAACTTTCCTCCCAAAGAGCTCCTAATGCCATAAAGAGCAGGGGATGCTAATCCAAACTTCTGATCTTTAAAAAAAAAACTCCAGACAGAGATGAATATTGGCCCCAGTGGTAAAAACCCAGACAAGCCCAGTTTTGATGGGACAGCTACCAACAAGTTCAGATGCCTCCCTCCCTCCCTCCCTGAGCTTGTCCAAACCTTGGGCGGTCTCTTGCTTTTCCGGAGGGAGCATGCTTGAAGGATGATGCACCAAGTTTGAAACACATGGAGAAAATGCCCTCCTTAGGGACTCTTGGGTCTTATGTGAGGTTAAATCCCAATTGTACATCAAGCGACCACGAAATCTGAACCACGCAGAAAGCATGGAAGTCCGTGGACAGTCTCTGTTTGGTATAGACTGACTCGTGTCAGAGCCAATGCTACACGCTTCATCTGCGCTGCTGTGTTTAGTCTTTACAACGAGCCAGCTGGGCACTGAAGCCAAGAGGAGTGACATGATATGCCCAAAGTTACCTGGCTTGTGGAGGCCTCTGGGGTTTGAACCATTTCTCTACCTCGAAAATGAGTGCATCGAACCACTGCACGGTGTCTCCTAAGAACCCCAGCAAGGCCTAAGCAAGAAGGACGTTCATAAGTGGGCTGGTGGCCCGGCCTTCTGTCCACCTGGCCGCAGCCTCTGCTGGCTGCTCTGGTGCTGGTAGGCATCTCTGGGTCTCACATATCCAGCGCAGGTGTTGTGACCAGGCTGCTGGACAGAGGTGCTGGCTTGGGTCAAGAAATATGAATCCATGTTCCCCAAGGAAGTGTAAAGAGTCCTCTGGCTGAAAGCATTGAGAAAGCCATTGGTGAAAAGACATGCCTTGAGAGGAGAGACTCGGCTTGAGATTCATGGACGATCTTAGAAATCAAATAACTCAAGAAGAAAGTGACATGCAAGCCGATTCTGCAAACTCTAGAACCTCTTAGAATGATCAGAAGTCCCCATAACTTGAGCCTGTCTAAAAGCACAGTCCCTTCAGTATGATTTAAGTTTGACTGTTTATTTTGGCATCTGCCTACTCAATGACTTGTTCTAATCAAAATGCTTTGATGAGATGCACACAAGGAACAGCGATATCATCGAAAAGCCAGAGAGTAATACTTTGCTTTAGAACAATTGAGAGTGCAAACTTCAATCTTTGGATATGTAATAGGGTTACCGTAAACTACCCAGGACAGGGAACTTTAACATCTTACTGGTGAGGGGGCTTTGGGTTTTAGGCTGCGTGCAAATGTATTCTACCACTGGACTTATTATAAGAACTCTTCTCCCAGTGCCTCAGCTTGCTTGTAGAACTCTGACATCTAGGTATCTAGAAGTCTACAGGGATAGGAGGGGACCAGTGTCTTCTTAACATTCATTACCTTATAAGCCTGTAAAGGCAACATTTTACTGAGTTCAAACAGTGTGTATAGGACTCAGGTTCCATACTTTTCTCTAAGTCAGTGTGTTTCTTTTCTGTTTTCTGTCAACTATCCACACAGATCTGTGTACACTCAGTCATCTTACTAAAATCTAGCTGACCAGAGTTAGGCTTTCTCGTTTTGAAGTCCATAGAACAATAAGTGATGCTCGTTAGTGCTTATTAGAGTTGTAATATTTGCTAAAATATTGCCATATGTCAGATGGTCTCAGGGAGAGCAGGCTGGAAGCCTGGGCATGCTGCCTGGCTACCTGTGTGACTGGAGACAGTTAATTTCCTCTCAAACCTCTATTTTTCCTTATCTATAAGTTGGTAGTGGTACTGATTTGTGCATCATGACTCAGTGGAAGAACATGTTGTGTTTGTGGGCTAGGGTGGCCATAACAAAAGACCACAGGCTGTGTAGCTTAAGAAACAGAAATTTGATTTTCTCGTGGCTCTGGAGTTTAAAAATCCAATATCAGGGTGATGACAGAATCAGCTTTCATTCTTTCTTTCTCTTTTTCTTCCTATCCTTTGTTGTTTGAATATTTGTTTTGTTTTAGATGTAAGGACTCCTGATGAAGTTCCTATTGGCATGGAACTTACTCTGTAGCCAAGGCTACTCAAACCCATGTTCCATCATCCTCGCCCTCCTGAATGCTAGGACTTCAGGCATGTACTCCTGTTCCTGAGAGGCAAGTTGGTTTCTTCTGTGAGGCAGCTTCTCCATGTTTTCTCACGATCCTTCCTCTGTGCACACTGTATCCTCATCACCTTTTCCTACCGGGACACGGGGCACATGGCCAACGGACCTCAGCATGGCTACTGACCTCCAGAGATAAGATCTGGTTCAGGAGTTACTGCACCACAGGGATTAAATATACTCAGACCCATAAAGCATGGTAAGCCCCGCCTTCCCGTGCATCCAGTCATTTCCTTAAAGTCCACCTTTGTTTGCCAAATGGCCACAGTGCTAAACCAAACCTAATGACTTATCCTGACACCCACAGGCCAGTGCATCTCTCAGCCCTCATCCGAGAAGCTTCTCTCTTCAGTAGTTGGTGATAATACAGAGACAACAAGTGGTCAGGGTGCTCAGCAAGGCACTGGGCTGCTGAGCCCCAAGTGAGCAGTGTATGTCGCACCTCCTCCCGGCAATGCCCAGGGATCATTTCAGAAGATGGGGCTGAAAGAGTTAAAGCACTGGGTACTACAAGGAAGCTGTCTACAGGACGCTGCACAGCAGCTGCGAGTGTGGCTCGCAGTGGTAGTAGCATACACATGACGCATACGGCCTCAAACCAGACATATCCCAGCATGGAGCGGGAAGGTGGTACTAACTGAGGAGCTATTGGTAATTGATAACTCCTGAAGAAGCAGAATTGGAGTTTTTAAGGATGTGGCCCTGATAAATCCTCCAGTGGAAGGTCACACATCCAAGAGTATATGAGCAGCAGAAAGTTGGACTTGATGGGTTTTTTTAAAACGAGGAATGGGGAGGAGTATACAAAGTTGGACAGATAAGGAAAATATGGCCAAAATATATTGCATGACATTCAATTCCACCTCAGAATTCTGAGTTACTTGGGGACAGGGCTTCCACATGTGAATTTTGGAGGGGACGGAAGTCAGCCCTCTCACCCTGAGATACCTGGAAAATACATCACTTTTAGTAAATGTTTGTTCTTCCTCCCCCATCTCAGTGCCACATCCAGGGTCTCTGCTTCCGTTCCTGCCAATTCCCTCCATGACAGGCTGCGATCTGGAACCATGCAAGATGTCTTTGCTCTCCAAGTTCCTTTCCATCATAGTGCTCCATCACATGACAACAAGAGTCAAACTGGAGCCCCAGAGAAGACTAGACAGTGCCGAATCCATCGTGGGACTGGCGGCTGTTCTAGAGCACAGAGGCTCCCTGAAGAAGCCCTTCTTTCCTGGTGGACCAGCACACTGCTCTGCGCACCACACGGATGCGAATCTTTGGGGCCCATGATGCTCTTCAGGCTCCGCCCAGTGATGCTGGCCTCAGATTGAGCACTCTGGGTCTCACAGACTGAAGGATACAGAGAACCCCCAGGTGGCCTTTTGTACTGTATCCTCGAGTGCTTGAGGATTTTGAGCAGGAATCTTAGTTGGGTAAATATATCGGTAAAACAACTCCTGGCAAAACAGACAGACTGAAATGGTGAGGTTACACCATGTTTTACTCACTGGCATTTCTACATCAACTTCTCAGCAGGGATAAGTGTGACAAGTGCCACCAATGGTGACAGAAATACACATTTTGAGGCCTTCTCCTTTAGCGCAAAGGTCAGTTAAGTATAGCTCTGTTTTCTCCTCCAGGCTGGGGGAGAAAGTTACAAGTCGGCCACAGGTAAAGAGGTTCTTCCTAGTGTCACTTTAGACTTGCACGGGCCTGTGGGCAGGGCTTTGAGTTCTTGGTGGCCTGTTAGCTCCACTGAGCAGCAGTGGTGGCTAGGTCATGCACAACATTGTCCCTGCTTAGCAGAGGACAAATACTAGAGCTCCCAAAAAATAATTAAGTCTTTGGACCTCTTTCCACAAACACAAATCTGTGTGAGGTTTTCTGGAATGAGCTCTGCAGATTATGTTCCAAAGGCCAAGAGGCAAAAACACGCTGGTCACTCATCCATTTTCTCCCATAAATAGCACCACACATGTCCGGAGTGATGGGACAGTGTGAGGGCTTCCTGCTGCCGCTGGTACCAGCTGGACAGTGGCTTTAAGGGGCACAGACTAACAGAGGCAATAATGGTGCACAAAGGGAAAAGTCAGGTTACACTTCACTCGACAGGTCACCTCATCACTTTAGGCTTTGGTTTTGCTCAGCATCAACAATAGGTTAAGAACTGTGGGCCTCAGGTTATCCACTTGCCAGAGCAACTTATTGGGGGCTCTCTATGCAGAGCCATGCAGCAAAGGCTGGTGGTGAGGGGTAAATAAAAGGGAATAGGTGAACGCTCAACAGATCAGATACCGCAAGAGCTCTTTATAATAATTAGCTTAGATGTCCATCAATAGATTAGTGGATAAAGGAAATGTGGTACATATACACAGCCAAATGGTACACATACGTGGCCAAATTCTATTCAGGTGGAGGATGGAATTATGCCTTTTGCAGGGAACTGGATGGAACTGGATGTAATTATGTCAAATTATGCAAGAAAGACTCAGAATGACACATATAGCACGGTTTCTTTCATTTGTGCAATCTGTAGATGCATGTGTGTGTGCATATGTGATGTGTATGCATGTGTACATATGTGCATGTCTGTGCATGTGTATATATGTGTGTATTTATGTGCACGTGTGTATTTGTATGTGCATGTGTGTGTTGTGTGTGTGCCCACGTATTTATATCTATGTGTATGTGTGTATGTATGTATATGTGTGTAGGTGTGCATAAGTTTGTGTGTGTTCATAGGAAATGAAAGTAGAAAGAAGAGTGTTAGAAGGAAGAAGCGGCCTGAAGGGGGAGAGGAAGGAAGATGAGGGCGGAAGTAGAACACATGTCACGCAAGCACAGGGTGATAAAGGGACCAGCAAGAGGAAGACAGGGGACAGGGGAAGGCAGAGTACAGGGACACAATAGAGACAAAATGCAGTAATTATGTGTGCGAAGATACCACAACACAACTCCTTACTGTGCTAAACGAAGGCTATACATGGGAGGTGGGGAGCTGGCTCGGTGGTTTAGAGCTTGGCTGCTCTTGCAGAGGGCCTGGGTTTGGTTCCCAGCGCCCACACCAAGTGGCTCACAACCATCTAATCTCTACTTCCAGAGGGATCTAATGCTCCTTCTGGCCTCTGTAGGCACTGGATGTATGTAGTAAACATACAAATACGCAAGCACACATACATGCACATAAATATAAAATTTGTAAGTTAAAAAATGAAATAGCAAACATTTCTTATAAACAAACGTTTCTTATAAAGCATTTCTTTGTTGGCTAAGGACAATGATTAGAGAAGGAGAAAGGGCTAGGCCTGGGGCATCCTAAATGTATGCATCCAAACCAGTTAAATAATACTGAGAATATCAAAATTTACTTTCTTCCACTGGAATACTGACAGAGCAACAGAGGTCCAAGGGCCTGGGACAAGAGAGCCAGCACAGGATGACAAAGCAGCTCTGCCCTGGCTCCTGAAGACCCTGTGAGCTTCCACAAATGTGAAAGAGAGTTCAGGAGCATCTAAGACTTCCAAAGTGGGCACAGGGAGGGCTCAGGTGCCAGGGGCCCTGGGGAGAGGCCACAAAAGGGAGGAAAGTGTAGGAGAAAGCTTGGGGGCCTCCTAACGGACACACTTGTGGTGTGGGACGCCTTGGTGGTTTCGCTGCTTGGCTGGAAGTAAGTTAGCATTAGTTATGCTCAGCTCAACTCCAGCTGCAGACGCGATAGACAAGGGTGAACACCACTCTCGGGCCTCGGGCCTCAAAGCCCAGGGTCAAGGCCTGGCTGGAACTGTGCCACAGGATTTCACATCAGGCCTTGGAAAACTGTGCAGCTAAATTTCTGGAAGGCAAGCTACATGAAGGAATAGAGTTTTCTTGATCTGATTTTGAAAGGACGTGAATTTCGTAAGAGAAACAGGGTACTTTTTGTCTCAGAAAGGATGTTTTGTGACTGAAATTGGCCGATCGTATTGGCCACACCTATCTCAAGTATAAGGTTGGGACCTATGTGGATTTTTACCATTAATAGAAATATAGTCTTTTTAAACTAATGCATTAATCTTCCCCTTTGATGTCATATAGCTTCTTCTGGCATTGTAGTTCTCCTCTAAAGGGTTAACAAGAGTGGCCAAAGGTAGTCGGTACTTCAAAAACTCCAAGGATAGGAACCACAGATGACAGGCCAAAGCCAGCACCCCTCTCTAGCGAGCTGTTGAACATCTGAGAGAACCAGGCACACCCACGTTAGGATGGAGAACTAGCCTACACTGAAAGAAAACCATAGACATGTGTTTTCAGTAATTGTAGTTGAAATACAACGGGTTCCCGGGGTGGAGACAGCAGGAGAGAGAAAATGGGGACGAGTAAGATGGCAAAGAGGGGTCATAGGGCGAGGACAGAGCAGAGCAGCCGACAAAGACAGCTGTAAGAAGGGGCTCGCCACATACTGAAGCTTCTCCTTTTCCAAAGCTGCGTATTCAGGATGAGTCAAAGTTCACCACAGGAGAGAGAAAGCAGCCATAGGACAAAAGGCTTAGCCACTACCACCACACACTCACAAGCGAGCGCACACACGCACGCACATACGCACCCAAGCATCCACGCACGCACTCCTACTCCTGGGTACAATGCAGCCCACATTCAACACAGTCGGGCACCTGGACTAGGCGTGCCTCAGTGGGGCCTCACACCTTTGTCCCAGCCCATGGGCAAAGGAGGGAGGCTCTGGCCTAAGTGCTTTAAGCTTAGGATTTGTCAGTGGCAGATTCTGTTTGGATCCTCTTCAGTGACAAAGAATGTGACCTCATCTACCATGATGAAAATAATAAAATAAAACATCTCGGAAAAGAAGGGGATCCTGACGGTGTATTTATTATACAAGGTCTGAAGAAAGCAACAGGGCTTGGAACACTACAATCTTGTTTGCTCACATGCCTCTGAGTAATTTAAGGAGGGGGGAAAACGCTCAGAAAATTATTGATTAGATGCCAATTCACATAGCTCTCTTTGTCTGCTTTTTATTATCAGTATTTCTTTAAAAGGCTAATAGATCCCGGTCTTGACAAGCATGAAGCCAGGAGGTGGGCTTGCATCCAGTGTTTTCATTTTCTCAGCCCTCCAGGGGCAATGATTAGATCTTAATACCGAATGCACAAACCGCACTCACTGTGTGAACTCTCTGAGAGGGCCCCTCACAAGCAGAAGGAAAGAGAAGAAGCTCCCTTGGAAGGCTGCAAAGGGAAAGGATGGGCACTTCAGCTTTCTCTGGGCTGGCTGATTAGGGAGGAGCTGACTTTATTCTGAACAGTTCTCAATCTGCCCTCCCTCGGGGAAGGGAAACCTGAGCCGATTTCACTGATTTAATTCCTTTTCTAAGAATAGCCAAACTTGGGGTGGTGAGGAGCTAGCGAAATCAAACCGTTTAGGCTACATCTGCAAGCGGCTAAGAGTGGCCCAAATCTTAGGTCATAGTTGGGAGAGCGGAGGTTCCTTCCTCCCCATCTCATAAACTATACATGAAGCTGGCGAAACAAGCCAATCAGCAGATGCTTTCCCACAGATCACATGATCTCAAACTAAGAACAAGAAGCCAAACAGGATGCAAAGGTGCTTCTGGGCATCCGTTCAAGGTGATGTGAGGTGTTACCCAGATCGGCATCATCTGAACACGCGTCTTTCATAAGAGCATTACATTGTCATAACTTCCTATTCACAGATTGCCCCTGTGTGCTCCGGGCGGTCAGCCCGCACGTGCACTAGGTGAGGAGACATCTTTCCTTACTGTGAATCTAGTGCTATCACATCACTCTTTTGCTCAGGAAAAGGGAAGGCAGTCTGTCTTTACCCCCACACTTCCACAGTGCTCCCCAGCTTCCTGCCCCTCCCCATATTTGGGCACAAGAACCCAACAAGACCAACAGAGTCAACTAACCTGGGCCCAAGGCGCTCACAGAGACTGAAGCACCAACCAAAGAGGATGCATCCTCTGGACCTACATCCCCGAACACAGATGTAGCCAGCGGACAGCTCGGTCTTCATGTAGGTCCCCTAGCAAGTGACACGGGGCTGTCTCGGACATGGACTGTGTTGGTATTAGATTACTTCCCCCTAGTGGGGCTGACTGGCCTCATTGGAAAAGGATGCACTCCATCCACATGAGACTTGATGTGCTGGAGTGGGTTGATATGGAGAAGGGGGCATCCCCTTTTCTGAGAAGAAGGGGGGGGGAAGGGAAGAAAGGGTGGGAAAGTGGGACCTGGAGGAGCAAGGGGCTGCAGTAGGGGATGTAAAGTGAATAAATAAACTTAGTTTTTTTCTTTTTAAAGGGGAAGAAAAGGCTGATGTGCTGAGGACCTGGACCCTAGCTGGGTGGGGGATTTTTGGAGAGATTTTAGAAGCTTGAGGAAGAGGGGCCTAGTGAAAGGAAATAGAACACTAAAGACAGAGCGCCTCAAGGGTGTCTCACCCCTGCTCTCACTCACTGGTCTCCTCTGCCTACACATATGGACCCTCTGAGAGTGGGGGCTGAAACCTTTTTCTCTCCCTAAATTGTTTTATGTCAGGCATTTGTTCATAGTGAGAATAATATTTTAACGCAGATTCATTACATAAAATACCATGCAGCCAGGACCTGCACCGTAAGCCTGTTATCTCAACTGCTTAGGAGGCTGAGACACAAGGATCACAAGTTCCTGGACAACTTAGCAAGGAAACTGTCTAAAAATAAAAATAAAAGGGAGTTGGGTGTATAGCTCAGTGGTAGAGCACTTTCAGGTACTGGAGAAGCAGTGTGTGTGTGTGTGTGTGTGTATGTGTGTGTGTGTAAGTATGCATGTATGTGTATGTATGTGTGTGTGTATGTGTGTGTGTGTATGTATGTGTAAGTATGCATGTGTGTGTGTGTGTGTGTGTGTGTGTGTGTGTGTGTGTGTGTGTGTGTGTAGTGGTCCTGGGGACCAATCCAGGGCTGTGTGCATACTGGCCATGTACTCTTTCATTGAGTCACCCTCCCCCAGCTCCTCAAATGTATTCAGTTTGTAAGAAAAGCCACTTATATTTGAGCCTTAGCAAATTTGTTCTTTTAACTGTAGCAAAATCATGTAGTAAAACCAGATATTGTCCTTTTCTATTCTGCTTTGTCTACTGTGGTTTTCCCTTGGCTCTCAAAATGAGGGTGCTTGCTTGGCATGGTGGTACACACCTTTAATCCCAACACATAGAAGGCAGAGTCAGAAGGATCTCTGTGAGTTCAAGGCCAGCCTGGTCTACAAAGAAAGTTAGTTCTAAGACAACCAGGACTGTAAAACTCTATCTTAAAACAAAACCATACCCCCCAAAATAATGCTTAGCCATGTTTGCCCCTTGTCATTCAATGGAATGAGTATTTTTGAAGGTCGATATAAAGTTTGGAGAGGTAGTCAACATGTTTACATGGTGTTCAAACTATCATGCCAACTACTAACTCTACTTATCCACACGCCTGAAGCTGGCTTGTTCCTTACAGAAGCACACTGTGGGCCATTTGCACGATTGGATGACCTGCAGGAACAGACTGTGTCCACTCACACGCTTAGGTAGCCTGCAGGAGCAGACTGTGTCCACACACACGCTTAGGTGGCCTGCAGGAGCAGACTGTGTCCACACACACGCTTAGGTGGCCTGCAGAAGCAGACTGTGTCCACACACATGCTTAGGTGGCCTGCAGGAGCAGACTGTGTCCACACACACGCTTAGGTGGCCTGCAGAAGCAGACTGTGTCCACACACATGCTTAGGTGGCCTGCAGGAGCAGACTGTGTCCACGCACACGCTTAAGTGGCCTACAGAAGCAGACTATGTCCACTCACATGCTTAGGTAGCCTGCAGGAGCAGACTGTGTCCACGCACACGCTTAGGTGGCCTGCAGGAGCAGACTGTGTCCACTCACACACTTAGGTGGCCTGCAGGAGCAGACTGTGTCCACTCACACGCTTAGGTAGCCTGCAAGAGTAGACTGTGTTCACTCACAGGCTTAGGTGGCCTGCAGGAGCAGACTGTGTCCACTCACACGCTTAGGTGGCCTGCAAGAGCCGACTATGTCCACGCACACTCTTAGATGGCCTGCAGGAGCAGACTGTGTCCACACACACGCTTAGGTGGCCTGCAGAAGCAGACTGTGTCCACACACACGCTTAGGTGGCCTGCAGGAGCAGACTGTGTCCACGCACACTCTTAGATGGCCTGCAGGAGCAGACTGTGTCCACTCACACACTTAGGTGGCCTGCAGGAGCAGACTGTGTCCACTCACACGCTTAGGTGGCCTGCAGGAGCAGACTGTGTCCACTCACACACTTAGGTGGCCTGCAGGAGCAGACTGTGTCCACTCACACGCTTAGGTGGCCTGCAGGAGCAGACTGTGTCCACGCACATGCTTAAGTGGCCTGCAGAAGCAGACTGTGTCCACTCACATGCTTAGGTAGCCTGCAGGAGCAGACTGTGTCCACGCACACGCTTAGGTGGCCTGCAGGAGCAGACTGTGTCCACGCACACGCTTAAGTGGCCTGCAGAAGCAGACTGTGTCCACTCACATGCTTAGGTAGCCTGCAGGAGCAGACTGTGTCCACTCACACACTTAGGTGGCCTGCAGGAGCAGACTGTGTCCACTCACACACTTAGGTGGCCTGCAGGAGCAGACTGTGTCCACTCACACGCTTAGGTTGCCTGCAGGAGCAGACTGTGTCCACTCACACGCTTAGGTAGCCTGCAAGAGTAGACTGTGTTCACTCACAGGCTTAGGTGGCCTGCAGGAGCAGACTGTGTCCACTCACACGCTTAGGTGGCCTGCAAGAGCCGACTATGTCCACGCACACTCTTAGATGGCCTGCAGGAGCAGACTGTGTCCACTCACACGCTTAGGTGGCCTGCAGGAGCAGACTGTGTCCACTCACACACTTAGGTGGCCTGCAGGAGCAGACTGTGTCCACTCACACGCTTAGGTGGCGTGCAGGAGCAGACTGTGTCCATGCACATGCTTAGGTAGCCTGCTCTGCACCAGCCTTCCATGGGATCGTGCTGACTTCAGGAACAGCCAGATTCAGAGTGAGTTTGTTCTTAATGGAAAAGCAATGCAGCGTTTGATATAGCTCCTCTGGGAAGCCATCTCTCCTGTGTAGACCCCAAGCACAGCAGCCATAGCCGTCTGCAATGATTTTCTTCTCCTCTTCCTCCGCCACTTCCTCCTCTTAATCCTCTTTCTCCCTCCTTTTCTTATCTTCCTTCTCCATTTCCTCCTCCTCTTCCTCTCTTTGTTTTGTTTTTTACCTTCTGTTTTTGTAAGATATGGCTTCACTATGTGCTCTGTAGGACAGGCTAAGCTGAAGGTTGCTATTGTAGCCCAGTGTGACCTCAAATTCATAATCCTCCTGCCTCTGCCTCCCAGGCGTCTGGATTATATGTGTGCACTCACACTCGGATGTAATGGTTTCTTGTATCAATTAGGTAAACTTTTTTAATAAGGTCACTTAAGTAGACACAATGAGTGTCTGTCATCTTCTATTTAGACGCCTTGATTGGATGACAAGACCTCATAAAACAGCCAGAGCTTATCCTGGTGTAGTGATGAGTTTTCAAAAGGAGACTTGAGGGGTCCCGAGGAGCCCCCAGCCTCACCAGACCTTCCCAATGCCCTGCACTCTCGGAAGCAACTAAGTATTTCTCATTTAAGCACAAGTTAGTTATAATGAGAGAAACAGTCAAGCAACTTGGTGGCTTAAAGCAAAACAAAACCATTTCCTTGTGTATTTTATATCCCTCGGAGTAGATAAACAGAGTTCACTAACTAGAGTCAGAAGTCTCTCAGCCCTAAACGTCTGGAAAGCCCTGTGTTCTGTTCCTTCTCATATATACGTATCAGCCGTAAGGGGCTCTAATCACGCAAGACAATAAAATCTGTGAGTGTTTTCTGTTTTGGGGAAATCCTGCATGGGTGTATTAGGGTCATAAAGATTACTAATGTGTTTTCTCATGGCTCTGGGCCATCGCATAGGCTCTGTGTAGTGGTACTGTCTGCAGCCTGCAATCACAAACAAATGTTTCCACAAGCAGATGAGCTGTTACGTGAGAATGTGTGAGAGGTGAGTGCCTGTGCCCCAGTGTCAGCCCGGAGCAGGTCCCTCCACAGATCAGGGCCCCCCAGAGGCTGTACAAATGAAACAACAGTGTGCCTGGGGGGTGAGAGAGCCCCAAGAGGGATGAGGTCACTTTGAATACAGTCGTTCAGCTTCCCTCCTGTGGGTGGGAAGTTAGAGACAGCTTCAGGCTAAAGTGTTGTCTGCAGTAGAGAGGAAGTGGGAGCTGTGTGTCAGGTGGGGTGAAATGTAGGCGTGCCTACAAGGACGATATTCCAGAGGAAGGGACGGCCAGGCGCAACCATGGAACCAGCCTGATGGAGTGACACGTGTGGCACAAGGGAGCGTGAGGAGGCAGACACAAGGTGTCCAGTCCAGGTGTGTCTTCAGGCCTTCTGTGGAAGGAAGGGCTGCCGCCTTCAGGGAGCAAACCCAGTCCCGCACAGCTAGAGGAACCCTTCTGAAGCACCATGTGTTTTGTTTTGCCTCTCACCAGGAATGTTTGGATTGTAAACCGTGACCTTCCTCCAAGGGAATTCCTTTGAAAAGTAGGAATATCCCTAGAGTTCTTTGGGATGGGAAGCAAGTCCAAGGGGTCACGACAGGCAGATACAGACAGAGGGCCGCGGGGCTGGAGATGCCCCACAGATGTCTCCGCCTCTCCCTCCCTGCCAGTGAGGACATTACTTCTACTGGAGAAGCTGTCTTCCTGGGAGAAAGCTTCCTCTCAGTACAAATAAACCTGACAGTTCCTTCACAGACTTGTGCCAGCAGCTTCCAGCTCTTTCCTCTCCAACCCAACTTCTCTTTCAAGTTCAAGGTCCCTGCACTCTCCAGGTCCGGGAACCTTTTGAAAATCAAATGTCCACAGCTGAGCTTGTCACCCTAAGGTCCGCTGCTTTCACAAATCTCTTCTCTAGTCTCACACCATCATTCTCCACACCCTCTAGAGAGATTGTTTAAAAGAACAAATCAGCCTGGTTCGCTCCTGTGATAGTTAATTTCCAACCTCAGTGGGTTTGAAATCACTAGGAGACCCGGGCGTGGTGGCGCACACCTGTAACCCAGCACTCGGGAGGCAGAGGCAGGCAGATCGCTGTGAGTTCAAGGATAGCCTGGTCTACAAAGCGAGTCCAGGACAGCCAAGGCTACACAGAGAGACCCTGTCTCAGAAAGAAAGAAAGAAAGAAAGAAAGAAAGAAAGAAAGAAAGAAAGAAAGAAAGAAATCACTAGGAGTCACTCTGGGAAGTCTGTGAGGAGGGAAGACCCACCCTGGGCATGCCTGGCAACCATCTTTAGGGACTTGGGTCCCTGACCGAACAGCCTACCCTCTCTGTGCTTCCTAACTCAACACTGGAAAGTCAGCTGCCTCAGCCCCAGGCTTTTCTGCTTGCTCCCCACCCCTACCCCCATGCCCATCCCCCACCCCCACCTCCACCCCCCACCCACCAGTTGGATTGTGCCCTCAAGCTGGGAGCCCAAATGACCTCTTCCTTTTGTAAGTTGCTTCCCTCAGAGATTTTGTCAGAGCAAGGAGAAAAGTCACTAAAACAAATGGAGTCCCCTGATCGAATGGCTTCCTTCGCACTGCTGTCACTGGCTCTTCATGGCTCTTCCTTAACCTCTGGCTCATTCACTTTGGTCTCCACAGCTCCTGACTAGAAGCCTTCCCCTCACCCACACACACCCCGGACTGAATTGTATTGACTCTCTCATCTCTAATCTCTACTTCCACACAGCGTTGTTCTGCGTGTCTGCAGTCAGCTTGTCTCCTGCTCGCCTTCGTCTCTCTTCAC
The DNA here is from genome assembly GCF_964271855.1 of Acomys minous. Classification (NCBI taxonomy): domain Eukaryota; kingdom Metazoa; phylum Chordata; class Mammalia; order Rodentia; family Muridae; genus Acomys; species Acomys minous. The sequence continues at coordinate 71,925,984 of NC_140486.1, read as the reverse complement.
CAAATACTGACTATGGATCCTCTGTTGCAGACTTGACGTGACACACACACACACACACACACACACACACACACACACACACACAATTAATTTTTTGTGCCTCAGCGGTGGACAGGCGCCTCTCTTAGATGCTGTGACAGCTCCCAGCTGTCTCCCCAGCCCTGGCACTTGAGCCTCATCACACCGGACTTGCTGAGGAAGCCCGAATTTTCTCCAATGGACAGCAACCACACTGACGTAAGAAGCAGGAACTGTGGGCTTTAGACGAATACTGTTTCCCGGGGAAGGCAGAGTAGGAAAGTTCAAGTGTAACTTAGCGAGACAAGTGAAATGTCTGAGCTGTGAGGCTGGCCGTGGGTTGTATTCTGCTGGCATTGCAGAGAGTGCGCCTTTGTTCTTCTTGGGTGCTCTGGCTTTCTTTCCTTTTTTTTTTTTAAACAATATAAAAATAAGATTCATTGCTTAATATTTTCCTTACATAGATCCTCCTCCCCTATCTCTTACTTACTTTTCACCAAGGGATTAGAATGGAATTTCTTTTTTTCTCTTTCTTCTTCTTTTTATTTTTCTCTTTTTTTACATATACATTTATATTATTTACACACAAATACAATAAACTACATAAAGCAGGAAGAACTACAAAACAACCAAGAATTATAAAAAAAAAGTTACATTCATAATGTTTTGGCTATTTGAATTTGGCAGCCTTGAAGAAAGTGAGTCTAAAATTCTGGATGTAGATCAATATCTATCGTATCCCATCTCTATCAACTTAAAACATCTATCTAATTGTAAAACTAAACTATCTGGTCTTCAATCCCATTAGACACTTGAGAAGGACTAAAACTTAATTACCTGAGTGAACTGGAACTTCAGGTTAGCAGCTTCCAAAATGAAAAAAATGACAGAGACAGTTTGCTAGCTGCACTCTCTATAACACTGGAACATCGTCTTCAGCCTTCTGGCGCAATATATCTGACAGATATATTTGTGAGGCAGGGACTGTTGAGGACTCGCTTACCCTGTCTTGGCAGAGTTTGGCCTTCTACTCTGCCTGTATCCAAGCTTGCACTTTTTCAGGCAGAATTCTGTCTGTAGCCAAAATGAGGAGATTTTTCCCAGTGGCTGATTTGCCACACTTGGAGCCATCTCCATAAGGAGGTTCTTTGATGCTGGGTGTTGCCAGAAGTTAACGTGTCTTGTTGTCAAAGAATCTTAAAAATAATAAAAACATCTTTAAATGCTGTATTCTGTAGGTCACTGAGGTCTTTGAAGACCTTATCTATCTTATCTATCTATAGAATCATGTTAGGATGTATATTCTTGTGATAAAAATAGACTAGTAATGACATGACCATAATTTGATCAACTAACAATTAACTTGTATAACTTATTTATCCTAAACAGACTGCAATAGCACTTTCAAAGTATTGGAAGTAAACTTTGTATTATAATTGAGTTGTATGGGTACAATACCTCATATATATATATATATATATATATATATATATATATATATATAATGTGTGTGAAGAATAATCTTAAATTTGAATTCTATACCAATGTATGAAAATCAAACTTATTTTGCCTCAATATGCAAATTCTATACCAATGAGTTAAAAATAACCTTGTTTGTGAGGATCAATCTGACTTACTTCAGTTTTTCTTCTCATTGAGACTCATCACTTCTCTCAGGATTGATTGGTTAGACATGAGTTTCTCTCTGATTTTCTTCATCTGAGAAAGTCTTTATTTTTCACTTGAAAAATAAGACTATTTTTTAGATCAGTTTGGGGTTTTAAGAAAAATTGAGCAAAAAAGCAAAGTTTTTATGAGACTTGGTCTCCCAACACACACACACACACACACACACACACACACACACACACACCCGCACATGCACACACACAGACACCTACAGACACACATACATACACACACATTCACACAGACACACATGTACACACACACACACACATGCACACACACACATGTACACACACACATGCACACACATACATACACACAGATTCACACATGTACACACACACACACACACACACACACACACACACACACACACACTTCTCTTGTTACTAGCATCTCACATGCTACAGTACATGGTTCCCGGTTGCTATGTCTATGCAGAAGTATTATTATTAACAGAACTCAACAGGAGGATGCAGAGTAAGCTGGCTAGCTAGACTAGCTATATAGGAGGGTTTTAGATTTAATTCAGATACCCGCCTGTTAAAGAATAAGGCGAGGAGTGATGAAGACTCCTCATGCTTCCCCATGCACACCTGTGTGCAAACACCACCCACTCACGAACACAGCACACCTGTGTGCAAAGACACCCCCAACTCATGAACACAGCCCCACTCCTCCAAGTCAAACAGACAGACAGAGTGACCGCATTCAGTTTGGTCGGTGTTTCAGACTTTCACCTTCTACAGGAGCACAGTGATGTCTCCGCTTCCTTGAGGAGCATCCTTTCTCATGTCAGTTTCTTATACTTTATTTGGTATCTGTGCCTGTCTTTTTCCTACTTTTTAAATAGGTTGCTTGTGTTTTCATCATTGACTTTTAGCACTCTGTGTGTGTTTTGGGTGTTGGTCCTTCATGGGTGCTGTGCAAGTGTAGTCCCGATACTTTAAACATTCCTTCTCCTTATCATTGCCTGGATGATTTCTGACTAAAAGTCCACACATTTTTTATTTTCATTTTACTTTGGAGATAAGGTGTTTTATTTCCCTGGTTTCTTTCATTTTTTTATTATATTTTTATTTTTTATTAATTTATTCATATTACATCTCAGTTGTTAGCCCATCCCATGTATCCTCCCATTCCTCGAACCCCTACCCTGGCTAGCCGATGGACATTCTCCACTGTTGAGTGGAGAAGGAGATCTAACTTTCACACAAACTCTGGTGCCCCATATTTGAACATGTCCCTTGGATGGAGATGCCTGGTGGCACTCAGAGGAAAGATAATAGGTCACCAAGGAGAGACTTGATACCGTATGAGCATATGCAGGGGGAGGAGGTCCCCCTCAGACACAGACTTAGGGGAGGGGAGGGGAGTAGGGGGGAAGTGGGAGGAAGGGAGGAATGGGAGGATACATGGGATGGGCTTCCCTGGTTTCTTTCAACTTTGTTTGTTTTTTTTTGTTTTGCCAGCTTGAAAATGCCATGCTATTGTGTCTTTTTTCTTAATTTGAATATGATATGCTACTGTGGATACTTTTTATTTGAGCATATCATTAGTATATATTAATCGACAAAATACTGGGGTTTCCCCCTGATACACTCACCCTCCCTATCTGCTCTGTGTCCTCCGTGATTGCACACGGTTTCACATGTGCCTACTTGGAATTACTGTAAGTGCCACCTCTACCCCACTTTTTCCTTTCTTCCCTTCAGCCACCGCAATTCTGCATTTTTAAATGTTGGAATCACATCACAGTTCTTGGCTGTTCTGGGATTTTAGTATTATTATATTTGTGCCTATATTTCTATCCAAGGCATTTCTATGGTCATATTTCCTATGGGCTTCATGCTCCCATTAATGTTCAACATACTAAGAAGCCTATTGAGAGCAGTCTTCATTCTCCTGCAAGATTTTAATTTCTAGCTCTTCTTCTAAGCCCTTCCTCAGAGCTCTCGCCTCTGGATTGCAGTGTTCTTTCCTATTCTGGGAGCCTAGTGGGAAATGCCCTTTAAACACGTCTTCCAGCTCCAGGCAGCGTCTGTGCTGTCCCAGTCTGGTTCTGACTCTCTCTTCCTTTCTTTGTGTTATGTTTCTCTTACCTTGCAACTTTTAGTACAAGTGTGACTTAATGAATCAGGTAGTGGTGTCAAGTTTGATGTTAATCTGTTTAGTGGTTGGTTGTTCTCAAAGTTTGCTGCCGCTGCAGGTGGCGTATTCCTGTTCCTCCTGCAACCTTATTTCATCACCAATAGTGGAGATTTGCACATGCTTTTACCTTGGTTCAGATATGAGGTGGCAGCTCCTATAATCCTAGCACTGAGGAGGTGGAGAAGGGATGGTTCGTGTAGTTTTGTAGGCCAGTGGATGACCTCTCAGCTTCAATGGGAGAACTTGTGTCGGAAGATAAGCTGGGAAAGCGATTGAGAAAGACACAAGGTCAACTTCTGGCCTCTATGACCACATGTATATGTGCACACATGTGCATACATACATACATATATACATAATACATGCATGTATGTACACATACCAAAAATAAATAAATGAACAAATAAGCTAAGATATCAAAGCCTGGAAAACTTTAGCCAGGGGAATAATGCAAGCACTGGATCTTCTGCAGAGAGAAACCATAATCCACAGCTCTCTATATGTTATGGAAACATTAAAACAGGAAAAGGAAAACTTCCCGGACACATGCAAGGAAGGCGCACGTGCTTGAGGTGTGAGGGGAGCTCTGCGCAGCTGCAGCCGTCTGCGAGCTGGCAGAGCTTACAAGGCCTGCACAAAGGAGGCGGTTCCCGCTAGCGCGTCTGCGTTCCGTCGGCAGCTCTCCTCAACCATTCTAATCACATAGGTAGATCTCTTTATTGACTAGGGAAAGAGTTTGCAGAAGGCTGAACTGCTCATTAGAGCTCAGTAAAGCATATGAGTTTACCTGAAATCTTTAAGACAAACAGATAAGAGAAACAGCCAATGAGCTCCCCGTAGCTCTGACTGTGGCAGCGTTCAGGATTAAATAAGTGAGAGCCAACGTTGCTGTGGTGATTTGGTATCCAATAACGTTATCAGAGGCTTCTGAGCATTATTTACAAGCTTTGTTTGCTGCTGCCAACCACTGGCTTCCGGGGTTCCTAGACACAGCCTCATCCATACAAGAGCCTTATGCAACTTTAATTTTGTGTGGGGCTTTCTTGTAAGAGAAGCCAGCTGTTTTTCTTGATTGCACATACTTTGAGGTGTCCCTTGTGAAACCACATGTCCCAGAACGGGCAAGCTTTCATTTGAAAAAAATCACTACATTTAAAAAATGTGTGTGTGTGTGTGTGTGTGTGTGTGTGTGTGTGTGTGTGTGTTTATATGTATGTTAGCGAGCAATGCCAAGGAGGTCACAGGGCAGCCTGGGCAGTCAGATGCGCTCCTTCTACCACATGGACCCAGGGGACAGAACTCAGGCCATCAGGTGTGGCGTCTTGACGCACTAAGCCATATCACTGCCCTCAGCTTTTATTTTTCATCTTTGTCCTACCGCAAAAGGACATGCTTCTGCATTGATAACAACAGCAGCAACAACAGAAACCGCAAACCAACACGGGCTTTGGGAGGTCAGGGTGGTGGACTCTATTGAGAGATGCACGTTACAGAGTCATAGTCAGGATAAGTGTTTATTGCTTCAGTGATCTTCTGTGATGGCACTGCTCCTGAAAAAACAAACCGTTAAACACTAACCTAAGAAACAAATTTTGATTTTCTATTCTGTCTGAATTAGTAAAACAAACATAGCGGGCCTAAAACAATAGAGTGGTGTATTTGGAAATGGCCTGCTTTACTTTTCCGTTTTCCCAGAAGCCTTTGCCATTAGTAACCTGATACCTGGGGTTGTAGGAAAGGGTCCAAAATCAACTTGATCTTCGGAGTCTGACTAGGATCGGGGAAGCCCTGCAAGGTCAGAGATTCTGTCAAGTGGAGAATAATGTTCCTTTGCCAATTGCTGGGCCTCTGCACTACTGCACTCAAATTTCCAGAGATAGTCCGTAGCTTTCACACTGGGCACAGAAAAATCAAACCCAGAAACAAGGAGTGTGGGGTTCATAACCCAGAAGCCTACTCTAGATTTGACTAGTACCTCAATGTACGTGGTCCTCTTCTGTCCCCTCTCCTTGATTGATGTCATTCTCAGAGTCACTCCTACCAGGGCAGGCTCTCTCTGTGAGAACTTAGAAAAAAAAAAGAGGATGCTTTTCCTATTCTTAGCCCTTGTGGTGATGGGAGAAAGACCAAATAAATAAATAAATAAACAATTTAAAAAGCTTAGTTGATGCTAAAAGATGTCTTCAGAGTAACGGATTCAAACTCTAAAATAAAGTTCAAAAGGCAAACACAATTTTGGACATTCCTCTGGGACTTCAAAGCAGTGGAAGAGCCTTGAGCTACAGGACAGTTTCCCACTCACAGTGCACTTGCAGGCTCAGGCGGGAGGACGACAGGGAGGGCGCCCATGCCCATCGCGAGGCTCTGAAGTGCAGTCAAGGATGAAGGAACAGCCCCGCTGGACCACTGGGACTGGGAGCCTGGCCTCACCTTCCTTGTCTGCACAGCTATTGCATTGTTTGTCAAGTTAAGTAATTTTTGCTTAGGCTTGTGTCCCAATGCTGTTGTCACATATCAGTGAGTGAAATAGGAAGAGCTCTCGGTGTCAGGCTCCTCAGCTGCAGAAATGAGCAACAGAAGCAGCCTCTGAGGGCTGCGGAAAGAATTAAGTATGATAATTTATGCAAAGCGGAGAGCATTATAAATGCTCAAGAGAATATGGCTTTAATTTTTGGTAATAAAAATAATGTACATCGGCTGCATAAAATGTATCCAAGAGTTATAAAAATAAAATAACAATCATCTATAAATCTATCCCAGTGTAATCACTGACCTGTTGCAGGGCACTGTGTTTTCCTCTAAATGATGTTATATGAAGTATTTCTTATGAAGAGTTTTCAAGCATACAAAAGTTAAAATATAAGTTCAGTGAACACATTACACACTTTCTTCCCATAGTCGTAACTACACATATTTCACAGAATTTGCTGTGTGCACATGTGTGTGTGAGGACTTTTCCATTGACATTCTGTCCTTGCTATTGCCAGGTTTGGTCTTCATTGGTACCATTGTCAACTACAAATCATAATGAGACTGTGAACACATATGTACATACATACTTACATATTTGAAAGTAAATTACATTTAACCATAACATTTGGGCTACGAAAATTTCGGCATTCAGCTCCTAAAAATGAGATTATTCTGCCTCAAAATCATGAAACAATGATCATACCAGAATGTTAATGATTTCTCCCTGGTGTCATTTTTTGCATGTATTTATTTTAAGTGTATGGGTGTTCGCCTGCCTGTATGAACGTGCACCACAACCATGCTTGCTGCCCACAGAGGCCAGAAGACCAATGTCCTGCAACTGTGACTGACACTTGTGAGCTGCCATGTGGGTGTTGGGAGCTAAACCTGGGTCCTCTGCAGAGACAAGTGGTCTTGACCCCTGAGCCATCTCTCCAGCCCCTCCTTGGTGTCACTTAACATCCAATTTCTGCTCAAATTTTAAATTATTCCTCAAATGACTTCAGTTCAGGCATGCTGTGTTTATGCCACCTCTAGAATCTTTGTATCACTAAGTCACCCTGAACATATCCTCGGGACGCCTCTATCCATTCTTGCGAAGGCATCACTGCAGTCCCCCTTGGTTTGAATGTACACATCGTCTCCTTTTCTCCTATTATAGAATGCTAAGATGAGCATTTTAGTACTTTAACTTCTTCCACCTTTTCTAGTTAATCCTGAATATTTACATTTTTTAAAAGAGAAGAAAACATCTATTTTCCAGAAACCAAGCACAGCAGGGTAGCCAGGCACTCCAACCTCTCCAGTTGCTTGAACTCCTTCCCTAGAAAACATCTCTGGCCTCCACAGCACCTCTCTCCGAGTGCCCCCACAACAGCCCTTCCTTGGGGTTTCCTTCTGTGGCTCCTCAGTTGGAGCAAGCACTCTCCCAGTGAAGGCTGCAGGGTTTTCTCTGAACTCCAGGACTCAGGGAAACCCACTGACGGCATTCTGTGGTAAGTTGCCTCTTGCCAAACAATACATGTATTAATTAAGGCTTGCTGTATGCACACCACTTCATAGTGTTAGTTTAAGACTGATAATGATGCATCCTTCTGAAAATTCTTACTTTAAAGTGCAGGAAGGGATGGGATAACAATTGAGATGTAATATGAATAAATTAATAAACTATTTTTAAAAAATGAAAAAAAGAGTAGAGTAGCATGGACTTGGAACTGGAACTCAAAGACACATTATTTTTATTTTATATTCTCATCTAATTTATAATAGAAAGAATCAGGTTAATTAAAATAGGACTGTAGAATGCAAAAATAAATAAATAAATAAATAAATAAATAAATAAATAAAGTAAGTGCTGGAACTAGCAGCAGAAGTTAAAACCATCCTCCTGAAGATCATGAGGTAACATGGGAGGCCTGTACTGAACAGTGAGGGGTGGATGGCTGTAAGACCTGTAGGTTAGCAGGGAAAGACAGAGCACTGGAAAAACTGGGCTACAGTTCCTGCTTACCAAAGCAACAAAGAAAAGAGGATTAACTTACGGTCATTCCTAACTTTCAATCGGATTCTGTTGCACGCATTAATGCTACTTCAACATATAAAGAGTCTGCAAGGCTTGACAAATACATACCACAGTATTTTAGAATTCTTTACTTCCTTCTGAAGATTTTCAGGCACATTCTATTACAACAACGTGGATAACTATTCCATTTTCTATTTACAATCCCCTAGACAAAGCTTATCAACACCTCCGTTCAATCTAATGGCATACGCAGGAGTTGCCAAGTATGTAACAAACTCCAAGATAGCTTTCTGTCTTCATCGAGAGCAGTCGTTAAAGAGCATCAGCCACTTGAACCTGGCATTAAACGTGGCATTAAGGCAGCTTGCCCTGTGGACCTGGACTCAGACTACAGCACGGTACAGCCAATGACTTGTGATCTATAGACTCATCTTTCCTCCAATCGCAGAACAAACCTCCTGGACTCAAACCCAAAGGAATTTATGGTTTTCCAGGGAAACATGATCTTTGACAGCTCCACATAGCTTTAACCCAAAAACAGACAAAGAGCTGAAGTTTCTCTTCAGTCGCCTTTCCTGGGATCAAGCCCTTTGATGGAAGGAGATCACTGGGAATCCATCTCTAGACCCGGAGGTGTCAGAGGCAGAAACCAGACGTCCATATCCATCTCTCTGGGCCTCTGGGAAAATGCCTACCCGTCTCACGCTGCCTGTCTGTCTGTAATGTCAGCACCGCGCTGACGATCAGCACTGAGTGTGTCTGGGAGGGCACGAAGCATGGCAGGGAGCCAGCTGATGACGCCCGGCTCAGAGCTCTGCTAGGTCTCACTAGGCTCCGGCCAGTTCTGACGTGTTCCGCCCCTGCCTTTGCCTGGCATCCAGACACTCACCATTTGGAGTTAACTTTTCACATTCCATTCTTCCCTGGAATCTTGTAAAGTGGGACCTTTGTTTTCCTCATTCTCCAAAATGAGCAATGCTTTAAAAAAAAAAAACAAGGAATGGATCATTCTAATGTCAATGTATCTATAATCGACGTGAAACAAAGAAAGGAAGCATAAAATCCTCTGGTCTGGAACTGAACCAGACACAATGAGCAACAGTCAGTGTGTGTCCTAGATGCCCTAAGTGCCCAGCATCTAAAAGGGTGAGGTGCTCTGCAGAATCAGACCTGTGAGGGGAGCTGGCTTTCCCTAATTAGGAGCTCAGAGCCAGCCCAGGGGTCCTCAGAAAGCACTGCCATCCGTTGTAACAGCAGAGCCTGTGTGGCAACATGGCAAGGGGTAACCAGCTGGGCATCCCAGATAGCTACTCAGAGTGGAGTGAAGACATGGCTTGTAGGACAGTCAGATGTAGTCAGAGCTCCTCCCCAGAGAGCAAGAGGAATGGAGGAAACAGAAGAGGCCAGAGAGGGATGCTGAGGGAACAAATGGGGTAGGTAGGTGGAGCTGTAAAAGCTACTGTGACCATTTACAAAAAAAATAAGCAGGGAAAATTCACAGAGGGCCTCTGAGGCTCTGTTGGAGAGTTCAAGGTTACTTACACGTTTCAGCAAGCTTTCTGCAGAATCAGACCCATGCTTTTACAGAATATTGGGGAGTGGATTGAAAGAGGGAACAAAGTCAAAGAAAAAAACTACCACTTGCAATATGGATGAGGAGAGCAGTAGTAGCCTGACTGGTGGTTATGACCATGAAGACTGAGAGGCCCCATGGATTTAGGAGGTGGAGCGGGTGGGACTTGAGTTAGAGTAAGAAGCAACCACGAGATGAGCAGGGACCGATCAGGAGGAGCCCGGGGTGACTGTTGGGTTCTGGTCAGCCATGTGGGAGCCAGGAAGACAGGCACATTACGGGTGATAGTAAGAATTACTGATAACAAAGGTCACGTTTTAGGTGGAATTCATTAAAGTATCTCTGGAAATTTTCAGTGAAGATCTTCACTGGGTGCTTAGATATGTAGTTATAAAGAATAAAAATAAAAAATATCTGTATTCTATTCCTAAACCTGGGAGTAGCCAGCACATGGCCGGAAGATGCTAAAGGAAACTATAGACGTGTTGGACATGAAGGTCATGAAGGAAAAAAAGATGCTAACAAGTTTGAATATTCTGTTCGTTCTTGGCAGACTAGTGGAAACTTATTGAATAATCCTTTCCCAAACCGGAGCTCTGGAGGAGATGGCGCATCACAGTGGGCTCAAAAATGAAGATAGCAAGTCAATGAAGTGTAAAAATAACCCTTAAAGTAACTTTCATTACTGAGCAAGCATGTCCTGTGATGAATATGTGTGTTAGCTTTTCAGTACTGTAGAAGACAGCAGAAGGAGGCAGTTCTGAGAGAGAAGGCCTTACTGTGCCTCCTGGCTTGGGAGGTTTTAGTTCATGTTCCATTGGCCTGCTGTTCTTGGGCTTTGATGAGGGAGGGGATGGTGGCAGGATGTCATGGGAACAGGAAGGATACCTCAATATCCTTTGCAAGGGTACAACCTCAACCAGCCTAACTTCCTAATGCTTCCTAACAGTGCCACCAGTGGAAGACTGAGATTCCGACACACAGCCCTTTGAAGGACATTCACGATCCAAATTGCAGCAATCACTGTACCATATGTCATTCAATTCTGGCATAAGGTAAATGCAGTAACATACAGTTCATATTTTTTTTAAGCTGCAACTTGGAGAGTTTCTGTGACCTGTGTTGTCCAGGTGGAAGCCACCAACAGCCAGCAGATATTAAGAACATGAAACGTGCAATCAAGGGACTTTTAAACTTGCTTTAATATTAATTCAATTTTACACCATTCTAATTCAAATTTAGTAATTAACACTGGGTTGTGTGCCCTTGGAAAACATTTTAGAATGTTTAGAATGAACTGAATACAGAATAATTAATTTTTATAAAAAATTGGTAGCCACACTAAGATGTGCTAAAAGTATTCAAATGTGTACTGGGTTTGAGGACAGTGTAGAAAGAATGTGAAGTATTTCCTTAATAATTGCTTACACCGATTTGCATTTTGAAATAATATTTTGGATATATCGTGTTTAAAAATAATTAAAATTAATTTCACCTGTGTTTCTTTACTTTTCTCACAAAACTACTGCAAAAGAATTAAGTCACATGAGTGGTTGTCACAGGCTTCCCCCCTTCAGCCTGGGCAGCCTTTTCTGGAGAACTCGCCAGTCACAGTCAGCACGTGCTGGTTTGCGCCATTCCTGGGGTGGACTGACCCCTCTCCGGTGCCCAGGATCAGCGGGTTTTCCTGTTTGCCTTTTTGAACTCTGTTTTCTCTGCGCCTTGGAGAGCCAGGGGCCGTGATGTCACTGTATAAACAGAGGGAAGGGTGGGGGCGAAAGAGGTGGAGGAGCAAGCGGGTGGAGGAGAGCCAGCCGGCTGGAGGCTGGGGTGGGAAAGAACATGGTAAAAGGTGGCTCAGTCTAGAGCGCGCGGTATGGCCGGGACTTTGTCCTTTCTGATTAAGAGAAACAGAGGTATCCTGGTTCATAAACTGGAGGGCGGGGAGGAGGGGCCCAGAAAAACACGGGGTCGCCTAGAGCTAATTCCCCTGATTAAAAATGCATTAGTTTGGAGGTGTCAGGGACACGCAGCTGTTTTCAAGGCAAGCCTGGCTCCAAGAGGTCCTCCCCGGCCGGGCCGCCTGGCGGCTCCATCCTGGGCTGGATGTCAGGGAGCGCAGCCTGCCGACGCTTTGTCCTCTCACTGACAGGGCCCTGGCCAATGTCCTGCTGCTGAGGGTCTTGGTAATTTACATCCTCTCTGTGTACATTAACTTATCTGCAGCCGCGCTGGCTGCGCCGCTTCAGTCAGCCTGTCTCCTGTGCAGCCTGGGAGACTTCCCGCGACCCACCGACGGCCAGGGGGTGCAGGGGGAGCTGGCCCCCCGCGAGCTCCGCAGCCCTGGGAACAGAAACCCACGCCTGGTTCCGACCGGGTCCCCACGCAGGCCTGGCCTGGGGGACCAGGAGGGGACAGCCCGGGCAGGGCAGAAGCAGGCGGCTAATTCATGACTTATGACTCATGGGCAGACTCCTCTTCAGTGACAGCCAGGACAGTTCCTGGTTATTTGTAGCCCCCCGGCTTTCTTTTCGTTGTAATTAAGCAGTCATTTGAGGGTCATTTCATACCGGTTATAGGTTCCTCGTTTTAATTATGCTCTAAGTTTCAGTGGGGGCAACAGGGAGTGGAGAAGGAGGCGTGGAGGGCAAGAGGGTAATCGTCTCTGAGAACGCGTGCACTTTTCATAACTCTTTTGGATGACAGGGCCAGGGTGCAGGCTTGGCAGCCTGATGGTCTGTTTCAGCACAGCCAGGGCCCTCTTCCCTGACACCAGTGGTCTTCCCTGAGAAGAGATCCGGCCCTGTTTGGAGGCAGATGTTGGATTTTCTTCTTTCCCCTCTGGCACCACACTAATCATTCTCTTTAATCACTGGGGCTTTTTAATGAGGCCAAGTAGGTATTTATGGAGCCGTCTACTCTTTAAATGTGGACGTTTGATAAGTCGTTTATAACTTATCGCGGGTCAAGCCAGAAGAAAGGAAGTGAGAATAAAATAGAGCCCGGAGCCCGCTAGGAAAACTCAGGCCTATCTTTACGTACTAGACCGGTACCAAGCCCTTGTGACAAATGTTCAATCCATCAGGCGTGAGCAACAGAACGGCCAGGGTCTGTCCCGATTTGGTGAAAATCCCCTGGCTGGCATTCCTGAGTTTCCTTCCCCTAGCCGTCTCCCTTGGCTCTTTTTATGAGTACTTTGGACACTGTTGTAAATGTCCATCCTAACTCCGATCCCACAAAGTTCCTTAAAGAACTCTGGTGGGACATGGATGTAAAAGTAAAAAGTCTGTGGCGCACGCCTTTAATCCCAGTACTAGAGAGGCAGAGGCAAGTGGATCCCTGGGGGTTTGAGGCCAGCCTGGTCTACAATGCGAGTCCAGGACAGCCAAGGTTACACAGACAAACCCTGTCTTGAAAAACAAACAAACAAACAAACAAACAAACAAATAAAACAAAACAAAAGGCCTGGGAAGGAATTAAGCTCAGAAGACATGCCTTTGCAGAGTATCTTATAGTATGCCTCACATTTTAGCAGATGTCAAAGTTAAAAGCTGGACTTCCTGGCCACAACAGCAAAGGCAGAAGTATAGTTACTTTGTTACCTCCCAAGTTTTCTGTTGCTAAATACACCGCCCGTTTGTATATAAACTCAGTGGCAGGCAGGTAGCTCATCTAGGAGAACTTATAGAGTAACAGTGTGAGTTACATTCACACAGCCATCAACGTCATTATCTCACGTCATCCACAATGCTTCCAATATCTATTTATATTATTAATAATAATGCAGCTAATAGCAATAATTGATAAACAAGATCTTACTTATCTGTTTCATGCAAAGTACTGAGCCTATGTTTGTGCTTATAAAAACCCAGCATTATAAAGCTGGTAAGCCCAGGTCCGTTAGGCTCTCAAAACTTTATTCTTTTATAAACATTGGATGCTATAAATACTATGCACAATGGCAGGGAAGAGCATCAATAAACATTAGGCCATGCATAGATAACCAACCAGAGCCTCAGTAAGAAGAAAAAGGTGCCTAATCTGGTTTCTATGTTGAAACAAAAATAATTAATTAATTCATTCATTCATTCATTCATTACAGACCCCTTACTCAGAAAATAGCCTCTCCCCTTTAAGTCATAATTGTATAACTGCTACGGTTTAAATATGCAGCAATCACAAAGGACTTACTCTGTATGGAAATCTGAGTGAGGAACCGGAATTAGAGAGAGTTTGAGCAGCAGTTACCAGGAGCTTTTACTTGTAACTCCATGAAACCGTGGTATAGTCAATGTTTTCTCTACATTACACACAAAAGGTTTATTAAGTATATGTGCACCAAAAAGTAAGAATTTCCATGGATTTCTTCCTAAGGAATGAACTGTTAAGGGAAATACCCAGAGGACTGTGAAGGACAACTTTAATGACGGTCCCCAACACAAGTGTAGCTGAGCGGTCACACACACACACACACACACACACACACACACACACACACACACCTGAAAACTACCAACGTGTACTTGGGCTTGAGGCAACCAATAAAATGTTTATAAAATAGTTAATGTTTCTCATGCCATTAATCCAAGATTCCACACCCATGTTCCAACCAAACTTTAGACTCTCCCACACATCTCCCACACTTTAGTGTGCATGCCAGGGTGCTTACAATCTTAGTCTCTCTAGAAAGGAAAAAAACCTTCAATTAATGGTTTCATATTTCTCCATTTGCTTTAAATACTTGCTATAATATTTATAATACATGCCTCACATTATTCAATTCTAAAAAAAAAAAAAAAACAAGTCTCCTCTGGAACAACCTATTGCAATTGTCTCAAAGACCCACAATCATATCAAGAAAAAGGAAGATCTCGCAAATTTTTTTCTACTGACTGAAAAACTCTGCAGTAGTGTCAGCTGCCCTCCCTGTTTACATGTACATACTTGCATCCTGCATATAATTTGTTATAAGCGTGTATAATTTATATATGCGTATGACGGGTTCTTAGCAACTCCAGCCGTAAGTGTGGGGACTGTATAGGTGTCCCTCCTCTGCTCCTGCATGCGGGGTCCTTCTTATGGGACAGTCCGGCCATTAGAGTGCTGAGTCTCCAGAATGTCACTCAGGACTTTGCAGTGTGCCTAGGTACCACTGTGCCTCTGGGACAGCCATCCGCCCGAAGCCTGTGTGAGCATCACCCTCTAGTGGATAATCTATGATAGTAGCTGGCCACCTCCTAAGGGGCACAAGAGTGAATCCCGGGTCACGGGAGACTGGCCGGTCTATGACAGACAGCTGTGCCAGAGCCCCCCAGTCTCGGGCACCCATTTCCTAGGAAAATGAGTGTCCCTGGCTCCTTATTCAGTCTATGTTTACATTTCCTACTGGTGTCCTTTTAAAGAACAATACGTACTTCCTTGGGCAGCCTTCTGTAGTGGGACAGTCCTAAGCCATTGCTTCCCAGAGATTGTTTGCTTTCAGACTGGCCCTGAAAGCCTCGTTCTGTGCAGGCCTACTGCGTGTGCCAACTATTTACACAGAGAGCTGGCTGAATGGCAGTTCTGAGCTGAGTGATTTGATCTACCCGCCCCCTCGCCCCCCAAAAAAACGTCATGGACAGATAAATAATGACTCGGTAGTCAGGGCTGTTCAGGGGCCAAGATGTGGGCCCAAGGATGCTGTGCAAGTCTCAGATGTAGTAGTGATGCTGTGTATATTGCCCTAAAGGCACCTAGGACAGTTTCAAGCATTACACTGAGAAATGTAACTCTGTGAAGGAACTCAAAAAAAGGACTGTGTAGGGGGCCAAAGCACAGTAGTATGGCTCGCTTTCCTCATTTTACCAGGTCACTGAAAAAGTGCTCTTCTAAATCTGTTGGCAACTGCATTTCTGCATCATAGGCGGTTTCTCTGAGGGGAGGGTTCTGAGGTCAGGAATGCTCTGCGTTCTCAAAGGCCTGCCTTTGTGGGTGCCGGCCTTTGCTCTGTGAGAACCTACCAAAGAAGCCATCCTTCTGGAAGAGAAGGGCTGTGTGTGCGAAGCCAGGGGTGAACTTGATTGTAAGAGTAAGTAAATCAAGAGTCAGGACAAGCAGAGGGAAATGCCCCTCCCCCACCCTCGCCACCTGATAGAGAGAGACATTAAGGTCTGACCAGGTTAAGCAAAGTTCACTGGCCCACCTGACCACAGCACTGGCACCAGACACGAGCCCAGTTCCCCATCCCTGGACCCACACTCTTTCACCCCATCACTGTAGTCTCTCCAGTAGAGTCCTGTCATTATTAAGAAATCAGCTCCCTAACTCTATTCACAGTACCATATACCTTGAGCCAAACAGAATTTTTTAAAAGTATGATAAACAATATTGTAACCTCTTATCTATTTCAAATGTACAGCACTGTGGTTTCAACTACATCCACACTAATGTGAAGCCATTAGTACCCATTTCTACAAGTTTAATAACTTTCCCAATTCTGCATCAGTGAAACAATTCCCTCTTCTTCCCTCTCCTGTCTTCGGGTAACCACCATTCTATTTTTGGTGTCTATGAATTTGAGTATTCTAAGCATCATGTATACATGGCATCATAGTGTGTGTGTGTGTGTGTGTGTGTGTGTGTGTGTGTGTGTGTGTGCGTGTTCAGTTTGCTTCAGTTGGTTTGTGTCCCCAGTGCTCACTCATACAGAAGCAGATATCATACTTTTTCACTTTTTCTTAAAATTGATTTTAAACTGATTACTATAGCCAAACAAACATATCCATCTCTTTTTTAAGATTTATGGACAACGGGTACCTAATACATTTTCTTTCAGCAAATTTTTTATATGATACAAGATTATTGACCATGGTCACATTAGGCCTCAACAATGTGTTTATCTCCCCTATGTAACAAAAATCTCCTTAAGATTTTCATTGATTTTCAAATTTTTGTACAGGTGCATACTGTATGTTCAACACATTCCACTGTTGGCCCAATGCTCTCCTCTCTTACCTCATCCTTCTGTTTCCCTCTTTGATCCCTTAGACAACTTCACTTCTGCTTTATATACATATCCATGATTTTATACCAACATATGAAGTCTAGAAACACAGATGAGGAAAAATATCTGGTATTTGTCTTTATCTGAGACCAACTTAATTCGCTTAAAATGGTCTCCAGTTGTATCCATTTTCCTGCAAATGGCGCAGCTGGTTCTCTTCCTAAGAACAAATGCCATCGTGCAGGAACTGCAGTTTCCTTATCCGTTTCTCTCCTGTGGACACCTTCGTTGAGCATTCAAATCCGTGTCTTTGTTGGTCTTAACTTCTTTCCAACTCTCCACTTCTATAAATTGGATGTTTGGGACTCCACGTAAGTAGGGCTGTGTCATGGGTTTTCTTTACAAAATTTCAATGTATTCTTGTGAGTGTCTATGCATGGTGTGACACATGCTGGAGGTCAGAAAGCAACTTTGTGAGGTCCGCTCTCTCCTTCCACCTTTCTCTGTGTTCCGCAGGCATCTTGCTTGAATCATCTTGCAGACCCAGGTTTTTTTTTTAATTCTTCCATTTATGATTCCAGCTTTCTCGCAAAAAACCTAAATCTTGTAGAAAATAGATTCTTCTGGAAGAATAATGTCAGCTAACATTTTCAAGCAATTGAGAACCCTTTTCAAGAATAAAAAAAAGTCTACTGATGGAATATTATATAACTCATAGAAACAAACATGGGAATTTCAGATATAAGGCCCAAACCATGTCCAAAACTAAGGAGGAAGCAACATGGAGATTGCGCCTCTGCCAAGCAGTAGTGCCCTGGTGGCACACTTGCCAGGACCTCACTGTAACCAGGCAGAGTCGCAGTGCTTCTGTAAACATCCAACCTCCGCAACCCCTGCTGTCCTCCAAAGCTGGATGCTCAGGGTACCACCTTGACCACAAAACATGCTCATGCTGCCCTGTCCTCAAACTAATGCAAGTTTCACTTACGTAAAGTGAGCAAGGCGTGGTCACACTCCTGTACAAAGCCAAAGAGATTGGGAGGTGCTGCAGTTTTATTTCTTGAGAGAAGTGAAACAAAGACAATTCTTCATTCACAGGAAGACTATTGAAATGTCACTGAAGGTGAAGGAAACACATATCGCCTCCAATAAGAATCAGGCAGAGGAAAAGATAAAATCCCAGCTACAATGGTTCAAGTAAGCTAGTAACCAGTAAACTTTTCATATGGTTTCCAGGTAAGCCTGGGTTCTTCCTGTCTTACACCTATGCTACTTCCAAACGCCACGAGCACCTGCCATGGAGAAAGCAGAGGCGGTTAAAGTGTTCAGCTTCAGCCAGTGCCGAAGCTCAGCAGGACTGTGCTACATGGAGACCCGGCCTTGATAAGGAAGCCAGAGGCCACAGACAGTGCCTGAAAGCAGCCAAAAGGACCACAAGAAAGGTGCTGTGTCTTGTACTTAGACACTTGAATTACAGTTTGGGGTTAATTCTGTATACTTTCTCTTATACTTTAATAGTGAAGGTTAAGAAATGTATACTTTTATTTCAAACACATTTGTTTTAGAAAAGAATCTATTGATCCTATATTAGCCTTTATTTTCATCTTCATATTTTATTAATTGACCCTTACAAACTCAAGCAAAACTCTACTGTCAAAACAGACATTTACCCGATAGAAGATGTCCAAAGATTCATAGTTCTTGACTCTAAGCTATGGGAGGTAACCAATGTGAAGGAAGTCAGGTCACATTCTAACAAAACTTGGAGAATCAAGCATAATAAAAATATCTTAAGCCAGTCGTGATGGCGCATCCCTTTAATGCCAGCACTCGGGAGGCAGAGGCAGGCGGATTGCTGTGAGTTCCAGGCCAGCCTGGTCTACAAAGTGAGTCCAGGACAGCCAAGGCAAGAGAAACCCTGTCTTGAAAAACCAAAACAACAACAACAACAACAACAACAACAAAATACAAAAACAAAACCTTATCTTCATCTGAAAATTGGTTTTCTCCCCAGGTGACATAAAATGAGTTTCATTTAAAGTATCACAGAATGTCATGAAAAAGAATGAATTTTAATAGAATTCTATATTCCCATTCCAAAAACTACAGGAAATCCTATTCATGATAGTTACAGTCAACAGCTTATCTAAGGTCAAAGAAATCTACCCACTGAGTGATGCACTCAAATTTTCCCTTAGTATTAGTCCTTGGATTATTCAAATAGCTATGATTATATATCCATGAGAAAGAATTCATTACTTATACTAAATTTGATGGAGAAAACCATTTAAAGCTGTATTTCAAGGGTACCTTGTATAATACTCCATAAAACAAATTGATTGCCTTCATAAAATGTTATTTAACAGGATTTTCTTCCTTTAAGTGCACTATATAAATTTTACTTTAAAAATCCATAATCTAATATATGTACTATGGAGAAAGGGGAAAGCGTGGAGGGTTTTACTGAGCAGGCTAAAGTGGAAAATAAAATTGTAGGCTGGATAGGGTGATGTTTAGCTTGAAATAAATCTTTCAGATCATTGAATTCTGGGGCTGACAAATACACTGGGTAAGAGTGGGCACTTTCCTTGTTTGTGGCCCAGGCAGACATAAGTAATCAATTTCCACAATTTCTAACTGAACCAAACATATATGGGCACATAATTCTCAAATAGAGATCTGGAATCCACAGACGCATAGTAGAAAGGTGGTAGTCGGGAGCTGGGGAGTGACACAGGAAGAGGTAGGGAAACCTTGATCAGTGGCTTAAGTTTCAGTTAAGATCTGAGCAATGGATTCTGTTCTACTGCAGAGTGGGGTGGCCATAGTTAATAATTATCCATTGTTAACTACACAATTATGTACAAAGCTATGATAAATTCTTGGGGTGATGGCTAAGCCAATTATCTTGACGGAGTAGTTTTACAACGTGTATAAGAACCAATGCTTCGTACTATTTGCCATTGATACAAGTAACTATTACCTGCAACTAGATTTAAAAGAATGAATTCTGGGCAGCCTTGGCTAATGCTAGGAGACTGTTGGCTATGCATATGTAACTTGCCCACAGGTGAAGACTGAAGTGTTCACTGAGAGAGTCGACCAAGGCAACCCAGATGGCAAACGAACCAGCACTATATCCAGTCACAGACTACAACACACAGCCAGTCCCAGTCCAGGCCCCGAGTTCACAAGATTAGTAGTTGTGCTGTTATAAACTTAGTGTTCATAAAACTGATTTTTTTCTTGTATACTCACTCATAAGGGGGAAGCACTCATTGCGTTCAAGATCACAATTAGGATCCAGCCACGAGCGTGTACGACTACATCAACATTCCTACATCCATGGCTCAGGAAACATCTCAGAAGAGGAGGCGGAAAGAGTGTAAGAGGCAGAATACCAGGAAATCTGTTGTGAAACAGTCTCTCATAGAAATGGCTACATAAACAAGATCTGAGCAATAGCATTGCCCATGAACACGTTGTCTCAGACAGGTGAAAAAAATCACAGGTCACACTCCTGGACAAAGAAGTACAGACAACTGATGCCTGCTGAAAGAGGAAGAGCTAACATCTCTCAGGTATAATTCTCTCTTCTTAAAAAAGTATCTATATGAATAAAGCTGCAATTACAAATAAAGCTGCTATGAGCATAGTTGAGGAAATGTTCTAGCTGTATGGTGGAACATCTTTTGGGCATATGCCCAGGAGTAGTATAGCTTTGTATTGAGGTAGCACTATTCCCAATTTTCTTACAAAATTGCCAGATTGATTTCCAAAGTGGTTGTACAAGTTTGCATTCCCAGCAGCAATGGAGGAGTGTTCCCCTTTCTCCACATCCTCTCCAGCATGTGCTGTCACTTGTTTTTTATCTTAACCATTCTGACTGGTGTAAGATGGAGTCTCAGAGTTGTTCTTAGTTGCATTTCCCTGATGACTAAGGACATTGAGAGCAATTCTTTAAGTGTTTCTCAGCCATTCGATATTCCTCTGTTGAGAATTCTGTTTAGCTCTGAACCCCATTTCTTAATTGGGTTATTTGGCTTGGTGGTGTTTAATTTCTTGAGTTCTTTATATATTTTGGGTATTAGCCCCTTGTTGGATGTAGCCTTGGTGAAGATCTAGGCTGTCATTTCATTCTGTTGACGGTGTCCTTTGCCTTACAAAAGCTTTTCAGCTGAAGACTCCACCCAGCAGGAGATGCTGAGACTCACAGCCAAACTTTAGGGTAGAGCTCAGGGAGAGTTATGAAAGAGTTAGGAAATAGAAGGACCTGGAGGGGACAGGAGCTCCACAAAGAAAGCAATGGAGCCAACAAATCTGGGTGACAAGGGAAGGGAGGGAGGGGGTGCTGCAGAGACTGATGCACCAACCAAGGACCATGCATGGTGAGGACCTAGACCCCCTGCTCAGATGTAGTAGACAGGCAGCACAGTCTCCTTGTGGGTCCCTCAATATGGAGAGTAGGGGCCTCTCTCTCTGTTGTCTACTCATTGATCCCTTCCCCCTGGTGGAATGGCCTTACCAGGCCACAGAGGAAGAGGATGCAGGCAGTGCAGATGAGACTTGATTGGCTGGGGTCAGATGGTAGGGGAGGAGGGCTCCCTCTTTCTGAGGACTCGGGGGTGGGGTGGGAGAGAGGGTGGGACTGGGAGGAGACAAAGGAAGGGGCTACAATTGGGATGTAAAATTAAATTTTTTAAAAAAATAAAATAAATTTTAAAACATCAATACAACTCACGCATTGTTTTAACAGTCAAATTTTGTTTAAAAGTTTTTTAAAAACAAACAAACAAAAAAATAGCAACTACTCTGTTCTCCCTCATTGTGTAGATCCCACATGCAAAAGGCAGGCATTTTCACCGTTTTCAGCTGTCTGTGCTGACACTCGCCTTCGTGTTTCTAAAGAACACACTTAGGCTTGTGGATTTATTTAGACATTGCCCTTTATAGTAGATTGAAAAAATTTAAACTCCTTTACATACTTCTTTTTTTTCTTCTCCCAACTTTTAGTTAATTTGATAACCAATGGTTTCAGTATTAACCCTGAAAACATTGCTCCTTGATCTCCCAGCAAAAGTGATTTCTTTTTCATCACTGCTTGATAGTTTCATACATGTGTGCAATACATCTCAGCCATCTTCACCACCATGGCCAGGTTCTCATCTTCCTCCGTCTCCCCCCCGGAACTTCTCCTCCCAACGCACCCTCACCCTAAGGCCATGCCTTCTTTGTGTGTGTGACTCGCTGAGTTTAGAGTTTCTGGCCTGGGTGTGAGTGAGAAGTTACTTGCTGGTGGCCTTATCCACCAGTGGCCACACCGCTGAACAACGTGACCCTCCCTCTCCCAGCAACCTTAGCTGACAGAAGACTCTCAGGGAGGCATTCCTGGTGAGGCGGTGCTCAGATCAGCACAGCAGCAGTGGTTTCATGAGTGCCACAATTCTGCCATGTCCAGATGTCTTTGTGCTACACATCTGTATAGCCTTTGTCCCCTACTTTGTGATGTCCCCTGAGCCTTGGACTGAGGTGAGACAGACATTGTGATTATAGCTGAGCACTCCTCGACACCTGGGTCAGGTATGGGTTTCTGCATAGCTGTCACCTGTGCAATCAGAAGCCTCTGTGACGGCAGCTGAGTACAGCACCAGCCACACTCCCCTCAAATGGCAGCGGAGTGTTAGAGCTACAGTACGGGAGGGCTTCCGGCACCAAAGAGCAAACCCAAGAACTGTTCTTTGATATCATTTTCTGCTCAAAAAATTTACTTGGTTACTTTGTATTTTCATTTCCTTAGTCTTCTTCGGTCCTCTGAGATCCTACATTCTCCAAGAGCTTTGCTGAGTCTTTTGGTGTGACCGTCCACGGTAAGAGCCAGACAGTTCTGTTTCCTGCATTTTTCCTGCTCTGTGCTCCTGGCTTCTTTAGTCTCCTGGGCAGGTTTTCCCCTGGTATCTCGCTCTGCATTTCAGTTTGTGCATTTTTCCTTGGATCTTCCTCCATTTCAACAGAACTTCCTTCCAGAGCACCGTGAGAAGGAATGCAGGAGAGCTGACCCTTTCTGAGACCTCACTCATGCGAAAACACATTTATTCAACCGTCATTCTTGATTGACAGTTTCACCAAGTATCATGTTTAAGATAAAATATTATTGTTGCTGAGTGTGAAGTCACCACCGTTCACCGTACCTCTTCCAGCTCAGGAATTGGCGAGTTCATTGTCATCCATACTCCTGCAATTCTGAAAACAGCCCTCTATCTTTGGAAGATTTTAAAATGTCACTTTTATTCCCTGCTTTATTCTAAAGTTCCCTGCTATTCTAAAGTCTTCTCGTAACCTTAGGTCAGTGACTTGACACTTGGCACTCTCCTCTTTCCAACTACGGAAAAATCTGATGCAAGGAGATAATTTACATCTGTTTTTCTGTAATGATTATTGATAGGCTATTGGATTGTTTCTTTCATTCTCACTATCTTTTTAATTTTTCCATCTTTGTGTTTTGATTCTACTTCTTGGTTCCTCTACTTTGTGTCTGACACTTCTATTTTAACTCTGCCATCATAATTTAATTAGTCTGAGTTTATGTATATACTATCTGATAGTATTGGCAATGGCTTGCTTTTCAAAAACTTATTTCTTCTCAAAGGCCACATATTATGGGCTGTGCTGCACAATTCTATTTTATTCCCAGAACCCACAGTGTACACAGTAACTTACCTGTAAGTTAAGCCCTGGCTACACTCTGAGCTTGGTAGAAAGAGGACTGGTTGTGGTTTTCGCTCTGCCTCTGGCTCTCCCTTCCCCCAGCCCCTCTCTACTTGTTCTGTGCCTTTCAGCCTCAAATTTAGAACCTTTCTGGTTCAGTTGGCTGGACAGTTGTTGTCTCCTATTGGAGTAGCAAGGAGTAAGGTGAGGACTCTCCATCTGGCTAGTTTCACCAGCAGGAACACTTTCAGAGGCTAAGACCCCCCCATGGACTATTTTTTTATTATCATTTTCCACCAAATGACCAGAGATCAGGGATCTGCTCCCCAGCTTTTCTTGGGTGCTGTAGAGGGAGTTGGCTACTAAGTGTAGATGTTGCAAGCACTCTGGCTTGCATTCTGTCTCTTCTTTGTCAGGACTAATAGACCTCATAGAGTAGAGTCAAACAACAGGCTGTGTTGTCTCTCACTTTCTAGGACTGGAAGCTGGAAGTCTGACATCAAGATATTTCTAGGATGTTTTGTCTGTGAGCTGTGAGGACTGCTCTGTCTCCAG
The DNA here is from genome assembly GCF_964271855.1 of Acomys minous. Taxonomy (NCBI): domain Eukaryota; kingdom Metazoa; phylum Chordata; class Mammalia; order Rodentia; family Muridae; genus Acomys; species Acomys minous. Next base: position 71,901,816 of record NC_140486.1, on the reverse strand, counting down.
TCTTTTGGAATTGGTGTTTTCTGGCCATCACTGGCTGTCATGGCTTGGGGTATATTACTTTGATCTCTGCCTTTGTCTCCATTGTCTCTCAATTTCTCCTTTCAATTAAGACACCATCATATTGGATCCGAGGCTGTAGTGGTTTGTCTGAGAATGTCCCCCACAGGCTCAGATGTTTGAAGTGTTGGTCCCCCGCTGGTGGTGCTTTTGGGGAGACTTAAGAGGTATGGTCTTGTTGGAGGAAGTGTGTCATTGAGGTGGGCTTTGAGAGCTTAAAGACATAAGCTCACGCTCCTGGCTTCATATGGCTCAAGATGTGAGCCCTCAGCTTCTTGTTCCTACTCCAATTTCACTCTTCTACTTTGGGCTTTAACTCACTAGATTCTAAAGGGTTCTCAGCCCATGGGTTGTGACCCCTTTAGAGATCAAAGGACTGTTTCATAGGGCTCACCTAAGACTATTGAAAAATACAGATATTTATATTACAATCCATAACAGTAGCAAAGTTACAGTTATGAAGTAGCAACAAAAATAATTTTATGGTTGTGGGGTCACCACAACATGAGAAACTATATTGAAGGATCACAGTATTAGGAAGGTTGAGAACCACTGCCATACAGCATTGACCTGACAAGTGTCAAGGGATCAGCAATGGAGGAAACAGAAGCTAATCCACTCCCTGCTACTGAGACCTCTGTCCTCATATTGTGAAAAGAAATGGATTTTCTCTTTATAAATGGGGCATATATCACGAGAGAGAAAATACTGAATAGAACATTGTTTGGCATGGCTAATAGAATTATATAGAGTATTAACCCTTTCAAAGGGTAGCATGGCAGAAACCCTGCTTATCAGATATTTATACTATGAGTCATAGAAGCAAAATTAGAGCTGTGAGGTCGCAGTGAGGACCTGTATTACAGAGCCAATGCACTCGGAAGATTGAGAGCCACAACATTAGAACCGTAAGCCCACGTAAACTTCTGTAAGTAGCCTTGGTCAAGGTGTTTATCACAGCAGTAGAAAGGCAACTAAGGTGGGGCTCTCTGCCCTCCACTGTGAACTCATTTTAATGTATCTGCAGCAATGTTTATTGCCAAGTAAGGTCACATTCTGTGACAGTGCGAATTGAGACGTGAAGATAAGGATATTTGGATGGCACAATTCATCCCGTGATACCCACATTTAATTTCTTCCAGTTAGGGTCACCCTTAACCCACATTGGCCACCACAATTTCAGTTTATAAATTATCCCTACAAATTATTGACAGCGAATCCTGTTGTAGGTGGGTGGTTTGGGTGGCCTGCCCTCTGGTACTCAGGTGGAAGTGTGTCCACAACTCCTAGGACTGGTAAGGTTTCCCAGCCCTGAGATGGGACAGTGCTCCAAGGGTATCCTGAGGCATGGAACCCCAGGAACCACACAGCTCAGCAAGGAGGCTTCCTCAACAGATGTAGCTCCCAGCAGAGGGTCGTCCCAAACCCTGAGATGCCTCAGAGCCTCGGAACCTGAGCTCTGCTCCTTCTTCATGTCTTCCTCTGAGAAGTGAGTCACAGCAAGCAGTAAATCTCTTAAAAGAGATTTATTGAAGGCATGAATCCAGGAGTGGCTGCCTATGCTCCCAGGAGAAGACTGAAGGGACTGGGTAGATACAGCTTTTATTTAGGTCTTCTTAGGTGGATGGAGCTTTCTGGGTCAGGAATTTCCAGAGTGTGGATTGGTGGAATTTCAAGCCTGGCCTGGGGGGAAGCTCAGGGGCTGGTGGGGTTTTGTCTCGACTTCTCATCCCAAATTAGCATAATCTAGGATGCATCCTACTGAGGGGCTGGAGATGGCAGTTACAGAGGAGGGGGCTGGGCTGCTGGAGCTTTCTCAGGCAGAGGTATGGCCAGTTTTCTGTCTTGAGGGGTAATAAAGTTTACAAGGTGTCCAAAATTTACAGAGTCCACTGTGAAGACAGTAGGCTGAAGCAAGAAACGTTGTCTTGTAGTCATCAGGGACAGGTCCCACGGTGATGGCATCAGGCATTCTGAGGCAGGAAGGACGTCCAGGTTTTCATAGCTGTCAGGAGAAGCAGGGATAATCACCATGGACAGCTCCCATGTAGGCGGTAGAAATGAAGCAACAGTCAGCTGAGGCAGGAATAGACCGCTCTCCAGCTGAGGTGCTGACTGACAAGAGCTGCCACCATTTTGTCCCCACAGCTCCAGGGCAGGAAGGAGGGGCTGAGGACTAGCAGTGCGAGTGGTGATAGCGTGGGCAGGAGGACGGACTGTGAGGGTGGCAGTGGGCTCCCCACAGCTTGGGGAATGTACTGTGTCACAGGGCTGGGGGTAGGCAGTGGATAGCAGGAGGCCACACAGCTTGGAAGTGAACTGCTGTGGGAATGGACTGCCATGGTTTGGGGCCGACTTCCATTGCTGTCCCAGGCCGAGGCTTGAGGCAGGAGGTGGGGCTGGGTGGAGGGGGACGGGGCTGGTGTCAGGCTCCGTGCCACTGAGTGCAGAGGCTTTGGGCTATCTCTGCTGCAGCAGCTTTCATGCAGTGGAGGCCAAGGTAGCTCCCACTCCCAGTGGTGTTCAAATCTGAATAACAAATTAGGTGTTCACTCACTATAGATTGCCCTTTCCACTTGTATGAAACCATCAAAACTACACCTGTGCTGCCATTACCAGTGTTCTGGACTACAGATTTTGGGAAGTTAGATTTTTTTAATTGCCCTTTTTTTCATTTTACATATTATGTGGTGTGTACATAATTTTGTACATATAATTACAAAAAACTTTATAAAATGTTCTATAAAATGTAAATATACCTACAGTCTTTAAAAAAATCACACCTGTTTTTAAAAGACACCCCAATCCACTGTGATAAAATAACATGGTACATAAACACAATTCTTAGCTTTTAAAAGCAGCAGCCCTTCTGATAGAAATGAAAGAAAAATGAAACAAAACGGAGTTTTGTGTTGCTAACAATAAGCAAACAAACTTCAAGAAAAGTGGAAACTTGGAACTCCCAGGTTCACAGAGGCTCTGAATTCAGCCAGATCAACTGCTTTGAACCCACATTTGTTATGGAGTTAGTGACAGCTCAGTTCTTTCCATGGCAACTGCCTGTGCTGTCATAAACACTACTGGACAGTCTCTACATGACCCAGTGGTTGCTGGCCTATGAGAGAGATAAGATCTTATTAAAAATACAAGAGTTGGAACCAGTACACTAAAGTATGGACATGCTGACACAGGGATTTGCATTATATATAAATGGTACCTTCTCGCCATACCTTCAAAGGTAAAGGAAGGTTCTTTGGCAAGAATAACTATTTCTCACACAAATGACCTCACGGGATAGGTCACACGGGGAGGAAAAGCAAGTCCAATCAGTCCCTATTGATGCCTGGAGAGTGTCTGTCTCACAACACCACAGCCTGTGAAGGATGTCCCCATGAAGGAGGGATGTTACTATCCCTCTTTTAGACAGAGCTCATTTAATCTTTTCTCATTATGAAACATGTTCTTCCATTTTATAAACTCAGAAATACGTAAAAACATAGAAAACAAAAAAACAATCGGAAATGTTATGTCATCCAGGAATTTTTAAAGTGGACTCATGCTCAATGATTCATGTGGAGCTGATTGATATACAAAATCCTTAAAAATTCTTCCTAAATATGGTATTTAATGACTGTCTAGAAGTCTAGCATATGAGGGACCCAGTTTCACCATTTCCATATTGTGGAGGGGATGTTTTAATGGGCCTAATTTGCCCACATTTTGAATATTAAGCATTATATGAACAATTCTTTATTCAAATTTCAAACTACTTTATTTAAATTTATTTTAACACGTTACAATGAGTGGAACCACTAGGAAAAGATTACTGCAAATTCTCTGATTTTAAACAGGTTTTTTGTTTTTTTTTTTTTTTGGAATTTTCTCAACCTTTTCTTGGTTTACATTCCCAGATGCATTTTATTTAAACTTTACTCACACTAGAAAAAGTCCTTTAGAGTTTTATTGGGATTACATTAAAGCCATAAATTCAAATGCAAATGGACACTTTTTTAAAGTTTCAGAAACTTAATATATGTACCTGTTTATTCAATTATTACTTTGTATCTCTCAATAATAATAATCTTTTGTAATTTTTAATAATGTTCTCACACTTTTTTGTACTTTCAATTTTTTTGTTAGTTGTGAACACAGTCTTCTCTTTTTATTGCTTAATTAGAGATTGTTATGATAATGAGATGGTGGCTAATTATAAAATAGTTACTTTCTAATTAGCCTATTCATTATGCTAGTTCATTAGTTATGCATTTATAGCTGGGTGTGTGTGTGTGTGTGTTACAGTCACACTCTAAGGTAGTGTTAGGCTTTGACTTTTGATTTCCAATAATACTTCGTATAGCAATCTTGACCCTCCCAATAGCCACAGCTTTCAGAAGACAGAACTAATAAATGTCACCTTTGATTTGTCCCTAGTAGGAATAAGAACAATACCACTAAACACCCATTGGGTGTTAGGCATGGCATTGGTCTAGGATAATTCATACCTATGGGGGTTACATAGCTAACAGGGCTGGGTGACAAGCCAACTCCAAGACCAACGTGGAGACAATGACAAAATGCTCCTTCTTAAGGGAGTTGCACAACAGACGCCTGGCTTAAGCTGACCACAGCATATGCAAATGCAGGCCCCTCTTAACAAGTGTCCTGGCCTACATGTTGAAAACCCAAAGCCTAGACCAACTTTTGTTCTTCCACAAAGAGAAAATATCTTGCCTTTAAATACAGTGTGTCAAGCTGTCCCCTAGGGAAAGAGTAGCCTCCACTACCTGTTCTCAGGGCTTTCAAAGTTCTCTTGTCCCAGTGTTACAAGGTCTTCATTACTATAACTTTATGACACATCTTGATATCTAGTCACATGGGACTTTCTATTTCATTGTTCTGAATATTCTTGGAATTTTACATTTTCATTTACATTTTACACCATTCCCCTTGATGAGAATTGAGATTTTATTGAATCCATAGATCAACTTGAGAGGAATTACTATTTGTTTCATATTGAAGAAGTATTATTTTAACAAATGAAAAGAGAATTGCAGCCCATGAATAGTATATATTTTTAAATTTATTTCTATTCCTATAAAATCTTCTCAGTAATGCTTTATAGTTTTTAATATGTAGGGTTTTCATATCTTCTCTTCAATTTCTTATTGAGTCTCTTCTCTCACTTCTTTCCTGGAGTTTATTTATACACTGATATTTCTTGATACTCTCCTCACCTGGTCTTCTTTCTTTCTTTCTTTCTTTTTTCTAGGTGCTTTAATCCATACCTAAGCTTTATATAGCATCTCTCAAACTTATACTTATCACCTCTGTTTTAAACTCTAGAAGATTCACTCTATGCTAGAAGTCTTCTCAGATTTTACATGACCTCAACTGAATTCCTAACCCCATATGGTTACAAAAGACCTCAGACCTCCCATTGCTCATCATTTTACAAAGGTGCTCCAGTCAGAAAGCCGGGATCGCGCGGCCCTTCCAGTCAGAGAGCCAGGATCGCGCGGCCCTTCCAGTCAGAGAGCTGGGATCGCGCGGCCCTTCCAGTCAGAGAGCGGGGATCGCGCGGCCCTTCCAGTCAGAGAGCCAGGATCGCGCGGCCCTTCCAGTCAGAAAGCCAGGATCGCGCGGCCCTTCCAGTCAGAGAGCTGGGATCGCGCGGTCCTTCCAGTCAGAGAGCCAGGATCCTGCAGTCCTTCCAGTCAGAGAGCTGGGATCGCGCGGTCCTTCCAGTCAGAGAGCTGGGATCGCGCGGTCCTTCCAGTCAGAAAGCCAGGATCGCGCGGCCCTTGCAATCAGAGAGCCGGGATCGCGCGGTCCTTCCAGTCAGAGAGCCAGGATCGCGCGGCCCTTCCAGTCAGAGAGCCGGGATCGCGCGGTCCTTCCAGTCAGAAAGCCGGGATCGCGCGGCCCTTCCAGTCAGAGAGCCGGGATCGCGCGGCCCTTCCAGTCAGAGAGCCGGGATCGCGCGGCCCTTCCAATCAGAGAGCCGGGATCGCGCGGTCCTTCCAGTCAGAAAGCCGGGATCGCGCGGCCCTTCCAGTCAGAGAGCCGGGATCGCGCGGCCCTTCCAGTCAGAAAGCCAGGATCGCGCGGCCCTTCCAGTCAGAGAGCTGGGATCGCGCGGTCCTTCCAGTCAGAGAGCCAGGATCCTGCAGTCCTTCCAGTCAGAGAGCTGGGATCGCGCGGTCCTTCCAGTCAGAGAGCTGGGATCGCGCGGTCCTTCCAGTCAGAAAGCCAGGATCGCGCGGCCCTTGCAATCAGAGAGCCGGGATCGCGCGGTCCTTCCAGTCAGAGAGCCAGGATCGCGCGGCCCTTCCAGTCAGAGAGCCGGGATCGCGCGGTCCTTCCAGTCAGAAAGCCGGGATCGCGCGGCCCTTCCAGTCAGAGAGCCGGGATCGCGCGGCCCTTCCAGTCAGAGAGCCGGGATCGCGCGGCCCTTCCAATCAGAGAGCCGGGATCGCGCGGTCCTTCCAGTCAGAAAGCCGGGATCGCGCGGCCCTTCCAGTCAGAGAGCCGGGATCGCGCGGCCCTTCCAGTCAGAAAGCCAGGATCGCGCGGCCCTTCCAGTCAGAGAGCCGGGATCGCGCGGCCCTTCCAATCAGAGAGCCGGGATGGCGCGGCCCTTCCAGTCAGAAAGCCAGGATCGCGCGGTCCTTCCAGTCAGAAAGCCAGGATCGCGCGGCCCTTCCAGTCAGAGAGCTGGGATCACATGGTCCTTCTTTATTCCTTTGTTTTCCTCTACTGTCTACAGTTATTATACCAGTAAGTTCTGTCGATTATTTCTAAAACTTCTCAAATCTATCTACTTTTCTCCATCTGTTTCTATCGCCTTAGTCTGAGTCTACTTGCCCCCTAGTCTGTGTCTTTGTAGTTGTTCCTGAGCACCATACTAGGCTCACCCTAAACTATTTTCTTAAGCTCCTACAGCAGTTTGCTGAAAATATAATCTTCCTCATGCAGGTACGATGGCACATGCTTACCTCGGGGAGGCAGGGGCAAGTGGATCTCTGTGAGTTCGAGGCCAATCTGGTCTACAAAGTGAGTCCAGGCCAGCCAAGGCCACACAGAGAAACCCTGTCTTGTCGCAATTAGAATTCTTCAGTAACTTCCCTTACAGTCAAATAGATTGGTCTTCAAGGCCCTTCATTATCTAGCCCTGCCCCTGCCCCCGCCCCTGCCCCCGCCCCTGCCCCTGCCCCTGCCCCTGCCCCTGCCCCCGCCCCTGCCCCTGCCCCTGCCCCCGCCCCTGCCCCTGCCTGAGTCTCTGTGATTCCCCTCCCGGCTCCGCCTTGTATGTTCCTTACTTAGATTTTATTTAAATGCTTTAAATATACTAAACATTTTTTCAGAACAAGCTCATTGTCCATAGTTTGCCTCATTCAGAATCCCTGTAATGGCACCTATACTTGGCTTTCCTTCAGGCTTTGAGAGTGATTGTAAGTTAAGCTTTATGATCCCTGCCTAAGAAAAGCCTCTTCAATCACCTTGGATAACATAGGTTTCCCCATTGCTTGGAGTTTCACCACTCCGGCATGTTTTTCCTCTTAATCGCGATCATTATGATTTAACATGATCAGTACCCTGACATCCTTGTGTCTCCTTCCCTCAACCAAACTCAACTCTGTGAGGGCAGGTACCCGTCTCTATGGCCGTCACTGCACTCTGGGGTCAGATATGTGCCTCATCAGTGTTTGCTCAGGTGCCAGATGCTATAGGGACAAAACGATGTGACATGCGACACGAACAAACAAACTAATTGTTTTACATCTGAAGCAAGTTTAAAATGAGTTAATTTTTTTCTAATTAAGAAAACTCAGTTTAACTGAGTTAGTACTCAAGAACTAAACTAACCAAACAACTCAGCAAGTAAGAGTGAAAAGACTGAGAAATTAAGTGTGTATTTCTTAGAAATACCTTAAAAATAGACTGGCTTTTAAGAAGAATGTCATTATAATTCATGACCACAAAGGTGCCATATAAGGAATTTTGAAAATATATGAAGTAATATAAAAAATAAATTATACATGTAAAATCACCAAGCTCTAACAATGGCCAAAAATTGTTATATTTTCATTCTAAACCTTATTGGTAAGTATAAAACAACAATTGACAAGTATATGTATGCATACAACACTTTATAACATAGTGTTCTGTAATTATAATGTAGATATAAGTGCATATGTGTGTTGTCAATGCCATTTTGTTATAAAATTAACTCTGAAAACAGAAGGTGCATATTTCTCAGGGCTTTCATGGATCTGTCACAAAACAAACCATATTTGAAACCACAAAGTAAATTTCTATACATCTCCCCAGGCAGAAATCACATAATATCTGACTCCAGTGCATAAAACTAGAAACAACACGAAAACAATACTCTGTCACCTAGAACATTTTTGTGGATTTACTTTATTATTTTCAATATCGTGTGCAGGTCTGCATGTGGGTCTCACGTGCTCATGAGTGCACATGCCAGGGAGGCCAGAAGTGGCAGCAAACGCCTGTGTGGCACCTGCCGTGGGTCCTCCGGAACAACAGAAGCCACTCCTACCTCCAAGACATCTCTCCAGCTCCAACCCCGGAGGTTTTTACCTCTCAAAATAAGGTTAGGATTAAAAAAAAAAAAAAAAGAACCTGAGTTTGTCACAAATATAGAAAATAGCAATGAGAACAGCACACGCTTGCGTCAGGGTGCTACATCGAAGGGAGAACTTGCAGGGAAAACTTAAATCGTTTCATCAGTAGACAAGGCAGAATGAGAATTGACTAAGAATCCAGCTAAAGCAGTTAGAAAACAAACAACCACCTCACTGCCACCTCACATGGAGAAGATTGCAGTAAGTGCAGACTTAGGCAGAAGCTGGAGACGGACCCGGAAGGACAGAGGAAAGCAGTGGCAGCATGCAGACCCGAGCGTTAGCGTGTAGACATGTGAGATCCTCAGTGCCCCGCTTCCTGCTCCGGTAAAGCAACTGCCAGGCTTGATGGGGGTGTCCAGCTAAAAAGAACCAGCAGTGGAGTAAACAGTGACAGTGGTTAGTGAGCGACTCTAATGAACAACTCTGAGGAAAGGCTCCTCTTGGGAGCAAAGCACACGGGCCAAGGCACACTGCAGTCTCCGTCGAATTTTCGTTGTCTGTTGCAACACATCCAGATTTGTGACATTTCACTGCCGAGAGCAGAAAAGGTGGGGAGTGGAAAACAGAATAAAGAGCTAACCCTGAAAGACTACAGGGTCATCCAGGGTCATTTCGACATATAGCTTTTCCCTTTCTTCTTGCACAAGTCTGTGAGAATCCAATTATTGGGTCCACTGGATGGGAAGTCGGGTCACAGGGAGTAAGATGCTAAAAGCTCTATTACGTGGTAGAGGACAAGTTCTGGAAGCCAGTTAGGCTGACAACTCTCACTATACCATACTGCCCATTAAAAAGAAAGGACAGGGGAAGTGCAAACTGCCACTGGCCTATCTTACCACATACACACCCGCAGTGGGAAAGACTGTGTGGGTGTGCGCAAGAGAGCATTGGTAGCTTGGATAACGGAGGTTGTACTTTACTATAAACAAGACAAACTTAAATACATTTGTGTATTAATGTATCTGGAACAGGAGGGAACCTTTCAAGGGGCAGCCTTTACCCAGATTGTGGGGGGGGGGGAGAGATTTACTGGCTTTTAACTGGGAAAACACCGAGAAATTTGGAGGAGGATGAAATGGTAATAGTTCCAATAAACAGAAGTGGATAGGTGTGGTAGAGCATTGTAATCCAAGCATTTGGGAGGCTGAGGCAGGGGAACTGCCATGACTTGGAGGCCATCCTGCCTTAAAGAATGAGAGCATGTCTCAAAAACAGAATGTCAGAAAGAAATTACCTAGACACGCAGCAGCATCCGAGACGGAAGAAGTCCCCGCCACTTTTTCCTTTTTGGTGGGAAAGGCCCACAGCGTATAGCTTACATGTGTGTGAATTTCTAGAGAGAAAATTTCCACACACCAACAATCTCAAGTTGAATCTACCACAAAATCTCTACAGAAAGAGGACCGTGCCTGGCCAGGAAGTCACAATCACCGAGTCCTAGTGTGTGCCCCTTTGCCGCTCTGGGAGCTCTGTTAGTGCTTTGAAGCAAACTTTATCTTTTTGGGCAGCCCACCAAAGGGTGATGTAAACCGAGAAGCCTGAAAACTTGCATCCCAGCTCTATCTTTTCCTTAGAAGACTTTGCTTTGTCTAACTAGAGCAACTTGGAGAAAACACAGGAAGACAATTTATCGACCAGGAGAAGAGTGGGCGCAGGAGAATGTAGCGAGCGCATATGTTGGGGGAGTTAAGGTTTCAAAACATTTGATTCTATTAATTTATCTTAATTTTAAAGTAATTCTCTGCCACAAATACTTAGCTCCTTGGGGACTACAGTGGAAACAGTTCTAGGCAAAGTGGATCTCATGGGAAAATCAGCTAGTGGAGTTTATCTGCACATTAAGATGCATTTTAAGTGCCTTTTCTAACTTTGGTACTAAAGTTAGTAAAGTTATAAAGGACAATATCTGGGAATGGTGGCTCATGCCTGAGATTATAGTACTTGGGAGGAGATCAAAAGAAAGATGAAAAGTTCGAGATCAGCCTGTGCTACATAGCAAGTTTCAAGCCATCCTGGGCCACTTATGAGAATCTGTCTTTTAAAAACAGGAGGGAGGAGTGAACAAACAAGCAAATAAAGACAGCAGCAAGGGCCCACTACTGAGGAATAAGTAAGTTAGAAAAAACAGGATTAGGGAAATGGTTTGATTGGTAAAGTGTTTGGCACACAAGCAGGAGAAGCTGAGCTTCTTCATGGGGAGTACTGTGCTGTATCTGTCACTCCAGCACTGGTGTGGCAGAGACAGGAGGATTCCTGGAGCTCACAGGGCCAGCCTGTCTAACCAATCGGTGAGTGCAGGGTCAATGGACCTTGTTCAAAAACTAAGATGGAGAGAGTTGAGGAAGAGACCTGATGTTGACCTCTGTCCCCACATGCACATGTACATACAGGGACACCACCACCACAGCAACACCCCACACATACAGTCACACACACACACACAACCACACACACATACTCACTCACACATGCATGCATGCATGCACATGTACAAACACACAGACAACATTACATTACCCAATGAAAGCACCGTGTAATATAAGCAGAAGCAGACTGCCGCCCTATCTGACCGTGTATATCTTTTGAAGTTAAAGCTGTATTGAGCCGCTGGAAGCTAGGATGGGAGGATCAGCTCCTGCTGTTTCTGATACCCTGGGTGTGGGGATCAAGACATGTTATAGAAGATAGAAAACAGATTTCTTTAGCTATTGCAGGACACCTCTCCCAGTACTATAATTAATTGGAAAAAGCATCACAGAACACTGCTCATTGAGGGGATAAGCACTCAATAGATAGATAGATAGATAGATAGATAGATAGATAGATAGATGTAGTTAGTAATTAGAGGGTTTTTTTTAGTTTATTGAGTTTATAGGAAATGAATAAGTAAACAACATAAATGAAAGCTGTGAGAATTAAAGAATGAAAACCCAGAGTTAAACTACCTACTTTTGAGCCGGGTGTGGTGGCACACGCCTTTAATCTCAGCACTCGGGAGGCAGAGGCAGGCGGATCGCTGTGAGTTTGAGGCCAGCCTGGTCTACAAAGTTAGCCCAGGACAGCCAAAGCTACACAGAGAAACCCTGTCTCAAAAAACCAAAAAAAACAAAAAACTACCTACATTTTTCTGTCCCCCAAAGGAAATGTAGGCTGGGGAGGAGGCTCCACGGTTAAGAGCACTTGTTAGTGCAAAGGACCTGGCTTTGTTTCTCCGGCGCCCACGTGGTGGTTCACAGCCATCCATAATTCCAAATCCATGACAGCTGATGCCTTCTTCTGACTCCTGAGGGCCCAGGCATGCTCACAGAGATCTTAATATATACACACAAGCAAAACACTCATACATGTAATAAAATAAATACATCTAAAAATTTTAAAAATAGTTAACTGTAACATTAATTCCTAAATGATGTGCAAAGAGTTAAACAATTTAAACACGAGTGTATTTAAAGCCTGCTTTCATTCACTCAGTTTTATAAATTATCTCTTATGCTAAGATATTGAGGAGATATAAACGGGTTCCGTTTACACACGCCTCACTTTCTGTGAGAATCAATGCAAAGGCCAAAGTGCCGGACAGAGTGTTTCACATTTGGAGTCTGTGTTCTTTCGTTTATCTATTTAAGGAAGAGTCTAATGGAGGGATGGTCAGCGATGCTGTTAAAAACAAAGCAGAGGTCATAAACAAAGTCATATTGTTGCTGCATAGTTAACCAACAACTTCTTAAAGGCACCATGGGAAGTTATTATAAAAGGTTTTGGTACAGGTTTAGAGTGGGCATTAAGGTTGAGAGAGCTATGTAGGAAGGGAGGTGCAGTGGGTGTGGCTTCCTGAGAGTCACCCTGCTGCTGTTTTTCAGAAAGTGAAACAATTCCCGTGAAGTGCTCCATTTAACTGTGAGGCTCACACACCGCTGACGTAAGAGTCCATTGCAGCAGCTGTGTGATGAAGTCAGTAGATATTATTACCTGAGCAGTGTTCAATTTCTGTCCTAGTACTAGAGGCGCAGACACAGAGGACCTCTGTGACTCATGGGCCAGCAGGCTAACCAATCAGTCAGCCCAGGTGCAGTGAGAGGCCCTGCCTCAATCATTAAGATGGAGAGCTACTGAGGAAGAACCTGATGTTGACCTTTGGCCCCCACATGCACCCAGCAACACACACACACACACACACACACACACACACACACACACCACACAAACAGATACACACACACACACACACACACACACACACACAGACACATGGACACACAGACACAGAAAACACACACATACACACACTCACACACACACAGAGACACAGACACACACACACACAGACACATGCGCACGCGCACACACACACACAGATCCAGACACAGACACACAAAGACACACACTCACATACACAGACACACAGACACAGATACACACACACACACACCACAAACAGACACACAGACACATGGACACACACACACACACACACACAGACCCAGACCCAGACACACACAGACACATACTCATATACACAGACACACAGACACACAGACACACAGACACACACACACACACACACACACACACACACGTGCACACCCACTAAGCGTGCATCTTCATAGAAACATTTGTTAGGAAGCTTGTAAATAGTAGGTTTCCCTATGTCTTTTCACGTCTTTCCTATTATTTATCCCTCCCCGTACCCCCTTTTCTACTTTATATCCCAACCCACCCTAGTTTAACCTTTCCCGTTCCATTGTCCCCTCTCTTGAACCCCTTGTTTTATTGGTAAAGCCCCACTAATGGAACAAGAATCCTCCCCTCAACCTCACTAGACAAGCTTAGGTTGTGCAGTCACCAAGCACTCGAGATTCCAAGCCGGCCACTGCGAAGACGAAGGAAAACTAAATCCGCCTAGGACTAACCATTCCTGGTCCCGGAACTGAGGATCAGTCCCTGGAGCTGTTTCTGTATTTCCCTGTAGGAGAGGAAAGGTATGGGGGGGGCAGGACGCCCCCACCTCCAGCACACACATCCATTTCTCCAGCTTTCCCCCTTCAGTGCCCCCTGAATTCTCTGAGTTTTCAAGTCAAAACGTGGAAGCATCTCTTGTCACCCTCTTCTTTGTCATCCTGCATCCAAAGCAACACAGTCATGGTCAGGCCCATGCAGAATTGACAAGATGTAATCTTTTAACATTTCCCCAAATGGCAGTTTTAGGTGATTTAGCATGTATTACCTGAAAAAATATTTCTGAGGTGCATTCATGTCTCTTCCTCTTCTCTTACTACCCTTGCTGAAGTTGTCCAATCTTTCCCCAGAAAACCAAATGGCTAAACCCCTGTTTCCATTTTTTTGACCCAGTTCTGTAACTTTATTTGACATTCAGCAGGTTAATTCTCATCCATACTGACTGACTGTAGATTTTTTAGTTTGGTAACAGGCAGGCAAGTTACCAGTGTGTACAGCTTGTTTGGTGAATGCTCATCTGCATTACGTCTTCTGGACGAACGTAATGCAATATGGAACACTCCTTCTCCCTTTGGCCCAACAGTTCTACTGAGCCTGGTGTCCATGCTCACATCTGGAGTCCTCATAAATTTCTCTGACTGCCCGAGGAGCATGCCTCTGGAAGCCCACTCCATGGATGCGCTTGTGAATGTTGACGGTGTATTCTTGGGTCACCACCTCGTTGATGGTTGAACGGCCCTTCTTCTCGCCACCCTTGTTTGTGGGAGCCGTTCTGCCCGGCCAATGGTCCCCCATTTCCACTCGTATCCCCATTCTGCCAAACTAAGTATTCCTAGGACCGAGCACGTGCTTCCCATTCTAAAGCCCATCAGAGGCTGATGCTCCAACAGACACCGCAAGCCTCTGCAGACTGCATCACTAGAGCCTGGCCTGCCCCTCTGCACCTCCCAGATGCTTACCCACTGCCTTCTGCACTCTACCTGCTGCTCTCCCACAGCTCCACCCCTGCCCTCTGCCCTCTACCCTCTACCCTCTGCCCTCTGCCCTCTGCCCTCTGCCCTCTGCCCTCTGCTCCGGCACATCCTTCCTCACAACCCTCACCTTCACCTCAGTTACCTACCTCAGAACTGCATTTCCTGACTATCTGATCTAATTTAATTTTTTCCTGATAGTTTCTCTCAATACTTTATTTGTTCATTTCCTAGAAGTAATTTTTAGCTATAAACCTCTCATGCTGCTTATTTTTTTAGTATGTCTCACAGAACTGAGAGTTACGTTAGAGCAATGCCCTCTTGTCGTCATCACTACAGACACAGCGGACTCTCAGTACCGCCGTCAGACAAATGACTGCATAAGGAACAAACTAATCAATGCACTAAGTTAAAATATCAGCGAAATCCCCTTGTGAGTGGAGAAAGATGCTCCCAGAAGCCACTAGCTATTAAAATGAAAATTCCAGGCCACGAGTAGGTTACCTCCCTAGAAGGTGTTGGTCGGAACAGCTCTGTATGGCCCCCAAAGAGCACCGCCGTTGTGTTGCTCCCCTGTAGGACCAGACAACAAGAGACCCTGCTGCTAAAGATGCCACACACGTTAGCTTCAGCTAGAAGTGAGTCGGATGTACCTTCCCCAGGGACAGGCTTTCGTTGTGCCAGAAGATGCTATGCAGGCTTCTGGGTCGAAAAGCCAACAATTTTACTCAGCTGTGGACCCTGCATACTGCATCAGCTACCTGCTGGATGAGGCAGGCCCCTGTTGTGCATAACATGCTGCTTCCTGACTGGATCTGAGGCCCTCTCTACAGGACAGGAGTCACACCTCAAAAATCCGTGGCTAGGATGTGACCTAGAGGAGACATATTGCACCTGTCAAGTTGTTGTCAATATCCGCTGTCCAAATATTTTTTTTATATATTTTTGGGATATTTTCCTGCCTATTTTTCATATTCTCATTTTTTAGTCAGCATACAACTTTAATATATACAACTTCAAAACTATATATTTTAGGACTTTGATTTTAGGATCTTTTCTGCTTTAATTTTTTATTTTCAAAATAAAAAGAAAATTTTGACTTGCCACCCTTTGTAATGTTTATTTTCCAGCATATACAATCATCTTCCTTCTTCATGACTTGAAGGGTACATAGGGGGTATTGATAATTCAGTGTAGCCCATGCTTTCTGGTCAATGGAAGTTAGGACAGTTTGCCTCTTGGCTTCATTCCTCCCTTGATATTTATTCTTTTGTAATTTTTAAATGTTTTTATTCTTCTCTCATCTATTACATCCTGCCCAGAGTTTGCCCTCCCCCCCTCCTCCCAGTCTCTCTCTCCACCACAGCCCACCCCCCCAGCCCCCTCAGAAAAGAGCAAACCTCCCAGGGACATCAACCAAACACACCAGAACAAGGTACAATGAGACTGGGTACACACCATCTTATCAAGGCTGGACAAGGCCACCCAGTAGGAGGGAAAGGGTCCACAAAGCAGAAGAGTCAGGGCTCCATGGCTTTTACCAGATCCCAACTTTCTAAAGCTTTGATATCCTTCTACTAATATCAGAAATACAGCCGAACTTTGACTTTCTGCTTCATCTAGGCCAAACTAGAAATTGCCTCCAGACATAAGGCTTTAATGATGACAGGCCTTATATAATTTTTTATCTTTTTTTAGCGGAGGGGGGGGGGATGGATTAGAATCCTCGGTCCTGCTGCACAATACCTGAAGTTAGTTGTTTTCTATACTATACTCTGTGTGGCTTCTATCCTCATTGTTTCCAGTAGAAAGAAAACCTTATTCCTGCTTATTCCTAGTGCTGGACATAAAAGTCTCATAGCTCCGTCAGTTGCCACCCATGCTCCATGAATCTCTCAAGGACAATGTGATTCTCCAAATACAAGTCTGTGCACACAGGCCCCAAACAGAAAGCAAGGAAGAATCCACCTCACCAACCGTGGCAGAATCCCACACGTGGTTCCACCCCACCAACCGTGGCAGAATCCCACAGGTGGTTCCACCCCCACCAACCGTGGCAGAATCCCACAGGTGGTTCCACCCCACCAACCGTGGCAAAATCCCACGGGTGGTTCCACCCCACCAACCGTGGCAGAATCCCACGGGTGGTTCCACCCCCACCAACCGTGGCAGAATCCCACGGGTGGTTCCACCCCACCAACCGTGGCAAAATCCCACGGGTGGTTCCACCCCACCAACCGTGGCAGAATCCCACGGGTGGTTCCACCCCCACCAACCGTGGCAGAATCCCACAGGTGGTTCCACCCCAGCAACCGTGGCAGAATCCCACACGTGGTTCCACCCCCACCAACCGTGGCAGCACCATATTTCATCATGGCTCCAGTTCCATTTTAACTTCCAGCATTACTACAACATTTTCAGTGTTCTCTGTCATGTTTCTATCTCTGAAAACATTCTCTGCCCTTCGAATTCAGTATCTTTGCTTAATAGCTATTTACTCCTTATAATTTATTTATATAAACTACATTAAATTAATTTATATGTTCCTAAGAGTCCCTTCAAAAACTTAGAGTTGGGCTGGAGAGATGGTTGAGCAGTTAAAGGTAGGCTCACAAGCAAAACCTTAGGGTTAGTTTATCCCTGCTCAACAGTCTCATAACACCCTGAGTCTGCCTAACAAGAACTCATAATCAGTCACCTGCTCTGTGTCTGTGCTTTGCACCAACAGCTCTCCCTGTATCTGCACTCACATTGTTCGTGCCCTCAGCTGGTAGGGGAGAGCTCAACAAACATCTGATAAATAAATGAATAGAAGTATTTAATAATTAACCAAAGAATTAATAGTCGGGAGAGGCAGAGAGAGGGAGGCCAAGACAAAACAAATCAACAAACCCTAACATTTGAAAACAGGAGAATCGTACAAGCAACAGTCTCCCGTTTGGTGAGGGCAAAGGGTCAAAGGCTCCTAGCATCGCTCAGGTCCTAATGCCTGTGTCAGCCAATGCACTGAGCTTAGAATGAGGCTTTAGGTATACTTCTGTTTGTAAACCACGGAGACTCAGACTAAACGCTTCCGCACAGCAGGGTCACGACTGTTATTTTAATGTCATGGTGAAAAAAATGTCCACTGCCTGCAATATTCATCATCCTAACCAAGTCATGTGAACAAACAAAGTTAGCTTCTGACGACTGATGACCTGGGAAACCATGCTTCGGGCATGTGAGAAGCTACGTTGTTTTTAATGAGGAAAATATATGTGCAAAAATTGCACCTTTTTTGACACAGGCTCACACTGTGTAGCCCTTGCTGGCCTCTGACTCTCTGTGTGGAACAGGCTAACTTTGAATTCACAGAAATCTGCTGATCTCTGCCTTCCCACTAAGTGCTGGGATTAAAGGTGTGTGCCACCATACCCAGCCCAACATTTTAATTTAATTTAATTTATGCATCCATTGTTTTAAGTGTAAATATGACCTTCTTATGTCTAGACACTCAGCCTTTGTTATTTGTCATTTACTAAAAAAGTTAAAAGAATGATTCTTTCAATATGGTATGTTTTGATGCCCAGAAACCACTGTGAGCCCCCATGGTCCTCAGAGGTTGACTCTATTGGTCTTCTTGTGGAGTTTATGTCCCCTCCAGGTCCTTCTGTCTTTCTCTCAACTCTTCCGCAAGACTCTCCAGGCTCCACCTAATCTTTGGCAATGAGTCTCTACATTTGTTTCTATCTCTTGCTGTATGGATCTTCTCAGAGGACGGTTACATAGGCTCCTGTCTGCAAGCTCAGCAGAGTACAGAATGTCGTTACCAGTGTCAGGGGTTGGCTCTCTCCCATGGGGTGCATCTCAAGTTGGGCCAGTCATTGATTGGCCAATCCCTGGGTTTCAGTTCCATCTTTATCCCCGCGCATCTTGTAGACAGGGTAAATTTTGGGGAGAAGTTTTTGCAGGTAGGTTAGTGTGCCTCCTCCCTCCACTGGAAGTCCTGCTTGACTACAGAAGGTGGCCACTTCAGTCCCCCACTGCTAGAAGTCTCAGCTGGAGTCACCCCCATATCCTCCCAAGAGTGTCCCCTGTTGTTTGTCCCAGAGATGCTCCCCCCACTGGCTTCCCTTCTCCCTCCCAGCCCTCTCACCTTCCACCTCCAAAGAGGACTCGTGTATTGAGCTTAGGTCTCCTATAAATACATAGCTGATGGGCAGCTTCGTCGCCATGTGGGTCCCCTAGCACTTAGAGTGGGGGCTGTTCTCTGACATGGACTCTGTTGTCTGATTTTGGATCTTTCCCCTAGCTGCCTGGCCTTGCCTGGCCTCAGTGGAAGAGGGTATGCATAGTCCTGATGTGACTTCATGTGCCAAGGTAGGTTTGTGGGAACTCCCCTTTACTGAAGAGAAGAGGAGGCGGAGAAGGTGGAAGGGTAGGCCAAAGAAGAGAGGAGGGAGGGGGCTGCAATAGGGATGTAAAGTGAATAAATAGATACACTTTAAAAATAAAAAGTAAAATCCCCAAGAAAAGGAAGCTTTTCCAAACTAAAGCTAAGATTCCCCTACAGGGCTTTCTCATGGAGGCTGGGAAGCCCACTGCGCTGTGCACTCATGAGGTCTTTAGATCATGTGTACACTTGGGACCCTGGAAAACAGAAGGCTAATGGGGAGGTGAAATAAGAAAGCATGACTGTAACTCAAAGACGGAAACTCCTTCACCCACTTTAGTTCACCTGCGCCCTCACCTTTCAAGTAAGGTATTTTCATTTCAACATCCATACAGCCTAGAATAATCCAATCTCCTATTAAAACTCAATTTTCCCAATTCCCACTACAGCATGGTAGAGTGTGTCACTCACGTGGCTTTGGAGGACGTTACTAAATAGCATCTATTTTTACTTAAACAACTGTCTGCTGAACAGCAACAGTAGACTACTACATCATCCCAGAAAGGCCTGTTAATGCCCTCCTGATCTCACAGGTGGCCATCTCTCTGAACTATTCTTCCTGCTTTATGCCAGCCCTCACTGTCATCGGCTGGAGAACCTTAAGAGCACACTGACTCTGGCAGCCCACACTCGGAGAGACTGGGGTAATTTGATTGACCACAGCCTGGGAACTGCAATGTTTGTATCTCCCAAGACGATCCCAGTGGGAGCCAGGGGATGACCTCTGATTTCAAACCAGACACTAGACATATTCCCAGCAGAAAACGTTCTTCTCCTACCTTGAGCATTGATTCGTATCCGCCACTTGTTACCTTCCGGCCATTAGTGGAGCTGTCCCATGATCACCATCAAAGCAGGGATTCTCAGACATGAGCACACGCTATGAAAACCAAACTCCTCAAATCTGCCTCTCTTGAGTCCCACATTTTAGTTAAAATCCATCCCTGTTTCCAATCGCCCTGTCTCTAAACTATGATCACTGAAAAGTCTAGATGAGGCAGCTGCTTTGCCTCTTTGTAGCTTCCACCCTGGGCAGTCAGAGCTGGGCGCCTCCTTCCATGTTTCTCAGGTATGGTCTTTCAATCCACATCCACCCACTCTGTGCTCATAGCTACTGCCTCCAAGCCAGCCTTCTCCTAAACAACAATGACTCACGCTCACACACCCTGACTATGCAGTGGGTTTCTTCTCCTGAACTGGTTGGTACCTTCTAAGAGGCTGACCGAGAGGTGCCATGGAATATGGCAGTGAGTTATTTTAAAACTGATATCCCTACACACGTATGCACAGAATTCACTTGGGTAGCTCACTGCAGCTGCTGCCTAATATCACGGTGTGTGTGTGTGTGTGTGTGTGTGTGTGTGTGTGTGTGTGTGTGTGTGAGAGCATGTGTGCACTTGCATGTAGCTGTTTCCCATTGGTGTCATCAGTTATGTGAAGGAGGCGGCGGCTTTTGTTTGGTTGGCTTTCAGCTATGAGGACTGAACACAGAACATCACATCAGATTTTCTTTTTCTTTTTTCTCTGGGATCCCAGAAGAGCACCTGGTTCTGTCATTGTCTGTCAAATGAATTATTAAACTTCAACCATAGTCAGCCATTTGATAATTCACAGAGTAGGTAAATCCAGTCTCCCAAATTTGCAGGGACAACTCCCCCGAGCCCTCCTTATGGGAATCCGTGGCCTAACAACGTAGTTTGAGAAGTCCTCGGCACATGGAAGTGTTCAGACCAGAGTGTTCTGAGCGCGCAGACCTTCCTCGGGCTGTTCCCTATCTGCACGCGTTTATAAAACATGGAAGTCCTTTCTCCCTCACTTATCGCTGACACTAAACTCAAGTTTCAAAGGGCAAAGCTACTTCCCAGATGAAGAGGGCTCAACAGGCAAAGCCGCCTTTCCAGGCCCTTCCAGCACCCAGGACGCAGCAGCTTTCTTTCTTCTCTGAGATTAAGCTGGCCCAGAGCCACAGTAAACACCGCATCTCCCTCACAGCGAGGAAAGATTAAATATCTGATTAAAATTTTTGGCTGCTAATTTATTGAACTTGGAAGAGGAAACCCTTTGGAAGTCACATGACTTTCCCTGTCTGTCTGCTGCTGCTGTCCCCTGCAACACAGAGGTCACCACGCTGTGGAAAAATAAGGAGTTGGGGCTCCACGTGGGCTTGGGCGGAAGGGACCTGGGAGGCTGAGGGGGGGCGTGTTTTCAGGCGATGTCAAGAGATTCAGGCAGGGGAGGGAGGACAGCCCTTTCCCAGTTACAGGGAGAAAAGGTCACATGGACCGTGGCTGTCTCTGTTTCAGCCTATTATTACCTTATGTTGTCACTTGGTAGATTGATGCATTTCATTCCACCCCTGCCTATTGTTCCGGGCGGCCCAGAAAAATGTCGTCATGGGCAGCCTGAAAACGCACAGGAACTCTTCAGAGTGGAATGGCTTCAATCTGTGTGTCTTCCCTGCTGGAGCTCTCTGGAAACCACACCCCCTAGAACCTCAGGACCAGAGACTGCTCTCCTCCTTTCCCAGCGAGTCTCTCTCTCCAGCCTGCCTGCCTGCAGCCCACTGCTTACCTCCCTGGGCTTTGAACAGCCACCCAGTCAGATGAGGGAGGGAAGCTGAAAAAGAGGAAAGGCAGGTCAGAGTGCTTTTCCTCAGAAAAACAGAGGTGTGGGTCTCCAGGAGAATGGAAGCTTCCCTTACTGACCTTTGCGGGGGGCGCGGGGGGTGGGGGAGGGGGGGGTGGGAGGGAGGAAAGCTAGTCATTTGGCAATGCTGCCTACCACGAGAATGTCCCCAGAGAGGAAAAAGTGACAGAGGTCACAACTGATTTGTGACAACCTGCAAAGCCCAGCAAGCGAGCTGCCCAAGACTGCTGCCCAGCGATAAACTGCAGTGAGCTAAGCAGAAGGCATCTTGTAACGACCTACAAACACATACGAGGAGGCTTAGTTTACCAAGATGTGTGTATTCCGTTGAATGAGGCCCTCACTAACACCTTCCGGGGTATCTGCCTCATCCGCCAATGGGAGAAATTGAGATAATTTTTCCCTGCTTAAGGTCACCACTGTCAAGGGTGGAACCAGGACTCAAGTCCAAGACCCACAGGCTTCCCAGAACTCCACTCTGTGCAGAAACTGGGGTCTCGGTTTCCATCCTCTGTTCTTACTCCTTCTATAAATTACCCAGAAGTCCTTTTCTGCCTAAGTAGCAACGCTCCATCCCTTGGAGTTCCTGAAGTTTCCTTTATTCTCACATAAATGACAGACTAAGCCTATCCATAGAAACTGTGTCCAGAGCCACGGAGGGAGCCGACCTCACAGGGTAACAGACTGATGCTCACAGACACCGAACTGCCTAGACCCCGTCTGGTGAGCAGCTGGGAGACCCAGGCCATTCTAACCAGTGCTGAAGGCCACTTCACGCCTGACCTGAGATGGTAAGAGCACTGGAGTGTGTCCCCTCCACAGGGCTCTTTCATGGCTGCCTGAAAGCTCCCCGCTCACCTTCCATGGCACTGCCTCTGCCTATCCTGCTGCTGTTTGAGAGTAGAGTTGGGATGGCTAGTCTGTGTAAATGTTCAAGTCGATTAAGTGCCAGCTGCGTGCCAAGCTCCTGGCAGTTGGTGTGAGCACCTCTGTTGGGGCTCGGGGACTTGGGCAGCTGTTAGGGAGAGTAGTGGTTTGGGTAGTGCAACCCCATAGTCAATATTCAGCTAGTGGAGGGTGGACAGGAAGGGGCTGTCTTAGCTCTGCACCCTGGACCAGCCCCATCAGTGTTATCTGCAGATATTCCCGAGGTAACCAAGTTGAGTGGAGAAGTGAGGCAGGTTCTCGTTCTCCCTTTCTGGATGCCCAGCACAGCCTGCGCATTCTGCCGAGAGAGAAATAATGCAGCTGGGACCAGAGTACGTTCAACTCGGCACTACTAATGGAAAGGCTCTGGGCAGGAGTCTGAGGTCGCTTTCCTGCATAGAAAACAGAAACTCTCGTTCTTGAAGGATAGGTGGAAAGCTGAGCATGGAGAACTGGTACCACGAGTGTAGTGCCTCCCACAGTAACTGGCACACTCTGCACTCGGTCTGCTCAGGGTTTGTTTGCTCCCCGACTTCCTGAGATAGTCTCCCTTTCACCCAGGCTGGTCTTCAACTTGTGAGTTCATGCAACCCTCTTGCCTCAGCCTCCTGAGTCTTGCTATGAGCCATCAGATCTGGCTTTCTTTAAACAACAATGACAAAATACACATGCAAGCATGAGCGCGGACACACACACACACACACACACACACACACACACACACACACACAAACTTATGCAAGAGTATACCATTTAGATATAAAACTCTCAAAATGAAAGTTTGGGAGATTCCACAATAAAAATCAATTGGAAGAAAAAATATCACTATTCACTAAGTCCCATAAAAAGGCATATAAACAATATGAAATTATTTTTTTCTAATTTGTTCACTTTACATCCCAACTGTGTTTTTATGTGTTTTTGGATTCAGTTTGCAAGTATTTTTTAATTAAACACTTTTATTTTTTACATAAGTTTCTATTATTGCACATACATACAATAAACTACCTATAGTAAGAAGAACCATGACACGATCAGGAATTATATAAAGGTTACATTCTTAGTGAGTTTGCAAGTATTTTATTGAATAATTTTGCATCAATGATCATAAGGGAAATTGGCCTGAAATTCTCTTTCTTTGTTGGGTCTTTGTGAGGTTTACAATATCACTGTGACTGTGGCCACATGGAATTAGTTTGGTAATGTTCCCTCTGTTTCTATTTTGTGAACAGCTTGAAAAGAATTCGTGTTAGCTCTTCTTTGAAGGCCTGATGGAATTCTGCACTTAATCCACCTGTCCCTGGGCTTTTTTGGTTGGGAGACGTTTGATGACTGATTTTATTTCCTTAAGAGATATAGGACTATTTAGTTTGTTTGCATGATCTTGATTTAACTTTAGTAAGTGAAATTTATCGATAAAATTGTCCATTTCACTTGTATTTTCAAATGTTGTGCCATATAGACTTCTGAGGTAAGACCTAATGATTCTTTGGATTTCCTTGGTGTCTGTTGTTATGTCTCCCTTTTCATTTCTGATTTATTGATTTGAATACTCTCCCTCTGCCTTATGGCCATAGTTAGTATGGCTAAGGGTTTGTCTATCTTGTTGATTTTCTCAAAGAACCAGCTCTTGGTTTTGATGATTCTTTGAATTGTTTTCCTTGTTTCTAATTTATTGATTCAGCCCTGAATTTGATGATTTCCAGCCATCTCCTCCTCTTGGGTGTGTCTGCTTCTTATTTTTCTAGAACTTTCAGGTGTGCTTTTAAGTCGCTAGGATGGGATGTCTCCAATTTCTTTATGAAGGTGCTTAGTGCTATGCACTTTCCTCTAAGCACTGCTTTCATTGTGCCTCATAAGTTTTGGTATGTTGTGCCTTCATTTTCATGGAATTCTATGAAGTCTTTAATTTCTTTTTTTTTTTTCATCCCTGACCCAGTGGTCATTGAGTAGGGAGTTGTTCAGTTTCCATGAGTTTGTAGGCTCTCTGCTGTTTTTGTTGTTGTGAGTTCCAGCTTTAATCCATGGTGGTCTGATAAGATAAAAGGAGTTATCTCAGTCAGTGTTCTTGTATTTTTTGAGGTGTGCTTTGTGACCAAGTATATTGTCAGTTTTGGAGAAGATTCCATGAAGTGCTGAGAGGAAGGTGAATTCTTTTGTGTTTGGGTGAAAGTTCTGTACGTATGTTAGGTCCATTTGGTTCATGATGTCTATTAGTTTCCTTGTTTCTCCATTCAGTTTCAGCTTCATTGATCTATCTATTGGTGAGAGTGGGGAGTTGAAGTCTCCCACTATTAATGTGTGGGGTTCAATGTGTGAATTAGGCTTTAGTAATGTTTCTTTTACAAATGTGGGTGCTCCTGTATTTGGAGCATAGATGTTCAGTCTTGAGACATCATCTTGGTGTATTTTTCATTTGGTGAGTACAGTGCCCTCATCTTTTTGATTAGTTTTAGTTGAAAGTCTATTTTATAAGAGACCAGAATGGTTACTCCAGCTTGCTTCTTGAGTCTGTTTGCTTGGGAAACCTTTTTCCAGCCCTTTACTCTGAGGTAATGTCTACCTTTGGTGCTGGAATGTGTTTCTTGTATGCAACAGAATGATGGATCCTGTTTTTTTAATCCATTCTGTCAGCCTGTGCCTTTTTATTGGTGAGTTGAGGCCATTAATGTTGAGCAATATTAATGACCAGGGGATATTAGTCCCTGTTCTTTTTTTATGTTGTTGTTGTTGTTGGTGGTGGTGGTGGTGGTGGTGGTGGTGGTAGTGTGTGTGTGTGTGTGTGTGTGTGTGTGTGTGTGTGTGTGTTACCTTTCTATTGGTTTTTTGGATTCGGGGTTATGTACTTACTGTGTTTTCCTGGGTGTAATTTGTCTCTTTGGGTTGGATTTTTCCTTCTAGTATCTTCTGTAAGGCTGGATTCATGGCTAGGTACTCTTTAAACTTGGTTTTATCATGGAATATCTTGTTTTCTCCCCCTACAGTGATTGAAAGTTTTTCTGGGTACTGTAGTCTGGGTTGGCATCTGTGGTCTCTTAGTGTCTGCATGACATCTGCCCAGACCCTTCTGGTTTTCATAGTCTGTTGAGAAGTCAGATGTAATTTCGATAGGTCTGCCTTTATATGTGACTTGTCCCTTTTCTCTTGCAATTTTAAATATTTTTCTGTACATTTAGTGTTTTGATTATTATATGGCAGGAAGATTTTCTTTTCTGGTCCAATCTATTTGGAATTCTGTAGGCTGATTGTATGTTTATGGACATTTCTTTCTTTAGATTGGGGAAGTTTTCTTCTTTGATTTTATTGAAAATGTTTTCTGTTCTGTTGGAGCTTGGAGTCTTCTCCTTCTTCTATTCCTATTATTCTTAGATTTGGTCTTTTTATAATGTGCCAGATTTCGTAGATGTTTTGCGTCAGGAACTTTTTAGTTTTAACATTTTCTTTCACTGATGTATAGATAACTTCAACCATATCTTCTACACTTGATATTCTCCCTTCCATCTCTTGTATTCTGTTGGTGTTGCTTGTGTCTGCAGTGCCTGTTCTCTTCCCTACATTTTCCAACTCCAAGATTGCTTCAGATTGTGTTTTCTTTGTTGCCTCTAATTTCCTTTTGGGGTCTTGAATAGTTTTATTCATTTATTCCATTTCTTTCTCACATTTGATTGAATTTTCCTGTAATTCTTTATAGGATTTATTCAGTTCTTTCATCTGTTTGAATGTATTTTCCTATATTTCTTTAAGAGGTTTATTTTCCTCCATCAAGCCTTTTATCCTTTTCATCACCTCAAATTTAAAATCTTCTTCTTGCACTTCATGAGTGTTAATATCTCCAGGGCTTGCTCTGGCAGGATCACTTGTTTCCATATGGCTCTGAGTATTGTTGCTTGTCTTCTTGTACTGGCATCTAGCCATCTGGTTGTCTCTGATGTTAGCAAGCCTGGAGGTTCCTCCAACAGGGTTGCTGTCTGTGTGTGTCCCATGTGGGCCAGGCAGGTTGGGAGCAGGCAAAGAGAACTCCAAACCGACAGCTATGTTAGGACTCCCCAGAAGCCTCCTCCAGATGGTGGACAATCAATGCTGGACGGTTCCTTGTCTGTGTCCTAGTTGGGTCAGCAGGAGAGGAGCAGGCTGAGAGAGCACCACGCTGCAAGCTGCTCAGTGTCCCCCTGGCCTCCTTGGTATGGTGGATCGTGCGAGTTGTAGCTAGAGCCTGAGTCACCTCTGCTGGTTCACCTTCTGTGAACCCAGATGGGCCTGGACAGTAAGCAATAGGCAGAGAGAGGTCCAAGCCCTAATCTGCTTGGGTGTCTCATGGGTCTCTTCAGGATAACAGGTAATGTGGGTTGTGGCCTGCGCCTGACTCATCTTTGCTTGTTAGCACTCTGTGTCCTAGATGTGCCAGGTTAGTAAGCTGGGGGTATGTAGAGAAAGATCCAATTACTTGGGTGTCCCACACATCTCTTTGGAAGAGCAGCTAATGTGGATGACCAATATGAAATTATTTGCATTTACATTGTGAGCTAACAATAAAAATTACTAACTTAACAACAAAATTATAATTATGTTATTTGACATGGAAGAAGGGAAAGGAAGGCAGAAATTTTTCATTTTGTAAATGCCTGTTATGCACCAGGCAATATCCTCAGACTTTTGCTCTGTTCTTTAAAGGTCACACTGTGTCAAGAACAGAGGCTGTCTAGAAAAAAATCTCTAGAAAATAATAAATGCCTTTTTTCCTTCTTGTTTTGTTACTTTCCTATGTATATCTAAGACTCAAGCTTATTTAATCACTTCCTAGACAAATCCAATTCTATGCCCATAGCCCCATCCTAGACATGACACATTCTGGCTCACTTAGAAAAATAGGTGGAGGCCCCTCTTCCTTTGGTCCTTCCTGAGGCCATCAGAATTCTTGAGCTTGTGCCTCAACAGAGTAGTGAGTGTCAGGGTGCACTGAGCTGCTCAGGGGCCTGTAGTTTTTGTCCCTGATGCTTCCCTTCTGAGACTTGTTTTAGTTAAGAGCCTCTGAAACCTCTGAGCCATCATGCCCTTTCTGCAAAACACTGCAATTAACTGGGGAGCCCAGCAGGCAGCGGAGCTCAAGGAAAATGGAAATCCCCTACTGTGACCTTCAAAGTCTGAAACAAAGTTGTGTACCATAAGACTTCTGGTTGTTTCACTTTTATTGTATTTCTGATTCTCCACAAACTGTTCAGAACACTTGGTGATTGGAAGTTTTCTTTTTGCAAAAAGCTGATCACAAAACAGAGCTTTCTGAACTGTTCACTTTGGTAGATGCAGATTGAACTTTGTCACTTAGTCCTAAAACAGTGGAAGATGTGTCTCTCCAAAGAAGGAAAGAGAAGGAAGCTAGTCAGTGGCCAAGGCTGCCAGGGCAAACACCACATGTCGCCCCTGCCCATTTCCAGAACAGATTCAGGACAGGGAAAGGCAGAAGGTAAGCCAGGGGCTTCTCATGTGCTTCAAAAGGATTGCAAGCAGAGCAACTAAAACCCATTTTCCCCAACTTCTGGGGGGCCCTTTAATGGTATTATTCACCCTAATCAGCCTGAAGAAACCTTAAGAGATTGACGTCCTATTCCCTCTAAGGGGGTTGGGTAGGCTTTTGTTTGCTCTCTTGGTCTACAGATGCTTATTTTCATTAGGAGGTGGTTATAGGTTATTATTGGTCTTAAACAGAGAGAAAACTAGGTTGGACTCAGGGATATCTCTCTTTTCTGTTGTAAGGAGATAGGAGCTGAAAAGAAAAAAAGGGGGATATAGAAATATAGAGGAAGGATAGAACAAAAGATAGATTATTGAATCTACTCCTTAACTCTAGGCCCTAATTGTTACTCACAAGGAAGGTTACTTTTAATTCATTGGTATAGAATTTTGTATATTGATGCAAATATGGTCATGTCAAATACTAGTCTAATTTTATCACAAGAATATATATCCTAGGTCTAAGAGATAGATATGATTCTTTATATATATATGGTAAAATGGTTAAATAAGGTCTTTAAAAGTCTCAGAG
Organism: Acomys minous; assembly: GCF_964271855.1. NCBI lineage: Eukaryota > Metazoa > Chordata > Mammalia > Rodentia > Muridae > Acomys > Acomys minous. The sequence goes on along the minus strand of NC_140486.1, from coordinate 71,873,133 downwards.
ACCTACAGAATATGGCATTTAAAGATGTTTTCATTATTCTGAATATTCTTTGACAACAAGATAAGTTAACTCCTGGCAATAACTAGCCTACCTCAAAGAAGATAATGAGCATCAAAGAACCTCCTTACGGAGATGTCTTCAAATGTGGCAAACCAGCCACTGGGCAAAATGTCCTCATTTCTACCACAGACAGAATTCTGCCTAAAATGGGCAAGCTTGGATGCAGGCAGAGCCGACGACCAAACTCTGCAAAGACAGGGTAAGCAATAGTTCCTGCCTAACAAATATGTCTGTCAGTTATATTGGGCCAGAAGGCCGAAGATGATGCTCCAATGTTATAAAGAGTGTTGAGTGACTGTTCAGGCAGTAAACTGTGTCAGTCATTTTTTCATTTGGAAGCTGTTAACCTGCACTTCTAGTTCACTCAGGTATTTAAGTTTTATTCCTTCTCAAGCCTCTGATGGGGTTGAAGACCAGATAGTTTAGCCTTACAATTAAGCTTAGTTGGTTAGGGAATAAGATGTTTTTAGACCAAGATAGATGCTTTAAGTTAATAGAGATGAGATATGATAGATATTATCATTCAGAAATTTAGACCCGAGAAGATAGGAAATATGTTTACTTCAAGTTTTACAAATACAAATAGCCAAATCACTATGAATATAACATTTGTATAGCTCATGATTGTCTCATGGTTCTTCCTGTTGTATGTAGTTTATTTTAGTCAAGAGTAACAATATAAATGTATATGAAAAAACAGTGTAGCCCTTAAGTGGACATGGGAGGAAGCATTCGAGGACTCAACACACCTTTATGAACAGTATGTATTAGCCTTTTTACAACATTTATTTACAGAGAGGGAAGAGTTGGTTCTCTCCTTCCACCTGTGGGCCCCAAGGATCAAACCTGGGTCTTAGGCTTGGCACAAAGGGCCTTCATCCATTGAATCATCTGACCATTGAGCCACCTGACCATTGAGCCATGTGACCATTGAGCCATCTGACTTGTCAGCCCATACTTTGCATTTTGATTGAATTCTTATCATAATCCAAGTGGCTACGATTAACATTTAGCTCCTCTCTCATAGCTCTGGGCCTGGAAGTTGCTAGCACTGATAATCTTACTAAAAATAATTCAGAATTGGCCTCTCCCACAGAAAGAGAATGGTTTCCCAGTACACACACTGGATTAAGAAAAGCCCACATTACCTCACTTTTTTATAACACCTAAATAATCCTCAAAGACATACATTATATATATTGAAGCACCCTATGAAAATAGACCTCAGTCTTGGGGAACATCCCAGAAGCCCAAGATCAGGACAGAGCCAGGAGATCATGTCCTCCAGATGTAACAAGGAAGCAACAGCTATGAAACCCTGAAAGTATGGCCCTAGACAAGAGCTGAGCAATGACACTGGCACTTGACACAGAACAGGGCCAACTCAGAGAGTCCCACCTCTATATGAAGGGCTACAAGAATTAATGACAGATAAGAAGGAGGCCTCGCATTTCCTGGGGATAAGCACTCTAAGTGGTGGACAAAGAGAATCCAAGACAGCCAGGGCTAAACAGAGGAACCCTGGAGAGAGAGAGAGAGAGAGAGAGAGAGAGAGAGAGAGAGAGAGAGAGAGAGAGAAGAGAAGAGAAGAGAAGAGAAGAGAAGAGAAGAAAAGAAACCACTTTATTTCTCATGCCAAGAAGCTGAAAACCAAATTTTCTGCAAGAAAATAGCACTTGTTCCTAGGCCTCCATTAACTATTGCTCTGGTTTAGGGGCAAAGTGTTTTTTCCTTTTTACATGTTTTATTTTGTAGAGTGTTTCAGTTTGCAATGTATTCAAAGTTTTTTCCTTGAGCATAGGTAAACTTGGCATAAATATGAGCTGAATAAAGGTAATGAAGACCAGTGAAGTGTATGTTTTAGACAGAAGTTTGAAGTGATGGAGGAAACCAGTTAGCTACTAACTCACGATTCTGTGCTGTAGCGTCCCCTACAAGGACAGGCTGGAGCAGCTGTCCCGCAGGAGAAGGACCATCTGCTGTCCTAGGTTTATAGCAATGCAGTTTCAGATGACACATTCAATGTTTCAATAGTGCCCAAAAGAGGAGAAGCAAGGTACCTCTAACAAGCACACGTGTGAGTACCCATTTGCCCACAGTCCTCCAATGTCTGAAGGCCTCTGGCCCCTTCCACCAAAGCACGCAGCTCTCACAGGCCACGCAAAAAGGTTTCTAGGAGTCGAAATGCACATGGGTTGTATACTCATGCTCCAGAGGGCTTGAGGACTCACGGCCTTTCTGTGTGGGTCTCACAAGCAGTGGCTGACCCCAACACAAGTGCCTGCCCTGAATAAGGCACCCAGAGAGAAGAAGGCCTGCTCCCTCCAGGCTGACAGAGCAGAATGCTTGGACACTTATCTGGGATAATTTTAGTTTCTAAGCCGGTGTTTTCAAAACACCTCATTTGTTCTTATGTCTCCTACAGTAGCATAAATAGAGCCCATATACTTGATTTATTCCTTTAACACCTTCTGGGCATTTATACTATGGGCTATGTGCTCAGTGTACCGCATTTTCTTTATCCATTCTTTGGTTGAAGGATATCTAGGTTGTTTCAAGCTTCTGGCTATCATGAATAATGCTGTAATGAAGAGAGTTGAGCAAGTGTCCTTGTGGAAGGATGGAGTGTCCTTTGGGCATATACCCAAGGGTAGGGAACCCCGAGGAAGAGGGGGAGGAAAGACTGACGGAGTCAGAGGGAATGAAGGACACAAAGTGAACTTGCCTCAATGAATCAACTAAGTGGGGCTCACATGGGCTCGGAGACTAAAACAACAATCACAGGGCCTGCAGGGGTCTGCACCAGCTCCTCTGCATATAAGTTAGGGCTTGTGGCTTGCAGTTGTTGTGGGACTACCAACAGTGGGAGCAGGTGCATCCCTGATGCTTTTGCCTGCTACTGGAACTCTTCTCCTCCTGTTGGGTTGCCTTGCCCAGCCTTGAGATGGAGGCTTTCACCTTGTCTTACCATAGCTTGTTTTGTTCCATCTAACTGTCCTCTCTTGGAGGCCTGCTCTTTTCTGAAGGGGAATTGGAGGGGGTGAGTGAATCTAGGGGTAAGGGGAGGTAGGGGAGGGTCCAGGAGAAGTGAAGAGATGGGAAATTGTGGTCAGGATTTATTGTATGAGAGAATAATGTAATAAAAAAATAGAGATGCTATGCACTTATCTTAGATCCCTAAGTGGTCCACTAACTCCCTGAGGGAAGCATTACTTTCTCACTTGTCTTTTCGTCCTCCATGATACCCACCTCAGTGGCTTGTCTATAGCAAGAACATTAGAGAGGCTGGCTAGTGGTATGGCAAAGATGCCTGCCATCAAACCTAAAGATGTAAGTTTGCTCCTTCAAGATACACATGGTACAAGGAGAGAACTGACTCCTACAAGCTGTTCTCTAACTGCCACACATGTGCCATAGTACATGTGTGTGCCTATACCCATAAATCAATGTAACTAAAAAATATTTTTCAAAGTTGGAATAAATTTGCCTGACCTTACTCAGCTGCTAGTTTAGTAGTTGCTAAATGTTTCTGACTTCTAGCTGAGAGCAAAAGCATTGCGAAAATTTCACTAACCATTAAAACCAACAATCCTAAAAGCAGCGAGCCCTAGCCAGAGCAAACTATGTCCTTCATGCATTGAAGTCCGATGAGATATTGTAAAATGTTTATTTAAACACCACCAATGTTCCACGTCTTTTCCAGCTTTCTCAGGAGTCCAGGCTTTCCTCTGGAGCTCTTCAGCCACTCCCCGTAAGCGAGGCAGAGAGCTGCACCCCAAGGCCTTGGCTTCCTTCTGGAGTTCATGCTATCCAGGTTATTCACTGTGTTTGTATGAATTCCTCTTCCAAAGTCACTTGTACTAACTTTATCGCATTTTTCACAAAACTAAGGAAGAGGTGCTTTTTGAAGTAGAAAGCATAGGGAAACTGAAGAAAAGTATGCCTTTATAAAAGAAAGGGGTGGTACGCCCAGAAAACGCTCAGCTCACTCACTGCCTGCAAGGGGCCACTTGGACGTTAACGTGGGACTTGAGAACTCTGTGTTCACCAAAGGCTTCAGGCCTTGGCTTTCATGTAGCTTGAAACATCCCCAATAAACAGTGTCTGCTAGCTTCTGGAATAGCTGACTGAACTTTGCTAGGGTCAATCTTACCAAGTGGTGGACCAAAGGAAACATGCCCTTTGCTTGTTTTCGCCACCTTCCCCTTTTCAGTGACATGCAGGAAGAAAGCCACATGCTTGGCACAAGATTTCTGCCTGTGGCAATTATTAGTCACGTGCCCTCCAGCCCTGTGTCCTGTGATGGGACACAAGCCCAGGGCAACGGAGTAAAAGGAAACTGATGAGCTTGTAACGGGTGGGTGGTGGAAGACAAGTTGTGCTGGATGAGAGTGAATCTACATGGAGTCAGGTGTGGATTCTGGGCAAAGTTTTCCTGTAATAACCATGACTGGGTTAGATCATTTCAAGCTTGCCATATCTTTTTTTTTCCCACCTCTGACAAAGGACTAATATCCAAAACATATAAAGAACTCAAGAAATTAAGCACCAATAAACAAAATAATCCAATTTTAAAAATGGGAAACAGGGCTAAACAGAGAATTTTCAACAGAGGAATCTTGAATGGCCAAGAAGCACTTAAAGAAATGCTCAACATCCTTAGTCATCAGAGAAATGCAAATCAAAACGACTCTGAGATTCCTCCATCTTACACCCATCAAAATGGCTAATATCAAAAAGACAAGTGACAGCAAAATGCTGGCAAGGATGTGGAGCAAGGAGGACATTATTCCATTTCTGGTGGGAGTGCAAATTTGTAAAATCTCATTGGAAATCAATCTGTCACTTTTTCAGAAAATTGGGAATAATTCTACCTCAAGATCCAGCTATGTCACTCCTGGGGATATACCCAAAACATGTCCCACAACACAACAAGTACATCTGCTCAATTATGTTTATAGAAGCCTTATTCATAATAGTCAGAAACTGGAAACAACCAGATGTCCCTCAACTGAAGAATAGATAAAGAAACTGTGGTACATTTATACAATGGAAATCTACTCAGCTGGTTTTTAAAAAAGCATGACATTGCAAATGGATGGAACTAGAAAAGATCATCCTGAGTGAGGTAACCCAGCCCCAGAAATACACACATGGTGTATACTCACTTACCAGTGGACTTTAGCTATATAATACAGGATTAACATACTACAATGCACAGACTCAATTAAGATAACAAAGAGGATTATAGTGTATGTAAACATGTTTTTGCTTTGGTCCCAAGTGTGGGAAGTGAAACAGACTTATGTGAGGGTGTACTGTGTTTATCCACTAGATATAGACTTGTGAGGGAACAGGTGGTGTTTGTCCATTAGAAGAGGAACAGCTTCTTGCAGGGACATGGTCTTTGCTAACTGATAAGCATCCTAGTATGGACTCTGAGAATATATATATTTGGGATACATATATACATATATACATACATATATATATATATATACACACATGTATATATGTATGTACGTATACCAAAACAAAAGGCTAGGCTTTTAGTCTTGGCATTGTTTCCTATTGTTTGCTCATCACTCTGCTTTGAGACAGTCCTAAAGAGAAAAGCTCCAAAGATTGCTTCAAGATTCTAGGTTCTAGCTGCTGCTCCGGATTTTGGCTCCTGCAATTGCAGTCACCTTTGCTGAATTGCTGGTTTGCTGTCTAACGGGTCTGCTGAAATCCTGACTACAATCGCTCCAAGGAGCTGAGTCTGAAAAGGTCTACTTCTGTTCCCATTAACCTATCTATCTAGGGTAGGTGGGCTGGAAAGAAGGTATAAGCATTTTTAAAAAACACAAATAAAGTAGGTTTGAAAAAGTTTAAAGCTTACAGAGGATGCAAGGGCGGTTACTTAAATCTCACTCAGAAGGGGAAAAAGAAAGGACAGAGGTAGTGGTAGCAGAGACGGAAGAAGTAGGAGAGGGCGCACAGAGGGACATGAGGGTGGAAAGATGGCCTGCAGAGAGCAGGGGCAGGGGGACAGATGGGCTGCAGAGAAAAGAGAAACTGTGGGCTTAGCAGGGCCAGCTCTGTGACAAGCTGGAGACCTAGGTCAGGGTAGACTCCTGGGAGAATATGAGGGGGACTCTGGAAGAGACTCCTAGTAGCCAGGGCCATAGTCTGAAGGCGACACCCTCTAACTAGACACGACTCCTAGTATAGGGAAATGGACACTAACTCACCCACAAAAACTTTGACCCAAAATTTACCCTGTCTACAAGATATGCAGGGATAAAGATGGAGCAGATAGGGCAGAGACTGAGGGAAGCTCCAACAAATTCCTGGCTCAACCCAAGACCCACCCCATGGGAAGAATCGACCCTGACACTATTAATGATACTCTGCTATGCCTGCAGAAAGGAGCCTTGCAGAGCTGTCCTGTGAGAGGCTCCACCTAGTTCTAGAAGCAGATGTTGAGACTCACAGCCAAACGTGTGTAGGGAGTCTTATGGAAAAGTAGTGGCCAGGGGCGGCGGGGGGGGGGGGGGTAGGGACCTGGAGGTGACAGGAACTCCACAAGAAAACCAACAGAGCCAACTAACCAGGGTCCCGAGGGGTCTGCAGAGACTGAAGCACCAAGCAGGGCAGTGAATGGGCTGGACCTAGGACCACTAAACAGATGTAGCCAATGGGTAGCTCAGGCTTCTTGTGGGTCCCCTAGTAAGGTGAGCAGGGGCTGTTTCTGACATGGACTCTGATGCCAGGCGAAGAGGATCTATGCATGGTCCTGATGTGACTTGATAAGCTGGGGTGGATGGGAAGGGGAGGGGGCTCCCTTTTCTAAGGGAAGAGCAAAGGGAGCATGGGACTGGGAGGAGAGGAGGGATTGGGCTATGACCAGGATGGAAAGTGAATTTAAAAATTAATGATTCAATAGTTAAAAAAAAAAAAAAGAGGATGAACTGAAAGAGTGTGACCTGGCAGGAGGAAGAAAAATACAAAACAAAACAGCACCCAGCCATGCTTTCTGGTGTGCCGACAGGTTCCTCTCAGTGGTGATGGGCTGGCTGGACAAAGAGCATCAATGTCAGCTCCTGAAGAATAAACAAGCATTTGCCTGAATCTGTGTTAGTTGGTGCATTACACACAGCAGGGAGGAAATGTAACACTCAAAAGTAGAGGCAAATCAGATGAAGGCTGTGTTCCTGAAGAAGCTGTGTAGCTCACTGGCAGGTAGCCCATTGCCTCTGAGAAAATGTGAACTATGCACAGTGCAGACAAAGGCGATGCTCTGTAAACAGACGGGAGAACTCCCCGGCCCAGAGAGAGCAAGGGTTTGTGTTTACCTTTCCAGAGGTGCTGGGTCCACCCTGCCTCACCTGAAGGAAGGAAACGCTTCTGACACCTTAAAATCCCGAGTGCACACCACATACCGCAACCCTGGAATCCAGCCCACAGCGGGCGTGGCGGCCTTTGTACAGTAGCCAGGCTAGCACGTCAAACGGCAGGTATATGTGTAGCATCTCCCAGGGACTTCCAGGCCCATTCTTTTTGGAGGAATCAGGCATAAGAGAACAATCTTTCTTTAGAACCAGGTTCATTCTTAACCTTCAAAACCAAAAGATGGGTAGAACTTTATCAAGCCCCGTCCTGCTCCCCAACTCCACAGCCTCAATGGCTGCCAGTCTCTAAGGCAGTTCACCAGATGTATTTGAGACAAGGCGGTATTCAGAAGGGCGATTAAAAGCAAGAGAAAAAAATGAATTAACTGAAGAGTAAAAAGTAAATGGATGATTTGGTTGAGGCAACGGAAGTTTGGTATTGTAGGATGTTTTTCTTGTAAGGAATGAGACAACTTAAAACATGAAAATATGTGATTTTCTCACTTCAATAGATCTGTTCCTAGTTCCTCTACTAACTTTTTTCCTCTGTGTTTTTCATGGTCTACGCCATGTTGGAGCCATTTACTTAAGAAGACAGAACAAGTTGCAGGCTTGTTTTCTCTTTCCCTTCAGTGCCATGTCCAGGACCCATCACAGAGCAGATGCCTAGTGAATACTCTCTGCTTTTACACAGGCTCTTGATGGGGGCACAGGGTGATGGGGGCAGGAGCCTGGACCGGCTATCCATCCAGTGGAAGGCTGGGACACCCACCCAACCACGACACTTTTGATCCACAAGTTGTCCTTCCAGCATGATGGGCTGTGGGAAAGATGCATGCTTTGTCACAGGTGGAAGCAATCTTGGTGGGCTTTACCCTTAGGCACCCCATGGATACCTTGTGATAGACTGAGTGGAGCCATCCTGGGCCTGGAATTCAGGAAGCAGACCTGGGGACTCCACCTGGACTATTGTCTTTCTAATCGACCCTCAATGGGAGAAAGAGACCGCCCTTCACATGTGACCCAGAGAGCAACAACAGGTTGAAACCGGGCTTGAGTGCATGTGGATCAGCAAACAGGCTGGACCAGCTCGCAGGTCAGAGACACCTAAGGACCCATCCCGTGGAACGGATACCGGAAGGTTCACTCTTTTTTCCCTTTAACCTCTTTTCCTCTTGTGTAAGCTAGTTGGGTTGTATAATAAAGTTTAATTGTTAAGAAACAAAGCCAACAATGGGCTTGGGATAAAGGTGGCACAGAAATAGTAGGAGTGGCTCACCAATTGCTGGTTCAGCTTGAGACCCAGGCCATGAGAAGGCGCCCACCTCTGACACTGCCTGGAGGACCAGAAACCAGAGGCCTGGGATAGAACCAAACATGTCTGTCAGAGAGAAAAGAGCAAAGCAATGACACCTAATGATATTCTGCTGTACTCATAGACAGGAGCCTGGCATAATCACCAGCAGAGAGGCTCCAACCAGCAACACATGGAAACATGCAGAGACCCACAGCCAAACATTAGGTGGAGCTCAGGAAATCGTGTGGAAGAAAGACAGGAAGGACTGTGAGAGTCAGAGGGGTCAAGGACACCAAAAGAAAACCCACAGAATCAACAAACCTGGCCTCCTAGGGGCTCACTGAGACTGAGGAAACAACCAGGGAGCCTGCCCTGATCTCACCGAGGCCCTCTGCATACATGTTATGGTGGTGGTGTAGCTTGGTGCTCTTTGTGGGACTCCTAACAGATGGAGTGAAGGCTGTCTATGACTTTTGTCTACTTCTGGTACCCTTTTCCTCCCACTGGGTTGCCTTGCCAAGCCTTAATTTGAGGAGAGATACCTACCCTTATTGCAATTTGATGTGCAATGTTTGGTTGCTATCACTAGGAGGCTAGCCCTTTTTTGAAAGACAGTGGAGGAGGAGTGAATTAGGTGGGGACTAGGAGGAAAGGAGGGAGGGGAAACTGTGGTCAGAATGTAATATACAAGAAATAAATTAATAAGAAAGAAGGGAAAGAAGGAAGGATAGCTTCTTTAGGAAATGAAAAAGAACTTCAGTGGAACAAGAGAGAATAGTTCAGAGGATTATAGACCACAGAAGTAAACTAGTTTTCTCTTTTAAAAAAACCACTTGCAAGACAAGATCTGTTGATGAGACTACACTCACAGAGAAGCTGAGTCACTGGCGAAAGGGACATAGCAAGTCTGAGTGAAAACGAGAAAACAGGAACAGAAGTTGGTCTGTTTACGCATCACACAGCACTGTCTCTTCACTGACACAAAACTGCTCCTGCCATCACTGTCACAACACATGGCTGCATCGCTTCTTGGCCTTTTGGCTAAGATCAAGTGTAGTACCACACACACACACAGTGGGGGGATTTGGAGATTTGGGGTGCATCAAAACCTATGCGTTCAAGTAAGAAACATTTAATAAACCCTAAGAAATACCTTGAAGTTCCTGGGTTTTGGTGAGGAACACTGGCAGTGGTGGCCACTTGAGCAACCTCTGAGCCTAGAACACTGTTACAAGACATCAGCATGGAAGGGTAGACACATCCTGGGACCAGTGTTGTCAGGAAATAGATCACAGCTTGCAAGTCACAGTGCTTTCCTGAAAAGATAACTAAGTAGACATCTGACCTTTAGTCTCCAGCCAAGATGCTCAAGCCAGAGTCTCCACTAGCCCCATGGTGGACCTGATGCCTTGCATGGCAAAGCAGGAAGATGTGGGAGAGGTCCTGGAAGCAGGAGGCATGCACCTCACAGTCCCCTCGCCAGTGCCTGGACTACGCTGCACAGTGGGAATAACCACAACACGTGTCAAACATAAACTTTGAAAAGCAAAGGGGAGAAAATAGTACTGATCAAGGAAGAGCCGCTGGTTTGTGTGGGAAGCCAGGGAACTAATAGATGGCCGTGTTTACAGCACATTTTAAAATAATTATTAAGGAAAATGTTTATTGATATGTTTTAACTTTCTTTCTTTGTCAGGGGGAGGGGTGTTGAGACAAGATTTCCCTGTGTAGCCTCCGCTGTCCTGGACCCACTTTGTAGACCAGGCTGTCCTCAAATCACAGAGTTCCCCTGCCTCTGCCTCCCCAAGTGCTGGGATTACAGGCGTGTGCCACCACCATGCAGCTTGTTTTAGCTTTCTAAGGAGCAAAGAAAATATACTTATGTGCAAAAAAGCAGACTCCAAATTAGGTATTGAAATGCTTGTCAATAACTATAACAGCAGGCTCCTAAGAGCTTACATGCTTCCATATATGTGAAAAATAATTATTGTTCTTAGTCAAATTATGTATAGACAAGGTAAGAACCTGAGCCAGGTGCCGCTTCTGCCTTCTTTCTGACCTCTGACCTTATTCCATCTTCTTCATGTACGTGTAGTGACCTTCCTGTTGCTAGCACCTTCTTGTAAATGTAATGCCTATCTCTGTTCATTCCAGCAAAGTAAGCTGAATTCAATAAAAGCCAGCCTGGGTTTTCCTCCAGGAGATGCATCACTCCGCTGACAGGCTACTGTGGCTGCCATTAGGTAATATGCTAGGCTCTCCTCTAGGCTTGAGTTATGCCACTTTGCTTATGTGTAAGACAAGAGGCTGTCTGCAGTCTGCTCAGTGCCATCCCCGAGCACACCATGACTTTTTATTGAGGGCACTCCTTGAGTACCTCTGCACAGACGCAGGTTTCACTGAAATCTTGTTGTACACACTCATGTGTATATACATGTGCACAGTCATACCTGCAAACACACATAAGGACGCACGCTAAACTGAACACCAAGTTGAGTTAGTTTCCACAGCTAGCTGACTCTCTACTATAATCCTTCTTGTATGAATCCAGTTTAAAGACTGAAAAGAGGACAGCACAATGGAAGCCTGCTATCCCTCCCTCCCTACCAGCCCAACCTTTGCCCCCACCCCCACTTTTTTTTTTTTTTTTTTTTTTTTGCCTCTTCACTTCCTTGAAGACCCAGTAATTCCAATACTTGAGGTCCTCAGACCCGCCAGCTTTCAGTGAGCGGGGTATTTGGGGAGAGTACAACATATGAAAGAGCTTCTGAAACTTTTACGTGTCCTAGAAGGGCTATGACAGGCTGGTGGTCTGCCTTCTTTGGACTTGCATTTTATAATCTCCTTGAGTGACCACTCACCCCACGCTCACCTGAGGCTTTGGCTGATGTCACACATGACTTTGATGAATCAATTCTTGGGAAAAAATATTTTTAAACTAGATTATAGGAAAAAAAACTATTTAAAACATTATGTAAAAGATGAACATGTCTGCCAGGTGTGCTGGTGCACACCTGCAATCCTAGCACTCAGGGAGGCAAAGGCACGTGGGTCTCTGTGAGTTAAAGGCCAGCCTGGTCTACAAAGTGAGTCCAAGATGGCCAAGGCTACACTGAGAAACCCTGTCTCAGAAAAAAAATGTCCATGCCTGGTGATAAAACGCTGGGAACCTCAGTCATGAAAGCCGCATAAAGAAAATGAACATCACAGGCACCAGGCCACACTCCATCATCTGTTAAGGGAAAGTTCACCAAACAGCTCAGGAAATAGAGCAACAGAATACAGTGGGTAAAGATGTCTCCTGAATAAAGCAACATTTTCACAGAATGTCAAAGAAACTGGAAGTTTCATTGGCATCTCTCTTAAAAGTTGGTCTTTGAGCTGTAGATAAAATTAAATGAGGGGGTTGTCATCACACGACACAGAGGAAAATCTTCACAATTCATTCCTCAAAGACAAAAGTCTTTGCTGGCTGGTATCGAACACTGAATAGCACTAATAATCTTGGTGTGCACGTGTGTTGGTGCAGTTCAAAGCGTGAAGGGGCAGGGCGGCATCACAGTAGGCACCTGCTACCTCTCTTACCAGTGCAGCACCAGAGCTGGGGGGGAGTGTTGGGGGGGGGGTCGATCAGCATCTTGATGGTTCTAAGGACAGTCAGTGCTGATGCCCTCAGTAAAGGACAAGAACCAGTGACCACTATGAGCTGACATGGGCAAAACAGGGAGGGAAGAGCTGAGTAGTGGAGGCAGCCGCAGTCGAACACACAAATGGCAGGAGAAGATGATACTATCAGAAGAGGAGACCAGCAGTGTCGGGGGGAAATACTATGAAAGAATCAGCAAGATTTAAACCATACTTGGTGGGAGTGAAAACTGGAAATAAAATATGTAACATGATTTATCAGAAATTCTCTCGGAATGAAAGAAAACAGCAGAAAGAAAAAATGTCATGAAATAAGTAACAGAAGGTAAGGGGCAGAGCTCACACTACACTCAGCTGTCATTTCCAAGGAGAAACAAGATCAAATGGGATAGAAGGGGCCAAATGCCTCATGCTAGCCCTGAAGGCTCACGGCTTAGCTTTCAGAATGGGGCTAACAACCCTCAATCAATCTGCACTTCAGAGGCAGAGGCAGGAGGATTACAGGTCTCAAGCCAGCCTGGAAGTCACAGTGAGGCCCTGTCTCAAAGGCGGAAAAGAAATGTCATGACATGTCTGGGCATGAAGGAGCTTCATAGGCAACACTCTCCAAATCAATATAAATGTTAAAATCCCAAAGTACCAACAGGTGGGTGTTTTGTTTTCATTTTGTTGTTGTTTTTGCCTTTGTTTTTGTAGAGAGGAAGGACATGTAAACTAGAAAAACTGATTTCTAAAGTTCACATTGGGCTGCAGTGTGGCTCAGTGGTAGAGAGAAGTGTGGTGCCCTTGCTTCAGTGCCAGCACCACTCAAAATTAAGATAAATAATATGAAACTCATATTTAAAAGCAACCAATAACCACAGGCTACAGAAGACAAAGAAGCTGTGGAAGAGGAGTGGTTTGGTCTCCTTGATAATAAGACATTATTTATACTATACGCTCTTACAACGGGGTCTGCAAAAACAAACAAAAGCCCTTCAACAAATTCAAATAACACAAGTTTATCCTCTGAAGGTCTGCGCTGGCTCTCACCGAGCTACAAGCAAGGTGCAGGTAGGGCCGGGCTCCTTCCTGGAGCTCCGCTGGGGAGGGACTGGCTTTGCTGTCCTTTCCCAACTCCCAGGAGTGTTTGTCTCCACTGCTTTGGGGATCCCTGCCTCCATCTTTAAAACAGCACTGGACCCTTTCTCTGGAATTTAGTCACATGTCTCCAACTAATACTTTTTCAAAAACCCAACTCAAAACCTTTAATGTAACAACATCTGTAAGATGGGTTTGTAAGTGCTAAGAATTGGATCTAGATTTGGTTAAAAGAGGCATTTTTACGCCTACCATCCATAACTCAAGTATATATGTGTGTGTGTGTGTGTGTGTGTGTGTGTGTGTGTGTGTGTGTGTGTGTGTGTGTGTATTATATATAAAATACAAAAGCAAATGCCACACAAATATATTATAAAGTCTAGCATTAGGTTACAGTAAACTTAGGTGTTAACTTATTATAAATCCTACCTCACCAGTGGGAAAGATAACTTATTCAAAATTTTGTTGAAGTAACCAACTTATAACTGAAATTTGATCAAATTGAACACCAACCTCATGTATTATAACAGAATTGATTCAAGATGAATCAAATACTGAAATAAAAAAATGAATCTATAACAAAATAATATAAACTATGGGGGAGCCTTTTATAACCCTTGAATGAGAAAACCTTAAAGGAAAATGTTAACAAATTAAACAGCATAAATCACAATATACATGATTATACATTAACAAAATCAAAATACAAACAGAACATGATTTTTTCAAAATGTCAATTTGTCATTTCCTCAGGGTGCTATCCTTGCTGTATAAAGAGTTGGGGCTGGAGAGACAGCTCGGTGGTGAAGAGCGTGCAACTTTGGTTCCTACCACCCATGTGGAACACATACATATTATTATAATAAGCCCTTAAAATTTGTGAAGAGACCCTACATATCAATAACCAATAATCCCCCCAAAATACAGAGGATACATATAAATAGTTCTTAGAAAAATAAAGAAATGGAACTGATCTCACCAAGCAGTCCTGGCTGGCTTGTGACTCTCTGTGTAGACTGAGATGGCCTTAAAATCACAAAGATCTGCTTGCTTCGGTCTCCTGAAAGGTGGGATTAAAGACATAAACTACCACTCCTGGTTTAAATGGCTTTTAAACACGTAAAGATATGTTCAGTCTCTCAAAAGGAAATTGAAAAATGCCCTAAGACTTTTTTTTTTAATTTATAAAGCAGGCTGGCAATGCTAACCAAGACTTAGAGCAAGCATGTTAGCCAGGTATGAACATGTGGCATTGGACTAAACTCCATGGAGAGTAATCTGTGGCACCTACTAAAATTTCAAATGCACATCCTAGGTGAGCATGGTGGTCAGGCCTGTGATCCCAGAGCCAGGTAAAAGAAGCACAAATTCAACGGCAGCCTGGACTATACAGTAATTCCTTGTCCCCAAAACAAAAGATAATATAGAATAAGTAAAGTGGGGGGAAGAGGGTAGGGGGAGGAGCGGGGACAATGACGCTGGATGGAGCAATTCTATTCCTATGAATTTATACAACAAAATATGTGGCCAATCTAGAATATATGCAGGAATACTCCTGTGTTATCTGTAACAGCAACGTAACTGACATAACAATATTTACTAGTAGACATCTGGTTGGTTAGGATATTTTATATATCAAAACAGATAAATCATATTGGGCCATCAAAAAACAAGTAATTTCTATATACCAACATAATGGACCATCTCAGTAATTTTTTACTTCAAACATAGCATGATAGGCTGGGGACACATGTAGCGTGCGGGACAGCATTTGCTTGGCTAAGGCAAGGTCCTGGGTTTAGTCCCCAGTGCTACAAAAAGGATTCAGAAAACCACACTGCCAAATTACAGACCAGTGTCTAAGGCCAAGTAAAAACATACGAACAATGTTTAGGTTCTCTCTCTCTCTCTCTCTCCCTCCCTCCCTCCCTCCTCTCCCCTCCCCTTTCCCTTCCCCTCCCTTTCCCCCCTCCCCTCCCTGCCCCACTCTCTCTTTCCTTGAATCACCAAAAGTTATTTATAAATCAAATTCTAACATGAGCTGTTAAGGGCATAACTCACCTCTTAGGCATGATAATAGAATACCAAGTGCAAGCCAGCGGATTTTGTGGGGGTAGTTTCCTCTTTTTCTTCTACTTTCCCCTACCAATGTTCTGGGAAACCAGGCACTTTTTTTCTCCCCTAAGTATGTCTCACTGTGAAATCATTCTCTCTTCATTCATCAGACACCCCAAACTTGACCCCCAATCCAAACTATGCTCTTTTCTTATTGGAATGTAAGGTTTCACAGAACTGCTATTTCCCCTAACACAAGAGACTTCAATCTAAACACCACTGCGTCTTATTTCCCTAAATAGTTTTGCCAAGTCTTTCGGCAAAGCGTCTGAGAACACCTATAAGGTGCCTTCTTTTTAAAGACGCTGTAGTGTGTGAGCACTTCTTAACAACAGAGAGCCAGCGTCCCTGCGTACATCCGCAGAAGCGCTGCTGCCTCCTTGCTGTCTGCCACTTTCCCTTTCTTATTAGATATCCCGCATTAGAGCATGATTCAGCCACACAGCTCCCGGCTCCCGTAAGCCTTCCTCTCGGGATCTACCAGGAAGGATGACAGCTGAAATCAAAGTCTTGGGGTTCAGAGATGTAGTGGCAGTTGTCCTGCAAGTGTGGGCAGTATAACAGTGTGGTTTATAAGGACAGCAAAGCCTTTGTAATTTGTCTTGAGGTTGTTTTGGATTTCTCTAGAAACACATTTCATTTCATTCCCAGCTCTGTGACATTACTGTAATGCAGCATTCTCCAGCTGCTGAGAGATCTGTTACGACATCACTCAGTTGATTTTGATACTGGTTGTTTTGCTTCCTGTTTTCCTAACCATTCTCCCTAAAACTTTAACAATTTTATTAGCTTTTTAAATCCAGAAATCTTTTTTTTAAAGCTTTTAAAGAATCTTTTATTTTTTAGTATGTGCATTACAGGAAACAAAACACAAGAATCCAAGAACTAAGTCACCCAGTCACAAGCAGCTCAGCTGGTGTGTCCTTCTAGATTCTGCAACTTGTACATATACTCTTGGGTAATTGAGATTATACAGCACGTCCCATGCTTTCCCCCACATAGTGAATATTCACCAACTAAAGACTCCACACTACATGAGCACTCCCAAGAATACACCATGCCATCTCAGTCTGTCAGACAAATTTGCAATCCTGTCTTCCTTGGCAAAAATTTCATAGAAGACAAAAATGGCAGCAGGCCTCTAGATAGACATATTCAAATCCAGAAATCTTACCCTTTAGAAGCTATTTTGTTTACTTTTTCTTGCCTAGTTTTATGTTCTTTGTCACCTTCTTTCTACTTTCTTTGGTTTTAATTTATAATTGTTTTGCTAATTTTAGAAATAAATGACCACACGCAAAAAAGAAATGAAAGAGCACTTACTGCCTTTTAGGAGTTTTCTATTTTCCAGTGCAGTCATTTAGGGCAGTGGTTTCCCTCCCTTGACTACAATCCTCCGGGTTTGGTGCTGTTTCTCCTTATCATTCAACGCAAACGTGCTTCCTGCTCTGAGAAATCCTCACTTGCCGCTGTGGTGCCCTCTCACTTCTCAATCATGGGGACCTGTTACAAGAGAAGACTTTGTAGACATAGAAAGGATGCAAAAGTTTCCTCCCCTAAGAATCTTTCTGCAAAGGAAAAACCTACAAACATGAACTAAAATCGTCAGTGTCCTTGTAAAAACGATAACATACCAATGGCTCAGAGAACTCTTTCATTTAAAAAAATTTTTTTGAAATTATAATTATATCACTCCTTCCTTCCATTCCTCTCTCTAAATTGCCCCGTATACCCCCTCCTTGCTCTTTCAAATTCATGATGCCTTTTAAAATTAATTATCTAACACACACATACATCTTAAATACATAAATACTACCTGCTCAGCATGGATAATGCTGCATACATGTAATGGCTGTCTAACTGGTATTGGATGACACACTGCTGTGCCCATCCCTGAGCAGGACTATTCTCCCACTCCCACTGCTTAGGTGCCTGCGGTCCTGTGTGTAAGGGTGAGGCCCCCTGTAACCCTTAGCATGTTTATCAGTGCCATCTCTGATCCGCTTACATTTAGGAGGTCATGTTGGTGAGACTTTGTGGGTCAGCTTCTGAAATTCCCAGGAAACACAATCTCACAGCAAATTTTCTATTTCCCTGTGCCTTATAATCCTCATGCCACTCTTCTGGAGTGACCCTGAGTCTTAGACGCAGGGGTTGTGTCGTACATGGATTGGTTGGGCCTGGACTCTATACATTGTGGTTGGTTGTGATTTTCTTTAACGGTTTCTGTCTGCTGGAAAGAGACGTTTCCTTGATAAAGGGTGAGAGCTATACTCATCTGTGGGCATAAAGACAAGTAGTTAGAATGTAGTTAAGGATCTATGTTGGTTTAGTAAAGTGGTGGTTGTAGGTTCTCCTTTAAGAACCATGACTTCACTTGCCCTGAGTAGCTGGCTACATTTCCAGTACCAGGCACGGTTTCCCTCTTGTTGAGAGGATGTTACGCACACAGGTTACCACCAAGGTATGCGTGCCACTGCTGCACCCTTGGGATTATTGGGCCAGACTGGTCATTGCTCTGGTTCATAGGCATCATAGGTGATTGGGAGTGATGGTTGCTTGTCCTTTTGGAAGCTTACATGGTGCCTTCTGGACTGTGAAAGCTAATCATAAGGGAGGAGGCATTCAGGTCAGGTCAGGTTCAGGAGCTTCTGGGTCCTGTGTCTGAAGTGCATTGTGTCTTCACAGCAGACGGAGGCTTACCTTCCACCTCCTGTGGAGCAGCAAAGGGCAGCAGCCTAGAATGTTCGGGGAGTCTCTGTACAGCCCATGCTAATGGCTCAAAAGAAGGGCTCTCAAGTTAGGGTTTAGGTTATTAGGATGATCAGATAGATCACTGCATATGTAATTTAGACCCCGGGTTAAAGGTATGATAGGTATTTTTAATTAGATTAGTTATTAATAGTGTGATTCTTTAATACTTGAAATACTATTCAGCTATAAAAACAATAAAACCATGAACTTTGCAAGTAACTGGATGGAACTGGGAAAGATCATACTGAGTGAGGGAACCCAGCCTCAGAAAGACAAGGGCCACCTACTCTCTCGCTCCTGTAGCTCCTAGGGAAGCTCCTAGCTCTGTCTTCAGAGGCGAGTTCATAACCTAGAGCAACCACATAACCAGAAGCCAGGAAAGGAAGGGGGACCGTTGCTGCCATGGCATGGAGAGAAGCAACAGAGAAGGGAAGCGGGGTGCAAGCGATCAGATTGGGAAACGGGAAAATGGGGCTCTCATTAGGGAGGGAGTAGATTCAGGAGTCAGAGAGGGGAAGGGAAAATAGTAGACAACTTTTTAAAAACTCACACTGCAGTACTCAGGCAGAATGTTAGTCCTGGGTTCCAGCTGATCTTAAACTTCTGGAAAAGATTTAGAGGCGAGCGGGACAAGGGAAACAAGGGTGTGCAAAGACCTTGTGGATGGAAAGAGAGGGATGTTTAAACAATGAGTGAACTAGACTGCCCTTACTGAGGAACGTATGTGATGAAATGGGTCATTTTAACAATTGAGGCTTAGAATTAAGAGCCACTACAGAATCACACTGGAAACTTGTAAGAAGTAATTATTATAGGAATATTTATCAGGAACGTCACCTAGAAAAAAAAAGAGATAAGTGAGACGGTAGGCGGCAGGCAACAGGCGTGTGCATTCAGGTATTCTCCAGACTGGGATGTGGGAATCAATCTGCTGGCAGAGTCAGTCTGAGCATCTACTTAGTCCTCAGTCACTGTGCCCTCAGGGAGCAAGTGCACGGCAGTCCTCTGGCCACATCAAAGAACCCACATGCAACTTTGGCCTAGAAAGGGAAGGAGCCATGTTAGAGACTTTATTTTATGTCCAAATGCTCGTCGCTTCTTCCTGGGTTGAAGGAAGTGCTTCCTGTGATTTGGGGAGTCTTGTTTCTGTCACTTCAGCCATGCAGTGTGCGGATTGCTGCAATTTTCACTTTGTCAGTTACTTTGGATAAGAGCTATTGCGCTGCATTTCAACCTGATACCTTCCACGTTTATATAGATCCCAGACTCCACAGTTTAACCGTGAGCCAAAAACATGCCACATCTGCATGATGCTGGGGTCACTCCCTTCAGATGCATCATACCGAATGGAATCCTGCTTGCTGCCAAAGCCTCTGTGGGCGTCTGTCACAGCATTCATCTTCTTTCCATCAGCAGCAGCAGCAGCGTTGTCATATTTCATGCTCCAGCCTGGATGACATCACAGACTCCCAGCATGCTTCTCCAGTTTCTTCCATATGGCCACTCTCCCCACTGGCTGCATCTCCTCCTTCCGGTAGATCAAGGGGCATCTTCTTTAAAAAACCTCCCTTGAGCTCTGCTTACCAACAGAATTTCTAATTGCCAGAGCAGTAAAAGTTCATATTTGACAATATCTACATCTCCTGTATCGATTGGCTTTTGTGTTCTCTAGTACAAAAGTTACAAAATTTTTGACTTTGTTAATAAGTTTTAATTTTTTGAATTTACGACAATTTGGCATGTGTCTCAAACTGACCAACCTGAATTATTTAATTATGACTACACATACATTTATCTTTTAAAAATAACTTTATTCTCTTTCTCCAGACCATCCATATAGCTTTTTTGTGGGCTAATGTAGCCAGAAAGGCTGTTGGCACTGAAGATTTAAAAAAAATATACTGAAAATAGTGGAGAAATCAGTGTTTTTCGACTGTTTGCTCTCCACTGATATGCTTTTGTCTCCCAAAGTTGCCTGAAAAGCCATGGTGTTCTTCCTGATGGTGTCAGCTATGAAAATTATAATGTCTATAATAAGAAAACTCAGAGCTAGAGACCCAGGATTCGATTCCCAGCATCCACATGGTGGCTAACAACCATCTGTAACTCCAGTCCCAGGTAATCTGATGGCCTCTTCGGCCCTCCAATGACATCAGGTAAAAACACTCATGCGCATAAAATAATTTTTTAAAACCTTTCTATGAATAAGGACTTCATCTACTCTCCCCTCCCCCCCTCTCTAATTTAATAACTTTACAGCTGATTCCAGCCCTCCCCTCCTCTCCTCCCAGTCCCACCCTCACACCCCCTCTCCTCTTCCCCCTCCTTCTCAGATAAGGGGTGTCCCCAAGGGGTACCAACCAACCCTGGCACTTCAAGTGGCAGCAGGACTAAGTGCATCCCTTCCCACTGACAGCAGACAAGGCAGCCCTGTCTGCTAGCAGCGGGGCGAGGGATCCAGAGGCAGGTAGAAATCCTCCCTAAGCGTGTCTTTTCAGCGTGACGGCCCGGCCTGATGAGTCTGAGGCAGGAGTTGGACACACACATCTCAGCATTTTCTTAGCGTTCTTTCTTTTAGGAGCAAGTTCTACTGTACAAAGCATCTTCCATACTAGACGTTTGGTGGGCCAAGGCCAGTAGTCTGCAGATGCGGACTGTCTGATTTCAGGAATTAACTATTAAGATGCCCCCTGAAGCTTCTACTAGCTGTCATTTTGGCTTCCGTATGGCTTATTCTCCCCCTACCCCCACCCCAACCCCAACCCCAACCCCAGTCATAAAACTAGTTAAGAAACTGTTTTCACCCAGGCTGCTCCAAACTACAGCAGCGCCATTGGACGTGTGACTGGCACAGACAGAGAGCTTAGGATAGGATGCTACTCAGTCTGATCCGTGGGTGTGGCAGACATCCATTTCCTTCCTAAATGCCTTGGCTTTAGCTAACACCCACGATGGCCACCACAGTCCCTCAAAACTTCAGTCTCAGATCAATTTCCAGGATCCTTTTATTCTTCTGCCATGTGGCCCGAGACCATAAAATCAACCCCAGACACACAGCAGTACACAGCAATCAACAAATGCTTTCCCTCGAGGAGGCAGAATGTCTTCCCTTTAAACAGGCCTTGGCAAGTGGATAGATTCCCACAACCAAGTACCTCCTGTGCCTCAGAGGGAAGGGAGTCCTCTCGTCCTAGTGTATACCATGGAGCTACTGTGAACATCGGCAACGTTTCTACCAATATAAAAATCGGGAACCTAGGGCTGGGTGGTTTAGTCCCAGCACTCTGGAGGCAAAGGCATGTGGATCTCTGTGAGTTGGAGGCCAGGCTGGTCTACCTAGAAAGTTCTGGGACAACCAGAGCTAAATGATAGAAAGACACCACCCTCACAAACAAACAACAAACAAACAAACAAACAAACCTAGAACCTAAAGGCCATTTTAAACAAACTGAGCTGATGCAAATGAACTGATGGTGCAGTCAGAGTTTTCCTCAACAAGAAACACCACAGGGCCAAGTGCCTCACTTGCAAATGCTGAGCCTCTGAGACCAACCAATGGGAAGAGGAGACAAGGTGAAACGTCTTTCCTAGGTTTTCTCCTCCCGCAGCCCCTGCCTTCCAGGTCTTTCTTCCTTCTTCTTCTTCTTCTTCTTCTTCTTCTTCTTCTTCTTCTTCTTCTTCTTCTTCTTCTTCTTCTTCTTCTTCTTCTTCTTCTTTTTATTAATTTATTCTTGTTACATCTCAATGGTTATCCCATCCCTTGTATCCCCCCATTCTTCCCTCCCTCCCATTTTCCCCTTATTCCCCTCCCCTATGGCTGTTCCTGAGGGGGATTTCCTCCCCCTGTATATGCTCATAGGGTATCAAGTCTCTTCTTAGTAACTTGCTATCCTTCCTCTGAGTGCCATCAGGTCTCCCCCTCCAGGGGACATGGTCAAATATGAGGCACCAGAGTTCGTGTGAAAGTCAGACCCCATTGGCTAGATCTGGGTAGGGGTTTAAAGTTTACCGCCTGTATTGTCCTTGGCTGGTGCCTTAGTTTGAGCGGGACCCCTGGGCCCAAATCTGCCTATCATAATGTTCCACTTGTAGATTTCTAGGACTCTCTGGATCCTTCTACTTTGCCATTCTCCCATGCTTCTCTCATCTAGAGTCCCAATAGAATGTCCTCCCCTCTGTCCCAGTTTCCTAGTAAGTGAAGGCTTTCATGGGACATACCCCTTGGGCTAGTATGCAGGTATAAGTGAGTATATACCATTTGACTCTTTCAGTTTCTGAGTTAACTCCTTCTATATATGGATGTGTTTAAAATGTGTATAGAAATAGGATCTTCCAACGTTTCTCACTGAGACCAAGTGAGCTTATATAATCTCAACTCTTGTTCCAAAAAAAAAAAAAACAAGATCAATCTAAAAAAGCAAATGAATTTGGCAAATGTTCTTGTGGGAAAAATCTTTAAGCAAAAGCAAACTTGTTGATGTACTAGGATGAGAAAGTCAGAAAACAGATAAAATGTTCCATGAGCCAGCTCTGTCGTTAGCTTCAACACTCACTCTTTTCTCAGCCAACAGTCCCTACCACCCTGGGTGAACCCAGCTTGTCCCACTGCCTTTACCAAAGGGCCCAAGGAATTCCAAAGCAGCCAGAGAGAGTCTCGAAGCACAGAAACTCTGGGCTGTGGTACTGAGGAAACCTCGTGACTAAACGCAACAACGGCTGTGCTTCCAGTCTGTGTACACGAGCAGACCTCTCTGGACACACTCCCCTCTACCTCCAAGCTGTGCTGAAAAGAGTCCTGCTGCAGCAGCGAGTGGCAATGCAACTGAGCTTACTGCGCTCGCCTCAAAATAAAGATAAGGCAAAGAAGATGTCGTTCTTTCCCAAGTAGCAAGCGGAGGGAGAGGGGAGAAGGGAGTTCTGAGGAATATCCAAGAGCTGGAGGAGCTCCTTTGGAAAAGGAAATGACGCCATGAAGGGACAGTCCCTGGCCAAGGGAAGAGACATTGCTAAGAAACTTGGAAAGTCCATAAGCCCAGGAAAAATACTGGCTGTTCATGGACACCCAGGGTCTTCTTATTATTCAAAAAAGTAATTTATCCCTCTGGTATTTGAGCCTGTATGCACCTCATCTTTCTTTGTGGTTTTTCACTGGTCAGGGGCTACTTCCAAATAGCATCTGTGAAAAGAAAATGCTAGGATGTCAAATTAACTCTCGAATATGGCAGTCAGTACTTTGTACTATGTGTTGCCTTCCCTTGTTCCTCTTGGGACTGATAAGAATTGTTGGTATCTATACCAACCATTTCTTAGCAATATTGCCCTTATCTTTCTAGAAGTCCCTGGTACTAGGGATAAAAACTAGTATTAATAGAAATTATTATGGATTATTATATTAACATACTAATCAAATTAGCATCTAGTAGTACTTCACACAAGCAAAACTGACAAAGCATCTCAAAGTGCTTCCCCATCAGCCGTCCTCCACCCACACCTCTGATCAGCATTAGTCTAATGTGGACCAGGACCCCAGCGGGGCTTTGGAAACGTCTGCAGGAGTTGTGCTGAGTCTGATGCTGGCTTCGCTAAGTCATACCACATTGACAGCATTAAGTCATCCACTTCACGACCATGTGCTACATTTCCATTTGCTAAGCCTTCTTTATTCGCTCAAACATGTGTTGTACTTTTAAAATGTTGGGTTCTTTTTTCATCTTTTAGGTAAATTCATCCCTTAAATATTTAATTTGAAATTCTTTTTGCAATTTCCACTTTGGATTTTCATTGCTAGGATACAGAAATGGATTCACCACCACCACCACCATTTTGATCCCTCAACTCTGTTGAACTTATGTATGAGGTCTGATTGGCTCTGAGAAGTTTTTTATGATTACATAAGATGCTAGATCATGGCATCTGCAAATAAAAATGGTCTTAGTTCCTCCTTCCCAATATGTATGTCTTATGTTTAATTTCTGTCTAATACACATGTGAGAAATTCCATGACAATGTTGAGTACAAGTGGAAAAACCAGATTTTTTTTTCAGGCTCTTGCTTTTTCTGTGATCTCTGCCTCGCAGCTCAGGTATTTAAACCATTTACACTTAGTGTGGATTTTATATATGGTTGGGTTTAAATACACATGTACATATTTTAAATATAAACTTACTTCATATAGACATACATATATTTAAGGATATATGTCATATAATTTGCTTTAAATAAGGGACAAATATGGGTCCTTTTGTCTAGATAGCTTCTTTATCTTTCCATCTGTCATCTTTTTCTGCTTCTTTTTCTGCTTTCTGTGTGGAATGAGTTTCTTAATTTCTCTATTTTATACCTTCTTTCCTAGTCAGCCCACCCAACTCTATACTATTCAATTCAGTGCTTGGACTGGGACCTTAAAACGGTTTCATTATTTCAGTCCTCACTTAAATGGCACCACGCCACGTGACACACAGTCTAATGTCATACGCCTTTCTTCCCTGACTTCACGTTGTTTTCAGTGTTTTAATTCTATACATATGAGTCCCACAATTGACTGCTCTTAGTTTTTTATTAGTTATACTTTAAAGAAATACAAATAATAGCATATTTCCACCTAATTTTTTTCTATTTTTGGTCTCAGTCTTTATTTTGTTTATATTGGGATTCCCTTAATACTGCTTCTTGTACAGGTCTGAGGAGGAGGATTTCTTTCTGATTTTATTACTTATCTTTGTTTCATGCACATATGTATGTTTCATGTGTGTGTTTCTTGTCTGCCTCCCACGTGCATGCCTAGTGCCCACACACAGGTGTCTGTCTGTCTGTCTGTCTGTCTGTCTGTCTCTCTCTCTCTCTCTCTCTCTCTCTCTCTCTCTCTGTGTGTGTGTGTGTGTGTGTGTGTGTGTGTGTGTGTGTGTGTGTGTACAGTACCTGCAGAGGCCAGAAGGGTTTCTCAGACCCCCTAAATCGGGATATACTGGTGGTTGTAAGTTGCCTAACATGGGTGCTGGGAACCCATGTGGGTGCTCAGATCTCCTGAAAGAGTAGTGCCTCCTCTTAGTCTACAGAGCGAATCCAGGACAGTCAAGGCTACACTGAGAAACCCTGTCTTGAAAAACAAACAAAAAAAGAACAGAAAAGAAAAAAAGAGTGGCACATCCTCTTCTTATCTGCTGAGCCATCTATCTGCCCCTTTGTAAACTATCTTTGTTGGTAAATTGTAAGCTGACAACCTTTTCTTTTTATAAGTTAAGAATACTGCTCCACTGTTGTGTGGCTTTTGTTATCTGTGAAGTAAATATTCTCATTCCCGTGTCCTTAACTTTCTACACGTGTGTCTGGGCCTCCCACCCCGCCCCACCCCCACCTCTGCTACTCTTAAACTTTAAGCCATTTGATCTCAACTTGAGGTGCATTAATTACAGTAGTTTCCTTCCTGTCTTTCTCTCTTGAAATTCATTTATCTCCCATGTCCAGCAGTTTATAATTTTCACTGTCTACAAAATTCTTCAAATATTTCTCCTGTCACACTTCTCTCTAGGATCCAATAAAGTGACTTAGAAATAAATCCATCCTTCCAGGTTATGCTCTGGGGCTTTGCTAGATGAGACCATAGAACCGTTTGACTGACAGCTAATTTTTCACTGTCCCTGAAGCACAGCCGTCCTTAAAGCCCACCTAACATCCTGTGAATTTTAGTCTCTCCCAGTAATCTCTAAACAACTACAGCCCACAGTTGACGCCTTCTTCAGAGAGACATCTAAAGCCTTACTTAGCCTCAGAAGAACTAGGTTCTACCTTTTGATATAGGAAGTATCAAATAATCTGTGTATAGGTTTTTCAGCCAGAGGAGCCCTCACTGGAGCGCAGTTCTCAGCACCCACATCAGAAGGCTCCTTGAGCTCCAGGAGATCCAGCATCCACTTATGGCCTCTGTGGACGCCTGTCCCATGGGATGAAAATTCACACAGACACATTCATATGTATAAATAACATTTTTCTAGTTTAAAAATAAAATGAAACTCATTTTCCTCAATATTGTTTTTTTTCTTCTCATTTTGATTTGTACAGATAGTTTCTGCTATCTGATTTTTATTGATTGACTACTCATGTTTAAAATGGGGCATTAAAAGCCTCCAAGTGTATGAAGGGCTTGCTGATTCCAAACTCTACTGTGGCCTGTTATGCTGTTTAAATGGAATCTTTAGCTATTTCCTCTTAAGACAGTTGTATGCTCATGTGTGTGCATGTGTGCATGAATGTGTGTGTGTGTGTGCACGCGTGTATATGTGTATGTGTGTATGTGGTGTTTGTGTGTATGTGTGGTGTGTGTGGTGTATGTGGTATGTGTGGTGTGTGTGGTGTGTGTGTGATGTGTGTGTGTGGTGTATGGTGTGTGTGTGTTGTGTATGTGGTGTATGTGGTGTGTGTGTGTGGTGTATGGTGTGTGTGTGTTATGTGTGTGGTGTATGTGGTGTGTATATGTATGTGTGGGGTGGTGTGTGTGGTGTGTGTGGTGTGTGTGTGTGTATGTGTGGTGTGTGTGGTGTATGTGGTGTGTGTGGTGTGTGTGTATGTGTGGTGTGTGTATGTGTGGTGTGTGTGTGTGTGGTGTATGTGGTGTGTATGAGTGTGTATGTGTGGTGTGTGTGTGGTATGGTGTGTGTATAGTGTATGTGGTGTGTATGTGTGTGTATATGATGTGTATGGGGTGTGTGTGGTATGTGGTATGGGGGTGTGGTGTGTGTGTGTGTGTGTTTGTGTGTGTGTGTGTGTTGGGTGTGGTTCTGATCTATTTTTAAGCTATTCAAACCAACATTTTGGTACATGAAAGAAGAGAGCTATCTCAGAATATTGGCAAATAGTATTTAAATTTTCCTTTTTTCTGTCCAGTATTTCAAGCTTTACTGAGGCCAAGGTTCTTGCTGCTTGCCCCCGTGGGACAGCACACTGTTTACACAGCAAAAGAACAGCTAGCTCATCACAATGGGATCCTCTGAGATCCAGATAATTCCTGCAGCCTTTCAACTTTTTCTCTGGCTCTCCACTCAGCAGGTTCTCACACAGACCGCCTCAGCTTCTCCCTAGATCCTGAGATCTGCACCAAGTCACCCTTCAGTGCCTTTTCAATTGGTCCTGCTCTAGAACTGCCATCCGAGCTTCTCCTCACATGATTTTTTCCTGGTCTCCCACCCCTCTGATCAAACACACAGATACACACACACACACACACACACACACACACACACACACACACACACGGACACACATGTGCACGTGCACACACACAAGCATGCACATGGACACACACACGGACATGGGTACATGGACACACACACACACATACCAACACAGATATATTTTCCCAGCCTCATTCTTTTCTTAACAGTGATTATCTAATGCATCCTTTCTTAATTTTGCCTACACACAAGGGAGGTGAGGTAAAACCTGAATCCCATTACAGATGAGGATATTTCTCTACAATGCCACATCCCCCCGCAAAGTCCACAAGGCATTTTATTGCAATTAATAACCAATTATAATGAACATTAGTCCAAAGTCAGGAATCAGGTCATAGCAGAGGCAGGCTCGGTTCCTCATGACCTTGGGTGTACTGGGGGCTGTTTCTAAAGGCAGAAGCATTGCCAGGCATACGTCTAGGTGAACAGAGAGAAAGAAACAATGAACATCCTCGGTCAGAAGCTGCTGCTTCTCCATCCGTGCCCCATCCTTCCTATCATATTACTTTGAAACAAACCCCTGAAAAATATCACTTCATACATGGCAAACTTCTAACTTAAAAATGAGATCATAGTTTAGATTAATTAGGTTTTAAAAAGAATATCATTTTAAACTATGAATAAAACGTTCCCAATTTGAAATGAGTTTTTTTGTCAATTTAAAAAAACAATAAATTCTCAATTTGTGTTTTTAAAATGTTCCCAGTGAGCTGACCACACTCGGGCACTCTTATCTCTCCGCAGGAAATTATGCGCCCTACCGAAGATCTCAATCCCAGAAACCTCAGCTCCCACCTTAAGAGGCACGAGCACATGACTTCCGTCTGCCCTCCACTTTTTGAGGTTTGTTTTAGGTTTGTTGCTGTTTTTACTTTTGCTCTTTGGGTTCCGCCTACTTTCAGCAGAGGCAGACTTTCCTCTGCTTCTTGGTTCTTCTCAGGTAATTTCAGACAATATCTCTGTATCTAGAGACAAGCTTAATCCCAGCTCAAAATAAGGATTCAAACAATGCTTACTTAAGGAGTTTAGGAGAAGAGCAAAGAAAAGGCAGTGAAGGAACAGGCCTCCTGTTCCCAGGCCCCTCCCCCACAGCGACCGCTCTCCTTCCTGGTGTCAGGGTCTGCCGTTCTGCACAGGAAAACACGGATTTGCCCACGAGATAGTGCCCTAGGGTTCTGCATACAAGCTGGGGCAGCCCCTGCATGAGGTGGGACCAAGGTGTCTCATTCACCTCATAGCCAGTGAGATGACCACTGAGCAGCACTTGAGCCCCAAACCAAGGCACCCTCTTGGTGCCTGGAAAAAGCTGTTCATGTGGAGGGCCCAGGTTAACAAGTGAAGGCTATTCCTCCCAAGGAGGGCACATTTGATGGATATAAGAGACCACTTTGCACAGTGCTGCCTACAGAATAAGAGAAAAGCCAGATGCCAGACTGTCCCCTGCATCAGAGGCTTAGCCTCACACTGTGGCATGGTTAGGCTTTGGAAGGTGGCCTGGTCAGGCGTCAGGCACAGCCCAAGAGAAGAAAGAACTTCAGAGTGGGTATTTTCCAGCTCCCAGAAAGCCTAGCCTTGTGACCCCGAAAGATACCCCAGCCTCCCAAGGAGAGCAGAGACACGCACACGGATCCTTTACTAAGACAGCATTTTATCCCTTCAGAAATGTGAATGCTTGTCCTTATGCCCCAAATGTGGTCTCCGGGACTTTGATTCTTATAAGCACAAGAGCTAAACATCTCTGAAGAACAAAGTGTCTTGGCCTGAGAATAATCTCTTGCTTGTTCAGTCAGAGACAGTTTATTATGAGTCTGTTTAGTGTCACGGTCAAGGGAGGGAAGGAATAAAACACTGATCCAAGAAGCCATCTTGCTCGAGCAGTGATGAAGTACATTTTTGTGTGCTGAGGCACTCTTACGGGTTAGATTGCGATGCAGGAGGAGCCTGAGTAGGCAGGTACAAGGACAGACCGGTTCACTGGGAGATTATTAGTAAAACCAGAGGCTTATCTGGCCTTGGGTCTCTGGGGGAGATGCACACAGGGAGAATTAATCCACTCCAAGAAGAAGAAAGGACGGCGCCTTACTCCTAACTTGATGTATCACTCATGTGGTGGGTGGGAAAACTCTTTCAAGTCCTTTTGGCCCAGGCAGTAAATTACTCCTAGTGTTTCTGTTTTTGGTGGTCAGCAGGCCATGAGTCATGGAGTGATTCACAGCATGGTCAGTGATGTAGATTTGGGGTGCTCACTGGGTTCGTGGGTTCACACTGATAAGCAAAGTTAGCCTTTGTTGTAATGGGTCTTTTTCCACTCTGCGTGTCTCTGTGTTTTTCTTAGCTGCCACAGCCACCCTGATTTTGTCATAAGACTCAGAAGACAGCAATGCACAACCCTGGAAGCTGGAGAGCTGAGGGTGTGATGTTTTAGGGGATTTTTAAAATGTACACCCACATGCCAGGCCCTCTATGTATTTCTAAAAACCACTCATTTTTACCATTTGTACTGGCTAATTTTATGTCAACTTGACACATGCTAGAGACATTTGGAAGAGGGAACCTCACTGAGAAAATGTTCCCACCAGATTGGCCTATAGGCAAGTGTGTGATGCATTTTCTTGAGTGGTGATTAGTCTGGGAGGGCCTGCTCATGGTGAGGGTAGGGGTGGGAGAGAAAGTGCTAGAACCCTGGACTGTGGTCCTGGGTGCTGCAGGAAAGCGGCCTAAGCAAGCCATGAGGGGAAAGGCAGTGAGCAGCACCCCTCCATGGCTTCCAGGTTCTTGCCCTGACTTCCCTGCCTGATGGACTACAGGCTCAAAGATGAACTCTGGAGCCTCCAATTTGACCACTTCTCCTTGATGAGGAGGCCCGGCAGCACACAGAGGAAGGGGAAGCAGGCTATCCGGTTGAGACCTGATAGGCTGTGGTCATATGGTAGGGGAGGAGGTCCCCTTCTGTGTGAGGTCTAGGGGAGGGGAGTAGGGTGATAGGGAAGGGAGGGAGGTAGGGAAGGGTAACAGGAAGATACAATCAGGATATAATATGAATAAATTGTAATAAAATGATACAAAAATAAATAAATAAACAAACCCTTTCTTCCTCAACTTGCTTTAGTGGTGGTGTTTTACCACAGCAATAGAAACTCTAACCAAGACATACTTCTTTAGTAAAAGCTAATACTTTATGTCTCTCGCCTTCACAGGGATTGGGTTTCCTCATCCCCTGCGTATCCCTGGCTCTACAGTAACAGTTCAGCAGGGTTTGAACAGAGTGAGGCAAGCTGTTGTTCTATTGCTGTAAAAAGACACCATGACCAAGGCAACTTATGAAAGAAAGTGTTCAACTGAGAGCTGCTTACCCTTTCAGAGGTAAGTCCGTGAGCAGCATGGCAGGGAGTGTGGTAGCAGGCAGGCAGGCAGGCATGTGCGGGAGCTGGATCTGGGGCTCTACATCTGACCCACAAGCAGGAGGCAGAGAGACTGAGCCTGGGGCTGGCGTGAGCTTTTGAAACCTCACAGTCCACCTCCAGTGACACACTTCCTCTAAAAAGGCAATTACTTTCTAATAGTTCCAAAAACTTGTTCCACCAACTAGGGACAAAACATTAAAATATATGAGCTTATGGGACCGTTCTCATTCAAATCATCCCAGGAGGATGTACGGTAGGCACATAATTTATGATATAGCTCATATAGAATAGACTACTGAAACGGGTCTATATCAGATGGTGAATGTGGTACCCACGAGGACTTTTTATTATAAATATAATTTCTAGATATAAGGTCTCATTATGTAGCCCAAGCAGGACTCAGCGTCATGGTAATCTTGCCTCAGCCCTCTCTGTGCTGGGATCACAGGCACATGTTTGCTGATCGGATATTTCACCATGAGCAGAGTGAACAAACCTGTGACTGTTTGGAATAAACTTACTATGACCATTCAGGTGTATGATTAATTCAGGGTATCATGAAAGTGAATACTGGATAGAAAGTAATGGCCCATGCTGGTAATCTTTAAATCCTGTGACTGTTCAAGACGTAAGCCTCAATAAGTACGGAGATCCAGCAACTGTGGAGTTAGTGCGAGCCAAGGTCTCTTGCCCAGCTTGATTGTGTAGGCTTTGAACTTTGTCAAGCCTACTTTATTTGGGGTTCTTTAATGCCTATACCTCCCTTCCCACCCACCTACCCTAGACAGGAGAGAAAAGAGATTAATGGGAACAGGAGAAGTAGACCTTTTTAGACTCAGTTCCTTGGAGCGATCGTAGTCAGGATTCCAGCAGACCTGTTAAAAAGCAAACCAGCAGCTCAGCAAAGGTGACTGCAACCTCAGCAGCTGGAACCTTGAAGCATGCTCTGGAGTGGTTCCCTCTGGGAGCATCTTGAAGTGGAGCGATGAACAGCCAGCCAAACAATAGAAAACAATGCCAAGACTAAAAAGCCCAGCCTCTTGTTTGGGGCATATATATGTGTGTGTGTGTGTGTGTGTGTGTGTGTGTGTGTGTGTGTGTGTGTGTGTGTGTGTGTGTGTATCCTCTCAGAGTCATACTAGGATGTTTATCAGTTGGCAGAAACCGAGCTCTCACAAGAGGCAGTTCCTCTTCTAGTGGAAAAACTCGTGACCTCTCACAAGTTTCCAGAAGGCAAACACTGCACACCCTCACAGAAGTCTGTTTCACATCCCACTCTTGGGGTCAAAACAAAACCATGTTTATATCCACTATATTGATGGAAGCTGAAAGCACCAAATTATTTTCTCTATGCCCCATCTACTGAGGGTAAGGACATAGTTGCATGCTCTTGCATAGGAATTTAACTCTGAAAAACTGAATAAGCATTTAATTCATCCCACTGATAAGGATGGCAGCACACGGCACCCTGGAACAGCAGCGGCAGTGGTGGTATCTAGGGATGGCAGCATTGCTGTATGATTCTACGGATGTGACCTGGCTACTTGAATTTCTATAGTTCTCACCTTTTCTACAAATAAGCAATAACCTGCTCTTTCATCTTCCTGCCAAGCCTAAGAACAGCTGGCATTGTGCCAACAAATTTCTTCCCCCCTCCCCCCAATTTGGAAAGTTGGTGATTGCTGTAATAAAACAGTGTCCCCATCAGTATAGAAGCCAGCACTGAGATTCCTAAAAAACTCAAATTAGAAGTACCACATGATCCAGCTATGGATCACTCCTGGGTATGTATGGAAAGGAACAAAGTCAGCACTTAGCAGAGATGCCTGGTCTCCCATGATTTTCACAGCATGTGCTCACATCAGCCAAGTTACAGAACCATCCCGGTGCTTGTCAGTGGATGACTGGATAAAGGAAAGAGGAATAAACACACACAATGACCCAAGGAAGTGTGAAATCATACAGTTTACAGGGAAACTGGATGGAACTGGAAGTCATTATGTTAAGCAAAATAAGCCAAGCCCTGAACAATGTGATTTCTCTCCAATGTGAAATCCAGAGGCAGGGGTGGGAGGTGATAACAGAGGAGTGACAGAGATGAGGCCTGAGGAGGAGACACGGATAATTTAGTGAGAGATGGTGGAGGGGCAGGCTCACTGTGGGTGTGGCCATCCCTGGGCTGGTGGTCCTGGATTCTATAAGAAAGCGGGCTGAACAATCCACGAGCAGCAAGCCAGCAGTAAGCAGCACTCCTCCATGGCCTCTGCATTGAGTTCCTGCCTCAGGTGCCTGCCTTGCTTGATCTCTCGCCCTCGCTGCTTTTGAGGATGAACTGTTTGTTATATGGACCTATGAGTGAAATAAACCCTTTCTTCCCCACGTTGCTTTGGGTCGTGATGTTTTGCCACATCTAAGCTAATACATCTTTGTTTTGTGTAATCCGTGTATGCCACAGCTATTATTTACCAGTATCAATTTCTCTGTCATCCTTCCTTTCCAATGAAATCAGATTTCTGAATAGTCAACCATGTTCACATCTCAAAAGCAAGCTTCTCACAGCACCACCTGTTGCTCAGCTAATGGTACCCCAGTGACACAGACCTGATTAACAGGCTGTAATGAGAGGTCTATTAATATTGTAATAGATTCATCTCGCATGTTTCTTCATACTTTCACAGGAGCGCCCATCCCCAGACCTTCAGCTGTCAGTGTACCTGCCATGTCTCCCTGGAGGAATTCCATGCTCTCTGAAGTTCTCCAGCCTGATTCCAGCACCCAGAATCTGACGTCAGCTGGCCTGTGGCTGTCAAGGGAAGAGAACACAACCCGGAAGCAGAAAGGGGTTGGCTTTCTCGGGAGAGACTGAAACTGACAGAAACCAGACGGTAACTTTTCTTCTTTCTTCTGTTCCTCTGCCCTTTTAAAGGGTCTCACTATGTAGACCAGGCTGGCCTAGAATTCTCCTGTATGCCTCTGCTACTCCGCAAGGGCTGAGACTAAAAGCTGGTGCCACCACGCCTGGATTTTGCCAATTGCTCTTTTACTAGCTTGTTCTAAGGCATGGTTTCTTTATGTGCTGAGACATGGTTTCTCCATGTGATGAGGCATGGTTTCTCCATGTGATGAGGCATGGTTTCTCCATCTAGCTCATTGCCAAAGTCTCATGTGGCCAAAGGGGCAGAACTGCTCAAACAATGTTAGTTTTCTTGACACCTGATGCAGTGCAGCAGTGACTCCTTAGAATAATGGTGTCTTATGTGCTACTTCTTCACCCCACTCTGGCTAGCCAAGGATAGACCCTCTCCCTCTTGCTAGCCAAGGATAGACCCTCTCAATAAAGTATTGACACTTAAGCTGCCCAAAGTTTCTACTTCCCAGGGATACCCTGTTGAAACAATCTCCCTTAAAATCTTGTCTTCCTCTGACAGAGTGACAGCCCTCGCTCTAGCAGTCAGTGCTCACTGACAGCTCTCCTACGTGCAAGAAAAATTAATTCAACTTTCTTTTTAAAAAATATTTTAAATTACATTTTTTTCATAAAGTATTCTTCCTTATGGCATTTTCATTCATCATAGTGTGGGTTGCAGCCCCACCTCTTCTCACTTAATATCCTCCTCCCATCCTGCCTTAAACCCTTACACCCTACCCCTACCCCTCCACTTTCATAGCATATGTGATATTACCTCTACCTTAAAACCTTTTTACTCCCTCTTCTCATGGGTGCTTTTCTAGTTTCCTGGCCTCTAATACACACTCACATTCATATAACTACAAGCATAAACATTTAGAATCTATTATTCTGTGAGAGAAGATCACCGGGTATTTCTAAGTACAAGTTACCTCACTCAATATTTTTCCAATTC
Source organism: Acomys minous (assembly GCF_964271855.1). Classification (NCBI taxonomy): domain Eukaryota; kingdom Metazoa; phylum Chordata; class Mammalia; order Rodentia; family Muridae; genus Acomys; species Acomys minous. The sequence goes on along the minus strand of NC_140486.1, from coordinate 71,838,315 downwards.
CACCCATTTTCTCCCAAATTTATTTTATTTTTTCACAGCTGAGTGGAATTTCGTTATGTAGAGGTGTAGCATTTACATCACCTGCGCACCAGTTGGTGGATATCTAGGCTGATTCTGTGTCCCAGCTGTTATGGCTGAAGCATCAGTGAACATGGCTGGGAAGGGGTCTCTGTGGTAGGAGATGGCGCCTCTCAGGGATGCGCCCTTCAGTGCTGTACTTGGCTGAGCAGCAGTTCCTCTTTGCTTTTAAAGAAGCATCTATATTGAGTTTCAAAGTGGCCACATCGCTTTATACTCGGCACCAAAAGTAACTAAATGCTCCCCTCTGCCCGCTTTCTTAGCCTGCGTGTGTTGTCCTTTGTTTTCTTCATAGCAGCTACTCTGGCTGGAGCAGAATAGACTCTCAAGGTCACTTTAATATGCATTTCTCTGATGGCTAAGGATGTTGAATGCTATTTAAAGTGTTTATTGACATTTGCATTTCTTCTTTTAAGACCTCTGCTTAGATTCGTAGCCCATTTTTGTTGGATAATTTGTTTTCTTACTGTTGAGCTTTTTTGGTTTTTTATATTCTAGATATTAACTTTCTGGCAAAACTTTCCTCCTAGTCTTGTGGCTGTCTTTTTGTTCAAGTAACTATTTTAGTTAATGTGCAATTATTTTTTAATGTCAAAATGCCCATATTGATTGTTGACCTTATTTCTTGAGTAACTGGGCACTGAGTTGTAGTTTGCTCAGTTTTATTTCCTTGCTATTAGAATGACGGTGCTGTACACTTTACATGCGGAGCGGAAACAACCAGCCTAAACTCTGTTAATGGAAGCTAATGCCCTGTTTAGGGATAGATTATATAGTAGAGACTAATGTTTCTTAGTTTAGTCTGTAAAGCCGATTCCGTTAAGTCTTCAAGGGTTTTTTTCTACACCTTGAAAAGGAGTTTTAACTCATCTGAAAAATTAAAGATATGACAAGAGAGAGGTGCCTGGGGCCTGCCCTGTAAAGGGTGTCTTAGCTGTGGCTCCTCTCTATGTGTTTGCTCGTTGCCATGGTGTGATCAGCTTTCCTCTCACACGCCCTGCCTCCGTGAGGCTCCATGTCACCTCCTCAGGTCTAAAATAAGAACCAACCACACACTGAAACCACGAACCAAAATAAACATTTCCTCCCTCTTTTTAACAAAAGAGCCAAGAACATTTTGAAAACACATACACACACACACACACACACACACACACACACCACTATAGGAACTGGTTCATACAGTTACAGAGGATAAAAGTTCTGCAATCTTCCCACCGTAAGCCAGAGACCCAAAAAGGGCAATGGTAGGATTCAGCCCTAGGTCAAAGGTCTGAGAACCAGAGGGTGTTCCTAGACAATGATGTAAGTCCTGGCCCAAGTCCAAAGGCCCAAGGAGTAGGAGCCCCATGTCTGAGGGACAGCAGACACGGACATTACAGCTCAAACAGGAAGTGAGGTTGCTATTCACTCCCCTTTCCGTGTTCCATTCGGTTCCTCAGTAGGTTGAGTGGTGTGTGACTCCACACGCGGGCTTCCTGGTGCTGTCTCCTGCACCCATTCCACGCGGCCAAACACAATCCCTTCCAACACCGTGCTCAAAGATACACTGAGGCATGATTTCGCCAGTCATCTGTTCATGCCTCTGTCCAACCAACTTGACATATAAAACTAACCATCAAATGTCAGTCTCAAAGACAGTTGTCAGGTTGTGACAAGCTCTCTGGAAAGCATCGTAAATTTCTCACGGCAATGAAGTGAAGGCAGGAGCAGAAACTTGAAAATAGACTAACTCGGATATCTAGCAGACGGAACAGATGGAGCTGTGCCCTTCAAGTCTTAAGTATCCGTGATAGGGGAATAAGTGCAGGGTACGGAGCTTTCAAACCACAAGAACTGGATTTAGAGTTTTAAAGATATAAGCAAATAAGAAAACATGAGGATCACGCCACAGTTACTGCCGTCTTGAACTCAGCGTCTGTGGCTGCCTGCACAAGATGGAGCCTGTCAAGTTTGTCACAAAAGGGGCGGGGATTATGAGGCCCCACCCCTTCCTGAGGATTTGTACACAGAAGGGGCGGGGATATTGAGGCCCCACCCATTCCTGAGGCTTTGTACACAGATAACAGCTGATAAGGGAGGAAGAGCTGTTTTCTTCAGTCACGTAAACAAACTACCACCCACACTCCTGTAAGCAACCTTAAGGAAACCTCTTGAGTCACAGAAGATAAAAGAATAGAAGGGGCTATTTGAGGAGGCGGGATGAACAGGAGCGGGAGGGAGACATAAGAGTATATAACAGGCAGTGGATGTGATCAAAATACAGTTTGCACATGTTTGAGAATGTCATGCTACACCAGTTATGATTGATATATGCTAATAAACATATTAAAATATAAGGAGAAATATGAAAGAAGTTGAAAACTGAGGCTGCCATAAAAGATGATGCACTAGAAGTAAACGCTACAAGCCCAACCACATCATTGATTATAAGAAATGTCTAGCCTGGCAGTGGTGGCACACGCCTTCAATCTCAGCACTAGGGAGGTAGAGGCAGAGGCAGGCAGATATCTGTGAGTTCGAGACCAGCCTGGTCTACAAAATGAGTCCAGGATAGCCAAGGCTAACACAGAGAAACCTTGTCTCGAAAAACCAAAAAAAAAAAAAAAAAAAAAAAGAAAGAAAGAAAGAAAGAAAGAAAGAAAGAAAGAAAGAATATGCACTAAATTTCTCAGTCATATTTTTAGAGAAGTAGTAATAAAAAATAAGTTTATGGTTGGAGGTCACCACAGCATGAGGAACTGTAATAAAGAGTTACAGGGTTAGGAAGGTTGAGAGCAGCTGCATGAAGCATTCATTTCCATATTCATTAACTTATATGTTTCCTGTGGTTATTTTAATACAGTAACTGAGCTGAATGCTTCACAAGTTCTGAGATACCCATTCGCAGGTCGTTTGCAGAAGTCAAAGTTACACCTTGGCCTGGGATAAGAGTAAACTCCCAGTAGCTAACCAGCTGGATGTCTCTCTACATGCCAGAGGCAATTAAGAAGGTTGCCAAACTCAGCTCCCTGTGGGCAATGAATTCTCGCAACCTGTCAGTCAATTGCCAGTCCACTGTACAAGTCAACAAAGCTCTCGCCAGCAGAGAGCTGGAGAACCAAGTATGAACATGTCTTTGGTGACTCTTTAGCTCTCCAACAACACACCTTGGGTGTTCTGGTGATAGTCACACACCTTGCCAAAGCAGCTAAAGGGGTGGAGGCATTTACCAACTCCATTTCAGAATCTCTCGTAAATGCGGTGCTTCCTCATCCTGAAGTCTTCGTACCCTCTGCAAACGCTTCCCACCTCTCAGCAAGACATCTCACCCGTGTGACAGCCTACCTCCTTCACATACCGCATTCATCGTTATAATATTAAGTCCTGACATTTTCCCTCATTACTAGAAATTCATAACTGATGTCTATTCATAACCAATGCCTTAAATAGATTAATTAGAAATCATTTTAGAAAATCTAGACTTAATTTGTTTATGGGTGAGTCATATTTTAAGACTGATATAATGGCATATGAGATGTTCATATTATCCTTTACCATAGCAAAATCTATTCCTGTGGAAGAACTTATTAGATGCACCATAATGTCTCTGTTTATGGGAAATAAACATTTATTAGCGATGGAATATATATATTATAGAAAGTTGCACATAATTTTGAAATGTTCTATAAACAAAGTTTGGTCAATTCAGGGTGTTTGACAAAATTAAAGAACTGTTGTGTGCTGAAATTTTTCCAAGGTAACAACTACAATAAAGGTAAGCAGTGTATGAACAGTGGCAGCAGGAGGGCAAATCCCATGGTTCTACGTGTGTACAGGCAGCTCTCAGCGAGGGTTTAAACTCAAAGATAACCCCTGAGATCACATTACTGGGGATGGTCAGAGAGACTTTTATAGAAAATGATGGACAGACATCAAAGTCACTGGTAGGAAAATGACTAAAATTTCTTAAGGTGTTCCTGGCATGATCGTCACAAAACTATAAATTTGTATGCGGGCACTTGCATAGCTCCACATAGATTTCATGTATCTACTCTTGCAATGGTTTTGCCACATATCCTGCTGACTGCTGTGCTTTGGACTGGGCTGAACCTATTTCCTTTCTTGAGGACCGGGATTTTAACAATCAAATAGGAAGGAAGGAAAGAAGGATGGAAGGGAGGGAGGGAGGGAGGAGCAAGGGAGAGAGGGAAGGAAGGATGGAAGGAGGGAGACAGAGAGAGATAGAGAAGAAGAAGAAGAAGAAGAAGAAGAAGAAGAAGAAGAAGAAAGAGAGAGAGAGAGAGAGAGAGAGAGAGAGAGAGAGAGAGAGAGAGAGAGAGAGCGAGCTAGGTGCTGTTGAAGCTAACTTAGGGAATCTGATGCCAGGAACACACACTTCACTGGGCATGTTGAACACTGAATGAGCTCGATTCCCTGTGGCCTCCATTTCTTGTTGCGTGGACCTTTATACGTCATCATTCCCCACTTTCTGTGCTCAGGGTACCACATTTGCTTCTTACCAGTACCATAAGGTGACTGATGTGTCATTTCCGTGCTTGTGTTATATATAGTATATATGATCTACCTTGCTACAGACTTCCCACTCTTCTTCCCGAATTCAGGAAGAAAGCAGCCACGTTAGGAAAGTCACTTTGGCAAGGAACAAAGAACAACCAGCAGACACAGAGAGCAGGATGTCAAAGCCCATGATCTTAGAACAAAAAAAAAAAAAAAAAAAAAAAAAAATATATATATATATATATATATATATATTACTATTTCTAACAGAGCAAAAAAAAAAACAGATTTTTCCCTAATAGAAGAATAAAACTGCATCCTGTCTAACCCCTTGGTTTGGCCATTGAGCATCCTTGAGCACTGGACCCAGATGACCATGCTACACATAAACTATGTGCTATGAAACATGGGTATTTTAATTGCCGGGCTTTGGGCAATTTGTTATACAGTAATAAATAACTAGTGTAGCAATGCTATTATTTAAGAGCATTTTGAAGTCCCGACAGTAATTTAGAGATTTTATTGTCAATATCGGCTCCAGTCATCAAGAAAAGTATAAAAAACAAATATAATTCTTAAAGTTCAAATTAGCACATTTTTAAGATTCCCAGTCAGTCGTTTATGGCCTGAGATGTTATCATTGGCCCTTATGACAATGAGATAATTCTTTCCAGGACTCACCAGCCTCCCTCACAGCTGTAACTGGTCCAGGACTCACCAGCCTCCCTCACGGCTGTAACTGGCCCAGGACTCACCAGCCTCCCTCATGGCTGTAACTGGTCTAGGACTCACCAGCCTCCCTCATGGCCATAACTGGTCAGCACTAGGCTCGCCAGCTCTCACTCTCCGTTTCACAAGGGAGCACACCAACATTCCAAGCCACCAGCATCACTCACCTAGTGCTATCATCTCTAAGTGCAGCGCTCTCTTCAATGTCACATGGAAGAAGACCTCTATGATCCGAAGCCTGGAGGTTTTATAAGTGAAATCCCACAAAAGTGGAACCCAAATGAGAATTAGGAGAGAGATGTAAGATCCTCTGAGGCTGAGTCCCTTTCCCCGGCACCATGTCATCGTGCACTGCTTTGCTCGTCACTGGAGCTTCTCAGCTTTCTCAGTGGTCCAGCTTTGGTTAGGACCACTATTTCTGTGATAAAGCACCATGACCAAATCAACTCAGAGAGAGAAGGGTTTGCTTGGCTTACCCTTCCACGTCTTAGTCCAACACTGAAGAAAGTGAGGAGAGGAGTTCATGCAGGGCAGGAACCTGGAGGCAGATGCCAAGGCCATGGAGGGTGCTGCCTACTGGCTGCTCCTCATGGTTTGCTCAGCTTGCTTTCTTACAGAAGATAGGTCCATGGATGGCAGCACCTATAATAGGCTGGACCCCTCCCCCACCAGTCACCAATTAATAACAACATGACCCGCAGGCTTGCCTACAACTCAGTCTTATGGAGGGATTTTCTTCACTGAGTATCCTTCCTGCAGATGACTGTAGCCTGTGTTAAGCTGACAGGAAACTACCCAGCACTGCTGAACCTTGTCAACTTGGCACACAAACCTATCACCATTAAGGCTCAACCTTTTCTTTCTCATTCATTCCCCAAAAATCTCACATTAAAAACATAAATAACTTTAGGAGTTCCACAATCCTTACAAATTTAAACACACTCAAAGTTTAGTCCCTTTGAAATATACAGTCTCTTAAAACTCCAAAATCTATTTTAAAAGTTCAAAATCTCTTAGCTGTGAGCTCCTGTAAAAAAAAAAATCAAAATTAAGTTGAATACTTTCTTACATTCCTTCAACCCCCATCTAAAATCTCCAGTAAGTCCAGCCATCACCCACCCTCATATAAGCTTGGGATTCAGGAAGTCTCTGCATCTTGTGTCTGCAGGTGCCCTAGAGAAGTCAGGAGCCAGAGAGAAAGAGGCTCCAGCTCACTCTGCTGCCTCCTGCTAGGGGGCAGCTGCCCAGGAACTCTCAGGTGCCTCTGTCCTGCCAAAGCACAGGAGATCTAGAGGCCAGCGCAGCTGGGTGGCAGGTGTGTGCGTCCTACAGAGAGGCAGCCAAGTGCAGGAAGAAGTTTCTGGAGCTATTTGATGTTAGATTTTATTGTTAACTGAAGTCACCGCCAGGCTGGAGAACCCCAGAACTTACTCCTTCTGTGTAATGCATTTTCGTACCTGACCCTGTGAGGACATGTGATATTTGACTTTCTGTGTCTGGCTTAGTTCACTGAATATAGTAAGGTCGAGTCATGTTGCCACAATGGCAAAAGCCCATTTGTTTTTATGGCTGAAAGTTAGTCCGTTTTGCACTCATACCACATTTTCTTTATTTATTTGTCAGTGAATACCCATGTGAGTCTCATATCTTGGTTATTATAAAGTGCTGTGTTAAATATGAAAAAAAAATACTTTCTTGCTTCAAGAGGGAAGGACCAGGGCTGGAAAGTTTGGCTCAGGGGTTAAGAGCACTGTCTGTTCTTCCATAGGTCCTGAGTTCAATTCCCAGCAACCACAGGATGGCTCGCAACCATCTATAATGAGATCTGGTGCCCCCTTCTGGCCTCCAGGTGTAATGCAGGCAGAGTACTGTATATATAATAAATTAAATCTTAAAAAAAAAAAAGAAAAAAGAAAGAAAGAGGGAAGGGCCAGGACACGGTCACAATAAGACCAAAGCAAAACCAAACTCCAACAGTATAAATAATGTAATGCCTACTGTCTGTAATGCCCACTCACAAACTTCTGGGCTCCGCGTAAGGGCCTGGGTCACCTCTCCAGCTCCCCACTCTGAAGCACGCACAGCTTGCCATCTAAGCTCAGGCAGCCTCCCCTTCACCACTGCTGTTCTTAATGGTGTCTCGTGGTCCTGGTATCTCTGAAACAATGGGGTTGTCTGCTGCAACTGGGCTGCGCTTTCGCCAATAGCCTCTCCCAGCCTCTCTTCATGATGTCAACTTCTCCACAACCCCCTTCAAGCATTCAGAACCCATACCGCCTGGGTGACTCTTTTTTTTCTCTTAAAGATTTATTTATTATTTATACAGTGGTACACATGTACACCTGCAGGCCAGAAAGGGGCATCAGGCTATACTATAGATGGTTGGGAGCCACCATGTGGTTGCTGGGAAATGAACTCAGGTCCTTTGGAAGAGCAGTCAGTGCTCTTAACCTCTGAGCCATCTCTCCAGCCCATGACTCTTACACTACCAAGTTTAGCTGCCTCTGGAGCACAGCTTCTGTGTGCTGGCTCTCAGGAAACGCTTCTCAGAATGATGCTGGTCTCTTCTTAATCGTTTCAAATTTCTCAGCTCCAGATGACCAGCATCAATTGTCCCAGTAAACAAAGGCTTTTCCTTTCGTGCCTCTCCTGTTAATCACAGCCAGTAATCCAGCGCCACCTGACCAGACACCACAGACCCTCTGACGGTCTGCAATCCAGGCCTCCACTGTCTGCACTGCTCTCAACACTATTCTCCCATAAGCTCCTGAAGAGCAGCCCACTGAGCCCTTCTAGCACAAAGTTCAAAAGTCCTTCCACAATCATCCCCAAAACATGGGCTGGCTTATCACAGCAGTGCCCCACTCCTGTCACCAACCTCTCTTAGGGCTACTATTGTTTTGGTGAAACACCATGACCAAATCCACTTTGAGAAAAAAAAGGGTTATTTGGTTTACACTTCAATATCCTTGTCTATCACCGAAGGAAGTCAGAACAGGACTCATCCAGGGCCAGAACCTAGAGGCAGGAGCTGGTGCAGAGGCCATGAGGAGTGATGCTCACTGGGTTGTGTGGTTGTCTGAATGAAAATGGTCCCCATCCTCATATTTGACCATGTCCCCTGGAGGGGGAGGCCTGGTGGCACTCAGAGGAAGGATAGCAGGTTACCAAGAAGAGACTTGATACCCTATGAGCATATACAGGGGGAGGAAATCCTCCTCAGGCACAGTCATAGGGGAGGGGAATAAGGGGAAAATGGGAGGGAGGGAAGAATGGGAGGATACAAGGGATGGGATAACCATTGAGATGTAACAAGAATAAACTAATAAAAAATGTATATGTAAAAAAAAAAGAAGAAAATGGTCCCCATAGACTCATGGAGAGTGGTGTCATTGGGGGTGTGGCCTTGTTGGAGTAGATGTGGCCTTGTGGGAAGAAGCGTGTCACTGAAGGGCGGGTTTTGAGGTTTCAGAAGCTCAAAGCAGGCTTAGTGGCTTCTTCTGTCTCTTCCTCCTGCCTTCTAACACAGATGTAGAGCTCTCAGCTACCTCTCCAGTACCATGTCTGCCTGCGTGCCGCCATGTTTCCCACCATGATGACAACGGACTAAACCTCTGAACTGTAAGCCAGCCCAGATGAAATGCTTTCTTTTATATGGGCCATGGCCATGGTGGCTTTTCACAGCAATAGAAACCCTAACTGAGATATCATGGTCAACCAGCTTTCTTGTAGAACACAAGACCACCAGCCCAGGGATGGCATCACCTGCCATAGGCTGGGCCCTCCCCCATTAACCACTAATTAAGCAAATGCCCTATGGAGTGGCCAACATCATGATGTTATGGGGGCAATTTTCTTACTTGTGGTTCCCTCCCCTCCTACGGTTCTGGCCTGAGTCACGTTGACATCACCATTCAGCACAGGTGCCCGCCATTGAGTAATTTCTTGAAAAGTTGTGCTATAATGTCAGAAAATGGCTTTCTAGCCCTCTCTATCTATGACAGCCAAAACAGTTTAAGGTGACGACTAGTAACTGGTATTGAGTTCATAGCATAAACTGCGTGGATGCTACCTGTAGATCAGACAGAGGCTTTGTAGCATGGCCAACATATGCCTGTCACTGAGACAGTGTTTTGGATCTAATTTGGTGTATCAGCTTACCTTGTAGGAATTATAGTAATGTAATATATTTTAAAGAGAAAACAAAGCCATTTTAAGACCCCAAACCCTATCCTTAGAGATAATTTTGCTTGTCTATACACACACACACACACACACACACACACACACACACACACACACGAGGGCAGGAGACAGAGAAACTTTAATGTATTTAAGTGCCCAGGATGCTAAGTCTAAGCATATTTACAGATATAGACAATGCAGGAGAAGAGACTTTAGGGACAGTGATATAAACACATCATTAAAATACATGTCCTTGGAAAAGGACAAAGACAAAGAAAAGAGAAGTTGATCAAGACTTATAAATATTTATCTCTAAGGACATAATTAAGTGAATGGAACCTTAAGATCTTCAAGACCAGAATTAGGACAGATCAAGGGAGAATTCTGCCCAAGAGCACTGTTACATGCCTTTCACTCATGTGTTAAGCCCTCTCATATCTCAGAGGCCAGGATTTTATCCTGTGCAAGAAAAAAATGGAGTTTTTTTTATCTGGTCTCTTTACTGTTGATTCATTAGCTTTTTCTGCATTTGTTTTTCTGTCCTTTAATAACTTCATTCCTTTTTTATAACCCCCTCTGGCTTTTCTTCAGCTTTTGTTTCCAACACCTGTCTTCAGAACATCCTCAGGACACATGAAGTTGAAATTGTAGAAGAGAAACAATTAAAGACTCAAATAACAAATGTTGAAAGAACTAGTGTGGTTTAGTCACTTGCTCTCTGCCTTTGTGTTAATGTATGTGATGGTAGATAAAGAGAGCGACGTCATCTTTCTGTGCCCTTAACTCTGAGTGGAGGCTGGACGGACCGTTCAGCTTGCTTGCTGCGACCCTCGAGGGGAACCCTGGTGTAGGGAGAAGAAACCCCGGCTGGACTCTCTAAGTCCTGGCTTCCTCCCCCGGCCCCCCCCCCCAGTGACCTTCAGCCCCTAGAAAAGGCCTGAAGCGCTCTGAAGCTCAGTTTCCTCTCTGTCAAGAGACAGTGAGTACCCCACAGCAGTGCTGTTCAGCGACGAGATAATGGCAATTAAAGCCCCTGATAACAAATGGTATTGGCTGCTATAATCATAATGTGATAAATATTTATGGGTCGATATTGGCTTCCGTACTGCAAACTTTAAAATGTAACTGAAAAAGACTCAAGAGGACTGAAAGGACTATTGCAAAGTTTAAGGTTGTGCTGTGTAAACCAATTAGAAATTACTAAACTTTGTGGGTTTTCCTTTGTTGTGTCTTTGCAAAAACATTTTTTTAAACTGTTGATTAGCAGACCCAAGGAAAGAACTTCCATAAGAACAGAATCTCTCATAAATAGGTATCAAAGGCACTGCCTACGTGAACTTTAAACTCTGTGACCTCGATCCTTCTGTAACATGCATGACACCATCATCCTCAACGAAAAATAAAGATTCATTTACATTTAGTTTTCTGATCAATATGGTTCCCTGGAAACAGAAAGGCCCTCCTACATGCAATTCCTATCTACCTGAAAGAAAGGAGATTAATATCTACTCCGTATGGAAGGAAAGTCCTTTGTGTGCGGACACAACAGCCGAAGAATTGCCTTCTTTGTGCTGGGCCCTGCGACTTAAAGCCACCTCGGAACACACGTCATTCCTTGTGCTTCAAGTTCTAATGACATCTGCCAGAGCAGCCTCCAGAATTTCACTCCGCCACTAAAAAGCAGACTGCTCAACCTCAGTTTCCTCTTCTACATAATGAACATAACAGAAAGGCCTCGCTCACAGTGTTAGGAGGAGCGCGTGAGAGCCTGTGCGCGCTCAGATGCTCAGCGCGGCGTCCCGCACAGAAGGAACCCGAGTTCACCGAATTCTAGAGGGTGTAGTGTCCCGCTGTATCCTAATCACACCCGGACAAACGCTCAGCTGGGTAGCAGTGTAACGTTTGGGCTGGCTTGCCGTTGTTTTCCTCTTAGGTTTCTTTGGCTGTCCTTCTCTTCCTCCCTTTCCCAGGGAAGGTCTGTTTCAGTTCAGCTTCTGGCTAGAGCAGCTGGCACGTGGCCCACTCTTGACATTTCTCTGTTTGTGGAGCCAACAGGCAGCGAAGGCTGGGGGTGGGTCGTCTTTACCACGGAGACGTTGGGATCTGTGGAGTTAAACATTTCCCCGCTGCTACCCTATCCACCCTTTCTCACTCCCTCCCTGTGAATGAATCTGGAAACAATGAACCTGAAGTCTATCTTGAACAGCTATAAAACCTTTATGGTTCGTGGGCTGCTCCCTGAGAAGTGGGGCATTAGCCTCCCTGTTCGTTCCTGGAGTAAACAAACCACATCAGCGTATTCCCTAACATGGGGGTCAATGTCTGACGAAGCGGTGCTCTCGGTGCCTGGCACCTGCTGGCGCGAGAGGCGTTGGCAGCAATACACCACAGTCGGCTTTATGACTGCACTAAACACAGCTCAGAGCTCCCAACCCCCTAGCTCACCAGGCAATAGTGTTATCCTGGGACCGCAACATCTCCAAGACTGACAGACTTTATTCTGTAAGGATTTATTGTGTGTGTTTGTGTGTGTGTGTATGTGTGTGTGTGTGTGTGTGTGAGAGAGAGAGAGAGAGAGAGAGAGAGAGAGAGAGAGAGAGAGAGAGAGAGAGAGAGAGAGAGGTGGGGTAGGGAGAGGGAGAGAGAATACATATTATTGTATCTATGTAGCCAACATTATATTTTTACTGATTTTTCTAAGCTATTTCCATGAAAAAAAAAACCAAAGTTGAAATTGTGCTCTTGTTTGAGGTGCATGCTGACTCCAAACTAGGGCTTTGAAGTTGTCCCGCTGTCCTGTCTGATGTCATCAGTGAAATGTTGCCTCCTTGATGGGTCTGGTCAGACTCTAGACTTTGGTCTGTGACTTAGTACAAGAACCCCCTTTGAAAGATCAACGCCACCACAGCACACTGTCGACTGGTAGTTAAAATGCTGTAGTTGTGATATGAGGTGCAATCCCTCCTGGCTGTGCACAAGGCCAAGGGAAAGCACCAATAGCTGATCTGAGAGCTGCCGACTCTTTGTCTGTCTGTCTTTGTCCTGTGCTGGTGAAGAATCACACCATAGCCCTTGAATTCATGTACGGTGTCCTATAAAGGGTCTCTGTCTGTGCGGTCCTCCACATGGTCTCATTTCTCTGGTGTCTTCTTACATACCGATTTTATTACCGTCAGGTAGCTTCTGTCCTGGGCAGAACTTTTCATCGTCACAAGCGCCATATTACTAAGAAAGATTAAGAAATGGGGGAGGTTTGGTCTCTGATTTGTCCTGAACTAGTCAATTCAAAGGGCGTGATCGGTGCTAAGATGAAGATAAGAATAAAAGTCTCAAAAAATCTCAAATGATCTCAGGAAGAAATAGAAACACCATCTTTGTGGAAGTAACAAGTGCATGAAACATTTTACGTTGATAAACAAGCAAAAACAGCCATCATCCGTACAGCTCAGGGTTATTTTATGGGGTATTCAGTTTAATGCACTTCTGACATGAAAGATAGCTGAACCTACTGTTAGTTTAGCCTTCAAATTATTTTCCAAAAATATAGAACACCAAAACCTATGGATAGCTTTTTGTTGAGGTGTGAGTACGTTTTATTGAAATCACAAAGTCAGATTCTATAGTTTTGTGTTTTTATTATAAGCAATAACTCTGAAGTTAAAGAAGTTTTATTCTATACTTTTGCTTTGAATATTCTAGCTTTTACAATTTGTCTTTTCTCATTATTTAATTATTACATAAGGAGAGAGTAAAAATATACTTAAAATATAAAGAAGAAAAAAATTACCTGCAGTTCTCCCAGCCAACGGAACTGATAAGATTTTACTATCTTTTTTTTACTGGTTACTATGAGTCAGTGCTTTTAACTTTTGAACACACGACTCATGACACTGGTAAATGGATCTTTTCCCACACTTAACAGCATGCCGAATGAAATATTTTCTGCTTAATAAGAATTTTTTAAAAATTTAGAATCTTCCAATGATTTCAAAGTAGTTGTGCTATGATTTCAATACTGTATATTTCTTTGAGTGTCTGTTTCCTTGCACATTAATACTTGATTTCCTCCAAAGGCTACAGGCATTCGCATTCTCAATTTTTATGTAACTTACTAAAAGTTTGCGTGTGTAGAACCCACACTCGTGAGTACAGAAGTTCCAGCAATTGACAGCCAGTGACCTTCATCCCACTCCCACTGCCAAATCCAGCACTTTATCCACACCTGACACCTGTAGCCACAAGTTCTGAGCCCTCTGCTGCCAAGCAACCTTTCTGCCATCTCCGGCTTCCACTCCCTTGGGACTTCTCAAGGACTCTACTCTTCAATTGTCATATTTATTTTGTCCTGCATTATTAATTTTTCTCCCTCCTACCATCACCATTCAGAAAGGTCATCATCTCCCTCACCTGAAACTACCTCCCTCTGCCCTTCAGTCGGCCTCCAACATCTTCCTCGCTTCTCTGGTCCTTTCCAGTTCGACTCCTCCGCTCACCAGAACAGCATGATCAGACTTCACTTCCATCATCGTCACCCACAAGACCCATGTTCTCCCCCAGAGTGATCGCTTTCTGGTCCTCTCGTACTTACTCACAGTCCTATCTCAGCAGCACGTACACAGATGAGCTCTCCCCTCTGGGAGCATTTCGTCTTGTGAGCAGCACACAGCACTCCCCTACTCCTTCACTGTTGGCTCTTCTTAGTCTCCTTTGCTGGTCCCTCACAGCATCCTCTGTGAACACTCTGCATGTCGGTGGTTTTCAGTGTTGGTTTACATTGGAATGACTTGAAGAAGTTGCTGCAATTTCTGCCTAGACTGGGTGTGGTCTTTGCTTTCATGAGGACCTGGGATCCATCCCAAAGAAGGAAAGAAGGAAAGAAAGGAAAGGAAGGAAGGAAGGAAGGATGAAAGGCAATTTATGTTGAGTTTTATTTGCTGAGAGGAGGAGACTGAGGTAAAAGAACTTGCTGGTCTGTAAGGACAATTTTGGTCTCTAACACCCGTGTTTAACAACCTGAAACTCTAGCCCCAGGCCATTCATCATGCTCTTCTGGCTTCTGTGGTGTCTCTCTCTCTCTCTCTCTCACACACACACACACACACACACACACACACACACACACACACAAAGAGAGAGGGCGCAAATAAAAATAAAATAAATCTTTAAACCAAAATTTTCGAGCTCAGGTCTAGGACAGAGTCTACTTGTCCATATATCTTTAAATGTTCATGGATGGTTCTATGTCGCAATCAGTGCTGAGGACTATTGGCCTGGCTTGGTCTTAGATGGCTTAAGTGCTAGTGTGGCTTTAAATAATATTAACATAATAATAATCATTTACAAGGATCATCTTATCACAAAGACCAAACCCTACCCTACCCTCCCCTTCCCTCCCCTCCCCTCCCCTCCCCTCCCCTTCCCTCCCCTCCCCATGTAGGAGAGCTCCAGCGCCCTCACCAATGGCCCCTAGTCACATCGGATGCTCTATTTTTCCTAATAATGTATGACCTTATGATTGACATGTGAAGATGTCCTTCCACTTAACACACCACAAATCAAAAACATCGTATTTTGAAATGTATTTAAAAGGAGAAACCATACCATAGCCCCAGTTTAGCAACATGACACAGTGGAAAACGCCCATTGCTCACCCTCATGGTCATATGGCTGACTGGGAGCTTGGCTTATGGCCACTGCCCAGCACCATGGGAGAGAACCAAACCAAACTAGAAAAGATAAAAATATAAAATATGTTTTCTACTGAGTGATTACCACCTTCACCCTTTCATATAGTCAAAAATCATAAGTTGAACCACTTATAAGTGAGAGAAAGCAGTCTGTACATATATTTATTTCTGGGTTGATTATCTATGTACTTTGGAATTCCCATGTACTAAAAGACAGTTGCTTAACAGGGTAGGCATTTCAAAATATCTTCTGACTGAATTAAAACAAAACACTGGCAAATGTTTTTTTAAAAAAAGCAAGAAGAGCAATTTGTATAGCTCAGCTGTGCAGACATATCACCTATGGTACCAGTAGTGCCTTTACGGCTGTGTAAAGGAAAGTGACTCAAAGGCTGGAGCAGAGAATAATGTTGATTCAGTTGAACCTTTCAGGGAACTTTGAGGTCACTAATTACAACTTCATCATGTCACTTTGAGAATAACTTAGAACTGCTGAGGGGCCCACTGAGAGACCTCAAGGGTTTCTGGATAGAGAAGACCAGAATGCAGATGTCTGATGAGCAATGCTTCCATGTACTTCCTGCTTCCTGAAGGTCATTTTTGTCTTGGAAGAGCACTAGAAAAATAATACACACTCGCATCAGCAGCAGCACTAAGCTAAACTATTGAGCTTGGTTTAAAGAACACACGCCTAGTGCGGATCTCATAGACACTCAAACCAATAACTAGCCTAGGATCCAATAAGAGGAAAAATGGGAGACGTCACACCCAGCACTGCTCCCTCCTGCCATGCCACAGTAAAACTAATGAAAGCCTTTATTGTTCCCACTGAAAGGCAGAGGGAATAATCCAGAAAAGGCTTTTTAGCAGGATGGAAGAAGGATGCTTAGATCACAGACTGGGCCCGGAACTCACAATGCAGCCAAGGATGACCCCTGCCTCCCAGTCACTGAGATTATAAGAAGATGTTATCCCGTCTGATTTTATGTGGTGCTAGGGATTGAACCCAGGGCTTCAGACACACTAGGCAAACACTGTCACAACTGAGCTACATCCTCAGCCCCATAGTGCAGTTCTAAAGTGGCTAATATGATAATTATAACGAAGTTGTTTACTGACGGGGAATCAATGAGGGGGCATCTCATATCTAATAAGCTGCCTTTCATCTCTAACCTCTTGTGGTATTTAGTATGTGTGACAGGAGAAGGCCACCAGGAAACATGGGAAGCTGGCTTACATGCACCAGAGCTGAAGACTGAGGGCATGGTTTTAACCATTCGAATTCTGCAGTGAGCAGCAACTCTGGCTCTGAGCCCAACTCTTAGAGTACGCGGTTAACAGGATCTCGGTTGCACTATTTGCTGTCCCTGAAGACCCATCCTTAACTTCCTTTGGCTAAATCACAAAGTATGTTTTTAATTTGCTGTTAACACAGAGAGAGCAAGAGAGAATGCAGCTTCCTATAAAATCCTCTCAATTAAAGAAATATATTTAAAAGGCACCAAGCTTTTAAAAAAAAACTTGTGCAATGGTCATTTTTCATCTTCTCTATAAAAGTGGACTTTTTTTTTTACTTATTGTTACAGAGAAAATTCCTTTAATACCACTTGAAATCATTTCAAAGTACTGGGAAATCGGTGCATGGATCAAAGACATGCCCAAGGAATCCTGTAAGTTTCAGTGAAACGCTGCTTGCCATAGATTTGGAGCATGTTCCCTCTGTCCCTTTGAACTAGTTTCTGTTCTGCCTGTCTTGCAAAAACACCCTTCTGTATAGTTCAAAGCCTTTGACCCGGCAGTTGGTCCTCACAGCTCACTTGGAAAACATTTGCTCAGTAGAAAGGGACTTGGCGGGGAAGGGAGAAGAACTGGATATGGTTGAGCTTCATAATACACACACACACACACGCACACACACACACATGCACACACACACATGCACACATGCACATAAGCACACATGTGTGCTCACACACACACTCACACACACGCAGACACACATTCACACATGCACACACACATGCACACACGCTCATGCACACACACATACACACACACATGCACACATGCACATAAGCACGCATGTGCGCTCACACACACACTCACACACACACGCAGACATACATTCACACATGCACACACACATGCACACACACGCTCATGCACACACACTCACACATACACGCTCACGCACACACGCTCATGCATACACACATACACACACACATGCACACATGCACATAAGCACGCATGTGCGCTCACACACACACTCACACACACACAGACACACATTCACACATGCACACACACATGCACACACACACACACACACACGCTCATGCACACATACACACACACACATGCTCTCGCACCCATGCATGCGCACACACACACACACACACACACACACACACACACTCACACACTCCTGAAAAGAGCACTACAAATCCCAAAGTAGCTAACTTTATTTGTAAGAGGCTACAAAGCTAACATGAGCTCCCAGAACCACTCATGTATAACACAGAATAGAAATTGCCCCAAGGCCTTCAGACCCCACTGGGCTGTAAGACAAAATATACACAAGACTAGTGAGAGAAAGCGCAAAGGCCTGGGGGGAAAGAGGACAAGAGGAAACATCCCAGCTAAACTTTAGTTTCTACTCTGACATGAAGGCCGTGGAGTTTTTATCAGCCAGATACCGGCTAGTATTCTGGACACTCGGAAGAGCTCTTTAAAGTGTAACAAACTATGTCATTACCAGATGGCCTCCTAAGCCCCGGTAGCCTGTGTGCACATGTGTGGGGCTAAATGTCTCAGTTCCCAACACCAAGAATACCCTGGTGGCCCCCGGAGACGTGTCAACAGTGTTTAGGAAGGTCCTGGGAGCCCTGTCTCAAGTTCACGCTCCTTTTCCTTTGCTGAAACTCAAAGGTCACCTAGTGTCATTTACCCAGAAAATGTCTGGCCAGCATTTAAACCTTGGCACGATGCCAGCTCAGGTGAGCAGTCTGTTACTAGCATAGAAACAGTTGTTGGAGAGGGAAAGCACCTGGAGTTCTCTCATTGGCTGGAGCTGTGCACACCTCCAGCTTGCTGGTGCCTCTCCTGAGCACCACCACCTAACGCTGGCAGAAAGTCTCATAAACAAGACATCTCTGTGCTTGATGTCACATGGGCACTAATGCATAGCCCTCCGAATCCTAAGCCCCTAGTTCTGCACTGAACATATCTTAAATCATTAAGCATCTTTAAAAACATTTGGCCTTCTGTTAGTGCTCCATTTACTAAGCTGGAATTAATGGGCGTCTTGGGTAAGGACTTGGCATTCTTGATTTGATGAAACTAAGTTTGCCATAAGTGTCTCAGTCACCAGTCACCAAATTTAGGCAAATTTTAATTCAAGTGGCTCTGGTATGGAGGTTTGACAAAGTGTATTTGCTGTTCGTTTGAGTTACATAAATTTCACACACAAATACTTTAAACAAAAGTAAACATACTTCAGTCTCACTCTCCCCTGGATGGCAATTCCTCGGATAATACTTCACAGCACAGTTAGGTATGTATTTGTCTATAGGTTTATGTCTAAGTACTTTCTAATCTCTGAAGGTGTGTGTGTGTGTGTGTGTGTGTGTGTGTGTGTGTGTGTGTGTGTATGCACACATGTGCTTGCGAACCCCAGCAAGACACCCCACCTACAGCTGAGTACTATGTCATCATTTTCTCCCCTGAAAAGCCCTACTAAGGTCATGCTGAACATACATAGGCCTCAAAAAGGCATCTGGGTAAGTGGATGGATGGATGGATGAATGAATAAATGAATGAATGAATTGAAAATGGTTAAGTCTGTATACTTTCCTGTCTTGTCTAATCATCTTAGATAGCTAGCCTTGGCTCAAAGTGTCACCCCATGTCTCTCCTGGGAATCTGAGTAACTTCTGCATCTTCTTTTCTGCAGACTCCAGGCCTGACGTCTCAGCAGGCTTTTCTGTGGTCTTCGGGGCTGTGGTCTCTCACCTCACCACGTTCACACTCACATGAAAGGCAACTGTTTCATGACTCCTCACCTCTCGTCGCTCCGGAGCTCTGGAAAGAATTCCTGTACAAAACTTTTGGTAGAGTCATGAAAAATCTTTGTTTTTTTTATAGTAATTTTGAGGAGTCAAAAAATGGCAATGTGCATTGAAATATTTAGTGAACCAAAAAGGCCTAAGTAAGAATATGATATTTTGTCAACTACCCTTATCAATGGGAGGAAGACTACGTTGTAGCAGGATTTTACTGTCAAAGCAAACACGCTGGTGCACAGCACCTATTCCTGTTTTTTGAGGCCCAAAATGTTATCTGGGGAACTTTGTGGTGTTGTTTGCTGTGTAGGTGTGATCCATGGATGACTCCAGACTTTGTAAACAAAGTGATAGGTTCTTTAAAATCTAGCCTTTCCTGAAGCTGACGCTTGCAATGCTGCACGGCCCTGTGTGCCCAGCGTGGACCTGGGTGTGTACACACTCTCTCTCCACTCCGCCTCCTGCCTGGTCGTCTTCAGCTCCTACAGCTAACAAGGCAAGGAAAACACACTCACGGCTTTATTAATCACATTCTTATTTTCAAGGTCCTTTCCTTATCATTTGATATTTATAACACTATGGAGGATTACCAGGGCTGGTACCTAGACTTTAGCTTATAAGAAGAAAATTAGAAAACATTAAAATGAAAACGGATATTCCCTGGGCAGTGGTGGCACACGCTTTTAATCTCAGCCTTTGAGAGGCAGAGTCAGGTGGCTGTCTGAGTTCAAGGCCAGCCTGGTCTACATAGAGAGTCCCAAGACAGCCAGGGAAACACTGTCTCGAAACACACCTCTCCACTTCTTCAGCCTCATAGACCGAGTGTGCAAAGCTGGGATTTGGATGCGGAATGTGTGAATGTCCACAACTTCACATTCTGAGATCACTATGCCAACCCTCCCAAAGTGTGTGCACCTTTCAACTCCATCCAGTTTAACTAGCGCTTATGAAAAGTTAACTTTGTACCAAACAATTTTTTTAAAGAACTAGGTGTTGTAAGAAGAAAAATAGTCTTGCACACATATGCTCAAAAGTAATTGACTAGATACTCCTAGCTAGCAAATACGAGGAGAGCACTCTTCAATTCTTAAGGTAAGCCTTTCAAATTTGTTTTTTCTTCTGGGGCCATTCACTGTTCTCTAATGAAAATAGCTTAATAAAGCTGTGTATGCTGCCAGTTCACCCCAGCCAGGCTTGGAAATGTGGCCTCGCGTGCTCACTGGTCAGACCTGTGAACCTGATGGACCGACCAGCATCAGCCTGCACCACCTGAGTCTCAAGGCCACACACCTAAAGCTTAATGTGAAGAACCCAGACAGCTGTGCTGAGCCGTGTCCATCTGCGCACAGTCTTTCTCCCCGCTTGGGGAATCTGAGGGTGAGAAAGGACTGTTCCTGGGCACAGACCAGATGAGACAGGAAAGGTCAGAGGTAGGGAACGCCCACCCTCACCCCAGGGACATGGCTAGGTTTTTCTTAGCTTGAACTTTTGGGCACTCTCCAAGCTAGTCTTTATTCTCTGAGTCACACTGCAAGATTTGGATGGACATCTTCCCAGAAGGCCGTGGGACCTCCAAATGCAGTGTAGACTTGTCAAATGGGTCATTCTCTGCAAAATAAATCTTCAGCAGTCTGGCCAAAAGTGAGAAAAACACTCTTGGTCTTGGTGGGCTGCCGTGAAAATGGTCATCCAGATGTCGTGATAGTCAGCTTATGTATCTAAGCACACTTAACTCTCACCTCAACACTCACTCTCTCTCTCTCTCTGAAACAAACTAGTAAATAAAAACAGAAATTGTTTTTAAAAAGAGAGAAATCACAAGAAACACACACATACACACATTATCTATAAAAACACAAAATTATACAGGCAAAAGACCAGGAAAACCAAAATATGCCTAAACAAAGCAATATTAGACCAAAAAAAAGTCTACAAAAATACCACTGATTTCATTTTGTGCTCCTATGGATGAGATCTGCCCTGAAGTGTAGCTTGATACACGCAGTAAGACGTCACGGGAAAAAACAAATAATCTTCCCTTTGCGCACATAGTTTTTGGGTAGAAGTGGGAGAACATGTCCATTTCTCCTTCTCAGTCCTGGGACCACATCTGTTTAAACCTGTGCAGGCCCTTTGCATGCTGACACAGTCTGTGTGAGTTCATACGTACATCAGCCCTATTTTGTCTGTGAGACACTGTTTCCTTGGCGTTACCTGTCACCTCTGGTTCTTCCAATATGTCCATCCCTTCTTCTGAATAGCCCACTGAGTCCTGAGGGTATGTGTTATATGTATTGTATATGTTATATATATATAGATGATTGATAGTTTTATGTCAACTTAACAGAAGGTAAAGTTATCTAAGAGGAGGGAACCTCAGTTGAAAAAAATGTCTCCATAAGATTCAGTTGCAAGGCATTTTCTTAATTACTGACTTATAGGGGAGGGCCCAGCCCATTGTGGGTGGGACCACTACTAGGCTGGGGTCCTGGGTTCTATAGGAGAGCAAGCTGAGCAAGCAAGCCATAGGGAGGAAGCAAGCCATGGGGAGCAAGCAAGCCCTGGGGAGCAAGCAAACCATGGGGAGCAAGCAAGCAAGCAGCACCCTTCCACGCCCTCTGCATCAGCTTCCACCTCCAGCTTCCCAGCACATTTGAGTTCCTGTCCTGACTTCATTTGGTGGTGGAGTATAGATATGGAGGCAGAGCCAAATAAACCCTTTTCTTCCCAACTTGCTTTTGGTCACAGTGTCTCATCATAGCAATAGTAACCCGAAGTAAGACAGTCTTTTTGATAAAGATGTCCCCATTAGGACTAGGTGTTCCAAACTCTCTCATGCTCTGCACACTGCCCTGTTTGTTTCCATTACTACAGGAGGAAGTGTCTCATTGGCCTGTGAGTATATCAGGATATCATTAGGAGCTATTTCATTGCTATGCTCTTTTAGCAAAACAATAGTATTTGGTTTTCTCCTAGGGCCACGGCCTATCCAATCTCAAGTTCTTGGCCACATTAGTAGTGTCAGGCATGGGTCCCATCTCACCAAGTGGCCCTTAAATACAGTCAGATAGTGAGTGTTTACTCCCACTGTTATGTATCAACAGGTCTGTAGCTGGGCTGATATGTACCTTTCCTTGGTAGTATGCAGAGTTCCTTCCAGGCCCATGACCCTAGTTAGCAGGGATAAAGGCTCTCCTTAGGCCCCAGCTAAACTTCTCCACAGTCAGTGAGATATGTAAATGCTGTCTTCAGCACAGACGTTACCGTCTGTATAAGACCAATAGTCTTATATTGGTATAAGATCAATAGTCTTAGCAATAGCCTCAGTTATTTGGAGTTCTCCATGGGTCCCCTTTGGCCAACAACTCAATTAGATGCAATGTATTCCTGGTCCTGGAAGTTTCAATTGGTGGTGAAAAAGGCCTAGTAGGGAACTTGCCTCCCCAGTTATTTGGTGATTTCACTTAGATTTCTTTCAAATATGTGTGAAAAGCTCTACATCTATGCAGAGAGCTTCTACAGTAGGAAATTTGCATACAACACACAAATGGTCCTGAGGGTTGGTTGTCATTCTCCATTTTCCCTTCCTTATCCACAGCTTCCCTCCCCTGCCCCCTTGTAATCCACCCTCTCCCGTCTTCTGCTCCCATCTCTTCATTGCTATATTTTCTATTTCCCTTTCCTTGGGAGATCCTCCGCCTCCCTAGACCCTTACTTTGTACCTAACCTCTGTGATTCTGCAGATAGTAGCATGTCTATTGAAGGCTTAAAAGCTAACTTTCACATTTAAGAAAGTAGACATCATGCTTGTCTTTCTGGGTCTGGGTCACCTCACTCAGCATGATATTATCTAGGGACATCCATGTACCTGTAAATTTCATTGATTTTTAAGTGCTGAATAATATTCCATTGTGTAAATGTATCCTATTTTCTTTATCCATTTTCATAATCCCAACCTCTATTTTTGTTGTTGGCTTCTTTTTCTAACTGTGACCCTTTTGTTTTATGATAACAAGTTCACTTGTGATGACACTGAGCCTTTGGACGAATCTGGAACATTCTCCCTGTCCCAAGACCCTTAAGCTAGCCCTTTTCTCCAAGTAAGGCAACATATTCACAAGGCTGGAAACTGTGACAGTGACATGCAAGGGAGGAGGAAGGAAGCCATTGTTGTGCCCGTCATGCACACACACACAGTAGGTCTCATTCCTGAGTGATAGATGCAGTTCTCACCTGACACTCAACTTTACATAAAGTATCCTAAGGACTTCTATAACAACCTAAAACTGAAGAACATTTCTCTGTATAAAATAGCATTTATCATTTGAAATGCCAAAAATATATTGCAGGATTTCAATAAACGACAATATGGGTACTTCCTGCTTTTTAGTCATTTCACTAAGGTGGATAATGACAGTAGAATCTTATTATAATTGGGTATAATCATGACTAATATTATTAGTTTCCCTTCATACAGACTATTTTTACCTGAATTTCCTTCTGCTGCAAATGTTGGAAACTTTATAAAACATTCGGATCTTTGAGGTAATCAAAGACAGCAGTGTAAAGCATGCTCTTTCTTTTATGTAAACTAAACCATAATAAGCAGATCTCATCCATATTCTAAGTACAATCATTTCCTGTTAGGTTAAAAACAAACATGTTACCTTGACATTTAGAACATATTTTAAATATTGTAATTGTGGGGGCTGGTGAGAGGGATCAGCAGTTAGAAGCACTGGCTGCTCTTTCAGACATCTTGGATTTGGTTCCAGAACCCACAAAATGGCTCCTGAACACCTGTAACTCCAGCTACAGGCAATCTGGAACTTTCTTCTGCTCCTTACAGACACTATATGTATATGGTGCACCGATATATATGCAGTCAAAATACTAATACAAAAAAAAACTTTTAAAGATGTTTATAGTATACACCATGAGGTTTTTAACTATGTGAACAAAAATACATATTTATTAATACTCTGTTTATTCTTCAAAGCATATTTATTACTCGGTCCTCTATACTGAGAATAACCTTATAATAAATGTTATGTGGGTGTTTGAGAGTGGTGTTGACCATATTCAGGGGGAGGAGGTCCCCCACAGCCACAGTCATAGGGAAGGGGGATTGGGGTGAAAGTGGGAGGGAGGGAGGAGTGGGAGGATGCATGGGATGGGATAGAAAATGAGATGTAATATGAATTATTTTTAATTTTCAATAAAAATGTGTTATTATTTAAAAAAACAAGTGACGGGATAACAATTGAGTTGTAATCTGAATAAATTAATAAAATTAAAATTAAAAAAGAAAAAAAGAGAGTGGTGTTGAGCCAGTGTTTGTTTTCATAAGTTGTAACAGAAACAAACATAAGCCATGTAATAACAAGTATTTAAGACTCAGTGATAATCCAGCTCTACCTGCAGCCCCAGAGGCAGCAGCCATCAGGGACTACCAGAAGCTGGAACCACCAGAATCCTCCAAGCCTGCCAACACCAGACATAGCCAAATGACTAAAGGCCAGCGTAGGAGCACACTCAACAAAACCCAGCTATCCAACTGCACCAAGCCCTCGATATTATAACACATAGGAAGCATGAGGAAACTACTTGAAGTCTAATGTTATGAAGATTATAGAGGCCTTTAAGGAGGAAATCAATAACTCTGTGAAAGAAAAACAGGAAAATACAATCAAACAGGTAAAGGAAATGGAGAACTGCCTTAAAGAAACATAGGAAAATTCAAGCAAACAGAAAAAGGAATGAATAAAACTGTTCAAGACCTGAAAATGGAAATAGTATAAGCAATAAAGAAAACAGAAACTGAGACAGTCCTGGAGATGAAAAACGTAGGAAAGAGGACAGGAACTGCAGATGCAAACAATATCAACAGAATGCAAGAGACACAAGAGGGAATCTCAAGTATAGAAGATGCGACAGAAGGAGGGGATACATTAGTCAAGGAAAATGCTAAATCTAAGAAGTTTATAACACAAAACAGATTGGACCAGACACTGATACTCACAGCCAAACACGATGTGGAGCCTGGGGAGTCCTGAGCAAGAGGAGGAGCAGGATAGAAGGACCCGGAGGGGACAAGACCTCCACAAGAAGACCAACAGAGTCAGCTAACCTAGGCCTGTGGGGGCTCACAGAGACTGAAGCACCAGCCAAAGAGCATGCACGGACTGGACTTAGGCCCCCTATATATATTTAACTGATGAGCAGCTTGGTCTTCATGTGGGTCCCCTGAGTGGAGCAGGGCTGTCTGTGACATGGACTCTAGTGCCTGCTTTGGACCACTTCCCCCAAGCTGGGCTGCCTTGTCTGGACTCAGAGGGGAGGATGCTCTTAGTCCTGATGCAACTTCATATGCTAAGGTGGGCGGGTATGAGGGGGCTTCCCTTTTCTGAGGAGAGGTAAGGGAGGAAGGAGGAAGAGGGGGAAAGCTGAGACCAGGAGGAGAAGGAAGGGGACTGCAATTTGGATGTAAAGTAAAACAAATAAACAAAAAAATTCACAATCCAAAAATAAAAAAGTCGATTACATTATAACAGATGGAAAGTTTCAATAGAGACTCTTAAAATTATGCGTGGTCAGCTAGAAGAGGCAGCGCATGCCTTTAATTCTAACACTTGGGAGGCAGAGGCAGGCTGATCTCTTGGGGTTCACAGCCAGCTTGGTGGTCTACACTAGGAGTTCCAGGTTAACCAGGGCTACACAGTGAGACCCTGTTTCTAATATATCCAGACCAATTCAGTCAGCAATAGACACAAGTGCATTTCAGGTGACCTTCACACACATGCAAAGCCCCCAAAGAGTATACACATAGCAAAACTCAAAATGATGCATTTCCTGGGGAGTGTGTTCGTTGAGGCTTTCTGGGTGGGCAGAACCCAAAGAAGAAATATGTATTATGAAGAGGGATTCATTAATGGGCTACAGAAGAAAAATACAGAGCAAACTCCAGTGAAGGAACTGTTAGCTATGTAAAGCTAGTGAGAACAATGAGTAATTGAAGTGTGTCCTAGAATTTAGTAAGAGAATTTAAATTATATTTTGAGAAAAATAGTAAAAAAAATATATATTTTCCTTTTGTAAAACAAACTTCAGTAAAGTATGCCTAGTATTGTTGATGGAGGGGGAAAAGATACTGGGGCTACGGAGGTAGCTCAGTGGTAGACTGCATGCATGAAGCTCTGAGCTTGCTTCTCAGCAACACACAGACACATGGACACACACAGACACACACACACACACACACACACACACACACACACACACATGTGCATGCACACGTGCACACTTAGTATATGATCTAGATACATCACTCCTCGGTATTTATTCACCCAGAAGACTCCAGGTCAACACACCGCAGAGACTCCTGCTCCCCAGTGTTTTCTGCAGCCCTGGGCCAAAGAGCTGAGTTGAAGACCCACCTCATAGGAAGGGAGGGATGGAGGGAACATGGATAACACACACAAGTTAGGCTGTTTATAGGAAAATAGCTGTGAATGGAAATAAACACATAAGGTGAATTAAGTCGGTCTGGGAAAGGCAAATATCCTAAATTTTTTATAGACACACAAAATCCTTTCTGTACAGATGACATGAATGCGCACGTGAGCTGGGAAAGGATGAACAAGGAAGGAACGGGCAGCACGGTATCTGTCTGAGTATAAACAAAGAACATTTTTCACTTGCACAAACCTGGCTTACGTAACCAAGGATGATAAAGTTTTTTAATTAAAAAAATGACATAAGAATATGAGGCAGATGAGTAAGTTCAAATTTTGAATTTTATCTCTAATAATTACAAATATATTTGTTTGGTATTAAATACAACTGTTGTACATAATACATACAGATAATTATAACTATTGATATATTATAAGATGCACACAAGTAATTGGATCAAGACAGTTGATGGAAAGCAGAAATAGGAAGGCTGGGCTAGCCTCCAAGACAGGCTGGGTTTGACCTAATATTATGATTTTTTTATACGTGCTTTGAACAAAGTTATAAAATAGTGAAACGTACCTTAGTGTCCCCCAAATCTTTACTATCCCTTAGCGCCTCCAGCCTTTGGCGTCCTCCGGCCTGTCTGACCCTGGCCTCCTGAGGAGCTGTTCTGCGGTCCACAGTTCCCACTTTTCTTAGTTTCTCTTTCCCCAGAAAAACTGGGCCTCACTGGGATTGGCTTCTTATACTCCCTAACTTGGGGGGCAACTACGTGGTCACACTGTCGTCTTCCTTCAGGAACTCCCTGTTTTTATAAACCCTCCTCACCCTCCCTACCATGAGCCTCTTGGTCACTTCAAAACTTTGTTGTTGTTGTTGTTGTTGTTGTTTTGTTTTTGCTTTTTGGGACAAGGTCTCTCTGTGTAGCCTCGCCTGTCCTGGACTCACTTTGTAGACCAGGCTGGCCTCGAACTCACAGAGACCCACCTGCCTCTGCCTCCCGAGTCCTGGGATTAAAGGCGTGCGCCATTGCACCCAGTTCATTTCAAAACTCTTAACTCTCCCCCAGCCTAGGATTCTTTTCTCTTTTGATTTTCAGAACAGACCTGTGAGATGTTTCCTACTCGATGCTTTTGTTTTGCTGTTTTTCTACAGGGCTCTACATAAGACTTCACCTCAAAAACAGAGGAGGAATGGAAAACTAGTTCTACACAGTCAAATATTTCCAGGACAGACACACTTTTACATTGCCCAACAAGGACTGTCTGCAAAGTTCCCCTGCATCTGTTAAACTTAAGAAAAAAGTTCTTTGCTTTAAATTTATATGTACATAACGTCAAAGGAAAATAAAAATAGCCCATATTTCCAAAAGGAGGAAAGCCTATGCTAATGGACTTCATTCAGTGATTTTTCAAATGTTGATCACTGTTCCCATGTCAACATTAGGGGGAAAAGCATTAGACATAGGTCCCTGCCCTCCTGGAGTTTCCCATCCAGACTCCTGGAGCTGGAAGAGGCCTTTAAAAGAAATCGTCATCGCTGTCATCATCATCACTGTCATCATCATCGTCATCATCATTACCATCATCATCATTATCTTGTGTGTGTGTCTGAGTGTGTGTGTGTGTGTCTGTGGGTGTGTGTATGTCTGTGTGTATGTCTGTGTGTGTGTGTGTGTGTGTGCACGTGTGTGTGTCTGGGTGCATGTCTGTATGTGTGTCTGTGTGTGCACGTGTGTGTGTCTGTGTGTGTGTCTGTGTGCGTGTGTCTGTGGGTGTGTGTATGTCTGTGTCTGTGTGTGCACGCGTGTGTCTGGTGTGTGTCTGGGTGCATGTCTGTATGTGTGTCCTTGTGTGCACATGTGTGTGTGTGTCTGTGTGTGTGTCTGTGTGTGTGTGTCTGTGTGTGTGTGTGTCTGTGGGTGTGTGTATGTCTATATGCATGTCTGTATATGTGTCTATGTGTGCACATGTGTGTGTCTATGTGTGCACTTGTGTGTGTGTGTGTGTGTGTGTGTGTGTGTGTGTGTGTGTGTGTGGTTTGTAGGGAGGCACTCTGTGGCACAGCATGCATGTGGCAGTGAAAACATAGCTCAGTGGCATCAGTTCTCCCCTTTGAATAGGATCTGAGGATCAGGCTTCTGAAACCCACGGTTTATCCACTGCAAACGTCTTTAAAGGCCCAGGTTACCGTCCAGAGGCCATGAACATGAACTTGCTGTCAGTCAGTGTCTCATGGCTAGGGCAGAGGAAGGAACTGCGGTTAAATGAAGCTTGAAACACCAAGCTAAACAAAGCTAAACCAAGTATTGTCAGGCCACTGAGACCTTTGCAGGCCAGCATGCAATGCAACTCTGAGGGGCAGGGAAAGGGATGAGACACCACATAATTTATTTTCTGTACTTCTTTCAACACAAATCTTCTTTGAAGTCTGCCCATTAGCATCAACTGTTAGCTGGAACGCACTTCTATTAACGTGTCTAAGGCCAAGACCCAAGGCTGAGCATTTCCTTCTACACGTGAGGAAACTGAGGCAGGCAGAACTGTGTGGGACAGAGCACAAAACCTGGTTTCCCATAAGATTAAATAATCAAAAAATGTAAATTATGTTTTCTTGTGTAATTATTTAATCACTTTAGGGCCTGATCCCAGCTCTTACCTTCTTTTCTCCCAGTCCCACCCTCACACCCTCTCCCATTTCCCTCTCTCCTTCTCAGAGTAGGGGAGGGCCCCACGGGTACCAACCCAGCCCAGCACCTCGTGTCGCAGCAGGACTAAGCAATCCTCTCCCACCAAGGCCTGACAAATACTCAGCCTAGTTTTTCCCATGATCCTTTGCCCATTGTAGATGTCCCTGTTCTTCCTCCTTTCTGTCTTTTCATGGAAGGACAAAAACCCGTGTTTCACCTCCCTGATTCCCCTTCTAACAGGAATGTCTGGTCACATATTTGCTTTTTTTCTGTGTATACGTTTGCGTTGTTAAACTCTTAAAAGGCAAAACTCATCTCTTAGACAATAAAATGGGGCACAATTGGTGCTCAGTAACTGTCTGCAACCGAGAGATAAGACTGATAACTTCCGGCACGCCAGCTCCCTCCAGTTTCCTAGAACCCGCTCCCAGTTTCCACGCCATGCCCAACCCAGAACCGCGAGGCTTGTCTACCAGGAGAGCATACCCGACGAAGCAGAGTATTTTTATATAAGCCCATAAAGCTATATTAATATGCTTTGAATTATACCCTGTACACTCATACAAACTGGCTTCTTTATTGCTATATAATATCCGCATACTTGTCTTAGCATCAAGGAACAAGTTGACTAATTCTTTTTTTGAGTATGTGATCCTGCATTTCATTTTTAAAATAAGCTTAGGTACAGATCAGGGCATATGGGCATGGTTTTACGGAAACTTGTAGCAGAAAAAAAAAATTCCTGTCAAGAAATAAGCCACAGTCCTAATAAGCAAGCAAGACTGCTACACTGCCACCTTGTGGTAAGTATGCACAGGAGTCAAAGAAATACAGCTACCACTTCAGAAACCCAATTATTTAATGACTAGAAGAGGGAAATAGTTTTAAGAAAGCATAACTTACATATGTGTAAGGGGTCTAGGCCCAGCCCGTGCATGCTCTTTTTTTTTCAGTCTCTGTGAGCCCCATGGGCCCAGGTTAGTTGACCCTGTAGGTCTTCTTGTGGTGTCCTTGACCCCTCTAGTTCCCTCTATCCTTCCTCCCGCCCTTCAACAAGACTCCTTGAGTTTTGGGTCTCTGCATCTGTTTCCATCAGCTGCTGTATGAAGCCTTTCAGGATATAGCTATGCTAGGCTCTTGTCTGCAAGCATAGCAGAGTATCATTAATAGTGTCAGGGTTGGCTTCCCCCCACGGGGTGGGTCTCAAGTTGGGCCAGTCATTGATTTGCCATTCCCTCAGTCTCTGCTCCATCTAAATCCCTACTTTCTGCAGGTAGGACTCATTTTGGGTCAAAGGTTTCCTGGGTGGGTTGATGTCCCCAGATGTGCAGTGTGATCACCATGTGGGTCCCCTAACAGTGGGAGTACAGCTGTCTCTGACTCTGTTGTCTGCCTCTGGATCCCTTTCCCTTAGCTGGGCTGCCTTGTCAGGCCTCAGTGGGAGAGGATTGCTTAGTCCTGCTGTGACATGAGGTGCTGGGGTAGATTGGTATCCCTTGGGTCCCTCCCCTTCTCTGACAAGGAGAGGGGGAAAAGGGGGAGGGGTGTGAGGATGGGACTTGGAGGAAAGAAGGTAAGAGCTGGGATCAGGCCATAACGTGATTAAATAAATAAATAAGAAAACATAATTTAAAATTTTCATTATTTAAGCATATGAGAAATCAGGTTTTGTCTTCATAATCGAGGCACCACCACCATAAATGTTGGCCACTTCTGAGTACTCTCTACATTTGTGACCTGCTCTGTGAATGTCAAAATTTACATGTCCACACAGGAAAACACCTCACTAGTCTATGGAGCAAGTACCTCTGAGCTAGAATAGGGGACGTGTCAGAAAGTGGTGTTGTGGGTCTCTGCGCACCACCTGTTAGAACACTAGTGTGGTCCTTGGCAATTGGTACCCTGTAGTGCTCCATTCTTCTTGTATGAGATGTGACAGAACATCATGGCACTGAGGTGCTCAGACAAGGAAGGGCAACAAAAGTCAACTCATCTATTTGACAGTCAGTTCCGTTTCTACATGATTCACCCCGCAGGTCTTGGTAGTATCCATCCACTCATTTTTTATTCAGCCTATAATTATTACACATCACTCATAAACAACATACTTGCTAAATGGAAGAAATACAGTTGTGAACAAAACTATACGTGGTCTCTCATACATTTCACAGACCATTGCTGCACTGACACTATAGACTTTCTCCAATACCACAGCTGATAGTGAGCAGAAATCATGTTACATGGGTTTTCACTCATGTCTTCCAACTGGCCCCTAAGGGAAGTTATCCCAAGTTCTGAGAGAAAAAAGTACAATGTCAACCCAAAATGTCTAACCGAAAGAAGTGAGTTTTAACATAAAGGAAATAATAAAAAAAAATAGAAAATATTTCTGCATTAGAGACTCTCTGAAAGATCATTGACGTAGCCCACATAGGAGTGCTCATAGTTTGTGAGTCTAGTGCTGTACTGGAAGATACAAACAACTTAAAATTCAGCCAGTGAGTACACGTGGAGAAATAAGCACAGAACACACACGAAGAGTTAACATGGAAATCATAAAGTAGAATAAAATAAGATTCTGGGTGAATGGGAAACAAATAAAGCTTCCGAAAGAAGCAACAACAACTCCAAGTGCTTGAGCTGGATCTTAGGGATGGGCAGGAAGTGGGTAGGTGGTGTGGCAGGAAGTGGGTAGGTGATGTGGCAGGAAGTGGGTAGGTGGTATGGCAGGAAGTGAGTAGGTGGTGTGGCAGGAAGTGGGTAGGTGGTATGGCAGGAAGTGAGTAGGTGGTGTGGCAGGAAGTGGGTAGGTGGTATGGCAGGAAGTGAGTAGGTGGTGTGGCAGGAAGTGGGTAGGTGGTATGGCAGGAAGTGGGTAGGTGGTATGGCAGGAAGTGGGTAAGTGGTATAGCAGGAAGTGGGTAGGTGGTGTGGCAGGGAATGAAGAAATGCGGAGGATGCCTTTTAGTGGGGCTGGAGGGATGGTTCGGTGGTGGTGGTGGTGGTGGTGGTGGTGGTGCTGGTCGTGGTAGTTAAGTGTACTTGCTGTTCTTCTAAAGGACCTGGGTTCGATTCCTAGCACTCACATGGTGACTTACAACTATCTGTAACTCTAGTCCCAGAGGATTTAATGTCCTCTTCTGGCCCCCATGGGCACCAAACATGCAAGTGGTATACATATATACATGCAGCAATACACACACACATAAAAATATTTCTTTTAATTAATAAAATAAAATTTTAAAAGATAAGCATTTTTGGGTGAGAGAAATAGCAGTTAATGATAGAGAGGACACTTTTGAAGATGATGAGACATTTGAGATCTCCACAGCCCATGAGGATGTACACTTCTCTGAATGTAGTTAGACTATAGTGTTCTAAAAATGAACTCCAGGTTTTGCTATTTATCCCCTTGGTGTTTGTGGCAGGGCTAATGAGCCAGGTAAGCAGAAATGTGTCACCAAAGAATAAAGTTTCCGTGCTAGAACCACAAGTTGGCAGAAGCCAAGGCCTGATGTGATCGAGCTTCCCGACGCCTCTTCCTGGCTGAGCTTCCTGCCCTGACCTCAGGGCAGAGCCTGCGTCTTCTCCTCAGGAAACAGGATCCAGAATATTTGTCATAGCAGACTAGAGATGTCAACTTCTAGGGGGGGAGTACTCAGAGTAGAAAACGTGGGGCTCACAGGGTTCCAGAGACATGGCCAGCAAGGAAGAGAGAGAGAGCTGAGACGGGAACCACAGGACGCAGGGAAGCCACACTGCAGTAACACTTAGAAAATCAACTGCTAGGCATTGTCACTCCCCTTGTCCCCGTGGATGTCTTGACTCCTGGAGCATCTCCACGGAATAACCTCCATGTTGACTTGTTTGCCTGGGTTCTCTCTTTTACACTCTATTAATATCTACATTTTGAAGATTCAGAATGCATAAAAGTATTTAATGGCGTGTGAATCCTTCTCTTGACATAAAACCAATTACAGTTTTATAGCACAGTTTATGGCAAATTACATCCCACAGAGAAAATCTGACCCACCACCTATTTTTGTAAACAGGCTTTTATTGGAACACAGCCATGCCCATTTGTTTAAGTATTGCCTGTGGATGCTTTTGAGCTGCAGGGTTCAGTGGTTGTGACAGAGAACATATGGCCTATAAAGCCTGAATTATTTGTGCTCTGGGTCTTTATAAAAAAAACTGCTAACCATCTCATCATAGACACACACAGACACACATGCACACATGCACATACATACACAGATGCACACATGCACACGCACACACACACACATACACACATGCACACACAGTTTATCACAATGACTGGGTCCAAATTTTTGGGTGAGGTCATGTAATCTCTCCAAGTCTGGGCTCTATCGCCTCAAAAACAAAATAGCAATAATAAGTCTTGTTTCATCTATGTCATGAATGACACTGTGGTAAGAAATAGGTTGAATAATAAATAAATATTTATACACTGAAGATATGTCCCAGGGTCTCTAATATTTCCACTGAATTCTGCAGAAGCTCCCCTCCAAGTAGAATAAGCAAGTTGTCCAGTGAGCTATAGTCTCACCTGTCCTACTTGTCAAAATAGCTCCTGAATGCTCCTCAGCTAGTCTTGCGTTCCTTGGTATTTTCCCAACAAATTCAAAGGAACTAAACTCTGTAATTCCATACAAGCAGCAAAGCTTTACAACGAAGAAAGCCAGGCAGTTACCACTACATCCAAGAGCAAAACAAAGACATGCTCGGGTGTTTGAAGTCCACTAAGTCCTTGAAGACACTGGCCAGAAGTTTCTATTTGATCTGATGAATAGTGGGACGTCCCTGGAGGACTAAGGAGCAAGGTTAACCCTGCAGGTGCAGAAAAGGATCGAGCGGGGCTGCGGTGCGCAAGTCCCCCAAGGGCCACAGCTCTTTACAGAGTTTCCAACCAGGCTCCATTTGACAATGGGATCAGTCCTAGAAAGTTACCTTTCATGGTCTCCCCATCCCTCGCCCTCTGGTTTCCTCAGTGATTAACAGCCTGGCTCAGAGCCTGACAGTGAGCCGTAGCCTCCAACTCAAAGGAAGCTCAGCCAGAATGACCTTGTTAAACTCGCTGTGGAGAGCTGTGTGGATGTGAGTGAGCATCACTTAGAATTTACGGCCGTGAACCTAGGCTCCTGTTACTTGGTGACTGTGCTGAATTTTCCATTGAGCAATAAGACAGGACAAGAGCCGAGCTTCTCAAGGTTAGCAGCCCTCTGAAGTCCACCCAGTTCCACAGCACTCTTCCTAATGGTATACAGAGGAGATTTATTGAGATGTTTTTGCAGGCCAGGAAATTGCTAAATAATTTTGTCGTTGACAAAGGAGCAAACATCACTGCCCAGTTTCTGTTGGTCTTTCTCCTTCTCATCATCTCTAAGCTAGAAAGTTTGACAATAGTTTGGTTCTTTGTTAGGTTACCAGGTAGGAGGGCAACCCAGATGTTACTATAATTTCTTTGTTTTCACTTCAGGGGCTATTGACAACAACTTTAGAGCATATTTGGACCATAGTTTTTTTTTTTTTTGTAGCCTTGTGGATTCATTTGGAGTCAGACTGGGCATGCAACACTTCTGATTATGCTGGCAAACCTACAACGTCTTTCTTCCATTGTTTTATACATGTCAGAACTATTCATCAAAATGTGCTTTCTGCAGAATGAAAAGGTGTGGTGAGTCAATACTAATTTCCACTGAGTATTTACCATCCGTTCTTCCTTCTAGTCAGGGAATTTGCAAACCAAGTTATGCCTACTCCACTATTTACATCCAACCAACACATAAAAGCAATTTTTTCTAACATACAAGATCTTAACAATTGCCAAAATCAATGCCCAGCATAAATGCTTGCTACATTCCCTCCAGGTTAGTGGTTAGAACTGAGATAGGGGACAAAGCAATGAAAAAATGTTGCCCATGGTGACTTTTTTTTTTTAATGAAACACTGACAGGGATGGAGGTGGAAGATTGAAAAATTAGGAAGATTCACCATTTTTAGCAATTGCTGGCTCTGTTTGACATCTCCCAAGCAATTACTAAAATTATTAATACTTTAACACAATTTTCTTCAGTGTGACATTTTGGTGCCTACCATGGCCAGAAAAGGAGAAGAAGTGTTCCCATATTGGGGAAAAATCTTTGGGTCTCAGGAGAAGGGTTCAAGTTACAGATCCCAACTGTTTTAAAAATAATAATAATAAAAGTCTAAATGTCAATTACAGCCCTTTGGAAGCACTACAGTACAAAGGCGTTACTCATCCTTCCTTACTCCAAAATGATGCTAAGTAAAAACAAAACTAGAATATTGTACATGGAAACATGAAACAGCATCGTAACTAACGGCCACCAGCTAACGGGACCGAAGCATCACTATTGGGCCCCACACTCATTCTCTCTCGCTAGGAAAGCAGTGTGGGCAGAGATTGCCTTCCGGTGTCCTTACTGCTCCCTCTGTAACCCCGCCCCCGCCCACACCCTGTGCCTGTGAGCTGTCTGTGAAGCAGCACTCCCTTCCTTTCCCCAAGTCACTGTTACAGGAATTATTGCAAGATTAATTCTCTCCTATTATATTTCACTCAACAGAAGAGAGACTTGAGAGTTTGTGCTTCTGGGACAAGAATCTACAAAATATTAAGTTCCTCAAAATGAATCTTCGAAGGAGATTTGGAGTTGGTAAAAATACACACACACACACACACACACACACACACACACACACACACACAGACATGATCAGCAGCAACAGAGCCAGAGTTTAGCAGCTAAAGGTTCATAGTACTGTACAAATAGACAACCTAAAGTTGTGTCTTGGGTGACTGGGATAATGTAAAGTGCTTATTCAAAAGTAGTTGATTGCTCATTCTTGGGTTGTAATCTACACTTTATAACCTGTGCCTCCAAAACACTTTAGTGAGTGTGCCACACTGTGAACACCTGGAAGAATGGTGGTTGCAATATTCCAACTCACAACCTGATCTGCTGCCTAGGTTTGTCCTTTTCTAAATGGATAGGGCTTATAAGTGGTTAGTTATTTTACACTTACAGAGAAATTGAGGTTTTTAAAGTCTTCTTTAAGGAATTTTTGCTGAGACAAAAGTGATGTGTTTTCCAGAGTTGGGGCAATGTTTGACAAGGTGACCATGGGCCCTGGAAACAGATCCTAACTCAGTGCTTACCAGCTCCGTGATCCTGAGGACAAGGTCCTTTCCCTTCTTGGTCTTGGTTTTCTCATCTCTAGAAGAATAACAGTAAACTACATATCCAAAGGGATCTAACATTAAATAAAGTAACAAGGTTAAGGATGTACAGCTTCCATAGGGTCTGAAGGATGTACAGCTTCCATGGGGTCTGAAGGAAGGATGTACAGCTTCCATGGGGTCTGAAGGATGTACAGCTTCCATGGGTTCTGGAGGATGGACAGCTTCCATGGGGTCTGAAGGATGGACAGCTTCCATAGGGTCTGAAGGATGGACAGCTTCCATGGGGTCTGAAGGAAGGATGTCCAGCTTCCATGAGGTCTGGAGGATGGACAGCTTCCATAGGGCCTGGAGGATGTACAGCTTCCATAGGGTCTGAAGGATGGACAGCTTCCATAGGGTCTGAAGGATGACAGCTTCCAAAGGGTCTGATGGATGTACAGCTTCCATAGGGTCTGATGGATGTACAGCTTCCATAGGGTCTGAAGGAAGGATGTACAGCTTCCATGAGGTCTGATGGATGTACAGCTTCCATAGGGTCTGAAGAAGGATGTACAGCTTCCATGGGGTCTGAAGGATGTACAGCTTCTATAGGGTCTGAAGGATGTACAGTTTCCATAGGGTCTGAAGGATGTATGGCTTCCATGGGGTCTGAAGGATGTACTGCTTCCATAGGGTCTGCAGAAGCATGGGGCATACATTGCAGTTCAAGTTGAACCTTAGAAAGCCACAAAAAATACTCTACACAGGATAAATCTAATCTGAGATGCTGATCTTTTGCATGAGTTTCCTCTGCTTGAGGCCTTTTGCATTAAGGAAAGAGAAATAAGGGATCCCTGCGGCCTGCACAGGACCAGGGAATTGAAGACATCTGGTTTTCTACCCAATCTTGTTAACTGAGCCTTTTGATCTGTCCTGAAGAGATGGGATTAAATGGGAAAGTCATAATGAAATTGAGAGACAGCCTCTGGGCCGAGACAGGGCTCTCCTTGGCAGCGAGGAGTGCTGAGGAACACAACAGAGCCCTGGAGGGCCACAGTGAGGAGCAGGCTGCCACAGCAGCCAAGACTGTCCCTTTTTGGATGTGCACGCATGCAGTCTGATAAAATGCAAGGCAGCCTGGAACTACCAGGGATGTAAAGGGACACTCTGCGTGGCACAGGGTTCAGTAGGACTGAGTGACTGTAGCCAGGGCTCAGCAGCAGACTCCTGTGCCCATAACTCTTCACGGGCAGTAGGACCTGAGGTGATTCAAGCTATGTCCACCCCTGGGTCATGAAGTGTGGCTGCTAATCAAGCCCATTCTGAGAGCTTTTCTCTCCCCTTGAGAAAAAAAAGAAAAGAAACAGGAATTTGGGGGTATGCACGTGGGTGTGTTGAAAGGTAAGTGGAGGATAGCAGGCTAAGAACACACCAAAAAGAAGATATGGGAAAAAAGAGGAAACATTTGTTTACTACAAAGGCACTTGCAGATGTTCCTCCTACATCCAGTCCTGAAATAGTTCAAGGCCAGGAAAATAAAATCACCTGTCAGATACCAACTGATTAAAACTCCAGAGAAAACTAGCAAATGCCTTTATTTATGTATTCAAAGACTCTGTTTTTTATAATAAAACACAAGAAGGGAAGGTTTTAAGTAGGTGCCTGCATCATAAGCTATATGGGAATGTTTGATGTGCAGCTTAATTCTTCAAAGAGAAGATTCCAAGTAACATGCAATGCGATTTTTACAGGTTTCCAGTTGGAGGAAGCCTTGGAATCTCATAAACAGCAGTATACAGACTAGAGTTTCTTAAAAATGCATATGTCCATGGCTGCTCCGGACAGTAATTGATACACATCTGTAGCCGTGGCTCTAGGCTTTAAGAGAGTCAGCTGTCCTTTAGGTTCTTGAGTCTCTTCCCTGTAACACCACTTTGGTGAGAGTCCTGGAGGATGGTGGGAGCCTTCCCTCGCGCTGCTGGGGCAAGCAGTTCAGAGTTACCACCGCATCTTTCCCTCCTCAAAGACAGTATGTCTACACTTTAGAGTTTCTCAGAAAGTGTCACACTTCTTTGGATGAAAGAAGTGTGTGTGTGTGTGTGTGTGTGTGTAGTTTCTCACAGTGAGAACTAAAGGTTTGTGTATAGACTTCCTTAATAGACAGATCTGATACTTTTAAATTGACCAATATCCTGTTTCTTTCTTTTATATCAAGTCTTAAAGTGAAGCACATTGAAAATTTTCAATCTAGTTGGAGCGATTTAATTCTTTAGCTTCTAGTAAGTGACCAAAAACAAAACAAAACAAAACAAAAAAGACATTTTTGTCTCTGCTAGGACAGCCATGCTAATCTGATTTCACCCTATCTCGCACATCTCCACTGTGAACAGGTCCCTGAAACTCCTAAAAAGCCTCTGTTAAATTATGCGTTGAGTTGGGTTTTTAAAAAACTGTTAGAAACCATATGACCCATATCATACTTTTCTCTGCTTGGAGGTAGGTAGAGGGTGGTCTTTCACAGTTCTGTGTAGATCAGGTGGCAAGCTGTGGTATGACGTTCGTAAACTCATTAAAAGGGCAATGTTTAAGATTTAAAACATAGGTCTCATAATTAATAGAGTTGGTAAGCTCGGTTAAGAAGAAGTAAGTTTAGATTTAGGTTTAGGTTTCCTCTTAAACTTGTTGAAGCTGGTACTTTGGGCAAAAACAAACAAACATACAAACAAAACAACATTAAAAGTTTTTTTGCTAGACTATAGTTATTTCCTAATTGGGTCTGAAAGGACACTGGGGAAATTAATAAATAGATATAACAAATATGTCATATGTTTCCAAAGCTAACATAGGCTCTCTGCTTCCTGACCATCTTGAGAGGAGCAGCTCTGACTTATGGCAGGCTCCTCCCAACCGGGCTCCGCCTTCCCACAGCCAGAAATGATGGAGCAGCTGAACATAGGCTACTTCTGAAACAATGACCCAAACAAAACAAATCCTTCCTCTTTTAGGTTGTTTTAATCAGGCGATGAATACAAATGTACCGTCAAAACAAAAACAACTGCACTATCTCCCTGTCTAGTTAATGTTAACATTTGCTGTGTATATTTAGGTCCTCGGTGTTGAGTACAGATACATTTAGAATTGATTCATCAATTTTAAATTTTTACTATTTTTAATTAGTGTATAAAGAGAATCAGGTTTTCGAGCAGCCCTCCCCAGCCCCTCCCCCTCCTCCCTGCTTTACCTCTTCCACTCCTTGTGCTCCTTGGGCTCCCTCCCCACTCTCAATCGCATGCGTGCTGTTATTCCCTATCCCTCCTTGCTCTGCTTTCAGGTCTCCCTTCTACTGACCTGGCCTCTGTACACACTCAGAGTAGTATAAATATATAGAAGTAGAAGTTAGAAGCTAACTCCCCATGTGAGCAAAACAAGTGGCATTTGTCTTTCTGAGTCTAAGTTACCTCACTTAATACAATACTCTTAAGTTCCATACATTTTTGCAATTTTTATATGTTCATTTTTCTTTTCAACTTAATAAAATTCTATTGCATGTAACATATTTTCATTATCCCTGATTAACCTGTGTGTAGCTGTGCTTCTGCCTAAAGTCATTTCCCTAAAGTCAATTTTGTAGGATATAAGCTTCTATTTGGGTAGAATATCTTTTTCCATACTTGTACTACCATACAATTCTGGGCTCAAAGCTAAAGCATAATCCCTTCAGTTCAGTGTGTGTGCATGTGTGCGTGTCTGTGCATATGCATATTTGTGGGTACACATGTGTGGCTGTCCATGCATATAGACGCTAGAGAGCAACCTTAACTGCTGTTCTTCAGATAGCATCCACGGTTTTGATTTTGGTTTTGGTTTCGGGGTTTTTGTTGTTGTTGTTTTAGTTTGGGTTTTGTTGTTGTTGTTGTTTGGTTTGGTTTGGTTTGGTTTGGTTTGGTTTTTGGTTTTTGAGACAGGGTTTCTCTGTGTAGCCTTGGCTGTGCAGGACTCACTTTGTAAACCAGGCTGGCCTCGAACTCACAGCGACCTACTTGCCTCTGCCTCCCGAGTGCTGGGATTAAAGGCGTGTGCCACCACCACCCAGCAGTCAATGAATCTGAAACACTACATCAAGATGGTATCCAAAGACACAAACCCAGGTACTTGACTAGGTGCCTGAGTGCTCAAGTTGAAGGAAATTGACAAGGAGAAGCCTCCCATGGTGTGCTCAAGACCCGGAATGTCTCGATGGCTCTTCATGGTGTGGCTCAGACACTTCTATAGGCAGTAGTTTGTGCTGATTTGAACAAGGGACAAAGAACAGACAGCGTCTGCCCTGATACTGGGTCGGGACTCAGCCCAGAGGCACAAGACCTTTGCATGAAGTGCTGACACTCTTGGTCGGCCTGTGAAACGAGAGGGTGTTAGAAATC
Source organism: Acomys minous (assembly GCF_964271855.1). NCBI lineage: Eukaryota > Metazoa > Chordata > Mammalia > Rodentia > Muridae > Acomys > Acomys minous. The sequence goes on along the minus strand of NC_140486.1, from coordinate 71,797,297 downwards.
ACAGATGTCCTTTGGGCCTCTAGACTGAAACCATCAGCTGTCAGAACTGAACAGGACCTCACAGGCAAGCCGTGTAAGGAGAATTCTAAACTCTGACAGCGCTATCTGAGCACCTTTAGATCATTTGAATTTTCAAGTATTATCATGCTACTGTGCAATTTATTTTTTATTTTATATTTTGAGGCAGTTCCACTGTAGCTCAGACTGGTCTCAAAGTGTCGTGACTGATTCTTCTGCATCAGCCTCCAGAGTTCTGAGGTCACAGGTGAGTTCCACCCCCACCCACCCCGGATCTACTGAGAATTTTCCAACTGCAAAGTTACAAGGGTGCAGTTATCTTTTACTTTGATCTATTTAAGAGCAGAATAAATTACACACATGTCAACCCTTGAATAACAGTTAGTTTTACTATAATTACTTAACCAAAACATGTCTTAACAAGTCCACCAGAAAGATGGCAGGGTTTATAGCCAGGAAATCACAGGTTGAATCTAGCTTTGCAATGTATGAATTCTTCGGCCATATCAGGAGGCTCAGAGAGATGAAGTGACCTGCTCAGGGTAGCACAGCATTATATAGACAAAACCTGAGCCTAGAAAACTGAGTCCACTTTGAGTTCCTCAGACTTCCGTGCTTTCTAAACTGTAATTGTCTTGAGGTATTGGCTAACAGGGTACTAATGTTAAGATAGAAATCCTCAGCTCCTATCAGCGGCCTTGGGGCTGTCCTGACACCAAAGAATTTAAGGAGGCCGCTTTCTTGATGACATATCCATTTTGCAGAAAAATGTACATATTATCACTGGGCATCTGCAGCCCAGCCTGCAGCTTCTCAGTTCACTTTAGCTGCGGTCCCATGCCTGACACACACGTTATTGCTCCCCCAGGTACACTGTTTTCTGCATGGAGGCACCTTGTCCCTCGGTAATATATCACGGGCCAGAGCCCCGGTACTCAGCATTAACCGGTGATTTATGGTCATACCTTCTGAGGCAGAGAGCACAGCCATAGCTCACTTTGGACTTGGGAGAGCACTCCAGGCTTTCCCTCAGCTCCTTTCTCTCTCTCTCTCTCTCTTTTCTCTTTCTGCATTTACTCATTACTATATCTTTTCAATTTAAGGATGGCCTGGATCCTGCCATGTAAATCAAAGAAGAGAGGCCCTGGCTAAGCTGCCTAGCCTGGGTCACCTGGAACCCATTACGATACAGAATCATAAACACCTCCATTTTCCCTTTAGAGAGAGACCAGAACCACTGAAGTTAAGCTACCTGCATAAGAGCTGAGTGCCATCAGCTGTACTTAATCTTTAAATGTCCAACCCACTGATAACCTTTGGTTTGCTTTGATAACGGTGAAATAAATTCTCACCGCACTGGATACGGGAACTCTGGTTTCTATTCCAGGCTGTGGTGCAGATGTCATGGAATCTTGGACAAGACAGCCATCCTTGGAGATCTCGGGGTGCAGTTACTGCCTCTCGGGCACTTAATTTCTAAGCCCCTCTCTACTGACTCTAAATTTCTTCAGGAAATGGCATTGGTGCATTACCAAATGCTATGTATTCTGTGGAGACAAGCCCATTTGGAGGTTGGGTGAAGGAAGAAAAAGTTCACAGAAAGCCTGTGATGTCTAGATGGAATCTGAAGGGCCAACAGTAATGGCCATGTGGTAAGAAGACAGACGTTGACTCCTAGGACATAGCAGCAGGTCTGGATAATGGCCGAGTGCCGGTGGCTGCGAGAAGCCGAATCAAAGCTAGCCTTGGGCTTCTGGGTTGAACAGGTGGCTACTGTTTACTGACGCACCACCTAACATATTTGGGGAGTGATGGGGTTGGACATTTCTTCATTTTTCCCAGTCACTACTGATGCTAAATGCTGGGTCCTATTCCAAACAACAGATCGATAAAAACAACAAGCAATTGTCAAAAACACAATAGCATCTGCTGTATTTTGTCAATACTCTAGTGAAGGGAATTAGGAATTTTTAAATAGTGTAAAATTTAAATATTTAAAAATACGTAATATGAATTATGACATCAGTAATGATACAAAGACATAAGGAGCCGGGTGAGTACTGGAGGAATGAGTTGCAGTTAGATTCTGACCATTGTTCAAGAGTGTGAGAGAGTTATGTCTGGATAAAAAACAATTACAGAGACCTCTGCACTGAAGGCTGGTCTGGTCAGTGTGGCTAAAGTGCTCTGTGTCAAGGGAGAAGGGGAGGGGACAAGGTTAGGGAGTGAAAGATTGATGCAGATTACAGTCTTGGGGCATTTCTGATGCCTGCAGTTTTTACTTAGAACAAGATAGCTAAACATTGAAAAGTTTTTTGTAGAAAGCTATAAATTTAAAATGTCACTATGACAAAGTTCACCTTTAAGATTACATTAAAATATCTCATTCGAGGTCAAGTTTGAACATGCTGGTGCTGAAAGTGGGCGACACTCAGGTGGGTTATCCAAACATAGCTGGGTACTTTGGCCTGGAGCTTGGACAAGGTCTCTAGAGATGTGCTCCTGGTCACGAGCAGATAGGTGACCAGGCCAGCAGCCCAGCAGTCACGGGGCTCAGGACACCACCGAGGTGAGCGTCTACCTTGTAAGGCAAGGGGTCCCAAGACGGCAGTGTGAAAATGCCAGCTTAGGAGGACTGGGGAAACAAAGACATGAGGAGTCCCAGGAAGAGTCTGGAAAAGGATGCGGATGAAGCAGCCAGTGAGGGCCAGGAACCCACGCAACAGCAGGAAGGAGTCACTTAGATCAAGTGACGTGAAGAACACTGGTGACATCAGCAAAAGCAGTGCCAGTGAAGTAACGAAGAAGACAACAGAAAAGAACAGTGAACAAGTTGGCAAAATAAAACACCAAGAGCTTTTGGCTGTGAAGGAGAAAGGGGCCTAATAAAAGCTGAAGAGAAGATGAAAGAGAATCCAGTGTGAATTACATGTTGGCAAAAAAGGATGTACTGTGGGGGAGAGGAAAGTTCCCAGGAAAAAGGGGGAGAGATCAAGTGAAACCCCAAGGTTAATTGGAAAGGATGTGGAATGTGTATGTGTGTGCGTGCGTGTGTGTGTGTGTGTGTGTGTGTGTGTGTGTGTGTGTGTATGCATGCATGTGTGCATGTGTGTGCATGTGAGTGTATGGGTGTGGTGAGTGTGAGTATGTGTGACTAGGCACACTTGTGCGTGCATGTGTGTGTGTGTGTGTGTGTGTGTATGTGTGTGTGTGTGTAAGTGGGGGAGGCAGGTGGCAGGTGGCAGGTTTAGACGGAAGAGTTGCTACTATCTGGCAATAATGAAGGCCTTTGTAGTGTTTTACCAATATACATTTGATCTAATACACAGAGTGACATATCCTTATGATAGAAAACCAGTGGAGCTATTTAGGATGCTCACAGCAATATGATGCAGGTATCAATTGTTCAAAGGCCCTAGGAACCCACGAGGATGGACCTCTTCTTAGATGTGTCTTCCGTTTGCTTATCAATTGACTATCTCACCCAATATAACCTAATATCAGGGAATAAAAAATAACTTCCATCCCATCATTTTTATAATTATTACCAAATAATGAGCATCTGTTTTGCAACTGTGTTTCTGCAAGGATTCACCTTACATGATAAAAATTTATTATAGATTGAGATATTTACTATCTGACTTCTGAAAATCTTTCTTACATTTAACAAATTCTAAAATAAACCATGAAAAATGGTAAACTAGAAGGCTCAATTTAACTCATATTATTAGTTTATTGTAAACTATTCTAAAGTTACTGTTACTGTTCATGTCTTACTTTTTTCTCTCAGAAGATGCCAATGAAATTGCATAACACAGCTCAAGATTAGCCCCCAAACTATTTCAATGTTCACCAAAAGTAGGGGCATTTTTAAAAATCCTTAATGTGCTTTAGTTACATATAAAAAATCTGAAGTGTAGGGGGAAAAATCTTCCGGAAACATGGACAGTGTTATTAGCTGCTTTGTAGCTAGCTGCTCCCAGTGTAGAGAAGGTAGATCAGTGGAAGGGAAAATCTACCCTGTCTCCGCTTGAGAAGATGCTTAAAGTCTTGTGAGATGATCTCTTCGTTCATCCTTCTGACAAAAGCTCTGGAACAAATCTCCAAGGGAGACAGCTCCGCCCTTGGCACTAAGCAGCCCCGCCCTCTCACGTAAGAGTTGTTCTGACCATAGAATCTGGTAGAAGCCACCTGGTTCAGAGATTCCTTTGCGCTCACAGTTTCAGACCACTCGGCCCGTCGCAGTGGGACAGGTGGCACAGAGCGGAGCCTTTCATTCGGGGCACCCGTGAAACGAAAACCGGAAGAAGAGTTGGTCTTCAGCCAGCTTTGTCTTTTTCATCCTTTTATTATGCCAGAGCCACGCCCAAGGGATGACGCTACCTGCATTGCAGATGCCTTCTCCTGCTGTTGACCCTTTCTGGAAATCCGTAGACATACCCCACCAGTCTCCTAGATAGCTCCATCCAGTCAGGCTGAAAATGAAGATTAGTGGAACTGGAGAGCTGGCTGCTCTTGCAGAGGAGACCTGGGTCCTATTCCCAGCATCGGCATGGTGGCTCACAACCACTTGTAGCTGTAGTCCAATGAGGTGATTCCCTTTTCTGGTATGCAGACATAGGTGTAGACAAAACATCCATACACGTAAATAAGTCTTTTTTAAAAAGAAGAAAATGGAGACTTAACCATGTGTCTATTGTCTCATATTTGTCCGTTCACTCATTCTCTTGCAGCTAGGAGCAACCAGTAAGATATAAGTAGAAGTGGTGTTTTGTTTTGTTTTGTTTTGTTTTGTTTTGTTTTGTTTTTAAGGCATTCAATTGCCAGAGACAAAACTGGCACCTTCCTCTTTCCTTCTAGTGTCAAGCTGTTGCATTTAGCAATTAAAAATATGGGTTGCTTAAAGCCAGGCGAGGTGGTGCATCCTTTTCATCCCAGCACTTGGGAACCACAGGCAGGTGGATCTCTGTGAGTTCGAGACCAGCCCGGTTTACTGAGTGAGTTCTAGGACAGCCAGAGTTATGTGAAGAAACCCTGTCTCAAAAAACAAAACAAAACAAACAAAAACAAAAAAGGTAAATAAAGGTTGTTTGGTTATATTTAATTTCAAATAAACAGTACTTTTTAGCATTAACATACACATAATTTTTAACATACTAGTACTAAAAAAATTATAGTTTGTTGCTACCTAAAATTAACTTTTACCTGGGAAACCTGTATTTTATCTCTTTTATCACATGTCTAGAAGTGTTGTATAAAGACTCCAGCAGCCACCAAAGGCCTGTAACAGGAATATTGGGCAGTCTAGTTATGGCAGACCAGGAGCACCACACACTCCCCAGCCATCTCTCCATGTCCTCTGAGCCACTGTTGCTGGAACTGGATGCATTTAGAAAACTGCTAACTTGGGGCTGGAGAGATGGCTCAGTGGTTAAGAAGCACTGCCTGCCCTTCCAGAAGTCCTGAGTTCAATTCCCAGCAACCACACGGTGCCTCACAACCATATATAATGTGATCTAATGTGCACTGTATAAATAAATAAATAATTGAGAAGAAAACTGCTAACTTGCAGACTAGCATTTTCCCATTCTGGCTTGTTTTTTTCTCCCCTCCTCCATGCTTCCTTTTTTTCTTCTTCATTCTAGCCATGCATATTTTAGGTTGATTTTTCCCATTTGTAAAGATTAAGAGGGTCAGTAAATAAAACCCAATGACTTACCTCCTTTCTTCCCGCCGGGACCATAATGGACTAAACCTCTGAAATTCTGAGCCAGCCCCAGTTCACCGTTTTCCTTTATTAGAGTTGCCGTGGTCACGGTGTCGCTTCACCTAAGAAAATACCTAATCTGATACACTATAGATTTTACCTGAAAATCCAGCAGACAGAATTTTTTATGTTTTTTCATCATAAAGAGGTAGAAAACATGAAGGAAGAAAGAAATTCTTAGAATTAAAACATTAGACCTATCAAAACATCACAAGTTACCCTACAAATATGCACAATTGTTATGTATTAGCTAAAAAAGTTGTAGGAAACAGTTAATCTGTACATTTAGGATATAATTCTTCACTATTTCAGCTTCACCTGATGATTCAGCATTTCACATTTTCTTCATTGGCATAGAGAAAGCATATGCATAATAAGGGCTGGAGAGATGGCTCAGAGGTTAAGAGCACTGGCTGCTCTTCTAAAGGTCCTGAGTTCAATTCCCACAACCACATGGTGGCTCACAATCATCTATAATGTGATCTAATGCCCTCTTCTGGTCTGCAGGTGTACATGCAGGCAGAGCACTGTTTAAATACATACATACATAAATAAATAAATCTTAAACTGGCGCACTTGGGAGGGCAGAGGCAGGCGGATCACTGTGAGTTCCAGGCCAGCCTGGTCTACAAAGTGAGTCCGGGACAGCCAAGGCTACACAGAGAAACCTGTCTTAAAAAAACAACAACAAAGAAAATTAATTTGGGGTAGGAAATAGCTTGTTTGATAAAGTGCTTGCAAGGCACACAAATTCAATCCCCAGAACCTGCTTCAAATGTTAATGGGGAGCATGGGGCATAGGCCTGTAATCCCAGAGCTGGGAGACAGAAAAGGCCGACCAGCAAAGTCTACCTGCTGAGCTCCAGGTTAATGAGAAACTCTGTTTCAAAAAAAGTGAGGAGGGGTAGGTGTGACTCACAAAGGCACATCTTAGGTGGTCTTCTGATGCCCACCCACACGTGTACCAGCACACACGCAGACACAGGATTCATTTCACACACGTCACCTACTAAATAACACAGTTCACTGTGCAACATCAGTTGTCTATATCTGCATGCCCAAGTGATCGGTGAAAAAAAAAAAAAGAAAAGAAAAATTGAAAATCTGAAGTATGGTTTCTACTGAACTGGTTTGCATTGTCATAAAGCTGAAACTCATAATCAAATAAGCTTGGACTGTCTGTACCACTTCCGGGCTGAGCGGGAGTGTATCACTTCCCAGGCCACAGCGTCAGCCAGCACAGGAAGAAAAGCCCAGCTTCCTACCATCCTACGCTCAAGTTACGCAGAGAGGAATCCCGACCAGACTCAGCTCCCTTCTAAAAACAGCTAACAGCACAAACGCCAGCACCACCTTCCTGTCAGGTTGGCTGCTGCCTCTCACCCTCTTAGAGCGAAAGCTGTTTTAGAGGCAGTAGAGTGACTTCAGGCTTAACCCCAAGTGACCTGAGTGGCATGTACTAGCCTCCTCACAGCCTAGTCCTAAAGGCTCCGTTTGAGGACACAACACGTCACAGGTTGGTCAGGCAGCCCACCACAAGCTGTGTTTACTGTAGCCGACTCCTCTTGCTTGGCCTTAGCTCTAGTGTTCGCCGGACCACAGACACAGTTGAAATGGTTAAGATGATTGGTCTTAGCTCTAGGGTCCGCTGGACCACAGACACAGGTTGCCGTGGTTAAGATGATGAAGAGCTCCCTCTGAAGATTGCTGAATCACAGGAAACACACAAACCAAGCAGGAAAAAGGTGCCTTGAACTTTTCCACGTAGTTCACCTACTGCAACTGGGGGTGGTTCGGTTTCCATGAATAGGGGACCCAGGGAGAATAGCTAATAACAGACTGATCCAGAACTGAGAAAGAATAGCATGGCATCTTGCCCCGGTCATGAATAGATGACATAACAAAGAGAGAGGAAAAAGAAACAAGGAACCCAGGAGTAATGGGGAGACCAGGGCTCAGCAGCCAGGCGTCTGGTCAGCAGTGAGTGTGGGAACTGCTCCCTGCCTCTGAGACGCATATTGTTGTCCAACAATGGCACAGTGACTGGTGTTGCAAAATCTCCATTTCAAAGGAGAACCTAGCAGAGGTGTTCTGCTCCTCATCTCCCTCTGGGAAACCCTGGAAAGTGCCAGCCAGCTTGCATCATTGTTAAACACATGGAAAAAAAAAAAGCCATAAACTCTGGATTTATAATAGGCAGGCAAGAGGGAGGACGGAGTCTTCTAGGGTACTGAATTGTAAAATGTAATCTTGATTGAGGCCCCTCCAGACAACACTGGGGTCCCAGCTCAGCAACCAAATTAAAATGCAGACTTATCTCTCTGGTTCCCACTGGCCTCCCCTGCAGAACAAGGTTATATTGATGGACTGATGTATCTTTTCATTCAACAGAATTTATCCATCTCGGCTGCATCAGTACATGTCTCATGGAGCTTACCATCCAGTAGATGTAGTAGATGGTGAAGACAGCTAATAAGTACATGCCTCGTGGTGATGGCGTGGTAAGGGAAAGATCCTGGTGAAGAGAAGAAAGAGAACAGAGAGTGAGGCTGGCGCTCTAAGATGTCGGGGAAGGCTGCTCAGAGCTAGCTGAGGGCGAGGTGCAGCCCCAGTCAGCTTATCACCCATGTGCGGGGTCGTGGCCTCAAAGCCCACACCAAATCAAAGCAAGAGCAACAACTAGACTGAGAAGAAGCCAAACAGATGCAAATCTGGGGAACAGTGTCCCAGCCAGAAAGAACAGCTACATATGGCTATGAACTAGGACTCTAGCTGGCACGTTCGGGGTGCATCAAGAAAACAAGCGATGTGAGACTAGGAGAAGAGCGGTGGGAAGAAATTTGAAATGATAAACAGAGAAGAGACGGGTGTAAGTTAGAAAGATTTGAAGTTTAATGGTGGCTCAAACTATTAAAGGGCATTCATTGAACAAAGGGGTGCATCAAATCCTACTAAAATATCACTATGACTGAGAACAGATCACTCATTTACACAGTAGCTGTACTGTATGAGTGAGCATCACTGTCCTCCAGCCTTTGCTTCAAGCACCAGGAACTAAAATAGCTTCCTATCCCAAGGACCCATTGGGAAGCTGTGGTGCTGGCCCAGCTTAAAAGCAACTATGGCATGTAAAAGGTAGCAGAGGTTGCAAGTAATTAAAATGGATTTGAGTATAGATTTGTTCTGTGTGTGGAGCAAAAGAATTTGTTGATATATTAGAATGGGGATAAGAGAAGAAATAATGACTATTAAGTCTCCCTCTCTCCCCCTCTCACTCTCCCTCCATCCTTCTTCCTCCCTCTCTTCCCATCTTAAAACCCAGCTGGCTCCTATGGAGATTCTTTTTCATCATCCTAACTTTGTTCAAATGTGACCTCTTGAGTGATGCCTCTTCTGACAACCCTAGCTTGCTGAGTTAATGCGAGCCTCTTCACCTTTGTCATCTTTGTGCGTTTTACAGATATATGGAAGAGCATGGTGTAATTTGGAGTCAAGATTTAAGGACGCTAAATTTAAGATATCCATTAGACACCCAAAAGAAAACAAAAATGCTAGTGTGAGGCTTAGTTTACATGCCAAAGGAAACACTGGGCTAAACATTACATGTTAAGCACCACCTAACAAAGACTCGCATGTGGGGGAGAAGACACAATGCACTCTAGAGCATCCACAAACTAGAGATCAAGAAAGAACAAAGTGCCACATAGACAGGAAACAAAGCAAACATGGTGGCCCAGAAAGACAGAGTTCATAGAGGAATGAACTGGATTTTTCAACTATCTGGGAACTACTAAAAGAATTGTTGAATTTGAACATACAAAGCTACTGGTGTGCTCCGTGATTCTGGTGGGTCTACAGGACAAAATTCTCAAAGTTGGTATGGTGATTTCCGAATGAGAATGTCCCCCATAGGCTAATATGTTTACATGCTTAGTCCCTCTTTAGTGGACTGTTGGGAAGGATTAGATGGGTCCTTATTGGAGGAAATGTGCTATTGGGGGTAGGCTTTGACATTTCAAAGCCCATGCTAGGCTCAGTCTCTGTCTCTCTGTATCTTTCCTCTCCTCCCCCTCCCTCCCCCCCCCCCTCTCTCTCTCTCTCTCTCTCTCTCTCCTCCCTCGCTCTCTCTCTGTCCCCCCCCCACCTGCAGCCCATGAATCAGGATGAAAAGCTCTCACTCCTGCTCTAGCACCATGACTTTCTGCTTCCTGCCGTGATAACATGGACTCACCTTCTAACACTGTCTGCAAGCTCCCAATTAAATGCTTCCTTTTACAATGGTTGCCTTTGGTCATGGTGTCTCTTCACAGGAATAAAACAGTAACTAAGACTATGAGTTGAAAGGGAAAATGGAGGATGAAGGACCAGACATTGAGTTTAGACAGCTTCATCAGCTTTGATTACAGAGGAGAATAGAAAAGTGAGAAAAAATTACTATCAAGAGGTGGAAACTTTATAGTTGTTTAAAAAAAAAAACAAAGCTGCAATTAAAAAGTAACCATAAGGCTGGGTATGGCGGCACATGCCTTTAATCCCAGCACTCTAGGGAGGCAGATACTGGTGGATCTCTGTGAGTTTGTGGACAACCTGGTCAGCCAGAACAGAAACCCTGTCTCAAAACAAACAAACAAACAAAGCAACCATAAGATGAAAATTTTAATGAATTTTAAAAATCTTTCAAAGATTTACTTTTACTTAAAATAAGTAAAAAATAGTTTCAAATTGTATGTGCAAATAGCAGTTTTCAGAAATAAATTTGCAAAAAACAAACCGAACAAACAAACAAACGTGATACGTATTGTACCTTTTGAGATACTAGGTGTCCCAGAGTCAGGAGGCTTGAGTAAGTCTTAGTGCACAGCTGGCTTGGTGTATCACTATCCCTGGGGTCCTGGATACTTTAACACATCACAAATTTCCCAAAAGTACGGCAAGCAAGCAACCTATTGCATCCCTGGCAGCTTTCCCACTCCACTCCCTCAAACTCGGCATGCCATTTAGGTAAGGATGATTAATCCCACAAACAGCTAGCACCTCAAAGAGCACAAGGCTATCCTGAGGTTTCATCACACTTCCCCGTTCTTAGGAACTGTAAAGTTGAAATTATTTACTAATACAGTCAAAAAAAAAAGAGTCAGTTGGAACTCACTCAGCAATGAATTATTGTGACTGTTTCCAGTCACTTAGGAAAATGTTTACATGTTTCTTATCAGTACTACGTCCATCAAAATGAGGTAGAGCTGGGTGTGGTGGGATGTGCCTGGAACCCTAGCATTTGGGAGGTGGAGGCAGGGTGATCAGGAACTGAAGGTCATTCTCAGCTTCATAACAACTCTGAAGCCAACCTAGACTATGCCCTGTTATTGAGGGGGTTTTTGGGGGCACAAGGGGCGCTGTATCTGAAAGCTACACAGCCATTTGAGCATCTTTGTAGAGACTGTGGCCTGTGGGCAGTGAGACCAGAAGCAGTCCTGAGGAGCAGGCTAGTCCTGTGGATGCCACCATGAAGGAGGCCTTTCAGGTGATGCTAGCCACAGTGAAGGCTCACATAGGCAACAGCCTCTTTAGTCCTTATCCATGGCCGCTCCTTCCAGTCTTGGAGAGCTGTCCCATACTCTGTTCTATGATTTTATTCCCATCTGTACCATTGTTCCACATATGACCTGTGTGTCATTGCTAAGCCTTGGATATCAGGAGAAAGAAGGCCTCAGGAACAGCGTGTCAGCTCCTACACCTGTGGGGTAACTCCTATTCTTAGAACGGAATTGCCAGATCATAGAAGAAAAGGGTTTGTTTGTTTTTATAAACAAGATAACTATTGGTAGCTGCCTTCATAAAGCAGTCTACTAACTAAGTGTGCGGGGATCAGGTTTGTGGGCTGGGCAGACAGAAGAATGTAACGGGAAAACTGTTTCTTCTCAGAAGAAAATGTCCAAGTAAATTGCTGCACAGTTTGAGAATCTGTGTCTAACGATAAAGATGCATCCAAAATGAATTGTGTTTGAGAGTAGGAGTTGACTCTACAATGTAACGTGTCTAGGAACTAGATTTTTAAAAGGAGTTTATAATTTATAAGTATTTATCCAGAACAGACAGTCCTGGCTCCTTGTTTTCTATGAAAACCTGGAAAAATGTACAAAGATAATGAAATGGAGCCACATGTGATTTTTCATCTACCAGAAGCTGCTGCTTAGGCACCTTTAAGAAAAGAAAAACCAGGAATTAGATGCGCACAGGGCCTCATTCCTGCTGGACGCATGCCTGCACTGAATGGCACCCAGCTCTGGGTTCCTTTTTACTTCTTTACATGAGATCTCACTAAGTTGATCAAGTCAGTGTTGAGCTTCCGACCTTCCTGCCTCAGTTTCCAGAAGAGCTAAGATTATAGCTCTTATTTCCTTTTGACCAAACTAGGACCTTAAGTATGTATACTAGTTGGTATTCTATTTTTTCTTAATATATATGGCTTACTTATAGCATTTTTAAATATTGCAGTTATTCTTGACAATTTCATATATGTATAGAATGTATTTTTTATCACCTTCACCCCTATTCCTTATCCCCTCGCACTCCCTTTAGACTCTTTCTTCTTATCACATTGCCCGCCTACGTCTTTTTTTATATGCACAGAGTTTGCATGGGTGTGACGTGACACTGTTTCCTGGATGATAGCATACTAGTGGCTATGCCCCTAAAGAAAAATGAGTCCCCTGCTCCAACAGCCACTACCAACAGATCCTCAGCGGCGGGGAGAGGGGGGCCCTAGAAGCCCTCCCCACCTGGGCTGGAATATTGATTGTTCTATCTTGTGCAGGTCTCATGCAGATACCACAGCTGCTGTGAGCTTATGAATGCAACATCTGTGTCATGTCCAAAAGACATCTTATAGCACCCTTCACAGACTCATCTTTGAATGCTTGCTCATCGTACTATTTTTTTTAATTGTGTGCTTCTATGTGCCCATGCCACAGTGTGTGTGGAGGTCAGACAGCTCTTAGGAGTTGGTTCTCTCCTTCCAACCTGAATGAATGAAGGCTTGCGTGTGCAGGTGAATTCATGCTGCGGTGAAGGAAAGCGGGGTAACTGCTGAGACATCTCACTGCCCGCCCACCCCCCTCCTGTGCTGTTTTTGAGGAACTGGGCTTGCGTAGAGGAAGTAGATGTCTTTGAAGGTTATCCCACCCGGGCTCAGACCATGGTTTACTGCCTGGCCTGGGCTGTGTTGAGAGCTGCCATCTCACGTCCTCACCTCCACAGTCAGAACCATTCCCACCACATCTTCCCACAAGGGAAGAATGAGAGCCTCTCAAATCATGAACCAAAGTTAATCTCTTTGAAATTGCTTCTGTCATAGTAATAAAGGAAAGGACTAGCATGCGGTCCAAGTATATGAATTTTAAAAGTGGATTATTAGGGGACTTCCAGATTTCCAGCCCATAAATATCATCCACTGATCTTTGACAAAGGAGAAAAATCAATATAGTGAGCAAGACGGTCTTCTTTAACTAATGATTCTTCCAAAAATGAATATCTGCATGCAAAATTTAAAAAAAAATAAATCTGGGCACAAACTTAACAACTACCTCAAAAATATATCATGGACCTAATGTAAAATTAAAAATTATAAAACACCTAGAAAAAACATATTATATGACAGCATTTTGGAGATGGCCTCTTAATTGTGACTTTAAAAAGGCAAAACGCATGAAATACATAGTTGAGAAGAATTCCCCCAGAGTGGAAAATTTTGTTTTGCAAAAGACATAGTTGAGAAAAGAAACAACAGACTGCAGAGAGAGTGCAGAGTTGGGGTTGGGGGAAGAGCTTCAAAATTTTACATATGAAGAATTATTTACATACAAAGTACACAGAGAGCTCTCAAAACTCAAAAATGGGGGGGGGGGAGCAGAAAGATGAATGATTCAGTTGGTGAGGGTGGACCTGAGCTCTAGATCCTAAACGTTGTCCTCAGACTTCCACATGGCAGCACCGCAAGTGTGTCTGTACACACACACACACACACACACAAATTATATATTTTTTTAAAATAGATTCTCCCCAAAAATAAAGAATAAAGAACAATAAAAAAGTGAGTCTAAGACATTAACAAGCATCTCACCAAAAAAAAAAAAAGGTATAAAGATAATAAGCATGAAGAGATGCTTCACATTTTAATTCATGCAGTAAATTCAAATTAAAACAAGATGCCATTATAACCCCATCAAAATGACTGTGGTGCAGAACACTGATATCGCCAATTATGGGACAGCAGGAGCTTTTGCTGCTGGTGCGGGTGAAATATGACAAGGCCACTTTGGAAGATAGTTTGGTAGTGTGTTCCAAACTAAACATATTCTTACCATGTGACCTATCAAATGTTCCTTGATGGTCACCCTAAGGAGTTGAACCCCCTTCTCCCCCACCCACCCACCCTGAACCCCACAGAGACCTGTTCTTCTCCCTTTCTCTGGTCCCGCCTTCCCCCATCCTTTTCTTCATGGAAGCTCTGGCTGGCTCACTGAAAGCATCACCTAGTATCCTTTGGGGGTGTTTGTATTTTAAGGCACTATTTTAAAGGCTTCCTAATATTGACCTGGACTATAAAATGACCTGCTGGGAGTGACGTGATGGAGGAAAGCCTATCTGGTGTATAAATAACACTGGCATTTGATTATTGAACTGACATCACATTACATCACAACCTAGCACACCCTACAGTGCCCTGCACAGTGGGATGGCTTGGATGTCTAGGTTTTGCTCAGATTTTCTCCCTTAGTGCCCAGTGGGCCTTGGAACCCTACAGGAAGACCATCAAGGCTGGCATACCTGGACCTAGGGGACACACACAAACTACTGTGCAGTGCAACCAAGGAAAATGCATGCAGTAAACCTAGACCCCCTATTCAGATCTAGCCAATGGACAGGGCATTCTCCACAGTTGTGTGGAGAGCAGGCACTGCCTCTGACATGTACTCTGGTGCCCCATAGTTGACCACTTCTCCTTGGTGGGGAGGCCTGGTGGCACTCAGAGGAAGGGGAAGCAGGCTATCCAGATGAGACCTGATAGGCTGTGGTCATATGGTGGGGGAGGAGGTCCCCTTCTGTCACAGGCCTAGGGGAGGGGAATAGAATGAGAGAGGGGAACCAGAAGATACAAGTGAGGGGATAACAATTGAGATGTAATATGAATAAAAATAATTAAATAAAAAGAGAGCTAAAGGCAGGAACCTAAAGGATAAGCAGCTGTTTTTAACATTGACAACTCCATTGAGTTTTCACTGAATAATACTATTTGACCTGTCATACAAATTTTAATAAAGAAAGAAAGAGAGAAAATAACAAGCTGTGGCATTCAGCATACTAGTAAGATTTCTCCTGAGGGTGTCTGAGTTGTTTGTTATAAACTGGCAGCCTGTGGTGCATACCTCACACTCACTAAATGTTCGGTCTTGTGACAGACAACTGATGCTGTTTCTGGTGCTCAGAGTTTCAATGTAGAAATCAGCTGTGTCTGAGCATGGTGTCCTTTAACCTTAGCGTGTTCATGGCTTTAGTGGTTAAGTAGAGCATGTCCCAGCTAGTGAGAACCCTTAGCATGTGCAGACGGCAGATTTCCCTGTGACTCATGTATATCCTGGAGTAAATGAATCAAGTATGGAAGGACAGACTGATAAAAGTCAGTTTTCACTTAGAAAATCCAGTCAACTGTTTGAATAAAAGTAACACATTTTAGAGAGAGAATGAATGAATGAATGAATGAATGTGGACGATGATAATGGAGTCTGAAATTGTAAGCAAACCCCCAATTACATGCTGTATTGTAAGTTGCCCTGGTCAAGGTGTCTCTTCACAGCAACAGAACAGTGAGTCAGACATTCACCCATAACAAATAACGATATTACCCAGTGACGTTCAGGGAGGGTTCTTGTGGGGTGCTGCTGCATAGATGAGGAGCTGCAATTCCTTCTAGAGGAACCAGAATGAGGAAAATAATAACAAGCCCATTCTGCCTTCTGTGTTACAGAGCTGTGTGAGGCGCCTCCTAGGCACACCCCTGAGGCCGTGTGGATGGCATACCTGAGCGGTATTTTCGTCCAGGTGCTGCAGTGGGGACCAATCATGGCTACACTCAGATTAGCTTTATGTGGGCACAATCTCAAAGTGCCTGTCTCCTGCCTGCCTCGGCACTGCGGGGAGAGGGAGCCCATCCCGTGCCGTGAGGGTCCTCGTACATTCTCACTGACAACAATTGAGAAGGTCAAGTTGTCCACAATCTCCTATCAACACGACCCTGTTCTGTGTGTGAGGTTGGTGGCTGGGGAGACGGTTTTTATTCCTGCTTGCTCCAAATGGCCTGGTTCTGTGTTCCTTCAGCCACGACACGAGCCCACTGTGTACACAGAATCTATCTAGACCCCTCAAACCATCGGCCTATGGTAAAGAAACGCCAACACCAATGTTCTGATGCCCAGGCATGGGCCTCTTGTCTCTGGCTCAGGTGCTTCCTGTTTTCTGCCAGTACCCACGATAAAGCAGCAGTGACTCTGCATGCACCCCAAGGCAGTAAGCTGAGTGAAATCGGAAGTAGGCAACCAAGAGGATGCTTATAGAAGAACAGCTTCTGGGATGAAAAGGACTAAGGCCCTGGGTACCAGATGTAAAGACCCAGGCCTACCAGTAATCAACTTTTTATAGCAGTAAGTTCTCTGGCTAAGTGATAGATAAAAAGTAAAGGATTCCCCGATCCCTACCAATAGGGAACAGCATTTACTCACACTATGAGAAGTATGAGGAGTTGACCTACCACATGTTCCAGATAACCTATCTGCTTATATACTGAAAGGAAATTGAATTAACATTCTAAGAAACATCCATGTTTATTGTGGCATTGCTTGTAATAGTTAAAATATAAGATCAACCTAGGTGATGAATAAATTCAAACACGCATATAAATACATACATATATACACTTATATAAACGCAAAAAGTAGTGAAATGCTGCCATTTAAAGCAAAATGCATGGAATTACACAGCATTATCTTGAGGGAAATGGGCCAGACACAAAAAGATAAATACCACTTGTTCTCATTCCTATGTGAAAGATAAAAAGAAATTTGATGTCAGTGTTGAATAGTAGGGACTGGAGGGTACAAAGGGAATCTGAGTAATTGGGACAAACACATGAAGTTTGTCCGTCTGAAGCTTGCTAGACACGGAACTGCTGTCTCAGTACTCACATGCTGATCCCTTTCTTTCTCCCTCTTCCACCGCACTTTAAGGTGATTATGAACAGGGAAAAAATTTTTTCCCTTATACCAAAAGACTTGAAATCCATGTGCACATAATTGGTTATACAGTACAAATTGCAAATGAAAAAAATTTTGAGTTTTGTGGTTGTGTCGGAGATCCATGCTAGAGTTGAGAAACCCTAACAAAGTTCTCATTTTGATTCATTCCAGAGAGGAGCACATGAACACAGCAAATAGGACCGAGGAGCTAAAGTAACCCTTGCGTGGGGCTGCTGGGTGAGTTCAGAAGATGGGACTGCAGCTGTGGCTCCATGGATGATGCTCTCTCGGTGGAAAACTCCTGACCCTTGTGTCAATGCCTTCCCCAAGGAATTTTCACACGTCCATCAACCCAGCTCAGATCTCTGCTTACTAAGTAGTTCCTTGGAGGCAATGCAAAGGAACTCTCAATGCCTAAACTACCCAGGAATTGGGGAAAGTCTGGTGTCATGATGTTTCTCTCAAAAAAATGAAGCAAAAATACAAAATCAAGACCTTATTTTGCTGTTGAGATACGGGAAACTTTGTTGATCTTTTACAGCTCTTAGCTTTCAAGTCAGTACGGAGATTGAGTAGGGCACAAACCCATTCACTCTCACATCTACCCGACAAACTACTGCACTATCTGTGTACGTGTGTCCCCAAAACCTCATAACCTATAAGCTAGCAATCTCTGCGACTAATGATCTTGCCAAGTAAAGCTCTTGAAGTGCTAAGTTGAACTTAATTATATTTGGTTGTTGTTATTGTTTTGTTTTATTTATTTGTTTTTATACTTTTCCTGATGACTGGATCCAATATTGACAATAAAAATATCTAAATTATTCTTAAATAATAGCATTGTTATACTAGTTACTTATTACTGTACAACAAATTACCCAAAGCCCTGCACTTCAAAATATCTACATTTCTTAGCTCACAGTTTTTGTGCACTGTGGATCTAGGTGCAGTTATCTGGGTGATGCACTCTTGCCATGTTAGATTCCACTCACAGACATTTCTGACAGAAGAATGGCAGCATCTCTCCAATATGACAGTCCCACTGAGAAATAGTTATTAGACCGTTAAGCTCTTACTAAAGCTGAATAGCAAATCCATGGAACCTGGAAATTTGTCCCCATTTGAAATGAGTCAGCTAGGGATTACTGGCTAATGAGCCGGGAAGAACCCAGCAAGCTTTGCTCAGTGATTGGAGCGGTACAGTCAAGAGCACAGCCAACCTGCCCCTCATAGTGTTCAGCCTTATGCAAAAATGGAGCTTCTCAAGATTGAGGGAATGTCCAACTAATGCCTGGCCACGGCACACAAGATTGCTAACCCCTGACACTATTAAGGACACTCTGCTGTACTTGCAGACAGGAGCCTAGCATAGCTGTGCCCTGAAAGGCTCCACCCAGCAATGGGTTGAAACAGATGCTGAGACTCACAGCCAGACACTGAGCTGAGTACAGACCCTTGTGGAAGAGTGGGAAGAAGGACAGAAGGACCTGGAGGGAACGGGAGCTCTGCAAGAAGACCAACAAAGCCAACTAACCAGGGCCCAGGGAGCTTGCGGAGATTGCAACACCAACCAAGGACCGTGCATGGACTGGACCAAGGCCCCCTACACTTATGTACCCAATGGGGTAGCTCAGGCTTCGTGTGGGTCCCCTAGTAAGGGGACCAGGGGCTGTCTCTGACAAAGACTTTCTTTCTTGCTTCTCAATCACTTCCTTCTGGGGGGACTCCCTTGCCAGGCCACCTTGGTAGAGGATGCCCTCAGTCCTGATGTGACTTGACCTTCTGGGATGAGTAGGTGGGGGGTCTCCCCTTTTCTGTAGGCGAAGGGAGGGGGACACAGGGAAGAAGGAGGGAGAGTGGGACCAGGAGAAGAGGCAGAAGGGGGCTACAATCGAAATGCACATGGGCGTGGCAGCTCATCCCCATCTGTAACTCCAGTCCCAGGGAATCTGTCACCTGTTTTCAGCCTCTAGAGGGACCAAATGCACGTGGCTCACAGACACATTGAAGACAAAACATAATAAATAAAAAAAATGTTAAAAGGCTCGTTTTCTTTTACCTAACCCTGCCCCCAGTTAAAAACTCGAAGGACAAGGAGTAAGTAGATGTATAATATGGACTTGCTTTACAATTCCCCCTTGACCATCTGGAACACACTTCTTTCTTTCCTCTAAACCCAACTCTAGGGGAGCCTGCTGGCTCTGCCCTCTGAGTGGTAGTCCAGCTTAAAAGAGAAAGTTCAGACTGGATTCTGGCAGAGCATCCGGGGCTCTGTCATTGGATTGCCACGGGCCTCGGCCAAAAGGATGCAGGAGGCTAGGTGTACGGGGGTCTCTCGGTTTAGTACGCTAGCGCACAGTCTCTCCACAGTGGTCCACATGGAACGCGAACACATAAATCTTTGTAAATTACAAAAATACCTGCCATTGGGGGCTCAGAGGTTAAGGGCACAGACTGCACCTCCAGAGGTCTTGAGTTCAATTCCCAGCAACTACATGGTGGCTCACAACCATCTATAATATGATCTGATGCCCTCTTCTGGCCTGCATGTGTGCAAGCAGGCAGAGCACTGTATTCGTAATAAGTAAATAAATCTTTTAAAAAAAAAATACCTGCCATCCTGCTACATGCTCTTGGAGGAAGAAAAATGCAGCTGAATGGTAAATGGCTGCAGTAGGGATAAAGTCAACACTGAGAGGACCCACGGGTTTTGGGGTGGAAGAGCAGGTAATAACCTCAGAAAAGCCCTGCCTTCTGACACCAACTTCCTCTATCAGTTGTTTTCACGTTCCTGTGAGCACTCTGGGTGACAGTTTGAATCCATCGTGATAGCGGAGAGACTCAGGCCATGGTGGGAGGAACATTAGGAGGAATGTGGAAGAAATTCTAAGGTGGGCTGGAAAAGCCTGTGGTGCTTAGGAAGGCTGGGCAATTGGCGTGTCAGCAGACATGCAGACAGTAAAGACTGCATCTCTAGAGCAAGGAAGCACACAGAGACAGAGACTCAACTTAAAACTGAAGAACCTGCACCCTATTGCTTCATAGCATCAATGTGAAAACTGATGCTAAGCCAGGTGGTGGCAGCGCACACCTTTAATCCCAGCACTGGGGTGGAGGAGGCCAGTGGATCTGTGAGTTCAAGGCCAGCCTGGTCTACAGAGTGAGTTCCAGGACAGCCAGGACTACACAGAGAAACTCTGTCTTGAAAAACAAAAACAAAACAAACAGAAAATTGATTATTATTTTCCATTAAAAATTCCAAATTCTTTTGCAAAGTTTTTTTATAGTATATTTAAAATTACTACCCCCTTCATTCACCAACTCCATTTTCTATTGCTATTGCCTCAAAGTCCTAATAGTTGCATGCACACACTTTTCGTGTCAGCCTTTTATTTTCTTCTCTAGCCTTTTCAACTTCACACAGTCTAGAGACATCTGAGGAGAGAGTCTCAGTGAGAGAGTCAGGGCCAGGTGGGCCTGTGGGCGTGTCTGCTTGATTGTGTTCACTGACGGACGAAGACACCGCCCACTGTGAGCAGCGGCATTGCCTTGGTTTGGGTCTGAGACTGTGTAAGACGGAAAAAGGAAGCTGAGTACTGAGTGTGCATGCATTTTTTGCCCTCTGCTTCTGATTATGGATGCCTACATATAGAAAGGGGATTGTTGGGGACCAAAGTGAAAGAGAAGCAATAGAGGGAGAGTAGACCCAATTGAAGTATGTTATATATTTTTTATTTTAAATTTTATAATAATTTTTAAATTATTTTATCTTAAATTTTATAGCCTGCTAGCTGCATTGTGCACATGAGACATTCAGCCTTCTAGGGCTTAGTTTCTTTTCTCACTTAGGGAAAGGAAGATGGCATTGCCTACTTCAGGAAGTAGTTGTGGAAACTTAAAAGAGAGACTACTAATTTAAGATACGTTGTACACTTTGGTTCCACGTGAGTCTTCAATTATGGCAGCTGTGGGTAACTAAAACATCCAGAATAACTATAAAGAACACAGACACGTGTATGTCAGACTTGACTGATAAGGCTTGCCCAGCCCCTCAGGATAAATTCCACATACAGTCAGGACATAGGCAGGGTTAACATGTGAGCTCTTATAGACTGCAGCTATTTTATTTAGAAATGTTAGCCCTGCTTTCAGCTTTCCCACTTGAGAATCCAGTGTTGCTCATCTGCCTCTTGTTATTGCCGAGGAGAAGAGAGCCTCTCCGCGTGCTGAAGATAAAGGCTTCGGATGGAGATACGGTTTTAATCTTGCTGCCCCGTGGGATACTCGGCTTGAGACCAGAAGGTCACTAAGGATATCCTTACTTATGTGAGGCAAGTAATAGATTATGGTGACCATTTTACTTCTTGTGTATCAGTTTTGCTCCAGTATATCTTACAAAGGAAAATAATTTTTCTAAGACAACACTGTCAGTGTGATGTGCACTGGAAACCTAGAAAAGGTTATAGATCTTTCTTAAAAACAATGGGTTCCTAGACACTTGCGTGGAAAATACCACGGATGAAATGCTACATCCCAAAGAAGAGCAAACAAAAACAAAACAAAACAAACAAAGAGCAAACCAAAAATCAGCTTTGTTTCTCCTCCTTTGAGATGACTTTTAAATGACTGACATACATATGCATGAAATGAACTGGTGTTTGAATTATTCTTAGGAGAGCCTCGGACTGAAAATCCAAAACATGTATTGTTCAGAGGGTAGAGATCTCAAGATGTGTGTGCAGTCGCTCGTGCACAGACTTGTAGTTGTGCACGGCACAGGGGAATGACTCAAGAATGAGACAATGACCCGTGCCCCAAGGCTCCAGGGGCACCATCTCAAACCAGCCCCATGGGTGAGCTCTTAATTCTGTATAAAGAGGCTTCTGGCTCGCCGTGGGGGTCAAAGAAAAGAAACATTTTTCACTGACAAAAACCCAAGAAAAATTTCACACCTACAATTCTGACAGGTCCTCTCTTCTTTATTCTATGCAAGAACTTACTGTTAGAGATGCATGCCCTTTTTCATATTTTTGTAGTTGAAGTTTTCTACAGGTACTTTTTAAACTTGAGGCAAATGGGGGATATAAGCTACAATCCTATCTTTCTAAGCAGCAAAGCTCTGTATCTCTGCAAGTAAGACAACACTAAGAAATTAGGCTGAACAAGCATTCTATTTTGTCAGGGAATTGTCTTGGGCTTAGCCCTGAAACTTCTGTGCTATGAAAGTGCTATGCCACATCTACTATACGACCACAAATCACAGGCTTTCCAGGCACACTGGATCTGAACCAAAGCACTGGCTCTATCCTGTCACAAGGCCTCAGGCATGTCATATTTTCAACCTACATCTCCACTTCCTTTCCTGTAAAATGATAATAGTGTCACTCACCTTGCAGCGGTGGAGTAAGGACTGAACAAGGCAGTCTTGCACCTAGTGAGAGGTTATAAACGCTCGTGAGCACACCCAATGTGCACACCCCCATGGGCTCTCCAATGCTGCTCTGTTCTTATAGATCTGACTCAGCAGCTCCTCAAAGGCAGGAGAGGGTTCCAAACCACTGGTACTGTCCACTCCTAATCTGTACTTCCGTTCGCCTTTGACCATTGCTTAAATATGACATGATTTTCAGAACTTGGGCCCTTGTGTTAACCTTCTCCAAGAAGAATCCTCTCTTAAAGTGTAGCCCAAAACCCACATGAACACAGTCTCTGGATGTTGTCTGGCCAGGGAGGACAGTTGGGCAACTACCTTGTTTTTTCTGGGTGCTCTATTCCATCACGTGCCCTCAGACCACATTCGCTTTTTGGCAGCCTTAACCCAGTTGGCTTATGTTAAACTGACAATGAGCTAGCACTGCTGAGGCTTCTTCTTTCTCTTATAAACTATTAGGTAAGTTCTCCCTTTTCTGGTTTCAACTGGTTCTTTAAACAAAAATCAAGAGTCTAAATTTATCCTATTAGCTTTCATGTTAGTTTCGGCCTGTCTTTCTAGGCTGTTGGGATTTTTATGACCCCTTAGCTAACCAGCCAACAGATTATTTTTCTCAATTTTGAGTCATCTTCAAAACTGATAAAACACTGCTTCAAACTGTTGATCTTAAAATACTGAACAATTTGGAGTCAAGAACGGAATGATCCCAAAGTCCCATAAAGGTTAAGTCTGGTTAATATGAAGAGGTGCTACTGTTGGTGCAGTCATTGCTCAGAGAGGTCAGCCAGCTAGACACACTTCACACATCTCCTCATGTAACTGCTCACTCTCCAAGGTGAGTGTGATGGTCCCTTCTAGACATGGTAAAGCTGCAGGCGGTGGTGGCGCACACCTTAATCCCAGCACCCAAGAGACAGAGGCAGGCCGATCGCTGTGAGTTCCAGGACAGCCTGGTCTACAAAGTGGGTTCTAGAACAGCCAAGACTACACAGAGAAGCCCTGTCTTAAAAAACCTTAAAGAAAAAAAGCAAGGTACGTGGGAAGGAAGGACAAAGCTGAGGCGTGGTCCTGTCCCATGTTTTACTCAGAATCAGATGGCTAATAAATGCCATAGTGCATCCCAGAGCCCAGTGTGTTGATACTGGAGTCAGAACTTCTTCCACAGTGCCATTCTGCTGTGAAGGCATCCTGGAAAACGAGTTTAAGCCGAAGTACCAAAGTTGGGTAAATTTTAATCATGCATCATGGCAACTCCTGGTTTTCTGTGGCCATTGTCACAGTGAGCCCCATCGTGACTCGAGGTACAAACCTCCCACATCTCTCTCTTCTCACTGGGGCTCCATGCTTTCCTGCCCCGCCTGTACCCCACTACCTCCTTCACGCTAGATTCTTTCATGTCTCAGTTCAGCTTTTAAGACCCCCCTTATAACCTTAAACTTCTGTAGCATCCCCTTCACAAACCTTCCCACTCAGCTGCATCTGAAGGTACCATGTTTCTCACCAGCTCTCTCAGATCTATCGATTCGCTCCGTTGTTAATTTAACAAGTATTTACTGAACATATACCCTATACTGGGCTCTGAATTGACAATAAAATAAAGTTCCAGGTCTTTCCTTTCCCACGGCTTATAAGGAGGGTGAAACAAGTCAAACAAATGCATACATAGCTATAGCTCCAAATCTAGTTGGTTCCATGATCTCCAATAACACACAAGCAAGCACGTGAGTCTGGACAATAGAAAAAAGACCCTGCTTCAGAAAACTTCTATTAAGTTCTTATGTACATAATAACTATCAGCTAATAGTAACACCTATTGTAGATGCAGTAAAAAAGAAATAGGTACAGTGTTAAACGTCATCAAGGTGACTTTACATGACTGTGCTGTGAAGTGCCTGGTGTGAAAAGGATGGGCACAGGGACTTCAGGTAGAGCTAGGAGTCAACGCGAACTCGCAGGGACATTCTAGTCAGAAGAAAGAACATCTGCAAAGCTCTGCAGAAGTGGGTGGCATAGCACATCTGGGAGTCCAGGACCATTCATTCTATTTAAAGCCCAGTGTGTGCTGACGTCACAGACTTTTACCCACCAGCGCATCGCACTGCCTGCAAACAAAAGTGAAGAAATCTTCAAGCGTAGCTGGTGGCTCAGAGTGACACTCTTACACAAATGAGATAAATGAGCTATGATTACAATGCTTGTGCCCGACAAAGCCAGTGAGAAGCCGGTGGTAGGAGTGAGGGTTTGTGTACGTACATAGTAGAGGAGAATCAAAAAGTTAATCCACTCCAAATTTGTTTTATAAACAACGCGTAATAGTTTGACTAGGAACTCATTTGCAGTCCAGATCATAACTTTAGAAAACATAGCCAAAAAAATGTAACTATGATACTCCGTAAACAAAAGGAAAATAAAGAACTCTGATCCCGTTGCTGGCCATGCATCCTCCCAAACAACGTATTAACTAGCCTCGCTTAAGCGTAGCTGCCAGTACCCAGCTGGTGAAGAGAACTTTTCAGAAATTGGAAAGTAACATTATCTGTCCTGGCAATCTTATCTCTGTGCGGCCATTAATCAGGAGGGAATTACTACCTCTGCAAATTCAGTGATTTTCCTTCGAATCTACCAGAAGGGCCATGCCAGATCCGCTCCCAGCTGGAAAGTCCACCTTAGCCTTCAGTTGTCCTCCTTAAGCCCATTTCTTCCATTAGTCAGCCAAGTGGCCACCTATCACACACGTGTTTTTGCCACTGCTAAGACTTAGCACAGATTTAAAGGGGGAGATTGAAGACCCACACATAATATTTCTTAAGCAAAATTACATCATTAGATACCAATTAAATGAACTAGATTGCCTAAAAACTAAAATGGGAAGTTTTTATTCTGTTTTACATTATTGCTTGTTTGTTTTTGAAGGCAGGTTTTCTTTGTGTGGTCCTGGCTATCCCAGACCTCACTGTGTAGATGACCAGGCTAGACTTGAACTCAGAGATCTGCCTGCCTCTGCCTCCTAAGTCCTAGGATGACAAGCACGTGCCATCACCATCTGATCTTTTATTTTTATTTTTTTTAATAAAGAATGACTGGGGGCTGGGGAAGTGACTTGTGCCTCAAAAATAAACATGACTAATCTTTGAAAACAAATGTGGCCGGGGCATGGTGGCGCATGCCTTTAAGTCCAAGCACTTGGGAGGCAGAAGCAGTGGATTTCTGTGAGTTCAAAGCCAGCTGATCTACAAAGTGAGTCCAGGACAGTCAGGGCTACACAGAGAAATTCTGTCTCGAGAACAAAATCAAATACCATACCATAAGAGTGAAGTTACCAGAACATGTCGGCCTCTGAGACAACACGTTCACTATATAAGGGCTTGTTCTGACGTCTGCTCCAAGGCCCACAATCATTAAACAATAAGGTCATGGCTGTAACTCCCACTCTGTTTCACGCTCTGTTAATATCTCTGTCCTCCTAATATCTACAAAGAAGATAGAAATATGGAAAGCGTGCGTATCAAAGCCAGGATTCACAATAAATTCTATTTAAGAAAATCAAGATTTACGAAGAGCCACAAAAAGCTACAACATATGAACCCAATCAAGCAAATAAAATTTAGAATGAACAACTATAAGATCTCACACATATGTTTAAAAAATTAAGTGTTTAAGTTCGGTGATGCCTAATACTTATACATTTTAAGGGTTTTTAATTAACAAATGCTACGAGTCAATAGTGTGGCGTGATTCTGAAAGAAATCTAGTGGCCCTCTACTTCCCAGCCTTTTACTAAATATACAATATTGGGAAGAAAAGTATAGATAACATTTAATTAAGCTCTGGGTAGCTCATTGCAGTGCATTTGGAATATGTGTGATACTTACTATTGCTGGGAAGAGACAACATGGCCAAGGCAGCTCATTTTTTAAAGCATTTACTTTGGGTCTTGCTTACAGTTCTAGAGAGTTAGTCGATGACATTAAGGTGCAAAGCAGACATGGTGCTGGAGCAGCAGCTCAGAGCCTTACAGCCTCATGTGCACCAGGGGTGAGACTGGGCCTGCTGTGGGCTTTTCCCCTCCAACTGAATCATTAGTTTTCCTAAAAGAAACAACTAAAAAGAAACAACTAGAAAAGCAAGGCTAAAAGCAATATTCTTTATATAGAGTTATAAAACTGACCCTTTAGGAGGCACCATCCTAATGCCCATGGGTGGGTCTAGCTGTGGAGACATGAGATCCATGCATTCAAGGTTCATAACTGAAAGAAAGAGGGGACAGCCAAAGAAAAAGCTCCAAATTAATGTTGTGTATACGTAATGTCATTTCAGAAAGCGTGAACCAGCAGCCACACAACCCCCCAGTAAACTACGGCTTCCACCCTGGTGCTGAATGTCAGGACGTAGCAGTCTCAAGTTGCAGGCAACCTTCCTTGAGGTCATTTGTACCTGGGAAACCTATGTACGCCTCTCCCCAGCTCATGGCTGCCCTGCTCCAGTCTCCTGCGTGCTTTTCAAACCTCAAAGCCCATACCGAGTGGCACACCCGCTTCAACAAGGCCACACTTCATAATCCTTCTCAAACAATTCCGTTAACTGCTTTCCAAGCATTCACATATGTGAGGGTATGGTGGGATTGAGGGGAGCACTCTCACTGAAAAGACCACTAGGTGAAAGACCCTAAATCCAACATTTCAGTTCCATGAATAAAGGAGTTGCGGAACAAACCATAGCAGTTAACGTGTAATTAAACTTACTATGTGCAGAACTATGGGGAACGGGGAGAGAATCAGGATTCAAGTGTTTGAGCTTTGTGGAGGAAGATGGTAGCGCAAGAAAAAAACTGCTTTCTCCCAGCCAAAGGTGGACTGGACGGCTTTACAGCAGCCGAGGGAAGGCTCCGCCCACAGCCGGGTTATGCAATTGACTGTGAGGGTCAGGACTACGCTGGGCAACAGCAAAGCCTTCTGAGTGCGCAGTTAACCCACAGCCTAATGTAATGAGTCTTAAGTCGTTCTGGCAACAGTGACTTGTGTGGGTGACGTCTCTGCAGCCTTGGTCCTGAACGGAAAACAGAACACTGGCCTGAGCATGCGACCACGCAGCACGCAGGCTCAGAGCGGACCACGCACCAGCACGCAGGCTCAGAGCGGAGGCTGTGCATGATGCACCGCACTGCTCTGTTCTTCTCATGGACATGCAATGGTTTAACTGTGGTAAACAGTGACGCACATTGTCCCAGCATCACTCCTCAGCATCTCAGAATCAAATTATCATAGCTTTGAAATATATTTTTAGAGTATTTGTTTTGTAAAATTGCTATTTGTGCTGCCAACTTGAGTTTCATTTTAAAAGGAGAAAGTATTAAACAAAATTTTGCTTGAGGCTAGAACAGAACTTTCAAAAAAATTTTAAATGGCCCTTAGAATACTTCCACCATTTTGTGCCACATTGCTGATAATAAAATCAAAACATCAATTAGCTCTAAAAACTGTTATAGATGCTTTCCCATCCTTCATTACTAAATATTCATCTGCGATTTACTTCTTTATGTTAAAAATCAAGACATTTCATGTACAAATAGCAGTTGGTGGGAAAGACGTTTTCTTCAGTGTGCAACCACTCGTGAGGTATCACTATTCCTGTGAATAATCCTCTACCATGCTCCTGGAAAGCAAGCCCAGTTTAACTCACTGGGCCAAAAGAAGATGTAAGCGAAAGAGAGCTGCTTAGGAAGAAGACTGACAGGAGTGGGTAACGGGGTGAGTGCTCCACGTGCATGATGTACCTTATGACAATGTCATGTGAGTAGCTGGGGTGAGTGCTCCACATGCATGATGTACCTTATGACAATGTCCCATGGGTAGCTGTGGTGAGTGCTCCACATGCATGATGTACCTGTATGACAATGTCCCATGGGTAGCTGTGGTGAGTGCTCCACATGCACGATGTACCTGTATGACAATGTCCCATGGGTAGCTGTGGTGAGTGCTCCACATGCATGATGTACCTTATGACAATGTCACATGGGTAATGGGGTGAGTGCTCCACGTGCATGATGTACCTTATGACAATATCACATGGGTAACGAGGTGAGTGCTCCATGTGCATGATGTACCGTATGACAATGTCATGTAGGCAGCTGGAGTGAGTGCTCCACGTGCATGATGTACCTGTATGACAATGTCACAATGTTGAACATAAACCCTGTAAGCCTCATGAATGCCATTATGCAAATTTGCTTTCTGCTTTGATGATGATTTATATATGTGTGTGTCAATGTATTGTTTTAAAATAAATTATTTATCAGTAAATGCTTGATTTTTATGCCTAAATTATACACCTGAGGCTGTGTAAAATTTCTTCAGTGGCTGTGAGTGAGACAATTAAGAAACTCCACTTTGGAGAGAGTACCCTACCCCTCACTGTGGAAGTCCGAGTGCTTTGTGGAATGCAGGGCTGGAGAGTCTATGGTCTAGCCCTTCTGGACAAAATCAGCTATCACGGAAGGACTTCTACAGGCAGCTCATCTGGGCCCCCACAAAACACAAGATCTCTTACAGCTGTCAAAAATTATAGCCTTGACTGTGGTAAAGCTGACAGAAGGCTAATATTTTAGTTGTTCTAAATGGGATTCTAGCCAAAGGTCAGAAAGTAATATACTTTAGCAGCATGCAGTGGCCCGAGAGAAGGACTATTATTTTATTAGGAGCCCCCTCTCCAACTGTGTGAGATCATCTTTATGCTTCCAAGAACACTGCCCAGACCCTGTGGGGACTGCAGGGTGAAGTAATGCCATTCTCGGGCTTTCCAGAAAAGTGATGTGCTGAAAACAACACAACTCGAGATCCCCAAACAAAAATCTAAGGGCCTGTTAGACAAAGCTAAAAATACAGAGATCTATAGAGGCAGAGATTTCTTCGATTAAATTGAATTGGGAACCTATTTGGCTAAAACATGTCCAGATGGGTATCTTTATGCTTTTCATCTTAATGCATTGAATAAAAGAAACAAATCCATCATGGTGCCTTGCTGACTTTACTTCCAATCTTCTGATGTGGGGTCAGGTCCTGCTCCTGCTTCCACCTTCTCTGTCGCAATCCCGGGTTCTTGACACCATGAGCACCCCACAAACTGCAGGACTCACTACCAGAGCATGACAAAGCATCTTCCTCAAATCACAAGTGAAACAACTAGAAGAAAAGGAAAAGCAAGCGTCCTCTGTAGTAAGCTCACTTGCTCCCTGCTGCCAGCAAGAAGGAGTCTGCTTTTATGAAATGAGTCTCTGCTACATAGGATACACCTTAGTGTAGAGAGAAGATTCTGGTATGTGATGGTAATTTGAAATCCACAGGTACAATATGCTCTCCTCCCAAAAAAAATGGCATCATGCTGTAGATGGGGATGCCAAAGTGCAAAAAGGACACACCAGTGTCATTTTCTACCCGTTTCTACCACAGCCCCCTCACCCCATCCTCTGGCTCCTCGCCTCAGCTCTCCTTCCTGTGACGATGTCTTGCCTGTGTCAGCAAGCTCTCTGAGGCAGGCGTCTATCTCAGCCACTGCTGTATTGCTGTGAGGAACACCGTGACCAAGGAAAATTACAAACGAAAGCATTCAGTCGGCGGCTTGCTTACAGTTTCAGAGGCTGAGGCCATGGCCATCCCAGAAAGGAGCATGGCAGCAGACAGGTCACACCTGATGACCTTCTGAGGCTCCTGCCATACCCCTGCTGGCCCTCTGTGCTCACTCCAGAAGCTTCTTGCCCACCACCATGCCTTTAAGAAACTGTGATATGAAGTAATGGAGGATAGTGCGTTGTTTACATGGCATTAAACTCATGGAGGAAATGGTGAGCTATTAATTTCAGAAAGATTATAATGGCCTCGCAATGATACAAAGGAAGAAATGGGACATTTTCAAAAATGGTTTTGCAAGGAAGAAAATAAATAATCCCTTGTCTTTAAAAAAAAAGAAATGTTATTGTGATTAGATGTTAAGTGAGGTGGCATTAGAATTACATAACATAATGTCTGTAATTAAATGTATCACATACATTAACACATATCACATATAAGTGTGTATGTAAAGTATACACAGGAAGTACATACATGCTGAATAAGTATTCTGTTTTAAGGTATGAGAACTGAAGCTGAAAAGTTGTCTCAGTGGGTAAGAGCTCTGGCTGCCCTTCCAGAAGTCCTGGGTTCCATTCCTAGCAGCCATACAGTGGTTTACAATCATCTATAACTCTGGATCCAAGGAATTTGATGCCCTCTTCTGGCCTCTGTAGGCGCCAAACATGCACATGACACACAGACATATATGCAGATCAAACACCAATACACATAAAATTTAAAATATGAGACTGTTCAGAAATAACAGTATTTAGATCTAAGCCTGACCTACACACCTGGGAACTCACAAGAACCAAAAATTCAGATCCTTCTCATGTCCCAATAGCTAAGAAACCTTGCTCTCATTCGTGGGGAGGTGCACAGGAATTCCTCCTGCTGGCTAAGGGGAAGAAAAATGGCTATTCATGGCAATTTCCAAGATATTTGTATTAGAAAATGAAATATTATTAATCCTATGGCTGAGAAAATGTAATTTGTATTAAATGTGTCATCATATAATATTTAAATTCTTAATTATGAATAATTGTCTATAAAGGGCATAGTAATGGCAATTTTAAGAATATTATCTCATTTATTATTACTTATGAAAATCAGTAAAATGTTTTATCATATCTTAGACGAGAAATGAAAGCCCTAAGGGTCCAACTTGCCCCAAGTCACACAGAGCATAGCCAGGGCCATTGTTGATGGCTGTTACCAGGCATCAGATGTACTGTCTTTTCTACCATGATGTGATGCTGAGCACTATGAAGAAGGCAAGGCAAAAGGGTAAAAGATAATGTGTATATTGTAAAAAACTTGGTCTAATTGGAAAACAAATGAAAACTTAGTAATATGTGCTGCTTTATTCACGGTGGCCAGGAACTGGAAACAGACTAGATGTCCATCAGATGATGAAGGGATAAGGAAAACATGGTATATCTACATAATAGCATATTATTCAGATGTTAAAAATAAAATTCTGAAAATTTCAGGTAAGTGGGTAGAGTGGAAAACATCATTCTGAGTCAGGTAACCTAGATCTCAAAAACCAAGTATTTTCTGTCATTTGTGGGTGTTAGCTTGGAACCTTCAGATGTGTAATACGTTTGGAATACCCTTAGGGGCCAGGGAATTAGGAAGGAGCTAAGGGAGAGGAGATAGAATACACTAGTATAAAAGACTAAAAGGGAGTAATAGAATAAGAATAGTTAAATTGGATAAGAAATGGAAGAGCAGAGCAAAGGAGGGAATACAAAAAGTAACACTAAAGACCTTTTGAAGAGTTAAATGGAACCTATTACTACTGGAGCCTCCAGCATATGTATATGGAACACACACACACACACACACACACACACACACACACACACACACACACACACACACCACATCACATACATATACAATATATATTATATATATATACACAATTATAAAAAGTTGAAGTTCAGTTACCCTATAATGGGGTAACAGTAACACGAGACATCACAGGCTAACAAAAAACAAAAAGGGATGGATTACCTCTTTTGGAGTTATTGGCTAGTGAAGTTTCATAGATCCAAAACCATGATAGACTATTGGCGTTGCTCTTGGTTACCCTCCAGAACCTGATAGTAAGGTCCTATTGCTGAAGACGCCATCTACTTCAGCCAGAGGACATGGAGAGATCAAGAAAGTAGTCAGCTGGAAGCTTCATCTCTCCTGACTAGCTCTCATCATGCTCCAAGGTGCCACGAGAAGAAAAGTAATCCACAGTCTTATCCAGCTTTAAACCCCAAGATCTATTGGCAACCTGTCATCTTAGAAGACCAGAGTTATGACTCCCTCTTTCACTGTCCAACAGCATGTTTTCCTTATTCCTGATTCCCAGCGAGAAGGAGACAGTAAGTGCAAATGCCATCAGAGAGTTGAAAGCTTGTGTCGCATGACAGAGGAAAAGACTCTTGTGGTCGGTGCCTGGGGCAGAATGACATAAAATGAGGTTGGAGTCATAAGCAGAAGCCAGGTCACTACACAGACTTTGTGGTCATCGGTTTATTTTGTGGATAACAAAAAGCTAATGCCAGGTATGTGAAAGACCTGGTTTTCATTATTTTCAGCTATTCTATATTCTGGTATTTTCTATA
This sequence comes from Acomys minous, assembly GCF_964271855.1. Taxonomy (NCBI): domain Eukaryota; kingdom Metazoa; phylum Chordata; class Mammalia; order Rodentia; family Muridae; genus Acomys; species Acomys minous. The sequence goes on along the minus strand of NC_140486.1, from coordinate 71,764,562 downwards.
GCAGAACATCTGGTATGGAGGCATAAACAGATTAAAGAAGAAGAAAAGTGGAGTGTTTTCTACCCATAAGATGTAGACAAATCACTGACAATATTTACCACTTTTCTCACATCCACAAACTCTTAAATATGAAGGAAGCAGATACTGGCTGAGCAAAACTTCCCCAACTCTCTAAGTGATAAGTAAGACATCTAGGCATTCAACAATTTACATAACTTGTGGAAATATGTTAAAAAGCCTTCCATTAAAAATGACACACTAAATGGAGGCAGAGGCAGGTGGATCTCTTCAAATTCGAGGCCAGCCTGGTCTACAAAGTAAGTCCAGGATAGCCAAGGCTACACAAGGAAACCCTATCTCAAAAAACCAAAAGAAAAAAAACTAGGCACTAAGTTCAAGATGTATATAGTGACGTTATCTCTCAATGTAAAGCACAGTGAGATGACTCAGCACTTACAGGCACTCACTGCTCCTCCAGGGGACCCAGGCTCAACTAACAGCACCCATGTGGCACCTCATAGCTGTCTATAACTCCAGTTCCAGGGAATCTGACACTCTCCCACAGACATACTCAGGCAAAACACCAATGCACATAAAATAAATAATATTTTTTTAAAAAGAGCAATGAAAGATTTCCCAATCCATTTGATTGTTCTAATAGTAAATTTTGATAAAGCTAACCCAACAACACCCCGGACACATTCCTGGCCCCATCAGCTCTTCTTAGGCATAGAGGGGGAGACTCCACAGCCCCTTCCTTGTACCTTTGACTCTAAAGCTGGAACCACACACCCAAAGCTGCCAACTCCTGCTGCTCGCTGGGGCTGGAGCACGGCCCCTCATTTAAATACGTTTCCACCAGCTCTCTGGTTTTGATGGTCTCCTTCGCTACCTAAGCCTGGCTGTCCTGGAATTCTATCTGTAGACCAGGCTGGCCTTGAGTTTAGAGATCCGTCTGCCTTCCGAGTGCTGCTCACCACCATGCACAGTCTTAAGCTTCCTCTGAGTGCCACCAGGCCTCCCCATCAAGGAGACATGGTCAAATATGGGGCACCAGAGTTCGTGTGAAATAGGGTTGAGATTGTTATAGGATGTGGGGACTTTTCAAGTTGGACTAAATGCACTTTACATTGTGATATGGCTACCAGCCATAGGGGCCAGGGGACGGAATGTGGTGTTCTGGATGAAAATGGCCTCTATAGACTCATATGGAATGGCGTCATTGGAAGTGTATTTCCCTAGGGGACGGGCTTTGAGAGTTCAGGAGCTCAAGCCAGGCCTAGTGGCTCACTCTCTCTTCCTGCTGCCTGCAGATCCAGATGTCGACCTCTCTGCTCCTTCCCCGGCACCATGCCTGCCTTCGAGCTGCCACGCTTCCCGCCACAAAGACAACAGACTAAACCTCTGGACCTGTAAGCCAGCCCCAACTAAATGTTTCCCTTTAAAGGAGTAGCTGTGGTCACGGTGTCTCTTCATAGGAATAAAACACCAAGACAGCAGTTTAATTTTATGGGAGCCAGCAATTGAGAGAACCAAAACGGAAGTGTGTTCCAGAGATGACAGGACCACTGCACCCATGAGCTCACACAGCTGTGGCTGCCTGCACACGATGAGCCAGTCAGCACCCCAGCCTGGAAGAGGGGGACCTCATGAGCCTCAGCCCTAGCTAAGGAGCTACTGACAGACAACGGCTTCTAGGGGAGAGAGTCAGTTGTCATGAAGGCTGTGGCCCTGGCAGGATGGACACACCAGGGCGTGGCCCCACGCCCATGAGCACAAGGGCTCAAAAATTAGGGTTGTTTTCTTTTTAAGGGAACAAATTTGGGAAGGGGAAGCGGGGATACATCTGGGAGGAGAAGTTAGAGAAAAAAACAATGGTGAGTATGATCAAATTACATTCTATGAAATATTGAAAGATTTAATTTAAAAATTATATCTTTTTTTTTCTTTTGGTTTTTTGAGACAGGGTTTCTCTGTGTAGCCCTGGCTGTCCTGGACTCACTTTGTAAACCAGGATGACCTTGAATTCATAGAGATCTGCCTGCCTCTGCCTCCCAGAGTGCTGGGATTACAGGCGCACACCACCCTACCCAGCTAATATTATGTCTTTTTAAATGAAAGGTTAAAAACATTTAGGTGTATGTCAAAAGTATTTGAAATATTGAAGTGCCTCTTCCTAAAATGCTCATTAGTGATTTTTAGTATATGAATGCTTTGTCTCTTCATATATAATGTAAGCATCTCTTGAATCATATGACATTTCTCTGTATAACCTCCATCTGTCTGTAATTTTGCCCTAGGCTCCAGAAATTTTTATCTAAACAATTAAATTGCTTAGAAAAACATTGGGCATCCATTGCAACAGATTAATCCAAGGAAAACTTTTCATAAAAGAAATTTCTATGGCCAAGAAAGTTTGGGGAACCTATAGGTTGTCCTTTTCTAAAAGAAATTTGCAAATAAAAGTTGGTTAATTTAAAGGCTTCAGGAGGTCCCCAGGAATTTGCCAGATAGCAGAACCTAGAATGCTGCTGCTCTTACAGTGCCTATTAACACCCCAGGCACACACTTTGATAAACGTTCCACCACAACGGCAGCCTTAGCATCCGTAGCTGTTGGTGTCCAGGGCATTGTACGAGGTACTGAATTGTAAGATACAATCTATTCCCACAGTCTATTATATCAAAGTTGAGCCAGAACATATAAATAATAATCTCAGTCACCAAGGCACGAGTACCAGTGAGTAGTCCACACAAAGCCGTGCCAGGATGCTGGGAGGTCAGGTTATTACAAGCTAAGTGTTTGCAGAAGGTTTCTAGGAGGATTTAAGATGTGACTTAATCCTTGGAGGGAAGGGAAAAGTACAGATAACATATTTGACCATTCAAAGCACAAGCATCCAGTAAAGTGAGCCATTATGCTGATCCCTGTCACTCATTAATAAACCCACGTGATATCTCACAATAGACAATCATAAAAGGAAAACGCTCCTCAAAGATAAAAGAGTAGTAAAGGAAAAAAGTAAAGTGAAATTTAAAATAAGAAAAGAAGTAGCTGTAAGAAGAAATAGTCAAGTTGAGGACATTGGTGTGACCACCGTTTCTGAGACACCGGCTATGCAACAACAAATGCTTGCAGTGAATTTGTCACCAGAAGGGAGAACATAGGGCCGGGGGCAGGGCTCAGTGAGCAGAGCCTTTGCCATTCATGAATGAAGCCTTTCATCAGTTCCTAGCACCATGTAAGCCCGGCACATGTCTGCAATCCTAGCATCAGGAAGTGGAGGCAAGAAATTCAGAAGTTTAAGGTCAATTCTCAGTTATGCAGTGACTAAGGCCACTGGGCTACATGAGACCCTGTCTCAAAAAATAAAATGACATATTTGTAAGAAAAAAGATGAGAATGCTCTACAGAATATTACATGGGCAAAATATTTCAAATTAAAGAAATTCTCAGAGAATGCTAAAATGTCGAAAGCTGACTCAGACTTAGAAGGGGATATAATAAGTTCCAAAGCATAGAAGGAAAGAGTCCGTATTATAAGTGATACAACAAAAAGTCAAGTTCAAATTACACTTTATTGGCAAAGTCAACCACAATCTCAGGGAATGCTATTGTACTATTGTCATAAACTTCTTTGGTTTAAACACAAAATAATGGCTTCAGTATGACATATATATGAATCTTTAAACTTTATTCATATTCATACCCCATGATTTTATTCTCCTTTCCTCCTCTGCTTATCTCCTTCCTCTCCCCCAAAATGTATGTGTGTGTGTGTCCTCTAGATTACAATATAAAAGTGTGTTACACTTGTCTGATTCCAGCTTCCTTCACTTAACCTGATGACTGCCAGTCCAAGACCATCAATCTTTGGCCATCTGTCTGATCACTCACTCCTCTGCCCCAAGGAGGTTTTTGCCCTTCAGTGTCACACAAGCACATCAGAAGTTCAGTGCAATGGGTCATGGCCTACAACAAGCTACAGGCTCCACTACTGATGCTGGAGTCTGACAGTTTGGGTAAAATCCACTTCACAAGATTCTCAGGAATCACGAACTCAAGGCCACAATCATTAAGTTCGGTTTCCTGGTCATGTCTCAGATTTCTCTGAAGCTGACTCAAAATTGCAGTCATGTTTATTTGGTTTTCTTTTCTTTTCCTTTCCTTTTATTTATTGATGTTGGGATGCAGTATTTCCTCAACCTTGCCTTCCATCCCTGATATTTTTTTCTTCTACTTGCTCTAATCTACTGGCTATATTTTTCCATTGTGTCTTTTTTTTTTAATTCACGAGTTTTTCAGCTCCAATGTGTAGCTGTTGGAATAAGAATAAGCCTCATTTCTACCTCAAGACCCAGCTAGACCACTCCTGGGCATATATACCCAAAAGATGCTCCCCCATTCAAGATCACTTGCTCAATTATGTTCATACTAGCATTATTAACAATAGCCAGACTTCCAATAGAGGGGTAGGGATACCAACCCACCCACAAAAACTGTGACCCAAAATTTGTCCTGCCTTCAAGAGATGCAGGGAATAAAGATGGAGCAGAAATTGAGGGACTGGCCATCCAATGACTAGCCCATCTTGAGACCTATCCCATGGAAGAAAGCTAACCCTTTGACACTATTAATGATATTCTGCTATACTTGCAGACAGGAGCCTAATATAACAGTCCTCTGAGAGGCTTCACCCAGAAGCTGATAGAAACAGATGCAGAGACCCACAGCCAAATATTAGGGGGAGCTCAGGGAACCTTGTGGAAGAGGGGGAGAAAAAAACTGAAGGAGTCAGAGGGGTCAAGGATACCACAAGAAATGCTATGGAATCAATTAACCTGGGCCAATAGGGGCTCACAGAGACTGAACCACCAACCAAAGAGCATGCATGGGATGGACCTAGGCTCCCTACACATATGTAACAGATGTGCAGCTTGGTCCTCATGTGGGTTCCCTAACAACTGGAGCAGGGGCTGTCTCTGACTCTGTTGCCTGCCTTTGGTTCCCTTTTCCTAACAGGGCTGCCTTGTTTATCCTCAATAGAAGAAGATGTGTCAGTCCTACAGCAACTTGATACACCAAGGGGATTGATATCCATGGGAGGCCGCCCCTTCTCTGAGGAAAAGAGGGAGAAAGGAATGTGGGTGGGGAGGTGTGAGGAAGGGAATGGGAGGAGAGAAATGAGGAAAAGTCATGATGGGGATGTAAAGTAAAAAAAAAATAATAATTAGTGTTTAAAAAAAAGAATGGCCCATATAGCCTCAAATATTTGAATGCTTAATCATCAGGGAGTGGCACTACTTGAGAAGGATTAGGAGGTGTGGTCCTTTGGAGGAGATGTGTCCTTGTTGGGAGAAGTTTGTCACTGAGAGCTTTGATGCTCAAAAGCCCAAGCGAGGCCCAGTGTCACTCTCCTCTTCCTGAGGCCTGCAGGTTCACATGTAGAACTGTCAACTACTTTTCCAGCATTGTATCTGCCCTCACGCCACCATGCTCCCCACCGTGATGATAACAGGTTAGCCTCTGGAATTGTAAGCAAGCCCCAGTTAGATGTTTTCTTTTAATAATAATAATAATTTCACAAGAATTTTTAATGGTCATGGTGTCTCTTCACAGCAGTAGAACAGTGACCAAGACACAACATTTCTATTGTTTTCATTCAAAATCTCAATTTTTCTTGCTAATTCTCTTATTTACACTGATGAGATTCTTCTCCTGATTCTAAATAGATTTTCTTACATCATTCATGCACCTGTTTACATCTTTTTTGAGGCCACTGATTTTTTTTGGGGGGGGCAGGGCTGGGACAAGGATTCTCTGTGTTACCCCTGGCTGCCCTGAAACTCACTCTGTAGACCAGGCTGGCCTCAAACTCAGAGATCCACCTGCCTCTGCCTCTGCCTCTGCCTCTGCCTCCCAAGTGCCACCCAGCTGTCTTATTTTCAAGTAAACTTTTGAATCATTCTTCTCGCTGTTACCTACTCCTGTCTCTTTGGACACAGCATCTAAGGAGTTATGATGTTTTGGAAGAGTCATGTTGCCCTGTTGTGTTTCCATGTTACAATCCGTGCATTCATTAGTGTGAGATATCTTTCCGTTTTATCCAGGCATCCTCTTGGTATGAAGCCTAGTCTTGAGAGCTCAGTGCCTACTGCCACTGGGAAAGGACAAAACAGGCTCATGAGAAGACTCACTGGAAAAGGCATTTGCCACCAAACCTAGTGACATGAGTTCAAGCTCCAGGACCCATGTGCCAAGAGGAAAGACTTGGCTCCCACAAGTAGTCCCCCAGTCCTCACACATGCCGTTCAAGGGCTATGTTGATGTATGTAAATTAATCTGCTGGAGTTTCAGTGTTCCCATCCCAATGGCAGATGGGTGACTCCAAAGTTGGCCTTTGCAAGCTCAGGGATGAGACTCTACAGCTATCCTCAGGTGATGCGCTGAGCTCCTTAGCCACCAGGGTCAAGCTAACTCCCTAGCCCTTCTGCCACTCAAAGCTTTCTATGTGCTCATGTCTGGCCCTTCCCTATTTATGACTGTCTCGTGTGGCCCTCTTTCACACTGGCATTGTGGCAGGCTAGCCCATGGCTCCTTAATTCTTTATTCTGAGTTCTCCACAGGACCCTCCCTAAGTCCCCTAAAACATTAGCAAAGCAGACCCCTCCACTGCAGACTGATTATACCAGAGGAGTCACTGTTTCACCAGCTACCCTATGGTAAGACAAGGCCGCCTTCTAACACCAGGGCTGCCTGACTTCCTGTTGGAGGAGGCTCTGTTTCCCCTCCCGGGTCCTGTACTGCTCTGGTCACTGTTGTCCCCTTGTTTCTCTTTGCAGCTGTTCTTTCTCCACCTTTGTGCTTCCCAGTGCTCTTTCACTTGTTCTCCTTGAAATACGATCTCTTCTTCATTGTCTCCACTTGTCTCCTTCACTGAACTTCCAATCGGCCATCTAACTTTAGATGTCCCAAACTACTGTTTGACAAAAGAATAGACCACTTTCATTCTCAGTATTTCCAGTGTCTGAAACTGTAATAACCTAAATGTTACTTTTTATTTCTAGATTACTTCCAATATTTTAACAAAATTAATGAAGTCACAAATGATCATAGTTTTCTTCATCAATTATTAAGAAGCTTTGGATAGTTTCAGATCACTGTCTTTTTAGTCTTACACTATTCTTCCAAACAAGGACTGTTCATATGAATGTAGATTTAAGGATTTAATAAAGTAAGCTGTAGACGCAAGTTTGCAAATTCTCTCTGTATGGGCAATATTCCTGAAGACAATCATTTAGGAAGTGAGTACTAATGAAGATGGGGTCTGCAGAACTCCAGTGTTGGCAGCAAAGAGAAGCAGGAAGAATGTGCTGAGGAACGGCACGTGAGGCAGAAAGATAGCCGAGCCAGTAGTAGATCCCAAAACCAAAGGAGAGGAGAATTAAGTCGAACATGCACTGCTGCTGGTGACACAGAGCTGAGCCTGACCATGGTACTCAGCCATACAATGGGCACTGGTAACTCTGAGAAGAGCTATTTCAGTAGAAATAGTTAAGGGATTCTGATTAGACTGGTTTGAAGGGAACTGGTAAGAGAGGCCGCAACAGTGGCTATAGGCAGCCTCTTGAGGGCCCTTCTGCAACACAGAGATAGAATGAGGTATGAGGCCCCTTCATCCTCAACACGATCACAGCATGTTTGTACTCTGACTAACATAGTTAGCTGAAGAGTTTGTACCAGACCAGCCAAGGACAATACAGGCCATAAACTTCAAACCCCTACCCAGATCTAGCCAATGGACAGGACATTCTCTATAGTTGAGTGAAGAGTGGGGTATGACTTTCACACGAACTCTGGTGCCTCATATTTGACCACATCCCCTGGATGGGGAGACCTGGTGGCACTCAGAGGAAGGATAGCAGGCTACCAAGAAGAGACTTGATACCCTGTGAGCATATACAGGGGGAGGAGGTCCCCCTCAGTCACAGTCATAGGGGAGGGGAGTAAGGGGAAAATGGGAGGGAGGGAGGGAAGAATGGAAGGATACAAGGGATGGGATAACAATTGAGATGTAATAAGAATAAATTAGTAAAATAAAATTTGAAAAAAGAGTTTGCACCAGAAATGTTGGTGTCAGAAGATGCAATAATTATTGAAACAATTTCCTTGAGTGTGGGAAATATTCTGTGTTCCAGAAGAGTTCATGCTTCTTGAATGAAAGACTTTAACAAAGTAGGCAGGCACTTGGCTCAAATGTAAGATGAGACAGGCTGATAATAGAGGTTTTTAATGTGCAGTCAGACCAGAATCACTGACATTACAGAAATGTTCATTAAAAGCAAGGGCGGCAGGGATGTTGGAGGCTAAAGGTTTAAGCAAGAATGGAGCAGGGAGATGGGAGAAGGGTGGGACAGGTTAACCAGAACTAAAGATACATTTTTTTTAAATCTCATGGAAATCCACTCCTTTGTCGGCTAATTAAAATATATAATTTTAAAGGATTTATTTACTTATTTATTCTGTACGTATGAGTGGTTTGCCTGTGTGTATGTCTGTGTATATGCATGCCTTGTGTGCTTGCAGAGGCCAGAGAAAAGTGTCTGATCTCCTGTAACTGGAATTACAAGTGGCTGTGAGCTGCCATCTCGGTGCTGGGAAGAGAACCCAGGTTCTCTGGAAAAGCATCAGTTTAAATCTGCTGAACCATCTCTACAGACCCTAAAATATATACAGTGTAACTCCTTGTAAGTGTGTGTGTGTGTGTGTGTGTGTGTGTGTGTGTGTGTGTGTGTGTGTGTGTTGTTATTTTGAGACAAGGTCCCTGTACATAGCTCTGACTATCTTGGAATTCACCATGTAAATTAGACAAGGTTGATTTCAAAATCACAAATCCACTTGCTTCTGAATCCTAAATTTTTGGATTAAAGATGTACACTACCACATCCAGTGCATACACACACACACACACACACACACACACACACACACACACATACACACACACACACACACACACACACACACACACACACGGACACACATCTATATGTAGATAATAGATAGATAGATAGATAGATAGATAGATAGATAGATAGATTTAGATGAGTTTTTAAAGGCAAGACTTAGCATCGGTGAACTATATTTTTCCCTGAAAACACATGAGAAGCCTGGGATACCTCCTTATTAGATACTGGTTGGAGGGTAAGGGAGCCCCAGAGGTCTCCAAAACAACACAGGATGTTGTCCTTTCTTTTGGTTGCCTGGCTTTGTTAAGTAAGAGTCTATTGCTGAAGACACAACATACTTTGGTTGTAGGACACAGAAACAAAGCTGGACCTGACCAAAAAGCCTCTTCCTTACCAGTTAACTTTCCCAGTGCTGGGCTGAGCGTTCACTATGTAGGTCACTGAAGAAGAAAAATCATCAAAGGACTTAACCAGGTACAATACTGATCTATCGAGCAAGGTGACCCTTCTGGTGTAACGGTGGCGTGACCGTTACAGGGTAGACAAGCACTTTCTGATTGACTTTGAGCCAGTAAGGAATTCATACTTGGTACAGCAAACCTGGCCAAAAACCCACAACTGGAAAAGTCAAAGACCCTGAGAGGAGAGGACCTATACTATTGTTTTGCTAAACGGATATATTATTGAGCTATCATCTAAATATTTTTATTTTGTACTCATAGATTACTGCTGTCCTCAACCTTGATCAGAGGAGCTTGTTTTTTACAATAGCCGGCAGTCAATTCAAAGACTCCTAACTGCCAAAGTGCTAAGAATAAGTGATTGCTGAGTGCTCAAACCTAAATGGGAGATTGATATCAACGCCCCCGCCCCCACGACTCAGGTAGCATCCCGGATGGTGGGAGCAGTGCTGCGACATGCTGGCTTCTGGACATGACACGGCCACTGGACTCATGGACTCACAACAGGTACAGTTAGCGCCACATAATGAAGCCAGGCAACATTCTAACATGAATGGGCAGGGGCTTGTGTGGCTCCACCCCTACCTGAGATGCTATTGACAAGCGAAGGCTGCTGAGGGCGGGAGTCAATTGGATGCATACCCATGCTGGCATCACTAATTGGGAGGGGTAATTTGTACTGGATATGGTCAAGATACATTGTATGTATGCATAAAGTTGCCATAAATTCAAACTATTATTTTTTTAAAAATCACTAAATGCAAATTCTCAGATCCCATCCAAGACTACTACATTACACATTTTGGAAGCAAAGCCTGGAAGTTGGCCTTAACCAGGGCTCCAATGCAACACAGTTTGAAGAATAAAAGGACCAGATGGCATCTCACACACCTCCTTCATCCATCATTGGCCAGTCTGTGCGCCGCTAATCTGCAGCTCTTTGCTGTTTTCATGATGTTGCAGCACTGTGTCCACCACACAAAAGTTCTGAAACCCGAGCTGTGTCCCAGCTGTTATCAGCTCAACAAAAGCCAGGTATCTGTACTCTGCTTCCAAGACAACAATGCCCTCTATGTATCTTTAAATATACTCAGAACCATCTCCAAAATAAAATTTCTTCATGCTGCGTGTCCAGCTCAGCTTTAAGGGGGCCAGCAAAGCTTATCTTTGCCTGCCAGTTTTTTGCAATATATAAGTACAAATTTTCATGGAAAAAAATCCTTGGGACTCCAAATGTATGGATCTCGAGTTATTTTGTCTTGCTTAAAGTGAGCTATCCCTCAAGATCAGAGAAGACGAGGAAAGACAGGTGACATTAACCCCGTCCCATACTGCTGTTCTTTGAGGACTCGGGTCTCTCCAGCCACACACTTGGAGGAAACTTCATACAAACAGAGGAAGCCAGAGTCTTTCTGGGAGAACTTGGTGGCTGACTTACCCCATTGGACATTGATGCCTGCTAAAGATAAAACCTGGGAAAAGCCCTCCAGGTCCCATTCTCCATTGTTGCTGCCTGGGCCCAGTGTGTATGTCTGCACTGTGTACACATTCCCCGGGGTGGGGGCGCCACCAGCACACAGCTGTCTGTGGCAGGATTGCTGGTGTTTACAGTAGCAAGCTAGGGCTGCTTTTGCCAAAACATGGTGTTTCTTATTTCAAGGATGAGAACAATTCCTTTTCTCCCCAACTCCATTGTTACTTGGTTTACTAGATTTCCAGGCGGAGGAAGCAGTAAATTACTGAAGGAAAGAGTGTCTACCTCACCGGGGCGTGCCTGTTTGAATTCAGATGAGGTCTCACCAGTCAGATGTGATGATACAGATTCTCTCTGCCTTACGGAAAATTGGTTTGAAGACGTGAAAACAAAATAATTAGGGCCTTCCTCACATATATCCACACCCTCCTAGACTCTCTAACTAAAGAGCATTGTTCTAAGTGTCCAGCTTGATGGCTCCCAGAGGCCAGCTGATCAGCAGTCAGGAAGGCCTCGGCCAGCCAAGTCACTGCCAGGAAACCCTGGCTCTACAGCGCCCAAGGCTCTTTTGTTATCAGTTGCATGAGTTACTACTACATTCTCCCGACAGAATCTGAGGGTGCGGATGTGTTAGGCGAGAGAAGGGGTGGTTATTTCCTCAATCGCAAACAAATATAAAATAAAATAAAATTTACCTTAAGTAAAATTGATTCTCAGCCCACATCTACAGAATGTCAGGATTAAAAAGAGGCTGTGCAAGTTTGGTGTGGTGGCACACGCCTGTAATCCCAGCACTCGAGGGTGAAGAAGCAGGTGGATCGCTGTGAGTTCGAGGCCAGCCTGGTCTACAAAGTGAGGCCAGGACACCCAGGGCTTCACAGAGAAACCTTAAGAAAGAAAGAAAAGGGGGGGGAGAGACGATGTGTGTGTGTGTGTGTGTGTATGTGTGTGTGTGTGTGTGTGTGTGTGTGTGTGTGTGTGTGTGTGTCCAAGGCCTGCACATAGTAGGTAGGCTCCCTACTGAGCTACATCTCTAGTACTTTAACACATACACACAAGAGGATAACCAGCCTAGACTACTGTTCATCTCTAGCACTCCAGTGCCTGGGTCAAGCCACCATTCAGTCTAGATATGAACACCATCCTTGGCTCTCTATTTAAACTTGACCTCACTTCAGAACCCTGAAGACCCAAATTGAATAAATATCTCTCTCTCTCTCTCTCTCTCTCTCTCTCTCTCTCTCTCTCTCTCTCTCTTATTTCCTTTTTTTTTTTTCTTTCCATTATTAATTTGTCTCTCTTTTAATTGGCTTATTGAGGATAAGTGGCCAGACTTTCAAGCTCAGTTCCTGGCTGAGAAGAGTCTATTGCCATCCTCACAGGTGGTAGAGAGCTCTGCTGCCTTCCTCTTCCAGCAGTGGCACTACTGTCCTCGTGGGGACTCTGTACTCAGGACTTAACTATAGGCCCCTCAAAGGCCCTGCCTCCTAGTGTTATCATATTGGGGATTAAGGCTTTAATATGTAAACGTGGAGCCCAGAGCATGAAAAGACACCTAGAATATCACACGGAATGAGAGAATCCAGCTTCAAACCCGTGCTTACTCTGTACTCCAGTTAAAGGCATTGTGGGAAAGTAAAGTAACAGGGACTGAGACAGGACAGAGATGAAGACAGGACAGCAAAAGGGAGCATGGGACAGACTGTGGGGTACTTAACTTAAGATCTGGTGGCGATGATTGTCACAAAAATACATTGCATGTAAGAAAACCCCCAGTGCTGAAACTATCTCCCAAAGAGAAATTTTTCCTTTTTTTTTTTTTCTTGGTTTTTTTTTTTTTTTTTTTTTTTTTGAGCCAGGGTTTCTCTGTGTAGCCCTGGCTATCCTGGACTCGTTATATAGGCCAGGCTGGCCTCGAACTCACAGAGATCTGCCTGTCTCTGCTTCCCAGGGTGCTGAGACTACAGGCTTGGTGCCACCGCGCCTGGCTGAATTTTTAATTTAAAAAATTAAATTATAAAATGATACCAGATTCTATTCAGAGAGCTAAAAATCAGTAAGAACGTTTATTTAAACCTAACTAACAATGTTGTATCATTGCTATTCATAACTGGGCTACAGATGGTCTGCTTAAGGAAAAATAAAACACTTTAGAAAGGCAACAGAGGGGGCTGGAGAGATGGCTCAGCGGTTAAGAGCACAGACTGCTCTTGCAGAGGTCCTGAGTTCAATTCCCAGCAACCACATGATGGCTCACAACCACCTATAATGTGATCGGATGCATACTGTATACATAATAAATAAAATTTAAAAAAAGAAAGAAAGAAAGAAAGAAAGAAAGGCAGCAGAATGACAGTTAACTAAAAACCAGCAAAGGTTTTTAGTGGTGTGAGACTAACGTCGTGGGAGGAAGGCACACGTGGCCTGTCCCAAATGCAGCCCGAGCCTGAGAGAAGACAAGAGGATACAGTGGCAGACGTCACAAGCACGCGTAGGCTCTGCAGACCGCGGCCGCCACACTTCATCCCACATTTGAAGAGAGCAATCCGAAAGACTGGCCCCTGGGTCGCTAAGAGAAAGGTCTCCAGAGAGCTGAGCATCACGTGAGGCAGGGGACCCCAAAGAAAGCCACTGGAGCATGTGCTCCCTGGGGACCCGACAACACGGTGCTAGAGTACACATTTAACATCCCCAGGGAGAAGGCTCCCTGGGAGAGCTCCCAGAGAACTGCCCGGGCGGTAATCAGAAATGACAGAACTTTATATCGTCCATTCACCGCTCTTCCTCTGTTTCAGCAGGAAGAGAGAAAGGTGTGTTTCTCTCGTCAAGTAGAGAGGAGATTCTGTAGAGGGCTTTGTGTCAAAGGACCACTCTCAAAGTGTGGGTAAATCCTTTGAAATGAAACAAGATTACAGACTCAAATATGCAACTTAATTAGTATATAGGACACACTAATACACAGTGTGGTGTCTTGAGATAGTTTTACCATGGATACTATATATTTTTATATTTGTATTTCTGAAGTGCTTGTCTTCCTTAGTTTGACAGAGCAGTGTGTACAACGAACATCCAGCAGAGGGAGACTCAAGACTGTGTTTCCCCTGTGGGCCTTCCTCAGGTTTTAATCAGTCTACTTCAGCCAAAATGTGTCTACTTGGCACTTAGGCACAGTGAGCCAATCCAAGATGGAAGGGAGATTTACAGTCTGAACTGAGATAAAAAGGAGACGAGGAACAGGAAAGCTCTATCCTCCTTAAAACCCTTGATTCCCCTCTGGGGCTTGGCGTAACTTTGTCCTCCTGCTCCTCTGGGGGTTTGCAAAGCTAGGCTGTGTGCTTGCAGAAGCAAAGACCTTAGGTTTCCTGGCAAAGTCCAAGCTGAGCAAACCGTACAGAAACACTCCCACTCCGCCTACCCACTGCCAGAGGAATGTGTCATTCAGCAAACAGGAAGCGCTTGCCAAACTCAAGAGATCCCTTCGGGGACTATAAATCCTCTGACACAGCCAAAAACAATGCAGTCCCAGACCACGCTGCAGAATTTGGTGGAGGGTGGGTTTAGTCTTCCTTCTAAGTCTTCATCCATTACTTTACTTAAGAAGAAGGAGCCTTCGGGTCCATAAAGGTGTCTCTAGGGGCCAGAGTCACAGGTCAGTGGCAGTGTGGTTAGTACTTGGTGGCCTCGGGTTCCGTCCCTAGCACCTCCAGATAGAAGAAGAAACGGTACCTCTAAGTTACAGTAATGTCTAACAACTACATGAGCCAGCACGGCAAACGCACAACAGCTACACCAAAACAGATTTCTGAATAGAGCTCACTGTTAATGGCGCTTGAGTGTCAAAGTCTAGGAAATGCAGCTACCAACTAGTATGTGCAAAGAGAGGTTCAAAACTAGAGTTCCTGGTGTGCTGAGGAGGAAGGGGGAGTTGGATGCCCATTTGAGCTCAATAGCTAGACCCTGCCTCAAAAAGCAAGGGATCCTGGGTATGTAGATCTGTAGTAGGATGTCTAGTAACCAAAGGCCCTGGGTTTGACCTCCAATACCAGAGGTAGGGGGGAAAATCCAGACAACACTTTTTGACCATACTAATGCACTAGTACAACTGTCAAGATACTTCATTCCGATGTTCTTTTAAGTCTAGCATCTCCCCCATCGCCCCTTGCCACATGTGGCAGGCAGTAGAGCTGGCCCCCAGATCATGAGAGAAGGAGAGCTGGCCCTGCCCCTCGCTGTGTGCAGC
Source organism: Acomys minous (assembly GCF_964271855.1). Lineage (NCBI taxonomy): Eukaryota > Metazoa > Chordata > Mammalia > Rodentia > Muridae > Acomys > Acomys minous. Next base: position 71,749,418 of record NC_140486.1, on the reverse strand, counting down.
ATTAGCTGAGCCAGCTGGAGCAATGCTGGGGAGCTTGCCCTGGTGGTACGGGGGCTTGGGTGCTGGAGAGCTGGTGGGATGGCCAGCTCAGCTCCCACAGAGGCCCAGATCCCATCCTCTGCCTTACCTATGAACTACTGGAGTATGTGAAGGGGCTGCTCCTATAGATCCAAAGCTGTAGCATCTCCACGACACAGGGCAACAACGGGACAGTCAAGAGATCCCTGTGAAGATCCACTATGGATAGTGTAGCAGAAGCCAGAGGCCTCAAACCAGACCTCATTGCAATAAACATTTGCAAGTAAAAATGTATGGACAGAAGGATTAAAGACAAAAGGACAGAAGGATATACTATGTGACACACTACAGATTCCGCAATGTGATTTTTTTGTTTCTTTTAAGGGCGAGATTGCAAGGGCAGAAGGCAGACATGACAGGTTAGGGAGACGAGTGGGACTGAGGCGCATGATGTAAAATTCACAGAATCAGTAAAAAGTGAAATAATCAAATATATATATAAATAAATATAACACATATGGTTGCACAGTTATTTTCCATTTGTGATCACTTAATTTTCTATATTGGGCCCCCAAAGGACATCCCGAAAAGGACAATACAGTCAGCTTTATATTTACCACCCAGTATAAACAAACTCCTACCTCTTTGTAGTGTGGCTTTGTGTTTTTCTTCCCTCTGTTTACTTGTTGTTGAGATGTGAGGGTTGAGTGTGAGTGTGGCGATAAGAAGACACCCTCCTCCCTCCACCTCGAGGGTTCTAAACGTCAAGCTCAGGTCATCTGGCTTGGCCACCAGCACTTTTTACCAGTGACAGCCCCAAATTAGCTTTCATCTCCACTTCAATATCTGTAACTTGGTGCCTGGTGGGTAGAGGTGAGATAAAAGTAAAACCAGGGCAAAGAACTATTTTTTTCCCTTTCGTTACTAGTTAGAGAGACTAGTTGGCATGGACAAGCAATGGCCGGTTAAGACTTAAAGCTCACAGTTAGCTCACAGGTTAGCAGCTGAGCTATCTAACCTTCACAGCTCTGCAGTGGACCAGAGCTGGGGCCTCAGCATCCTTTTCCTTGGGCCCTCATCAACTGAGGGGATCAGGAGGACATAACAGGAGATTATTAGGCTTCTTTTTTTTTAATGATTTTTTTTACTTTATGTGCAAGTGTTTGCCTTCCTGAATTTATGTGCACCGTGTGAGTACCTGGTGTCCTGGAACAGGAGCGACAGGGAAGGAAGCACCATGTGGGTGCTGGGACCTGAACCCCAGGGCCTTCCTCTGCAAGAACAAATGCGCTGAACCACTTGGCTATCTCTCCAGCCCATGATAGCACCTAGTGCTGGGGATGCCTCTGGTCCAACGCTGGGTGAGCTGAGACAGCCATGGATGGGACTGTTGCTGCCTCAGCAAAGTTCAGTGGACTCCTGTGTGCGAGAGTCATGGGAACAATCTGGAACTGCTTCTGCTAGTAACACAGAGAAGCAGAAACAGAGAGAAAAATGAGCAAACACAAATGCAAACTTGGTTGCATGTGTTTAGGTCCTAGAAGAGGTGATCTAAACAACTGCAGACGCGGACACCTCAGCATTTATTTCCCTTTGGCCGTAAACAGACCGCGCATTGCAAGAACTTTCAGAGCCAGAGGTTAATCACAGAAAGGGATCAGTTTCCATCCCCTAGAAACAAATCTGTTCAAGGAATCTGATGACATGTCCCTGGACTGGCCATAAAAACCATGCTCCCAAACCGTATCAGCTGAGTCTCTGGATTCTATCCTCAGGACTATCCCCAAATTCATCAGGGAAATCATCAGATTAAATCAGCTCAGCTTTACCACAGCGTGATATGATTTGCAAGGCTATGTCATACAACCACACAATTACTGTGGATGAAAACACTATTAATTAGAGATAAGCATCTGTCCAAGACCTTGCTATAATCAGATCTTGTGGGAATTTATCTCAAAGCTTTGCCAACGCCAGATACAGAATAACTTTACATGTGAGACAGAGTGCTTCAGCAAGGAAAAGAGCTTGTGGCTCCTCTCTCAAAGAAAAAACAATGTATCCATTTCCTCAAACTCAGTTTCTTTTCTTGATTAAAAACTCTGACCTCAGAGAACATAATAAGCAGTGAGTTTTAAATTATAGTTTCATTTCTATAACTTTCTAAACACTGTCTTTTAAAAATAGTTTAAAATAAGCTCAGATCCTAAACTATACCCGGGGTTTTTTTGGGGGGGAGGGGGCGTGTGTTTTGTTTTGTTGCTGTTGTTATTTTGGTTTTCAAAACAGAGTTTCTCTCTGTAGCCCTGGCTGTCCTAGAACTTGCTCTGTAAACCAGGCTGGCCAGGAACTCACAGAGATCGCCTGCCTCGGCCTCTGGAGTACTGGGATTAAAGGGGGGCACCAGCACAATTTGGCTATACTTGGGTTTTTAAAAACAATTCTTTTAGAAATACTTTTTATAAATAAAGTATAGTAACATGATGAAAATGAGAGTCCAGTATTGGTTGCCCATTTTTTTAAGACTAGAAATTAGACATGGTGAAACTAATGACCAAATTCCTTTATAATCAACTTTTTAATGACAAAAAACAGGAGGACAAGATGGAAAGAAGGAAAGAAGAAAGGCCACAAGAATGTTGGTTTGTTTGTTTTGTTTTTCAAAAAAGGGTTTCTCTATGTATCCTTGGCTGTCCTACTCTCACTTTGTACACCAGGCTGGCCTTGAACTAACAGAGATTTGCCTGCCTCTGTCTCCCCGAGTGCTGGGATTATAGGCGAGCACCACCACACCCAGCTGGCCACTAGAATTTTAACTGGAGAACAAATGTGCATTTTAGAAAATCCTCCTGTAGCAACACTACCATCCCTAGTAGCAATAGCTGTGTAGCTACTTAAGCTAGCCTACAGACAGAGGAGGAGCCACCACGCACTCCCGTGGCCAGCCAGGTGAACAGAATTGCTGTCAGTCGAGATACAGAGATAGAACATGCTTGAGGAGGAAGAGGGGATGGTTTGCTGAGATACTGAGCTATATTAGTCAGAGAAACAATGAACAGACATAAAGATCTAAGAAGGGAATTATTACAAAAATTGGTTCCACAACTTCGTAGGCCAAAAGCTCAAAACATTCCATCAGGAAGCTGGAGAGCCACGAAAGCCAGTGGGAATTCAGTCTGGAGTCCTAAGGCCTGATCACCCAGGGAAGCAGGGTGGCTACTGCCGCAAGGACCAGATTCTAAAGTCTTACGAATAGAGCTTCTGATGTTCAGGACCAGGAGAAAATGGACGTCCCAGGTCAAGGAGCGTGGCACACACAAACCTTTTCATTGGATTTCATTGGATTTTCTCTCTTCAGTGGGTTGGATGGTGCCACCAGTATTCAGGAGGACAAACATTTTACTGAGTCGGATTCAAATGCACATACAGAAGTGACACTTTGCTAGGGATCCGGAGGGATACCCCACTCCAGGGTGCATAACGTTAATTATCACACAGAGGTTGAGAGGAGGATGTGTCCTTGCCCAACCTGTTCATGTATCCAAGAGCTAGGTATGGGGGTGCCTCTAACTAGCAAGAAGATCCAAGGCCTAAAAGCTCAGTTGGGCTGGGAAGAAGAGTTGGGAGGAGATAGGATCAAGACACACTGTCCACGTGTATAAAGTTTTCAACAAGTAAATGAAAGAAAAAACAATAAGATTAATAAAATTAACTCTTACACTAACCGCAGTGTAAATATAATAGAGACCTGGAACTACATAAGACTTTACAATTAATGATATTTATTTGGGGGCTGGAGAGCTGGCTCAGAGGTTAAGAGCACTGGCTGCTCTTCCAAAAGTCCTGAGTTCAATTCCCAGCAACCCCATGGTGGCTCACCACCATCTATAAAGAGATCTGGCGCCCTCTTCTGGTGTGCAGGCACACATGCAGGCAGAACACTGTATGCTTAATAAATAAATAAATCTTTTTTTTAAAAAAGACATTTATTTGGTAGAAAAGCCAATCTTATAGTCACATTTTATAGATTAAACTCTTTTAGCAGTAACCAACTGCTCTCTAGTTGGCCCTAAGACCCTCTTCACGGGAGGGACACCCTGCCTGGGGCTGGAGGTCCAGCCGACCACTCAGGGCTACTGAAGTCACCGCTGCTGGAGGAGAACTTACACTAGTTACTGCAGCAGCCATAGCCCATAACAACAGTCTGCAGACATCTGTCCGAACAGCCACAGGTAAGTGCTCGTCACCCCTCATCCAGGAAATCTCTCTTGGTGATAGTGACCACAGCCAATCAGAATGCCCATTCCCACCGGATACACCTACAAAACACTCTCACGCCTAAGGCTCGGGGAACATTGCCAAAGAAGAGGCGGAAGGAGCGCAAGAGCCAGAGGACCAGGGACTTCGCTGCGAGACACTGCCTCCTAGTAACACCAGAAGCTCCATCTGTAAAGTCTCCACCAGCATGACTGCCCACACACCAGCTGGACAAGGATGACGTCAACAAACGTGCCTGACTGGACAGGGAAAAGCCCAGAGGCCTTAACCCTACGCAAAGAACTACAGGCAACTAAGGAGTGGTGGGAGCGGAAGAGGTGGCCAGTGCCAAATGGTCATCCTGAAAGCACACAAACAAGTAACATTATATGGACTCAACAGGTTATATGTGATCTCTAACAATTGATGAAAAATGAGGCCGTGAGTTTGAAGGAGACCAGGTAGGAGCTCATCTGAGGTTTCGGAGGGAAGACAGGGAAGGGAGAAATCTTGTAATTAAAATACGATCTCAAGCCGGGTGCTGTGGCACATTCCTGTGATCCCAGCACTCAGGAAGGCAGAGGCAGGTGGATGGCTGTCAGTTTGAGGTCAGCCTGGTCTTCAAAGCAAATCCAGGACAGCCAAGGATGCACAAAGAAACGCTGTCTCAAAAAACAAAAACAAAACAAACAAAGAAAGCTCAAAAATAATATTTACAAAAAAAAAACCTTCACAGTACACATATAGAATACCATCTCTATTTGGAACAAAAGGCCCTTGAAAAATAAAAAATAAAGCTCTCTCCCTAGTCACTTGATTTGAGTGGAGTCAGCACTATACCTAGCGCCCTGAAGTCCAGAGACCTAATCTGGAATGTTCCAGTATCTAAGCCTTCAGGCCACATCTCAGAGTGACTTTACCGGGGAATGAGAATCCTGAATCGATCTGTAGGATTGGGACTGGGCTGAAGGTCCCGTCCTCTCATAAAAACTGCCTGCGTGTCAACACCTTATGACTGACCTACGACACAGAAAGGCAGCCCAGCAGCTGGAGGTAATTAAACTGCCACTCCAGGGGAGCAGAGAGGAAGAGCCGTCGCTGTGGTGTGTCCTCACCTCTCCCGTTCCGGTTAAATCCACCACCGAATCCTTTTCCAGGCTCCGAAGCACGTCACGTTCAGCCACGGCCATGAGGCTTCATCAGTGCAGAGACTGACTTGGATAGCCTATGCGGCTTGACTACCATCGTCCAGGCAAGCAGCACGCAGAGTCAAACCCAAGTTGCTGTGTCCACTGTAACGCAAGGCAGACCACAAGACTCTAAAGCAGCGGTTCTCAGCCTGTGGGTTTGCGACTCCTTTGGGGGGCTGAGTCACCTTTCACGCAATCACCTAAGACATCTGCAGATCAGATAGTTACATTATGACTCATAACCATAGCAATATTTGTTATGAAGTAACAATGGAAAATAATTTTATGGTTGTGGTCAGCACAACACGAGGAACCGTATTGAGGGGTCATGGCATTAGGGAGCTTTAGAGCCACGGCTCTGAAGAAATGCCAAAAGAGAATCTGCACAGCCAGCGTGTGGCAGGGTAAGTTTAAAAGATGGATCAAGGGGGCTGGAGAGATGGCTCAGAGGTTAAGAACACTGCCTGTTCTTTGAAAGGTCTTGAGTTCAAGTACCAGCAACCACATGGTGGCTCACAACCATCTATAATGAGATTTGGTCCCCTCTTCTGGTGCACAGGAGTACATGCAAGCAAAACACTGTATATTTAAAAAATAAATAAATAAAATATTTTTTTAAAAAAAGATGGATCAAGAGCCAGGCTCAAATTCAGACGCACTCGGTTTACTACAGTGCTAAATAAATCAACTGTTTTGAGTCTAGTTTGTAAAAATGAAATAAAAATATGAGTCCTACTCACTTGCTCGATGTTCTCTAATTAAGGAACTAATTCATGTCAGAACATTCAAAGCAAACACTTACCTCAAAAGGTAAGCGTTGCTGACCTCAACCTGCCACAGAAATGTCTTTTGTCCCTGTTGCATAAGCCTCCTTACGACCTTAGGAGTGAGGAAACAGAAACCTCAACTGTTATCGCACCCCTGTTAACTTCCATCTGCATAAACAGTCACTCCGTGTTATTGTTGTTACTGAGCGAGACAGGGTCTGGGTGCCCTGGAAACACAAATCTAGAGAAGTCTCTGGGAAAGGCAGGAAGCCCAAAGCAATGCTTGGCACCCTACGTGGGAACAAGAGACCAAAGGTGTGGTCCCTCAGCCTCCTTCAGAACCACAGAGAGCTGTGTGCATAGCGCAGAGCCTGTTGCATGGTCCCTTCCCCGTCTCTCGTGGGGTATTTTGAAGACTGGTAAGATAATTCAGTGAGCATACCTCACAGGACAGAGTTACAGTGTTTTGTAATTCAGCCTGTCTTAGCTCTGCTTATTACAAATACTGCTTTATTTAAAAATAGAACTCTGTCTTTTCCTTTGGGGCAGTTTTATGGCCTCATACGGATGTTGGTTTTTCTCTTTAGTGCACAGGTGCACCATATTTAAACAAGAGGAGATTCTTTTGTTCTGAAAATGTATGTGTAAAGCACATTTCATCAAAATTAAATTATACCCAGAATGCAACTGGGGACCTCACTGTTTCTCCGATCGTCACAGGAAGTCAGCTTAGGACAGAGCTGGGTAAAGTTGGAAGGCAGGCATCAGAAATCGTGATTCAAGCCTCAGTTCGATACTTCCTACTTCTGTGGCTCCTGGCAAATCATTTAACATCTTCCTAATAGTTTTTATGCCTGTAAAATGAGGAAAGTGTGGGGTTTTATTTAACCAGCTTTTATGGGTTTTGTGTGTGTGTGTGTGTGTGTGTGTGTGTGTGTGTGTGTGTGTGAATGCCTGTAAAATAAAGATATTATGAGGTTTTCTTTAATCAACCCTTACAGACTTTTTTGTGAACACTCAATGATGTTTTAGAGATAAGAAAGTTTAGGTCCATGTCCGCTAATGGACATATCCCTGCTCATAAAAAGCCGCTTACACTGGGAATAGTACAGAGGATGACGGCCGGGCGTGAGATGAAACTGCGACAGCAGACAGCGCTATATACAGTTCTCAATAAGTATGTCTTGTGTGGATACAAGAAAATATAACCAATTCTTCCAGCGTTGCTACTTGAGAGAGCACAAATAGCCCTGCACCTATGTGACACGCATTTCTGTCTATTAGATGTTTCAAGCAACCTAACAAATGATCCACTGTCTTCACTGGAGACACGGCATCGCACCAGTCACTGCTGGGCCTTCAATTATTTATTTTTATGACGGTTCTTTTATATCTCAGGACAGGAGTTCTCACATGCAGTTCTCAAAACACTAGAGCCAGCATTACCCAGGTCCATGCTACCAATGTAGAGCCCTGGATTCAGCCCAGATGTGGTGAGTTAGACTCTCTAAGACGAGGCTGAATGATTTTCATTTTAGTAAGCATTCCAAACACTACTATTCCATCCCTTTATTGCAATTCTAAAGTTTGACAACAAGTTTCGAGTTTCCAGGAATAAAAAAGACAGTGATATTTCTCTAAAAACATGTTCATGAATGCTTTCAAACTCCTGGAGTTTTTTGTTTGTTTTTTAAAGATCTGTTTATTTGTTACTATGTAGAGTGCTCTGCCTGCATGTACACCTGCAGGCCAGACGAGGGTACCATATCACATTATAGATGGTTGTGAGCCACCGTGTGGTTGCTGGGAATTGAACTCAGGACCTTTGGAAGTGCAGCCAGTGCTCTTAACCTCTGAGCCATCTCTCCAGGCCCTCCTGGGGTTTTTTCTGTATTTTTATTTTTTGGTTTTTTTAGATTTATTTATTATTTATACAGTGTTCTGTTTGCATGTTCACCTACACACCAGAAGAGAGCACCAGATCTCATTATAGATGGATGTCAGCCACAATGTTATTGCTGGAATTGAACTCAGGTGCTCTTAACCTCTGAGCCATCTCTCCAGCCTCCTGGGGTTATTTTTTTAATGCTGCTGAATGTAATTAATTAATTAATTTCAGAGATCCCCAGAAATTTATCATGATATAAACAGTTAACCATGTATAGTCTATAAAAATAAGTTCTTAGCCAGGTGTGGTGGCACACACCTGTAATTCCAACACTTGGGAAGCAGAGACAGCCATATCTCTGAGAGTTCAAGGCCAGCCTGGTCTACAGAGTGATTCCAAGACAGCCAAGGCTACACAGAGAAACCCTGCCTCAAAAAAAATCAAGCAAACAGAAAATGTTCTTAAAGGTGCACTGTTAGAAGGAAGCATGCTGTAGAGTGCCTGTCTATGCACCTGCGGGTCTCAGCTTTTGACATCTGGATTACTCCTAATCCCTGGTTTTTAAAAACAAAATGTTGTAGGCAAGAGGGAATATTCCATCTCTGGCAGGTGAGGGAGACCAGCCACTACATGGCTACAGATTGCCCCCATGTCTAGCAATTAAGGGTCCCTTTAGGTGGTGACTGTCAAGAACCACAAGGGTCTCAAAATGTTACCCTACTTGCACATTAACAAGTTGATTACCCAAAATTCTATAGCTACTTCTCGAAGATACAAGATTTCTTGAATAAACAAGAAGAACTTTACTATTCAAGCCATAGCAGGTAGCATGGGCTTCGTGTTTACCACAGCAGAATGCAGATGCCACGCCAGTGCTGTGCACATGTGCCTGGTGTACATGATCAACCTGTTTACCACAGTAGAAGGCAGATGCCATGCCAGTGCTGTGCACACGTGCCTAGTGTACATAACCACCCTGTTTACCACAGCAGAATGCAGGTGCCACGCCAGTGCTGTGCACATGTGCCTGGTGTACAGTGTACATGCTCTCCCAAGCAATGCCAGGGTGAGGAAACTCCAATCCCATAAGGTGCTACAAGCTAACCAGTTCAGTCTTGCCCTGATGGAGATGTCACACTGGACAAAAGCAAACACTTGCTCTAGCAGGGCGTACAGTTTCCAAGACTTTTCACTGTGAAGCATCCTGGGAAAGACAGTACAGAACTGAGCACTTCCCATGAGCGTCGTGTATAACTGCCTCCCAGCGGTGACTTGCTGGACCCTGGCGCTGCCTATCCTAGCATCCTCGCATCAGCTAAAAGGAAGCTTCTTCTGCTTCCAGAAGCAAGATGCCCAACGGCTGTCTAACCGACTCTGGCTCCTTTCTCTTGGCTCATTTACTTTTTGCTATATTCTCTTAATTTCTGTCTTCTCAACTTTTGTTTTTAAAATGGTATTGATGATACAAGAGTGAATCGCAAAGGGACTGGCTCCAGATGGCCGACCTGACCTTCCCTAGAGGCCTGAAGGATTGAGTCCGTGTTTTGTGCTGGAGTTTGGCTTTGTGTCTGTGCATGTGTTATACACTAGGTGGCGCTGGTGGCATGACCTGAGCAGCCAAGTAAAAGGTTAAACCTTGCTTTGAATATTTTTATCCATGTAAATGAAAGGGATAATTTCAATTATTAACTATACTTTTTGAAAAGAAAAAGAGAGTAAACTTCTCAGATTAAGAATGATCACGGAAAAAAATTTTAAAATAAAATTAAAAGAAAAAAAAGAATGATCCCGGACATTTTCCTTCTCAAACTAGTTATAATGAGCTGCTTCACAAATGCTATAATTCAGCTCTAAATTCACAGAATTTTTAATGTTTTTATTTTCAAGGAAAGCTTGCCTGGCCTGAGAGAGGAGACTCTCGAGTTCAAAGCCTGTGTGAGCAACCTTGTCTGAAAACCAAAAAGTAACAAGTAGTCTACAAATAGCTCAGTAGTGAAGCATTTGCCCAGCGTATGTAAAGTCATCGATCAACATCATCCCCCCCTGCTGCCCCCCACACATCCAGGCATAGGGAGGGGCCGGAGCTTCAGTGAAATCCTGCAATCCTGCAAACTAGAAAGTCATCCATCCACGGGCTTTGTAGAACAAGCTTTTTCTTTCTTCAGACTCAGGCCTGCTAAACATAAGACTACAGGAAGTTGTGGCAGAGAGCAAGGGAGAAATCCCTCTGCTAATTTAGAGCAACAAACAACTAAACCACTAAACCAGAGGCCCCTTTACTAGTCCCTCTTATGTGACCAGAAGCTTAACTTGGAGAAGAAGAAAGTTTGGTCTGAGTAAACTGCGCAGAGTAGACGTGTGATGGCCAGCACGTAAGGTAACGCCAGTGTAAAACGTGCTGAAGGAGAACGCTGCCGTCCTAAGTCCTGAGCACAGAACACAAGAACAATCCACGCTGACTGGGAAATGTCAGAAGCTCCTCTCACGGGTCAACGGCTCCTGATTTATAAAACTCATCGCACACAGCAGCTTTTATTGTCTCTATCTTCATAGGTACTGGTGTCTCAGGCAGGAAGTACCCTGGCAACCTCACAAAGCCACAGGTGTCCTCTTCCCATGAAATGAAGCTGCACCTGAAAAAGAAGAGACAGAGATGGGGTCAGGGAGGAGCTTCCGGAGGAAAGGGAGCGAGGGTCCCAGCGAGTGAGTGCTCCAAGCTGTGACCACAGAAACAAGGCACTCCTGCAGGAGACACTTAGAAGAAGACTGTGAAGAGCACACTGTCAAAAACTTGGGGCCAAAATTAAAGCTCTTAAAAGCTCTAAGGAGATACAGCTCAGAGGATCTGAGTGAGTCTTCTGTGTTATTGCTCAAAGTTCACAAGTGAGCATGTTCCATACCCATGCTGAAACTGACGAGCATGCACAGCATCATAAATCTAATTCTACGCCCTTGGTTTGTTATTTGGAGCATCGGTCTATCGCTGCAGCATGCCCTGACTCTGGTCTGGGGACTGGGCCATGCATCCTTGCTCCCTCCTCCCCCTGTAAGGAAAGAGGGTGGGGTTGTGAGTTGAGCAACACTGGACTTGAATTTGCTGTTCTTCCAGGATAAACTTTGAATGTGAATTTCATATTCTTGATCGAGCCTCTTCTAGTGGCATTTTCTTAATTCGCGATAACTTCTGTGCTCATTGTATTTTAGAGAGTCCACTTAGTTGGCAGTTCTGGTAATTTAGAATCTAGTTCATTTACATTTCCTGTTCTGTACTTGCTCCAAATGTGAAAGCCGATAAACTTCTGTCTTCGTGGCTCTGCCCTCTTGCCAGGAGGGTCACTAATCTGCTTCTGGAGACTCTAAAATGCTGCAGGTGCTAATGAAGATGCCTGGGGTCCAAAACAAATGCATTAGCACACAAGCTGGGAGTGTACTGCGAAAGCCAGGAGGGACTTTCCGTCCCACGAAGCAGATTCATCACAGGCTGTAGCCCTGTCAGCTCTCAGGTTCAGCATTAAGTCTTTCATGAGCTTGTTAAAAAGGAAAGAGTGAAACAGAGGCCACTCAAAGGCAAAGTCTATGTTCTCAACTTCTTTGTAATTCCCTAAAGGAATTTAGTGTAATACTCAGTTGACAGTTGTTCCTGGATGAACAATCACCCTTTGTAGATTTATCCCTTTTATGTGTTTTTTCAAAGAAAGAATAAAGGAAAGTAATGGAAGTTACAGGAGCAGCACGGCCATTGTAAATGATTAAACTATAGGCTTAATATACAGTATCGATTGATTCCTTCTCCAGTAAGAAAATTTGTAATATTTCTCTTCCCTTACATCTTTATTCACTCTATCCCTTTCATACTGTTAGGTTTTATAGCATTTACACTAGTCTTTATGACAAGAATTCCTACAATTTTTTACTGTTATGTAAATGAGCTAGCTGTTGCCTCATCGCATCCTCTCCACTCTTGAGTTCCATATTTTAATCTATCCTTTAGCTATCTGTCAGGGTCTTAAATGTCAGTTGTTTCGCCATTGAGGCTCCAGGTGTGCAGCGTACTCAATTCTGGAATATGTAGTGATAAATCTTTGTTATCTATTCATCTATATATGAGGACGATGCTTTGACTAATATGACATTCTGCAGAATGGACATCATGTCTTCTTTCCCTTGCCTCTCGGACATTTCTGTGCTGTTTGCTCAGCAGTCTGCTTTGGCGATTCTGTCTGTCTTTCTGCTTTAGCGATTCTGTCTTTCCGCTATATCAAGCTTGTCTCCTCCGTGTTATGTGTGTGCATTGGTTCTCAGGCCTTTCCTTCACATCAGTAATTCTAATGTGTCCATTACTCTATATAAATTCGTTCTATTGTACTACTGCTCCTCCACCTCATTAGCTCTGTGACTTCTCACTGCATCTTGATATTTGCTGCTTGATATAGCTATATATACATATATGTTATTGCTAAATTCTTCAACATTCAAAATACTCACGGAGGATTTTTCTATTATATTTTTTCTAGACCAGGTTTTCCTTGGTCTTTGTTATCATCCACTTCTTTATTTGCTATATTATCTTAATTAGCCACTACATCGTCTCTTTTCAAGTTAATTCGATTGAGAGTTCTGTCCAGATCCTCTGGCTATGTTGAAAGGGAAAGGGTGAGCTCTTTTTATTCCCTGTCTACCAAATCTGAAACATTTCATGAGTTTTAAGTTTTTTAATTAAAATGTAATTGCATAAATTACTCCTTCCCTTTCCTTCCTTCGACTCCTCCCATTTTATCCTCATTGTTTTCTATGGCCTCTTTTTAAGTGTGTGTGTGTGTGTGTGTGTTTGTGTCTTTGTGTGTGTGTCTGTGTATGTGCATGTGCTTGTGTGTGTGTGTCTGTGTGTATGTGTCGTGTGTGTGTGTGTGTGTGTGTGTGTGTGTGTGTGTGTGTGTGTGTGTATGTATCTGTGTCTGTGTTTTCTTTGGCCTCTTTTTAAGTGTGTGCATGTCTGTGTGTGTGTGTGCGTGTGTGTATGTGTGTGTGTCTCTGTGTGTGTGTATGTGTCCATGTGTTTGGCTGTGTGTCCATGTGTTTGTCTGTGTCTGTGTCTTTGTCTGTGTCTATGGGGGTGTGTGTGTCTGTGTCTGTGTGTCTGTGTCTGTGTCTGTGTATCTCTGTCTGTGTGTCTGTGTCTGTGTTTTCTCTGGCCTCTTTTTAAATGTGTGCATGTGTGTGTGTGTGTGTGTGTGTGTGTGTGTGTGTGTGCATGCGTGCATGTGTGTTTATCCTTACATACAACCTGCTCGGTCTATATAATGTTACTTACATGTATATGCTCTCAGGGCTGATCACTAGGCACTGAATACCAATACCAATTGTGGTACTCTTCCCTGGGGAAGACTATTTCTCCTGCTCTCTGAATCCCTCTGTCAAGGGTTGTGGCCCCATGAGATTCCCTCTTCCGTGGTGTTAGCGTGTCTGTTGGTGCCACCCTCCTTCAGATCTTGCTTAGGTAGCCATGTTGTTGAGACTTTGTGGGTGTGGCTTCCTGGCCCTTTCTAGAAAATACCATCTGAGAGCAGATTTCCTGTTCCTCCAGGTCTTATTAACCCCCCAGCCCCTCTTCAGCAATGTTCCCTAAGCTGTAAGCATGGGAGTTAGGCAGTAGAGGTGCCAGCCGGGAGCTGGATGCCATGTGATAACGCGCTCGCTGCGTTTTCATTGGTAGTGGTTTTATGACTTATCTTCATCTGTTGCAAAGAGAAGTTTCTTTGATGAACGGTGAGTGCTACACTTATCTGTAGGCGTAATAATAAATATTCAGAATGCAGTTAGGAATTAGGCTCTTTCATCGAAGTGGTAGCAGTAGGGTCCTCTCCAAAACCCATGGCCTCGCTGGCTGCAGGCAGTGCCGCACTTCCCAGTGGCAGGCATGACTTACCTCTTGCTGAGAGGGTCTTAAGTGCAAGCAGTGTTGTTTGCTCTAAAAGTATTGTTCACCTTACAACATAACTGACAGCATTTATTTGTTTTTTACTTTTGAAACTACAGTATGGAAATACTTATATTACAAATCTCTACTTTCCTAAAACTTCCAACTGCAAAACCATCTCTCATGCTTAGTAGGTGACTACTTATCCTCTTCATGCAGGAAGTTGGACCTGTCAGATGCCATCAACGTCTCTCACAAAACCCGAAGCTTCGCATTCTTGCCTGCAGCTGTAGCAGAGAGGGTGACTTGGACCGTCCCGTCTCAGGCTACCCAGCTCCTTCCTGACACAAAGTTCTGGATCTCTCGCTCCCTCCAGCCTTTTGGAAGCATCACCTTTCAGCTGCCTCCTCTCACACACCCACCTTCGAACTGCTCCCTTTCCACCAGCTCCTGCCCAGTCAACTCAGCCTGAGATGAGTTACTTATTTGTAACCTCATCACTGTTAAATTCTTTTTTTTTTTTCTCCTTTAAAGCCGGACTTCTTAAAGAACCATATTTGTTCATCCTTGACTCACTTCCAAGTTGTTCCAGTTTGCTCCTGACCAGTGTTCCTGTGAAAAATGCTCTGGGCAGGTCACCAGTGGCTTCCTAAACACAACGAACTCCAGTCTGACCTGTACTCGTAGCAGCTGTGTGGATAATTACTGCTTCCTCTAAACTCTTACCTGGGCTTCCACTTCAGCACGCCCTTCCAGCGATACCTCTACTGATTGCTTCTGAGCATCTTGGTGGAATTTCCATCGCATGCCTACTAGATTTTTTTCCTATAAGTGCTATACTAGGGATTTTTTTTTCCTCATACACTAAATACTGGGGTTTTTTTTAATCTATGAGCTTTCACGGCACATAGATTAATTTTCCACAGAAAATTAATTGCTCAGTTTTTAGGCCTGTCCTGTATACCTATTAGACATCTCAATGTGAATTTTCTATAACCAAATCAATTCTGTTACATCCAAAAGTAAAGTCTCCTCTTCCATATTTTATCTCCCACTCTCTGTAGACAGCCGGAGGTCAGAGACAAACCAGTTTTGGCTAGAGACAGAAAAAAAAAGATGGACGTAAATATAGTAAGATAGCCTAAAACAGTCCAGGCCACCAGGAAGCTCTGATCAGAAATCCTGCACACCAGGTCAGGCTGTGTTCTTGGGAACACCTATGAAAAGAAATTTTCAAATAAAAAAAATAGGGGGGAAAAAGATATGGTGAGAAGACAAAAACAGCCGTACAGGGCTGTCCTGCTAAACTGATACTGGGTATTAGATGAAGGAGAAACAAATGTGAGGGAGACAGAACTGGGTGGAGGGACAGAGTATGAACTCTGGTCTACTTGCTCTCTCCAGGCCCAAATCTCAGCATTCCTTCCCCACATCTCAGATGCCCGTCACGTCACTGAGCAATCTCACCTGTCAGGTCACAGATGCTGGCCACATCTCTGGGCACTCCTTCTGGGTGCAAGTTGCAAACGCTGTTCTGGTCTGGAAGTCTGGTAGCAACTGGTGACCCCAATCCAGTGAGTCCCTCATGCAAAGATTTGGCAGATACTGGTCCTGTCTTCATGGGTCTTGTTATAAATACTGGCCCCGGGGTCTGGAGAGATGGCTCAGAGGTTAAGAGCACTGTCTGTTCTTCCAAAGGTCCTGAGTTCGATTCCCAGAAACCACATGGTGGCTCACAACCATCTATAAGGAGCTCAGGTGCCCTCTTCTGGCATGCAGGCACACACGGGGGGGGGGGGGGGGACAGAATACTGTATAAATAATAAATAAATAAAATCTTTAAAAATAAATAAATAAATACTGGCCCCCTTCTGGGGAGGCCTTCCTGTTGTCTAGGGTGTGACTTCGAATCTAAGTCAGTGTTTCTATGAAGCCCCTGGGTCTGACCAAGTTCTGTTTTCCTGAATACTACACGATTCTTCTAAGCAGTCTAAACATATTCTGCTGTCCCAGTTTCAGCATATAGTCCTGTGACATGTGCTCTGAGCTTCCCAAGAGTACAGTTCATGGGAGGTCTCAGTAGCCAAGCATCTGATACAGAAGGGACCCAGCAGCTGTACAGTCTGAATGTCGGATGCCATGGAGAACACACATCTCCAAGCTCTAGATGCTTTTAAAGTAGTCGAAGCTGAACCACTTCTGGTAAGGTGGACACGGTCAAATGCAACCTTCGAACTTTTTTGTTCTCCCACACCTCTGTGCTCAGCTGTTTCTGCTACGAGCCCAGCATCACTAAAACACGGGTGACTGCATCCTTCAGCGGAAAATGTCTCCCAGAGACTCGTGTTTTAATGTATACTCCCCAGACGGCAGAGGTGTTTTGGGAAGCTATGGAACCTTAAGCAGATACATCATAGATGGTAAAAGGAGGTCCCTGGGAACAGTCCTTTCAAGGTCACACCCACCCCAGCCTCCTGATGTTCCCTGCATCCAGGCCAGCAATGATGCGAGCAGCTTCTGCCATGCTCCCACCACCACGATCTGAGATTCCCTCCAATGCTTTGCCACCTGTGATGGACTGAACCGATAACCAAAAGCAACCAAACAGCTGTTTCTAACAGATATTGTGGCCATAGATATGCAAAGGTGTTTTAGAAAACGCCTGTATTCTCCTACCTTACTCCAAAGCTACAGCAACTGGACTGGATTAAATTTTTAAATGGGTACCCAGAGATTAAGGCTGAAGGTTTCCTCTGAAGATAATCATTCATCTTTGACTATAGCTGAAAAGAAGACATCTCCATAAGCATTATATGTGACTGGTTAACATACAAAATATACATAAAAATCCTTAGCCAGGCAGTGTTGGTGCACACCTGTCTCAAAAAAAAAAAATGTGCATAGTGACAGAAATAGAAAGATTTAGTGCCTTTATAACAAACAAGCTCATTAATGAAATGGCTGCTTTTTTTAAGGCTCCAACTACCCTATGATATAACATACATATTTACAAATTCAAAAAATATAGAAAGAATTTAACGTATACTTTATTTCATATTTGTATCTAACAAAACTACTAGATTGAACTATAATTATTATTAATATTTATTTCCTAACAACTAGATAAGTTTTAGGAAACTGGGTGTCTTAAATTTTTTTCTATATCATCTCCTTTATTTTAAGATTTATTTTTATTACTGTGTGTGTGTGTGTGTGTGTGTGTGTGTGTGTGTGTGTGTCCCTGTGAGTGTATGCCAGGTGTGCACGACCTAGGAAACCAGAAGAGGACTTCAGTTCTCCTGAAGCTGAAATTACAGACAGTTGAACCACCTGATGTAGGGTCTGGAAATTTGACTCTGGTCCTTTGCAAGAGCAGTACAAGCCTGCTCCTGTGTCTGCTCTTGCTACGCACATGGTTGGCCTTTCCTTACACAGGGAAGCTATATCTATTACAAAATAATATGAAGCCCAGAAGGAGAAGGAAGGAAAAGATCAAGGAGAAATAATGTTTGATTTTGGTTTGGTTTATATTTTTTGAGGCATGGTTTAACTCTGTAGCTCAGGCTATCCTAAAACTCACTAAGTTGCACTAGCTAGCCCCAGACTCATGGTCCTCCTTCTTGCCTCAGCTTTCTGAATGCTGGGATTTCAGGCATGAGCCTGTAATTACATTGCCATGTAATGGTCACACCTGGCCTAGGCACGTTTAGACATTTCCCAAATTGTAAGGATCCAAGTAAAAAGTTTCAGTGATTACTCATCATCAAACTAAGGTATGTATGGCAGATGCATTAATCGTAAATACCACCAAATGGTAATAACAAGTTATAAGGACAAAAATATTTGGCACGGTGGCACAAAAGTACATATGTAGGGATATTCTGAACATCTCCAGGTTCCTTTTTGGAGCCAGGCCAATGGGACATACCAATCTTTGTTAAGAATTGTGCAGACGCCTCATAAAGGCTAAATGTACTGGTGTTTTAGCAAAGGCCAACCTGTTACATTCTTGAAAGCATGAGGCGATTAAGGTTTTTTTTTTTCTTTTTCTTTTTTTTTTTTCTTTTTTTCTTTTTTTCTTTTTTCTTTTTTCCTGAACAAAAAGAGTACTAAATAAAGCTGGGGCCCACATCCTGTAAAAAGTAGTGAAAGAGCAATACTCTAGTAGACCCGCTAATCTTCACTCTTCCCCGGAAGCCATGGCTTTCTTCTCAATCTTTGTATCTCTACAGACAAACAATAGAGAGAACTGACCATTTAATGTAGCCAATCAACAGGTCCAGCGTGTGTGTGTGTGTGTGTGTGTGTGTGTGTGTGTGTGTGTGTGTGTGTGTGTGTGTTTGCTGGGAGCAGGGAGGTGGGGAGGGAATGGGAGGGGCTCTGTGTTTTCTCCTCAAAATACCACCCGGCCACAGCCCTGCATTGCTGCGCTAACACCTGCTCCTGAGAGTCCTCCCTCCTCCCTAGGGGAAGTGCTAAGCAAAAACTGATTTATTTCAAAGGCTGCCAAGGCTGAGCGTCTAAAGACTGGTTCATATTGCACATCCACAAGGAAGGAGGCTTGGGGCGAGGGCAAGCACCTGAGGAAAGTACAGGAGGCTCTCTGACAGCCCATGGGGATTTTCTCAAAAAACATTTGTAAGATGCCAAGTTAATCTTGAGGCTTCTTGCTTCACCTCCTTTTATGTCGTGCCCTGAGCAGGTCATGTCTAAACTTGTCGTCAGGATGTCTTTCGGCCTCTTGTAAACTCCCACCTCTGGGTAGCCTTGGCACCTCTTCCCTGCCCCGAAGGCCCTTGAACTACTTGCTGATTTCCACATTTCTCTAGTTGGAAATCGCCCTTCCGGGCAGGAATGCGAGCTACGCCACACTCTCCCCTGTGAGTCAGATGGAGAGATCAGTCATTCCTCGGCCAAGTAGTCTTCTGCTCCGGCTATATCCCCTTTGTCCCAACAGAACGTCTTCTCCTCCAGAAAGGAGGCCCAACTACTGCAACAAAGAACTGCCTAGCAAAAGCCATGTGAGAGGCTCCACTGTTCAAGAGCGAGTTTGTAACCCATTTCCATATGGAGCGACACCCTGGAGAAGAAGCCAGTGTGTCACTCTGCGCCTTTTCTGCCCGTGACTACACAGGTGCTGCTGACTACCAAACTCTGACTTTGTCTCTCAGGCTGCTATAGCAAAATACTACAGACTAGGCACCTCAACCAAAAGACTCTCAATAATTTTCCAGTTCTTCAAGTTGTAGTTCTAAAATTGCTTAGCAGTTCCTCCTTTGATCCACCCCTCTCCCACAGTGCACAGAGCTCAGGAGGAGCCAAGCCACTATCCTGGAGCACGCAGCACCGGGCGCTGCCGTTGGCTTTCAGGATCTACTGTCAAGAGTGGACATAGCTCATGGACGTCTTCCCACCACACTGCAAGGCTCATCTGTGGTTCAGTTTCAAACAGCACATCCCTCACTTCATCTGAGCATGCCCAGACTGGCCTTTAATGTGTGTGTTTCTGTGAGCATTGTTAGTGATCATGTGGTTTGCTCGTCTTCTTTGTGCTTTATCCTCTTTCTGAGTTTTTTTGGTTTGGGGGAGGTTTTTTTGGGTTTTGATTTTTGGTTTTTGGTTTTTAGTTTTTCAAGACACGGTTTCTCTGTGTAGCCTTGACTGTCCTGTACTTGCTTTGTAGACCAGGCTGGCCTTGAACTCACAGCGATCTGCCTGGCTCTGCCTCCTGAGTGGACCACTCAGGAGCTTTTCTTTCTGAGATTTTACCAGGCTTATGTAACACACACCTCAAAGCACTCCCAGTCTCTACCCATTGTCCAATCTCAAAGCTGCTTCCTGTGGTCAGCTCCCCCAGAACGTCTTTCCTCCTTCCAAACGTTATCTCTACTTCCAAGCAATGACCTTTGGGCTAAATTAGAATTTTTTCCCTCTTAACACAACTTCAAACAAATAATGATCACTCACCACATGAAATCACTCTCGCCCTATCCTATGCAGCCTACAAACTCAACTGATTTTCTTTTTCTTTTTTTAAAGTTTGTTTCTGGGGGCTGGAGAGATGGCTCGGGGGTTAAGAGCACGGCCTGCTCTTCCAAAGGTCCTGAGTTCAATTCCCAGCAACCACATAGTGGTTCACAACCATCTGAAATGTGATCTGATGCCCTCTTCTGGCCTACAGGTGTACATGCAGGAAGAATACTCTACACATAATAAATAAATAAATATTTTTAAAGTTTATTTCTGAATGTATGTATGGTGCACCATGTATGTGTAGGTGCCTAAGGAGGTCAGAAGAGGGCATCCAATGCCCTGGAATTGGAGTTACAGCCAGTGTAGGCTCATCAGTGTGGGTGCTGAGAATCAAGCCTGGGTCTCTGGAAGAGCAACACGTTCTCTTAATCACTGAGCTGTCAAATCCCTTTTGCTTAATGCTAATCTTAAATTATTTTACATTGGTTTTGTTTTCTATTTTTCGAGACAGGGTTTCTTTGTGTAGTCCTGGCTGTCCTAGACTCGCTTTGTAGACCAGGCTGGCCTCGAACTCACAGAGATCCACCCACCTCTGCCTCCCGAGTACTGGGATTAAAGGCGTGTGCCACCACGCCGTTACATTGGTTTCATACCTTACTCTTGCTTGTTTGTATGTGTGTTCGTTGTTTGGAGACATGGACTCATACAGGCTAGGCTGGCCTGCATCTGGAACTCACTATGTTGTCCAGGCTTGCCTTGAGCTTACAGTCCTGGTCTCTGTGTCCAAAGTGCCCCTACCAATTGATCCCTCACCTCCTTCCACCTGCCACCTGCCACCTACCCCTTTCCTTCTTCCTTTTTGGAAGAAAAAAAATTTCAAAAAGACTATGGCCACCTTGCCAGAGACTCTATGATAGGTTTTTAAGAAGCCTCTTACATTCCAGGTGCTGTCCTAGTTGCTGAGGACACAGCAGAAAACAAAACAGACGGAGCCTGTTCTCATGGAGAAGAGTGGCAATAAACAACTTTAAACGTATATGATTTCAAGCTGTGATAATTGCCATGAGGCAAAGCTAAACAGGGAAGGTGACTGACGAGACAGTCCTGAGATGTGACTTTGACCAGCTGTTATTTGCAGCCATGACTCGGGGTGAGATCATGCAGAAAATGGAGCAAGCAGATAAAGAGCTGAGGACTCACTTACTGGGTATTTTCTTAATGTAAATTTGTTTCTGAGAATTTCTTACATGAGTACTGTATTTGCATCACTTTCCCCCTCCAACTCTTCCCACGCCCCTCCAATGTCTTTTCAAATTCATAACGTCTTACTTACACATGCACTTAAAGTATCTCTCTCTCTCTCTCTCTCTCTCTCTCTCTCTCTCTCTCTCTCTCTCTCTCTCTTTCCCTTGGTTTTTTCCAGACAGGGTGTCTCTGTGTAGCCTTGGCTGCCCCGGACTCACTTTGTAGACCAGGCTGGCCTCGAACTCACAGAGATCTGCCTGCCTCTGCCTCCCAGAGAGCTGGGATTAAAGGGGCGTGCCACAGAGCCCAGCTATATGACACACTCTTAAGGTGGAACAAGTCATTCGGTTGGGGATGGCTCCTCCAGTTACATTCAACTAAATGCCTGCACCTCTCTCCAAGTCACTTCATGCAGGTCCATGACTTAGTTGACATTTTTGTCTCACAGTTCCTGACCCTGCACCTCTAATCACAGCCTGTCTTTGGAATTCCAAAGCAACAGTGTCTAATACATCTGCCAGTCTATGCTTACTGAATCTGTCGCCTCTATTCCTTCTAAGCTTCTCTCTGGAAAAATGAAGAGTACTTAGCATATTTCAAGAGTTGTATTTAGCTCAAATGATCAAGGGAATGGTATAGATTCAAGAAAATAATGGATATCCCTGTTCTCATGAGGAAGAAAGTCAATAAGCAACTTTAAATTATATATGATTTCAAATAGTAATAACTGGGCTGGGAAGATGGTTCAGCAGGTAAGGTGCTTGCCACAAAGCCCGATGGTCTCCCTCTCCCTCCCCTCCTCTCTCCCTCCCTTCCACCCTTCCTTATTCCCTCTTTTCTCCTTCCCTCTCTCTGTCTCTGTCTCTGTCTCTTTGTCTCTCTCTCTCTCTCTCTCTCTCACACACACACACACACACACACCATAATTTCTAAAATAGGTGGGGGATGGCTCAGGGGTAAAGAGGCCCGTTCACGTCCTCACTTCCCAGCACCCATGGGACACTCCTGCCGGTTACTGCAGTTCAGGGGATCCCATAGCCTTCCCTGGCCTCTGTGGGAACAGCATGCTCATGGTGTACAGACATACGTGAAGGCAAAACAGCCATATACGTAAAGGTAAATAATGCAAATAGTAATGATTGCCATGAGGAAAATCAAAACAAGAGAGGTGACTGATAGGGAAGGAATGCGGCAGATAGCCATGGTTGTCAATTAACTGAATGTTTGAAAACAGCAGATTTTAGATGTTCCTTGGGCAAAGAAATAATATAATTTTGAGTGACAGATATAACAATTGCCTTAATGTCATTGTGCATTATATGTGTATATGTATTGAAATGTCACAGTTTACCCCATAAATATGTACATAATTATATGTAAATTTAAAAGATATATTTAAAAACACATACTGCTAAAATTCACACTGACTGCTTTGTGCCTTAATGTTGATTTGGGGGTTTCTGTTTGAGCTAGGTGCTCTCTCTCTTATGTATTTCTGGCTGTCCTGAAACTCAAGTCTGTAGACCAGGCTGGCCTCAGCCTCACAGAAATCCACCTCCTTCTGCCTCCCAAGTGCTGCATTTAAAGCAGTGAACCCTGTCTGGAAGAATGCTTTAGTGTTAACTATGTTACTTATCCTTCAGCCAAATACCCTGGTAGTTGACCTCGCTGGTCTTCTATCCTAAGTATCCTGAAGTGCTTGCAATTTTCTATCCATCAGGCTGAGTCACACCTTTTATTTTATTTGCATCTACCACCTTCTTTGAAGCTCTGTCCTGACATCTGCTTCACAGAGGTTTTCCTGACCCTCTACCCACTTGAGAGAGCTCCTCCTAACTCAAAGAGCATCTCGTGCACATTCCACTCACGTTCAGTGTGACACTGACCTCCCTCGGTGCCACATTCTTTCCAGCTCTCCCCTCCCATTTTTCTGCTTCAGAGAGCATGCATCTTCACCTGATGGCCTTGTCTCTTTATTTTTGAAACACACTTAAATTGGTCCCTTCAACTTGAATATTCTAGGCTGATGATTCAACAAAGCTGGAGCGGGTATCATCAGCAGGTGTCATCAGCAGGTGTCATCAGCATGGCCATAAACAGCAGCCAGCCCTCAGTCCGATGGCTCCTGACCCACCAGTGGAGTATCCTGCGCCTTTCTTTAAAGACCTTTTCATGGTTTCTAGGCCTTGATTCTCCTTACTGTCCCATCATCTTCACTGACTGTCTTTAGCCTGGCTTCTATAAACCATGTGCTGTATTAATTCACTTTCCAAAGGATCTAATCAGTTTCATAGGTTGGTTGTTGGTTTGGATTTTGCATTGTTCATTTGGATTTTCTGTTCTTTTTATTTATTTATTTTTGTTTGGTTTGGGGGGGTTGTTTGGTTGGTTTTGGTTTTTTGAGACAGGGTTTCTCTGTGTAGCCTTGGCTGTCCTGGACTCACTTTGTAGACCAGGCTGGCCTTGAACTCACAGGGATCTGTCTGCCTCTGCCTCTGCCTCCTAGAGTGCTGGGATTACAAGTGTGAGCCACCACGGCCTGGCTAGTCTCATAGTTTTAAAAACTACCCATAGGAAGAACCGTTGAAGCTAGAAATATAGGTTATTTGGTAGAGTGCTTGCCTGCCATGCACGCTGTCTTGGGTTCTGTCTCGAGCACCAATAAATCTGTAATCCTATACTCAGGTGTGGAGACAGGAGGATCAGGTGTTCCAGGTGGTTCTTGGTACCCTAGTCAGCTGAGAAGGAAGCCTAGATGCAAAGGATGCCCCTGCCTACGCCATCAAGCAGCATCCAGCATGGCTCCTCCTGGATCTGACGACTGCCCATGGCGGAGTTTCCTGCTTATATGATGTT
The DNA here is from genome assembly GCF_964271855.1 of Acomys minous. NCBI lineage: Eukaryota > Metazoa > Chordata > Mammalia > Rodentia > Muridae > Acomys > Acomys minous. The sequence continues at coordinate 71,725,307 of NC_140486.1, read as the reverse complement.
GTGTTGGCATGGCAAGCAGGCCTGCCTTCAAGTCCCTCTGGGATAGACTGTAATGTCCAAGCTGAAACATTCCCTTCCCTCTCCTAAGTAGCTTTTGGCCAATGTTTTATCACTCAACAGGAAGGAAGGTAGAGCACGTTACTACGCAGCAAGTTCAAGGCTAACCTGAGCTCTGAGAATCTCCGCCTCAGGGAAGAAGAAAGAGAAAGAGGAGGAACAGGAGGACAAAGAGATCACCAAGTAGCCCAAACAGCTTATCTGAACTCTAGAATACTCAGCTGCCCATTGGATGCACACACTAGGGTGTCCGACAGCTTTCTCAATATTGTCAGCAGCACTTCCCACTTCGATAATGGCCATTTCTATCTCACTGAGACTCCAGCCAAAAAGCTTTGAGCTCCATTTGCTTCCTGTCTTTGCCTTACAGCTCATATTTAATCCATCAGCAGAATGTTTAAGGTATGATTGCAAAGATGCCCAGAATCCAAGCCCTGCTCTGTCTTGGTCACACCCATTCCCTCTCACCTAGATTATTGTAATTATCCCTCCAAGCGTCTCTCAGCGTCTTTGTTTCCTTTCAAGCAGGATTCCTTGAAAACAAGTTGCACCCTGTTTCTCCTCTACTTGGGATCCCCAAATTATTGCCATGCAGGAGGCATTACCAAGGTTACACAGCCGCACACACTCTGGCTCTTCGACTTTCCTGTACTAACTTACATCAGCTCCTCACAGCACTCCACTCCAGCAGGACCAGCCGAGCAGCTGTCCCTGCTGCTTCCGGTAGAACGTCTCCCTTGCAGCTGTCCACGCGTCCATCCTCCTCCGTGTCCTCTGGACTTCCGTCTAGCGCTCTCTCAGAGAAGCCTCACTAACTATTTTCCTTTGCATATGTCACTTACTCCTGTACTTTTTACTTTTTAACCTATTTTCTGTTGTATTCCTTTATGGTGTAAGCTCCCCAGGACAAGAGCTTTATTGAGTCCATTGCAGTAGAATAGTAGCAAGCGTTTCGTGAATGCTCAGTGATCAGTTAGATGCATCTAATTATTCATTTGCTTATGCATCTCCTTTCATTAGAATCTCTGCTCTTCTAAACCAAGGACCATATCTTAATGAATTGTAATCTCCTTTGCGCAGCAGCAAACAGGACATTCTATGCAGGCCTACCCACAGAGCAACCTGATATGACAAGACATGACTGAGACTCTTTTTCAGAAGATTCTAGTGTCAAGTTGACGGTTAATGCTGACTGAGGCCATCTACTAACTATGCCATTCTGATTCAACTATTAAAACAATGCAGACTAACAAATTATTTTGACTGATTTTTTTCCACCAAAATTTTCCATACGCCCTATTAATCAATTGCCTACAACTTAATGGTGAGAAACATATGAAAGAAAATTATTTCAGTCAGATGGTCCAGTAATTGGTATGATATAAGACACACTTAACAAAAAAAAAACTTGAAAAGATCATTACCTGAAATCTTAAGAATTGACATGGAAAGCCTTTGTCTAGGACTGGGGACTTAGCTTAGTGGTCAGTAGAGTATGTGGCTAGCATACACTAAGCCTGAGGTTCAAGTCTCAGTACCACAAAAAGTTAAATTACCTAATTAATTAACTGAAACCCTTTCTCTCTTTAACATGCCGAGACTTTTGTCTCTTCTACAAAGACACTTGTTCTCAGTAATGCTACTCAGATGATTCCAACCGGATGCCTTGCCGCTGTCTGTGTTGGCTTAGGATCTGACAGAACTCTGAGCAAATGAGTTTGTCTTCTTCAGTGAACACACTGCACAGAGTGGCCAGCACACTCCCTTCTTTTGACATGACACCTATTTCCTATTATCAGCTTTAAGCCAAGAGACATGGTAAAAACTCTCAGCTTGGGAGTAGATTGAAAACTCTCTTGCCACAACAAAATCCGTTTCTGATGTGGCACCAGGCCGGAGTCCTCTCCCCGATAGCTCCCAGGCACATAAGCCCACACACTTATTAGTAGGACCCTACAGGCATTTCCCTGATCACTGACAACACTTTTGGCTGCAATGTCAGCCTCCACCCTACACCTCATTTGTACGCTGCTGCTCGGGTGGACTGTTGCAATCCACCTCTCCCCTTTGACAGTTTGTTTCAATGGCTCCCACACACAGCTAAGGTTGTGAGTCACTGTTCAGTCTGTTTTTCCATTGCATAAGCTCAGAGAAGACCTTTCCAAGTCTTTGCTGATGGGCTTTTACCTACAGCTCCCATGGGTCCCCTTGGGCCTCTCCACAGCCCTGAGCCTGGCCTGCAGTTCATTTCTTTACTGCCTTTGTCCCCGATTCCTGTACCTTCTCCTTAGGTTCTGAGGGAGTTTTGTTGTTGGCAGTCATTTTGGGGTTTTTTTTTTTGTTTGGTTGGTTGGTTGGTTTTGCGTTTTTTTTTGTTTTGTTTTCTTTTGTTTTTTGGTTTTTCGAGACAGGATTTCTCTGTGTAGCCTTGGCTGTCCTGGACTCTCTTTGTAGACCATGCTGGCCTTGAACTCACAGCAATCCGCCTGCCTCTACCTCCCTGAGGGCTAGGATTCAAGGTCTGCGCCACCAAGCCCAGCTCTACTTGAATTTTATTAACTCATGTATAATTAATTTGTATAGTCCTTTTAGGTGGCAGTAGTGCAGGAGAGATCTCTTATATCCAAACCCCTGACCACCTGGAAGTTCTGCATCAAAGGTTCTGCACTGTAAGTTCTACCTGAGTCCAATCAAATTGCACAGCACATCAGGTTCATCAAATTTAGGAACGGAAAGATCTAAGAAACGTCATTATTTTCCCCTTATTAAAAAAACAAAATAGGAAAGGTAAATTATTTTCTAAAATATTAATAGCTGTTAACAGATCTGAAACTAAAATCCAAGTTCAATGTCTTTCCTCATTCCCACTCTAACTTTTCTTTTAACCATTTACCTTTATTGATCATTTGGAGCCTTTCTACTTAAAAAAAAACTATGAGGCAGGCCTGATGGTGATATTCCTGAGATTTAAGAACATGCCCTTAAACTTTATGTCCCTCAGAGGCTTCTCCATCCCTCTTCTTGATGAGAATAGTCTTAGAAAGAAGATTTCTCTCCAAATCCTGCTTTTGATTCCAGGACGGGGGAGGGAGGGTTGGGTTAGGATTACTTTATCCGGTGTAGTCTGTGGGCTTTTGTTGTTCTTTTGTTTTTTGTTTGGTCTGGTTTGGGTTGGTTGGTTGTTGGTTGGTTCGTTTTGGGTTTTCAAGACAGGGTTTCTCTGTGTAGCCTTGGTCCTCCTGGACTCACTTTGTAGATCTCACAGAGATCACTTGCCTCTGCCTCCCGAGTCCTGGGATTGCAGAAGTGCGCCACCGTGCCCAGCTGTATCTTCGTGTCCTTAAACACATTGTTGAAATACAACATGAATGAGAATTACTCATTTGTAGCAATTAAAATGACTCTTCACATATAAAGGAAAGGCAGCTCCCGAGCCACAGCCCTCCACAGCAGCTCTTCCCCTGTTCTCACCCTCCCTGCTAACCTCTGTCCCCAGCTTTTGTTGTGCCAGCCGTTCTTGCTGGTCTTCTCTTCTCACAGCACAAAGGAGCTGGCTTGCTTTCTATTTTAGATTAAGGTAGATTTCCTTTGGGAGGAGAACGAGGGCAGAGGAGCTCTTGGCAGAGAGTGTCTGAGGGCCAGACACTCTTCAGCGCTAAATCAGGGCCTTTGAGGGTTTTGCTTCTTTGTGTGTCTTGAAATTGGTCCTTGGATACGGACCAGGTTGGTTTTGAACTCCAGTCTAAAGTGATCTTCCCACCTCAGTTTACCCAAGTAGCTTTGAGCATAGGTATAAATCACTGTGACAGCTAAAAGTGGTTACTTTTAAAAAATGATTTATTCAGGTTACATCCCACTTGTTATCCCCACGTGTGCATCTTCCCGTCACCCCCCTCTCTTATCCTATTCCCTTCCCTAGGCCTCCGTCAGAAGGGGACCTCGTCTCTTACCATATGACCACAGCTTCTCAGGTCTCATCCCGATAGCCTGCACCCCCTCCCTCTGTGTTCCCTCTGGGTCTCCCCATCAAGGGGAAGTGGTCAAAGTGGGGACACCATGGTTCATGCCAGAGGCCAACTCATCAGCAGCTTTTATCGGAGAATTCACATCCACCTAGCCACGTCTCTCTTGGCACTGCACTGTAACTGTGGTGATTTGGATATGAATGCCCCTCCCCTGTCCCTCCCCGCCCCCTCCCTCACCCCTCCCCGCCCCTCCCCTGCCCCTCCCCTGCCCCTCCCCTGCCCCTCACCGCCCCCCTACCCCTCCCCTACCCCTCCCCTGCCCCTCCCCTGCCTCTACCCCTGCCCCTCCCCTGCCCCTCCCCTGCCCCTCACCACCCCCCCATAGGCTTATACACTTGATTGTTTGGTCACCAGGGGGTGGCACTAGTTAAAAGGATTAGGAGGTGTGGCCTTGTTGCAGAAAGTGTGTCACTGAGGGTGGGGTTTGGGATTCCCAACATCTGTACCTTGCCCAGAGTACCCGCGCCCCCCATCTCTGCCAGTGGGTCAGGATGTAGCTCTCGGCTACTTCTCCAGCACCGTGTCTCACTGTGTGCCGCCCCAAGTGCTCCCCACAATAATGATGACGGACCAAACTTCTGAAACTGTAAGCAAGGCCTGAATTAAATGTCTTCTTTAATAAAAGCTGCCTTGGTCATGGTGTCCTTCACAGCAATGGAACACTGACAGAAGAGTATATCCTGTCAGGAAGCTGGTGCTGCGGCGACAGGCCTGGACGTGCTACTTGTTGGTAGAATGTGGACTTTGGGTTAGGAAAGCAACTGAACACATTAAGTGAGGCTTAATAGGCCATCCTACTAGGAGAATGGAAGACAGCGCTGAGGGTGATTTGAACTCTGAGGGTTCTGGCTCAGGAAGTTTCAGAAGAGAAGAATATTAGTAAAAGCTTAGAAACTATTCTTGTGATATTTTGGCAAATAATGGGGCTGCTTTTTGCATTGTCCAAAAAAATCTTACTGATACTGGATTGAAGAGTTTTGCATTAACAGTGTTGACAGAGATTTCAAGACATCATAGTATTGACTGTCACATTGGTTATTAGTGAGCACTCTTATGCAGGTCTATAAGGAAAAGAAGCAAGCAGGCCAAAGAAAAATACAAAACAAACAGAAAGAGAAAAACACAAACGAACAACACCCTGATGTGTAATGGAGCTAAGTCTTATGTTCAAGGTGATTGTAAAAATGTAAAGAAAAGCCTGCTGGTAAATAGAATAAAGTGAGTGGTGGCCTTGTGGCAAGATCCCACCCAGCTAACTTCCATCTTGTGAAAAAGAATTAAAGAAAAGCTTAAACAGCCAAGGAAACCACAGAAAAGAGAAAACTGATACAGATGTAATTGAACAAGGGGGCCAAGTTCCAGTCCCAGCGAGCTGAAGAACTGGGCAGCTTCAGATACATGGTTCTGGCTGTACAGTAAAGTGGATGTGGACTTTCCCTCTGGCTAAAGAAAGCTGCTGAGGCCAGGTTTGTATCAGGAGTGTCCCTGCGTGGAGGCCCGGAGAAGGAGTTGCCTGAAACTGTGAAGGTGGAGTCTGGATTGTGTTGGCGATCCCAGGATGTTGGAGATGCCAGAGTCATGGGAGAGCTGCAGCCCAAGAGGGGAAGTGTGTCACGGTCAGCAAAGCCGAGAGGAGTCAGCGATCTGAGGAGCACTTCGGCACAGACGTGGAGGTGCAGAGTCTGGAGTTGTCCAGCTGCTTTTCGGTCTTGCCTTGGCCCAGCATTTCCTCACGCAGCTTCTGCTTCCTTTTCTCCCGTCTGTAATGATGACGCACATCCTGTGCCATGATATGTTGCAAGTGGGTCATCTGTTTTTTAATTTGTATTTTACAGAGCACTACAGTTAAGACATTGCCTTGATTTTCAGAAGAGACTTTGAGTTTTGTACTTATAAGCAGTATTGAGGCTGTTATACACTATGGGAACTTTTAAAAAATTTATTATAATTTTATCAGATTACATCCTGATTGTTATCCCCTGTCTTGTATCAGATTACATTCTGATTGTTATCCCCTGGCTTGTGTCTTCCCATCCCCTTCCCCCCCCCCTTCTGCCCTATTCCCCTTCCCTAAACCTCTGACAGAAGGGACCTCCTCCCCTACCATCTGACCACAGCCTATCAGGTCTCATCTGAATAGCCTGCATCTCCTTCCTCTGCGTGACCTTCAGGCATCCCCACCAAGGGAAAGTGAGCAACTCGGGGGCACCCGAGTTCATGTCAGAGGGAGTCCCCGTGCCCCCCCATAACTGTGGAGAATGAGCTGTCCATTGGCTAGACTGAACAGGGGGTCTAGGTTTACTGCATGCATTGTCCTTAGTTGGTGCAACAGTTTGTGCAGGCCCCTGGGGGCCCAGATCTGTCAGCCTTGATGGTTTCCTTGTGGGGCTCCTGGACCCTCTGGGTCTTTCTATCCCCCCATTCTTCCGTACCACTCTCAGTGCTCCACATGGAGTCCAGCAGTGAGTCCCAGCACCTGTCCTGATCCTCTGCTGGGTGGAGTCTCTCAGAGGACATCTATGTTGGGCTAATATTTGCTTATAAGTGAGTATATACCATGCATGTCTTTCTGGGTCTGGGTTACCTCATTCAGGATGATTTTTTTCTAGTTCCATCCATTTGCCTGCAAATTTCAAAATTTCCTTGTTTTTAATAGCTGAGTAGTGTTCCATTGTGTACATATACCACAGTTTCTTTATTCATTCTTCGGTTGAGGGTCATCTAGGTTGTTTCCTGATTCTGAATATTATGAATAAAGCTGCTATAAACATAGTTGAACAAATGTCCTTGTTTTATGTTGGAGCATCTTTAGGGTATATGCCCAGGAGTGGTATAGCTGGGTCTTGAGGTAGAACTATTCCTAATTTTCTAAGAAAGAGACAGATTGATTTTCTTTCTTTCTTTTTTTTAAACCAAGGCAAGTTTTATTTGAGCCAGATTGATTTTCAAAGTGGTTGTACAAGTTTGCACTCCCACCGGCAATGGAGGAGTGTTCCCCTTTCTCCACATCCTCGCCAGCATGTGCTGTCACCTGAGTGTTTGATCTTAGCCATTCTGGTAGATGTTAATTGGGATCTCAGAGTTGTTTTGACTTTGCATTTCCCTGATAACTAAGGACAATGAGCGTTTCTTTAGGTATTTTTCAGCCATTCAATGTTCCTCTCTTGAGAAGTCTCTGTTGCTCTTCCTGTAAGCAGCCAGAGGTGACCTGCGAAGATGGTTCGCTACTCACATGACCCAGAAAACCCTACAAAATCATGCAAATCAAGAGGTTGAAATTTTCGTGTTCACTTTAAGAACACCTGGGAAACTGCCCAGGCCACCAAGGGTGTGCATATCTGAAAAGCCACCAAGTATCTGAAAGATGTCACTTTAAAGAAGCAATGTGTGCCGTTCAAGTGGTATAATGGTAGAGTCGGGAGGTGCGCCAAGGCCACACAGAGGGACTCAGGGTCGGTGGCCAAAAAAGGGTGCTAAATTTTTGCTGCACAAGTGCAGAGAGTAATGCTGAATGTAAGAGTTTAGATGTAGATTTTCTAGTCATTGAACACTTACAAGGCACCTACAATGTGCCAACGAACTTACAGAGCCCATGGCCAGATTAATCCACACATGAGCTCCCCCTGCCACATCGAGATGGTCCTCACTGAAAAGGAGCAGATTGTTCCAAAGCCAGAGGAGGAGGTGGCACAGAAGAAAAAGATATCCCAGAAGAAAGAGAAACAAAAACTGATGGCACGGGAATAAATTCAGCATAAAATAAATACAGATAAAAGTAAAAGTTTTAAAAAATTCTCTGTTCAGCTCTATTTGGTTTGGTGTTGTTTAATTTCTTGAGGTCTTTATATGTTTTAGATATTAGTCCTTTGTCAGATGTAGGATTGGTGAAGGTCTTCTCCCAGTCTGTAAGCTGTCATTTTGCTCTGTTGACAGCGTCCTTTGCCTTACAGAAGGTTTTCAGTTTCATGAGGTCCCATTTATTAACTGTTGATCTTGTAGCCTGAGTTACTGGTGTTCTGTTCAGGAAGTTGTCTCCTCTGCCAATGAGTTCAAGGCTCTTCCTACTATGGGGATTTTTGAAATTGGAATAGATGATTTTGCATTATGATATGGCTACAAGGCTATGAGGGCCAGGGAGTGAAATATGGTGGTTTAAATAAAAATTGCTCTCATCGGCTCATAGATTTGAATGCTGGGTCACCAGAGAGTGGCACTATTTGAAAGGATTAGGAGGTGCAGCCTTGTTGGAGGAAGCGTGTCACTAATGGGTGGGCTTCAAGCTTTCAAAGGCCCATTGCAAAGAGCAGAGTCTGCCTCTTGGCTGGGAATCAGGATGAGACTCTCAGCTGCTATCTCAGCACCGTTTATGCCGGTGTCTCACTGTGCTTCCTGCCATGCTGATAATGTACTAAGCCTCTATAACTGTACGCACGTCCTCAGCTGGGTTTTCTTTTTGATGTGGTTTGGTTTGTTGTAGGAGTTGCCTTGGTCATGGTATGTCTTCACAGCCATAGAACCCTGACTAAGAGAGTCACCTAAGAGCCTTCTGTCCAATCAGTGAGTGGCCTAAGAGCCTTCTGTCCAATCAGTGAGTGGCCTAAGAGCCTCTGTCCAATCAGTGAGTGGCCTAAGAGCCTTCTGTCCAATCAGTGAGTCGCCTAAGAGCCTTCTGTCCAATCAGTGAGTCGCCTAAGAGCCTTTTGTCCAATCAGTGAGTGGCCTAAGAGGCTTCTGTCCAACACTCCTTCTTTTCTACATTATTAAGATGGCCTTCTCCTGTAGCAGAATCATTTTCCTATCTAATTCCATCTTGGTATTTATTAGGAGTAGATCCAAGCAACCACGTGATACAGAGAGTGGCCTGAGAAACTGTGAGAAAAAATAGGGGTTTAAGATTGGCTCACTTCATATGGTGGGGGAGGAGGGCCCCTTTCATCACAGACCTGGGGGAGGGGAATAGGGTGAAAGAGGGAGGGAGTGGGGAATGGGAAGATACAAGTGAGGGGATAACAATTGAGATGTAATCTTAATAAACTACTTAAATAAAAATTTTAAAAAGCAAAAACTAACAACAACAAAAAGATTGCCTCACTAACTAAATAATAGATTGATTTAGTACCAACTTATATGGTAGATTGGACATAGTCCTTGTTCAGAAGAGTAAATGTTTAGCAGATATTACTTGGGAAAATATCACTTTGGGAAGAACAATTATTTAGGGGAATTTTGAAAGACAATAAAGTAACTACAGCATGGCTATGGTGGCACACACCTGTAATCACATCATTTGCCATGTGGAGGCGGGAAGATCAGGCATTCAAGGTAAACCTTGGGTACAAGTCAAGATCAGCCTGGACTGCACATAAACCTGTTACAAAAGTAAATAAACTTTTAAAAAAGATTTACTTATTTATTATTATGTATATAGTGTTTTGATTGCATGTACACCTGTACACCAGAGGAAGGCACCATATCTCATTATGGATGGTTGTGAGTCACCATGTGGTTGCTGGGAATTGAACTCAGGACCTCTGGGAGAACAGACAGTGCTCTTAACCTCTGAGTCATCTCTCCAGCCCATAAATAAATAAATTTTAAAACACAAGCTGCTAAGTTGTGTTGATATTGAGCAGATAACGAAAACTTAGGAACTAACAAGTAGCTGAAAGGAACTCTCTAGATACTTTTACAAAAGCACTCTTACCTCTTATTAGGGAAAGGAAGACACAGGAGCAGCAGGCTGCCAGTCTAAGAAAAGACGCAGACCTCCAGAGATGTTTGAGTGATCATCATAGGCAGTAAGGTCAAGGGTCCTAGTCGGGGTAAAATTGGAATATTAAAAAACAAGGCAGACAGAGGCAGGATGATCTCTGTGAGTCTGAGGACAGCCTGGTTCTACAAAGTGAGTCCAAGACAGCCAGGGATATGCAGAGAAACCATGTCTTGAAAACCAAAACCAATCAAACAAACAAGAGAGGACCATCTAGATGGCTTCTTCCTCGAGACAATGGCTACACAGAGCCCATCTCTGTAAGAGGACGCTCTTTTATTTGTGCAGGGGAAGCTGCTGTCTGCTCCCAAAGAGATGCTGCCCTCAGGACCGGCCATTTCAATCTCTCTTAGGTATCCAGCCCCAGGCTGCTAGGAAAAGATTCTATACAAGGAAGTTGTAAGAGCCAGCTCTCTTTCTTGTTCTTTACAAAGCCAAGGGAGAAACTCTGGGATTCACAACTTAAAGGTGTTTATATCAGGATGTGGGGAGATAGCTGTGGGGGACACATCTGCTGGGCAGGCAATGGAAGACGGGAATGTGGGTCCCAGCACCCATGTAAAACCTGGTCCAACTATAACCCAAACCCTGAAGAGGGTGGAGACAGGAGGATCACTGGAGTTTGCTGCCTACCAGAATAGCTCTAGGTTCAGAAAGAGACCTTATCTCAGAGGACTAAGATTGATTGTGATAAAGCAGGACACCGAAAATCCTCTCTGGACCTCCCCACACACACAGGCACGTGCATCAGCACACAATGATGAACACAGCACACACACACATCCCATAAACATTCATACTCACACCCTCATACACACATGCACACATACATATATACAAATATGCATACCATACATACACATCACATATACACACATATATACACACATATCACATATACATACACACAGCACATATACATATATACAGCCACCACACATAAACAAACTCACATATAAATATATACACTAAAACATAGCACATATACATCACAATATACAGACATGCATATATATGCATATACATACACATTCATACACACATACACACTACACAGACTACAAATACACACATGCATGCCACAGATAGACATATCACACACACATCCACACATATACACCATACAGAGCACACATATGTATACACAACACACATGCACACACAGGCATGTACGCTCATACCACATATGCACACATACATATTGGAAGGAAGTTCCCCATGTCCAATCCTTTTCTTTGCTCTTCCAATTTTTTCAAACATTTCCTTATTTTCAAGCCTTGTCTCTGATTTGCTCTCCCAAGAGTTCCAAATGAACACCTAAAGGGAATTTTCTCCCTAATCTATTAACTTTGTCTTCTGCCCACATATATGTTCCAGTATCCTGCCAGACTTCCCACACCCAAGACAACGTCAAAGCAGCTGCCCACAGTTGCCCCAGTCCAGCCTCACAGATCATGTCATCTGGTCCGGCATTGTCCTTCCCAGCTGCAGATGTCCTCAGACCCTGGACAGCAAATGCAACAGCCTGTTCTCCCAGAACCTGGCCAACATTTCAGCCTTTTAACCCCCTGTAGCTCCCCTACAGTCAGCAGGAAGTAGTTAAGATGATTACTTCACCCCTTATCCATTTACAAAAGGCTGAAATGGTGAGCTCCAGGCTGGGGACACACAGCTCCAGGTCTCCCAGCACTCCTCGGTCCCTGTCTGTTGCAGGACATGGCTGACACGCCCTGCCCTCTACCCTGAACTTTCAGGGCAGAGCTTTTCCTCCCCCTTCTCTATATAATCTGGACATTTTGTTGCTATTGCTTTTTTCTCTCTCTCTTCTCCCCTAACATGGCAGCCAAAAGCTGCTTCCAATGAACCTACATTTATATATTTCAACTTACCTTATACAAAAAAAACAACCCCAAGTTCCTCATTTCTTAATTATAGGAAAAGGGGTTTTCGATATCAATGTTATGATTAATATATAAAATAAGAGATAAGAGAATAAGAGAATAAGATGCCAGGCAGCAGATATTATATTATATGAGGTTTACTAAGTGAGCATGGGGTGAGAAGGAAAGGGGGAGGGTACCCCAGAGAGAGACAGAGACAGGGGAAGAGAGAGAGAAAAAGAGAGAGAGAGGAGTAAGAGAGGAAGGGGAGAGGTAGGTCTGTCCTTTTATATACTGGGCAGGGCCACACCCCGACGGCAGGTAAGTAATGGCATCACAGGTAGGCGGACTGAAGCAGAATCCCCACACATATACCACACACACATATACATATGAAACATGCATACATCATACTACACACACACCACACATATACACTGTCTCACACACACACACACACACACACACGATTTAAAAAGAGCATTTGATCAACAAAGGGAGAATAATATAAGAATGGATTGGATTGACAAGTGACATTTTGGAGTAAAGAACCAGTCCCTCCACCCTCAAAAAAATAAAATAATAAAAAAAAGAAAGAAAAGGAAAAAAAATGACTGAATTGGATCAGTAAAAACACCACAATGGCTTAAAGATAGTTACATTTAAAACAATACAAGAATTTCAGAGGGTAAGGAAAATTCACTTCCGGAATGGTTTTCAGAGACCTGAACCACTTGTGAGAATCAGCACTAAGCAAAGCGGAAATACCTGAGTCACCTCAACAGCTGCCGGAGGAAAGAACACAGGCAGAGGGGAAGTGGATAACAGCGGGGTGAGGTAAGAACATGCCTCGGGGGCAAAATTCAAGGAGCCACTTGCTCTTTGGGTCATGTCAGATCAAGATAGTCTGCCTTGGTGGGCTAGCTTATTTCCCGCAAGATGACTGACATGGTTAATAAGCTCTACAAAATGGCCAAGAAGACATCTTCCACCAAGATTTTAAGGAGCGTACTGAGAAGTATTAAGTAAAGCAGTGGTCCTCTGAAGGCTAGAAGTCACCAGGAGAGGCCATCATAGGGCTGAGTTAGTGAATATTCATGAGTTTTTAGGATCACCAGTAAATAAAAGCCCGGGGTCTTGACTAGAAGTCAGGAGACCACAATTACCATAAAGGAAACTGTAAGATGGTTACTGGGATATGTTTTTCCTAGGAGCAAAATAGGAAGGCTGTACACAAGGATGCTATTTCACACCTTAAAATAAGTCAATAAAAGAAAAAGGAAAGAGAGAAAGACAAGACAGTGAAGAAGGGAAGGGAGGAGGAGGAAGGAAGAAGAAGAGGAGGACGAGGAGGAGGAGGAGGAAGGGGAAAGCCAGAGGCCAACGGAAGCCACTCTATAGGTCCGAGTCCATTACAGAGCCGCCAGACCTAGGCAGGCTTTCAGAACCAGAGTCCACGGATTGACCCCCATGCAGAGTGTCAACTGTGATCGCTCCCACAAGCCCGACCACAGCAATCCAGAAGTTAGGGTAACCTGCACCATTAGGCTCTCGGTCTACAAGCAAGAGCCACTATAACAGAAAAAAAAAAAGTAAGTGAAATGTTTGAAACTGTTCCTTTTATAACCAGCATGGTGAGTTAAAAACAAGATTGCATCTTGGAGATGTTAGTGCTAATGTACCATCGTTAGGATTTAAGGTGGATTTAAGGTGGAAAGTGGCTCCTTGCCACTAATAACAGCCACGGCAAAAAGCCATCCTATAACAAGCTCACTGAAGCAGTGTCTCTTGCCAAGATATTATACCAGGCATAAGTACCACACTGTAACATCTTCCAGGCTTCCTCTCAGTAAGAGAAGTGGAATCATGGGTGACTTACTCCCCAAACCCACGTGAAGAAGTCGATCTGTGCGGCACAACAGTTAGACTGAGGCAGGGGTGACAACATTCACCGTAGACCCCTTGCTGTGGAAATCATAACTGGCCACAGTCTCAGACTCTATCCACTGGACAAAGACAGCACTCTGTGGTGATTAAAATAAGTATGGCCCCCATAGATTTGAATTCTTTGGCCATATGGAGTGGCACTATTAGCAAGGGTGGCCTTGTTGTAGGAAGTGTGTGGCTGTGGTGGCGGGCTTTGAGGTCTCCTGTGCCCAAGCTACACCCAGTGTGGCACACAGTCTCCTGCTGCCTGCAGATCCAGATGTAGAGCTCTCAGCTCCTTCTCCAGCACCATGTCTGCCTGCATGCCGCCATGTTTCCCGCCATGATGGCACTGGACTGAACCTGTGAGCCCGTAAGGCAGCCCCAGTTAAATGTTTTCCTTTGTGAGAGTTGCCGTGGTCATGGTGTCTCTTCACAGCAATAGAAGCCTAAGACACTGCATGTGTACTGAGGCCAGACTCCCCATAGGCCTCTCGACAGCAGAGGGCCAAACACACCCACTGCAGCGCTGTGCAGCATGCCTCAGTGACTTTGATTCAAAGACCTCTTGTCCATCATCTTTCCTAGAGCCATCCCGCTGTCCGAAACTCCTTCCTGGCCATTCTTTCATCCCCCTCTTCTTTGTGATCTGCAGCGTCTCCCCACCTTCTTCTGCTCCTTCCTCTACCAACTAGTTTTTGGTTGACCAGACTCATCCATCCTGAAAATCTGAGAGACCGTGGAAGACAGCAGTGGCATTTCTAAGGGCAGTCGGGGCTTTCTGATGACCAGGGACTTACTTGTTTCTCATCTTACTACAGTAATGGTAACCTATGGGAAGTCACGTGTGGATGCACATGATTGGGAAACCAGACCTGGAACAAAGCCAGCTTTGTATCTAACAGTTTGTGCAAACAGAGCCAGGGCCCAGCTGGTGTACTTAGCACAAGAGTGAAGCGCACGCACATAGCATCACTGTGTAGGCACCAGTCACACAAGCCAGATCTGCCTAAAGTTGGTGGCACTTGTGTTCCTCACGTGTCGGGAAATGTTCAGAGACGGTCATTCCAGCATCAGCAATTTTAGTTTGTGTTGTGGTGCCAAAGAATAACTTTAACTCTGTGGTTTCCGTTCGCCTGCTGTTGACTGGGTTATTGACACCCAACCTCACCCACACACTAATAAGCTGGACTCTAGTGCTGGTGGAATAATCTTAGGTAAGGAGCAAGAGTGGTGGACTCTACTCAGATGAGTCAGTGTCAACCAGATTTGTGGGTGACTTAACCTAAAATAAAGGGCCGTGATGTACCAACTTTTCAGACATGTCTGGAATTCTAGGAGTGGCCACGTTGATGTGTCCCCTGCCCTCCCCCCGCCCCATGAAGGTGTGGTTTTCTGGGAATCACCTAGTACTGAGGAATCCTAGCGTTATTCCTGTTCTTAATGACTAATACAAGCCACTTAATGTCTCGGTGCATTGGTTCCGAAGAGAACAGGCCTTCTTCTTGAGGCAATAGTGGCGTTTTATGGAACTGTAAGGAATGCTTTGAAATCCTTTACTGCGATATGGAAGACAGTTTTCCTATCACCATTTTCAGTTTTTTGTTTTTGTTTTTGTTTTTGTTTTTTGCAGGTGGAAAGAATTGGTTTATTGGCACAATCATTCTTTGTTTAACTGGCACGGTTAAGCCGTGACTCTACAACAGAAAAGCAGGTTTTTCCCAGGCTAGTTTCACTGTGGTGTCTGTCTGAGGCCAGTCAGTCACTCAGCAAACCAGGACCACTTAGCCATACAATTAGGAGACAATCGGCAAAACCAGTGCAGATCATGAAGGAAGTCTACGAAAATGGCCCAGTGGAGGGTGCCCTTGCTGTGTATGGAGACTTCTTGACTTACAAATCAGGAGTATACAAGCACGAAGCTGGTGACATGTTTGGTGGCCATGCCATCCGCAGCCTGGGCTGGGGAGTAGAGAACGGAGTCCCTTACCGGCTGGCCACCAACTCTTGGAACCTTGACTCGGGTGATAACAGGCTCTTTAAAATCCTCAGAGGAGAGGACCATTGTGGGATCGAATCAGAAATTGTGGCTGGGATCCCACGCGCTGGCATGTACTGGGGAAGGTTCTAATCTGCTGTGACCTGGTTGGCCAGTCCTTAGTGTCTTTTTCCCTACACTTAGCCACCCATGCTGGGAGTGAGTGATGCAGACAAGAGAATATTTTACTCTTTGAGTTCACCTAACATGCACAAAGCTTTTGACAAGGCTTGAGCGACTGGATCAGAGCACCTGCCATCAGAGCTGCCTTATCCTATGACAGGCATCACAGCCTGCACCCTTGCCTCCCTCTAGACTAGTGCTGTTAGTGTCTGCTGCTGTGGCTCTGCCTATCAGCATTTTTTAGTGGAAGGCTAGTGAACTGACCATTTTCTTCTTTTTTGTTGCTGTTAGTTATTGTTTCAAAAATTCCTTTTTTGAGACAGGATCTCACTGCATAGTCTAGGCCAGCTTCAAACTCATCCTTTTCCCTCAGCCTCCTGAATACTGAGATTACAAACTTGTGTCATGCCCAGCTATCGTCAAATCTTGAGATTCAATTTGTAAGTTTTCTTTTTGTAATTGATCTTACCTATACTGAAGTCACTCTTTTTAAGGTCTTAATTTCACTTTGTTTATTTGTTATTTTTCTGGGGCTAGGGATTAAGCCGAAGGCCTCATATACGCTAGGCAGAAGCTCTATCACTGAGTTGCAAGCACATTGCCTAAAGGAGCACTTTATTGGCGCACTTTGTTTCTCGAGCATGTAGACTGTGCCTCGGATATCTTTGGCAGTAGTTGATAACACAGTAACAGATATTTAATAAGTGCACATCAACTTTCAGGAAGCAGAGTCAAAATGAATGAGACTCCAAAGGCAGGGTTCTAACTCTGGCTCCGATCTTAGCATATTATGTAATCTTTCCCAAATGATTTGAGCTTAGTTTTCTCTTTCAATATGGAAGACACTGGTGTTCATCAACTTTAAAGAAACGTTTCAAAATATTCTGTTATAATTTGAGCCACTGTTACTTTTATACCACCTTAATGGTTTAACACAGAGACATTTATAAGTAAATCCTATTGGAAAACCCCACCCCTCAATAAATCTCTCATAAGAGACCTGTTGCATGATGGGACTTTGTGCCATTCCCTGGCTCCAGCCCACCAAGGGTTCCACCGTGAAACCCTAACGCTGGTGCCATGTGACTCAGTAGGACCTCCCGACATCTGTGCTTGGGGTCTGAGCCACACGGGGATCCTATCGCTTGTCCTCCAATCCCTTATTTCCAGCCGACCTGCGACCGTCACTTTCTGCTGTACCAGTCACTGGGCATCCCATCCAGCACCAGCAACTGGTTAAGCTTTTCCCACTGGTCAGCATAAATGCCTCCCTGAATCCAAGGAAGCCATCACTGAGCCTTCAGCACCCCTCTGCTATTCTTGACGGCAGGGGTTCCCTCAGCCACGGTCTTTACAGGGATGATTGGCCCTCTTTGCCAAGCCCCACCTCTGACCATTTCCCTTGGGTGAGGCTTCATTTTTTAGCTTGGGTTTTGCCTTTTGGCTAAATTCAAAAGTCCTGATACCAGGTACCATGTCTCCTTCGGATTTTTTAGCCCTGGGCCCCATTCAGTGAGGTAGTAAGGCAAAGACCCACTGCTTGGCTTATGCCTTGCAAGTTAGTTAGGCCACTTTGGGTCCTAGGGATGCCTTGGACTTCAGGCCTTGGACCTCCCCCTCTACCTCACCCATGGGAACTGCGTAGGCTGCCCTTTTGGATGACTCTTGGAGAACCTCCAACCCCTACACCTAGTGTCCAACTTAAGGGCCTCTAAACTTATCCACCTTTGCAGTCGAATCTGGCCTCAATATCCCTTCGATAACCTATCAAAATGGCCACCCAGAAGCCCCCTCTACAGCTGCCGGGAATTGGGGAAATAGGAGGATCACTACGTCCAAGCTTTCTCCTATCTTTGCCACAAGTGTTCCCTCTATTCCTCTAGTTGTCACACTCAGTCCTCCCAGCTACCATGTCTCAACAAGAGGAGTCCTCCACTAGTCCTAACCCTGCTAATGAGCCCCACCTTTACTGGCCTCAACTCTTCTTCTAGTGCCATGAAAGAATTCCAATAGTTACCCAGTTCTGTAACCCTGCCTCCTGTGACATGTGTATGATTCGGACTAACAACCTCCTTCCCAGGGAGTGCAGGTGAGCTTGGGAAACGGCTACAGCACATGTCGATGAAGTACCCCAGAGGAATGAAGTGTGCCAGGCTGGGGCTGAGGCAGTCCCCGACCAGGATCCCCAACGGGACTACAGTACCCAGGTGGCATTGCGGCTAGTGATCAGTTTACAGCTGGCCTCCTGGCCAGTTGCTTAAGGCTGCTCTCAAACCAGTGAACAATGGGAAACTCCCAAGAGGTTACTCAGGACAAACACGAACACCCATCTCAATCCTATAATGCCTCACAAAGGCCCTCTTACAGTATACCAATCTAGACACCCCCCAAAAAAAACCCAGAAGGTAAACAACTCCTCATTACCTATTTCTTTTCCAGAGTTTCCCAAACATTAGGCCCAAATTGAGTACTTGGAGAGAGGACCCCTAACCCCACAGGCAGAAATCTTGGCGCTGGCCTTTAAGGTGCATTATGGGAGAGATGAAAAAGCTTGCAAACATAAATACCAAGTGCTATCAAGACCATCCATCCAGCCTTGATGACTGCCCAGCCTCCCTCACCTCCTAAGGTGTGAGGACCACTGGGTCCCTGCTTCAACTGTGGTCAAGAGGGTCACCTGGCCTGGGCCTGCCCTAACCCCTGCAGGCCACGCAAGCCATGGCCAAAGTGCCATTAAGAGAGACATCAAGCTGTTGACTACCCTGTGTCCCTGGAGACAAGGGGACATCAGACCCAGATCGCCTTCCATCCAACTTCTTAGGCCCAGCCAGGGACACCTGAAGGGGCCCGGGGGCCCTTGGCCACTGTCATC
Source organism: Acomys minous (assembly GCF_964271855.1). NCBI lineage: Eukaryota > Metazoa > Chordata > Mammalia > Rodentia > Muridae > Acomys > Acomys minous. The sequence continues at coordinate 71,706,616 of NC_140486.1, read as the reverse complement.
TGTGACAGGGAGTCCTGGGTAGTCATCACGGTACGAATGACTCATGCATGGTTCTGGTCCCCTGTCCTCCACCCAAACCCTCTCCTCTCCCTGATCACCTACTCACTTCCTGATTCTGTCATCTCCGCTCCTCCTATGGATGTTTACTGACAACTGCCTACCTCGGCCTTATGCCAGCTCCTGTCTGTCTCCAATCCACACTGGGGTCAGGTGTATCTCCCCCCTGCAGACCAGCATCCCTCGCCCCCTTTTCCTAAATGACAGACCCCTTCAAGGCAGTGACCCCCAGAGCCGCTAAGCTTGAGGGTTTCCAGTGTTAGATTCTCCCATCACATCTCTAAGACAGCTTCCCTTCCTACATATCAACCCCACGGTAGGACCCTGCTCCCTTTCAGAAGATGCCCAGAGCAGCCAGCTTGCCCCTGGTTCCGGAAGACTGAGGCCTCACCCCGGCAGCTGTGCTCCACTCTACTGGACTGGACATGGACTTTTCCTCCTTTCCCTCACTCTTACATTTGGAGATTCCAGGTTCAAGATAAACAGTCCCTCCAAATAGAGTTGGGCACTTCTTCCATAGCAAGCTGTTGGGAGCCAGTGAGAATTCCCATCACTCCTCCTCCCTCATTTAATGGCCTTTTTGCCTGCTTCCTCTATAACAGACAGAAGGCTATTGTAAAGGGTGGCCAGACAGACATGGGCCACGTGTGCACTCTCACTCTAATTCCCTCCTCTATGGGCAAGATGATGTTCTTTCCCTCTCTACCAGGGACCCCTGGGACCCAATGTGGGAATGGGTGTTGTCAGCAAGCTCTACTGTTTCCTCAACCCCCAGCACATGGTGAGCACAACCAAAATCCGATGTGTGTGTGTGTGTGTGTGTGTGTGTGTGTGTGTGTGTGTGTGTACATGTATATACATATACATATACATCGAGCTAGGGGAAGTGAGGAGGTGTTTCCACATTCCTACAAGGTGATAGACTCTTTAACACGACCTCTCCTAAATAATAAAAGCCCATCATTTCTCCTCCTGCTCAGACTCTGACCTCAGCCTGCCAGCTCGTAATATTGCCCAAGCTGGCTGCTTTGGGATTGCTGCCTGTTGTCTCTCCTGGTGCAGCTCACAGCTGCTGCTTCAGCTTCTCCAACAACCTTGTGAAAACTCTTTGCCTCAGCCAGGCATGGTGGCGCACGCCTTTAATGCCAGCACTCAGGGAGGCAGAGGCAGGTGGATCTCTGTGAGTTCAAGGCCAGCCTGGTCTACAAAGTGAGTTCCTGGATAGCCAAGGCTACGCAGAGAAACCCAACCCAGGGAAGGGGGGAGGGAGTGCAGCAAAAATCCTTACCTCACCTTTCCCCAACTGTGTTGCCATGACTCCCTATCATTTTCCACCTCACCCTCCTTGGCATAGCTTTAAAGCAAGCAGGATGGGGGGTATTCGCCCCAACTTAAGTGACAGGAGAAGCCTTCCTGGCAGAGGACTCCTTTTGTTAACTTTGTATACTTTGTAAACCCTCAAGGCAAGAAAGTGCTCAGGCCCACCCCACCTCACCCCACATCTTCTCAACACTGAGGAGTTCCAGCAGCCAGGCCCTGCGCCTCAGGCAGCCCTAATGGAGGTTTCTAACAGCTGTAATGGGAGGTGGGAGACTGGCCAGGTCCATGCGAGCAAGGAAAAAAACCCACCAATCCCTGAACAGGAAAACTCACCAATCCCCCAGGGGTTGCAATTCCACAAACGCTGACCCTGGAAATCTCCACCCTACAAGAACCGCTCTATAAAGCCTGTGTCCTGCCTTTTCTCACCTGAGCAGAGGCAGCCACCCACCTGGGTTTTTCCCTCTCAGTAAGTCTCTTATGTGAGGTTTGTTACATGGTGTGACTTTGTGGTGTTCCTTGGCTCTGATCTGCCAAGGTACACTTCCTTGAGCTGAGAAACTCTAAACTCACTGAGAAACTCTAACAAATAGTTTCCAAAGTGAATACTTCTCCCTTGTTCAAAAATACACTTCTTTCTCCAGACACTATGGCGTAATTTGTAGCAAGAAGAGGCTAGGCTCTGAAACTGGATTTGTGTGTTTGGGAGTAACTGGTGCCATGGTGGCCGGACTCAGTTTTGTTATCCGTAAAATCAGTTTATTCAGTAAAATTGATTCTACAAAGTCTTTCTTGTGAGGGGGAGAGGTGCATGCTGGGACCCCAGCACGCAGGGTGTTGTAAGAGGAGGATCCCATCCCATGCTGAAGCCAACCTGGCTTCCAGAGCTTGACCCCACCCCAAAAAGACAAAACAAAAGGACTTCCTACTCAACTCAAGAGCCATTTTAGGCCTAATAATCTATAATTCTCACATGAAATACTCACGTAAACATGTTAGTACAGTGAGTTAACCACATTGCAGTCCTTTAGTGGTCAGTAGTGACCTTACAGAGTTGCCTGCGCTGTATTAACACATGTTATTACAACAGTACCTAGTACACACGTATGACACTTACCTTTTAGCCTGGTAACATAGCATTAACACCTTTCATTAGACACACATGCCTCCATCTTAGTCTGTTTGTAACTGTTCTGCAGAGTGAGTGTGTACAGCCTGTTCATGTACTTCCTAAGGATGGACATGAGATTATTTGAAAATGTTATAATAAATATTCTAGGTCTTTCACAGCCATACTTGTTTATCTTTTTGGGTACAATGTTGTAAGCATTTTTTTAAAGAGAAAATTCCTAAAAGTGTAATTGCTGGATATAAGTTGTATGTATGGCCAAAGTGCTTGAAAAGAACTGTTAACAACCGGCCGAGGTAAAAATGCTGGTGGCGCTCCTCGTGCTAAGTCAGACTGCCTGTGTGCCAAGAACTGGGGAGGCGCAGTATCTTGTCACAGTAAATGCAGATATCACACTGCAGGCAGGTCCAGGTTGCTCACCTGTCACTCACCACAGCCAGTCCCAGGCAGCAGAGCTGCAGGTGGGCGGGGCCGGGAAGACAAGACAAGGGTGCTGTGGCCCCAGTAGGACCATTTCCTCCCTCAATTCCCCACACAGCAGCCATTAGCTAGTGAGGAGTCCATCACTACTGTGTGGGCGGCAGTGGTGGGCTGCATGGCCCTTAGTCTGTGAGTAACTGCTCAGTCCTAAAGGCCGAGGGGAAAGAAATCATACAGAGATTCCCCAAAGAAAGTCCTGAACAAAACACTTTCTGATTAAAAAAAAAAACACTTTCTGAGGTGAGAATACCATCTCAGGGCACATTCTCCCTGTCACGCTTGCACGAGCACACGGCTTCCTCATTCTGAGGATGGATGCCATCTCCATGTCCTTCCCGTGAGCCATGTCCTTCCCGTGCAGCCATGTCCTTCCGGTGGAGACAGGACAGAGTGAACAAAAGAACCCTCACCGGCAGTCCCCTTGTGTCTTAGGCAGCATCTAGGACGTTCAGCAACAGGAGTCCTTGAGGAATTCCAGCCCTTTGAAATACAACTACACCAGTTAAATTTAGCAAAAAGATTTTGGGTTTTTTGTTTTGTTTTGTTTTGTGTTTGTTTGTTTTTGTTTTGTTTTTTAAGTTTTTCGAGACAAGGTTTCTCTGTGTAGCCTTGGCTGTCCTGGACTCACTTTGTAGACCAGGCTGGCCTCAAACTCACAGCGATCCGCCTGCCTCTGCCTCCTGAGTGCTGGCATTAAAGGCATGTACCACCACTGCCCGGCTAGCAAAAAGTTTTCAAATTATGCTTCGGATTTTTACTGGGAAACATTTTACAATTTTCCTTAAAAAGTCAACCAATTATTCTTTATAAACTCCCCAATTTAACATCCATGCAAAACATGATCTTTTCTCCTATAATTCAAATGTGTCCATGATCCAGTATAACTGGTAAAGCCCCAGGGCCATGGCAGACCTCCTACAACTTGGATACTGTGGTGGTTTGAATGAAATGGCCCCATAGGCTCACAGGGAGTGACACTATTAGGAGGTGTGGCCTTGCTGGAGGATGTGTGCCAGTCTCGGTGGGCTTCAAGTCAGGCCTGTGGCTCACTTCCTGCTGCCTGCCAATGCGGATGTGACTGGCAGGTAACTCCAGTACCACGTCTGCCTGCACACGGCCACACTCCCCACCAGGACCACAATGGACTAAACCTCTGAAACTGTAAGGCAGCCCCAGTTACATGCTTTCCTTTATAAGAGCGACTGTGGCCATGGTTTCCCTCCACAGCCATAGAAACCCTAACGACAACAGACACTAATCCCAAACTTTTTGCTCTTACTATCTGAAGGGAGATTCCTGCATCCTGATATGCAATGTGGACTTTCATTTTTCTTTTGGAGTTGTAACAAAATGAAAATTGCAACCCCATTTGGACTTATAAAAACAGGAATTTCACCTTGCTCAGTCCAAACATGGTCTTGACCTGTCTCTTCATTTTTAAGTTGGGAATGTTCAGCCAGATGGGACTCAAATGTCTTAGGCCTAATCATTTATAATTTTAAGAACCATGTGACCATAGCTTTTAATTTTTATTTTACTTATTTTGTTATTTTATACATATGTGTGTTTTGTCTCCATGTTTGTCTGTACCCCACATGCATGCTTGGTGCTCTAGGAGGCTTGGAAAGAGCATCAGATCCCTTGGACCTGGAATTACAGCTGGCTGTAAGATGCCATGTGGGGGGTAGGAATCAGACATGGGTCCTATGCAACAGCGTGCAGAGCTCTTAATCATTGAGCTATCTCTTCAGCTTCACTTTTCTTAATTTAAAAATCCTTTAACATAGCTGGAGATATGGCTCAGTGGTTAGAACTCTTCCAGAGGACACAGGTTCAATTCTCAGCACCCACATGGCAGCTCACACCTGTCTGTGAGCTTCTGACACCCTCACACAGACATACATGCAGGCAAAACACCATTGCATAATAATATAAAATAAAATAGTTTTTTAAAAAATCATTTAACAAATATTTACTGAGCACCTCCTTTGGGAAAGCCCAAACTAACAGAAACTTTTAGTATGTGGAAACACTAGAGCTTATTAGACTATCTATGCAGAAAACTTCTAAAATATTTGTGAAGCTTGAATTCCTTGTTTTAGGCTAAATTTAATTTTGCTTATGTCAACCCTTGGCCATGCATAGGAATTCTAAGGAGAATACCTAATAAACTCTAGTCATTGCTTTCTTCAATGCCTCCTGGCCAGGGTCTATGCACAAGGAGAAAACACGTTGCACCACAAGTGTTTCACAATCTCACTTGAGGACATACTTCATTATAAAGGGAAATTGTGAAATGTATGAAGGCACCAGATCCTCCCAGGGTATATAATCTCTTTATAAGTAGGTGATAAACTACAGGAGTACATCAACCTTTCTAGTTCATAAATCATTCATTCTATAAATGCTCCTTCTGTTTTACATCAGGGACTGGGCTAGGGTTCAAGGTGTGGGAATAGACTGTCTTTTTGAGGATTTTGCACTCTATTGAACAAAATAGGGACATAAGAAACTAATAGCCCTGCCATCATATGTGAACAGTGTGATCATAGCAAAACAGAATCAAGAAGGGAGCATCAGAAAGCTAATTCCATAAGGAAAGGGATTCTTGACTTGCCATTTGAAGATACAAGAAGGACTTCACCAGGGGTAGGGGAGAGGGGCACCAGGGCAGGGAGGGGAGGGGAGGGGGGCACCAGGCAGGGAGGGGAGGGGAGGGGGGCACCAGGGCAGGGAGGGGAGGGGAGAGGGGCACCAGGGCAGGGAGGGGAGGGGAGGGGGGCACCAGGGAAGGGAGGGGAGGGGAGAGGGGCACCAGGGCAGGGAGGGGAGGGGAGGGGGGCACCAGGGCAGGGAGGGGAGGGGAGAGGGGCACCAGGGCAGGGAGGGGAGGGGAGGGGGGCACCAGGGCAGGGAGGGGAGGGGAGGGGGGCACCAGGGCAGGGAGGGGAGGGGAGGGGGGCACCAGGCAGGGAGGGGAGGGGAGGGGGGCACCAGGGCAGGGAGAGGGGCACTGGCACTGTAAGCTAACTGAACAGAAATGCAAAACATAGAAAGACCTGAAATAACAGACAGTGATGAAACAGACAGATGAAAAAGAAAATAAAACTGATAAGACAGGTTGGGACACGCTTTTGAATTCCTAAAGCCCAGCTGATGACTATGAACTCTCCTCTTATACAGTAAGAACCACTGTGGAGCTTTAAACACGACAGCAGCATGAACAAGTTTAGAACATTGGAAACAGCTCCCCAGAAACCGTCAACCAGCTCTGCCATTCAGTTCCATTACTCACTAACTAACTGATCAGCCCCAAACTACACAACGCTAAAATAAATGGTTCGGCTGTTCTTACAACAACCTGGATATTTTCTGTCATGCTTTCATTGCTGTTGTTTTGTTTTGTATTGTTTGAGACAGGGTTTTTCTATGTAGCCCTGACTGTCCTAGAATCCACTCTGTAGACCAGGCTGTCCTCAAACTCAGAGATCTGTTTGTCTCCGCCTCCCAAGTGCTGGGATTAAACACATGTGGATCGAAGTTTGATCTGATGTATGCCAAGCGTGCCTTTGTGCACTGGTATGTGGGTGAGGGCATGGAGGAGGGAGAGTTCTCTGAGGCCCGAGAGGACATGGCTGCCCTGGAGAAGGATTATGAGGAGGTTGGTGTGGATTCTGTTGAAAGAGAGGGGGAGGAGGAAGGAGAGGAATATTAATCTATTTTTAGAGCCCCTGTATCATGTCAGATTTCAGCTTCAACGTTAAGCTGACAGGCATCGATGCTATTGTGTTATCTTCATCCTATGATCATGTTTTCTCCATGTGTGCCTGTAAGGTGTTTTTCCATGTCTCAAAGTAAAAAGCTTTACGGAAAAAATAAATAAATAAATAAAAAATAAACACCTGTGTATCACCACCACCCAGCTGTATAAGTCTTTCCTTAAAACAACTATCTGTTCATTAATTACCACATACTCATTTTAGGCTAGAAAGAGGGAAAGTAAGCTTTTAGTTGATGGAAGCGCTTTGTGTCCTATTAGCCCGCTACACTGACTCTCTGGGTGGCAAGGAACCTACAGGGAAGGCTGCTAACAGAGAAACAAGGTCTGCAAGCTATGTGCAATCTTTCAAGCGGCTCTTTGTAGCATCAGTGCTACCCCAGTTTTCTTACATTAGTTTATCTTATTTGGAGCATGATGATCGATGCAAGCCACATGAAGCTCCGATAGGGCACACTAGGTGTAGATCTGCCACAGATATAATTAGGTCTGGGCTAAGGCAGGGATGCTTTCACTCACCACTGGTGACAGCGTCTGCTCTGCCGCCGCCGCCATCGCCGCCACCACAGCCACCGCCATCACCGCCATCACCGCCATCACCGCCATCCCTCGCTGGCGTTAGAACCCAGCTTCTATAGCTTTCCAACATGTAGTGAAGACTACAGCCCCCCAGGAGTCCTCCCAGCCTTCATGGCTAATGGGAACTGCTGGGGTGTCCAGCCCAGCGGACTGCACAGCCATGGGTTCTCAGTCTCCCACGCTCGAAGGCAGCCTTGTAGCACTTACCAAGCTCAATTCGTGTAAGCCAGTGTGATAAGTGCCCCCTTGTAAGACACACGCACTCTGTTAGACAACTGTCACCGATCATGGGATAAAGGGGAAGAGAACCATTCCTCCTTTTTCCAGGAGTAACAGGCCACTTTCCTAGGGGCACTACGTATCTCCTGCTAATGCCGTCTCTGTCCAGGCTAATGCCCCCTTGGCTGTAGCACCAAAAATAGGAGCCTCAGCCGGGCGTGGTGGCGCACATCTGTACTTCCAGCACTCGGGAGGCAGAGGCTGGCCGACTGCTGTGAGTTTGAGGCCAGCCTGCTCTACAAAAGTGAGTCCAGGACAGCCAAGGCTACACAGGGAGACCCTGTCTCGAAAGACTACAATAATAACAATGGCAGCCTCACTATTTGGTGTAGTTACTTTGCCTCAAAGAGCTGGCTCAGGTGCTCTGTCTACATGGCTGTGCAGCTTCCATTGAGCTGCCATTTGTCTCCCTCGTTTGTCCAAGCAAAGTGGTCTGGATCTACCACGTGGCACAACCCATGCTCCTGCCTCAGCCTCCTAGACTCTGGCACTTCCAGCATAGTCTGTCTCACCTGTCTAAGAGGTCTGCGTGCCTGCCTAGCCCTACAATGCGGAAATGACGTAGCTCTGCTGCACGCTAAGCTTCTTACTCGTTGACCACAACAAGCTCCCTGCTGCTTTCAGAAACTGGAAGCATTTTCCCTGCAACATCCAGGGACAATTATTTGGCCAGTGCTGCTTTAACTTCTGCCTGTTGGTCCGGACAAAAGACTACATTGCATACAATCCCACACAGACAGCACTTTTATTTAGGAGAAGGAATTAATAAAGTATTGTGGTGTTTGTCTTTACTACTCCCTGAATTTTATAAGTGGCTGGACCATTTGATTGTGCCTCTTAAAGCAATTAACAACGGCCTATAAAGCACCTACCATACCAGAAAATACCAAGTGAGTGACCAGTGGCACAAGTGAGGAGTTCTCTCTCCCTCTCTCCCTCTCTCCCCCTCTTCCCCTGTCCCCCTCTCTGCCTCTCCCCCATTTTCACTCTCTCTCTATCCCCCTCTCCCTCCTCCCTTCTCTCTTTCCCTCCTTTCTTTGACAGGGGATCTTATCTTATCAAGGCTGGCCTACAACTCCTGAGCTCAAGCAATTCTTTGCCTAGACCTTCCAAGCAAGCAGAGGGACTAAAGCATGTGCTACATGGCTTCGGGTCTACTTTAAGAAGAAGTTTGTGAGACAGTCTTATAAATAAAATAAAATAAAATAAAATAAAATAAAATAAAGATGAAGAGGAGAGGAAGGAGGGGGAGGAGGGGGAGAAGAAGACGGGGGACTAAGTGAAAGTTGCCTGTTATCTGAAGAATAGAGCCTGGGTGAGAACAGTGTTCACAAAAGAAGGAAACTGGCTTTTTTCAGAGAAGCTATAATTCCGTCTCAGCACAGCACCCTGATAATAAAGCCCTCACGTCACTGCCTAATCAGTTAGAGACATGGTGCACTCTATTATGCGGGGGATCCCTTACTCTGATGGAGAGGACACATTTTAATAGGCTTGTGCAAACCTGTCCCAAAGTTTTCCTTCCCTTTCTGTGGGACACCATGTATGCCCTTCGTCTGACCAGTTACCTACGGACTGTATTTCTCTTCAAATGCTGAAAGAATACTGAGACACATGAGCCAGGACTGTAATGTCAACTCTCCAGAAGCTGAGAAGGAGGACCGAGAGCTCAGGCCAGCCTGGGCTGCAGAGGATGAGCCTCCCCTTGGCCACACAGAGGGACCCTGGCTCCCAACAAGTAAAATGGCACAGGAAAGAGATGAACTTCTGCCAGTCATTCAGCATGGAGCCAGGAAAATAGATCATAGCAAGAATGTGTGTACAAAGCCATACCCAGATCAAAACTGGTCTGTTTTGTGAGATTGCACGTGTGTGTGTGCGCGTGTGTGCACACACGTGTGTGTGTGCGCGTGTGTGCACACACGTGTGTGTGTGTGTGTGTGTGTGTGTGTGTGTGTCTGTGTGAATGATGCGTTTGGGTGTGTGTATGATGTGTTTGGGTATATGTGTGTGTGTGTGTTGTTTTTGTGTGTATATAATGTGTTTTGATTGTGTGATGTGTTTGTGTGTGTGTTCGTGTATGTATGTGTGATGTGTGTGTGTGATGTATGTGTGTGTGTGTGATATGTTTGGGTGTGTGTATGTGTGTGTGATGTGTTTGGGTATGTGTGATATGTTTGTATGTGTGTGTGTGTGATGTATGTATGTGTGTGTGATATGTTTGGGTGTGTATATGTGTGTATGTGATGTGTTTGAGTGTATGTGATGAGTTTGTGTGTGTGTGTTTGTGTGTTTGAGTATGTGTGATGTGTTTGTGTGTGTGTGATGTGTTTAGGCATGTGTGGTGTGTTTGGGTATGTGTGATGTGTTTGCGTGTGTGTGTGTGTGATATGATTATGTGTATGTGCAGAGGCAACAGGAAGTATTAGATGCCCTGCTCTATTGAGAAAGGGTCTCTCACTGAACCTGGATCTAGGCTGGAAACCAAGCTCCAACAATGCTCCTATCACACACACACACACACACACACACACACACACACACACACACATACACAGCACATACAAGGCCATGAGCACCTTTTCCCAAGCTTGTGAGAGGTCCTAAACCAGGTTCCTATACTTACACAGCAAGTGCTCTTCCTAGCTGAGATGTCTCCTCAGCCCCTCAGCTTTGTGTTTTGAGGAAGAGCTAACCACCCACTACAAAACTATAAAGACTGAATAAAACTATCGTGTTTAGCCTAGCAGTGAGGGCATATGCTTGTGGTCCCAGCCCTTGGGAGGCAAAGACAGGCAGATCTCTGAGTTTGAGGTCAGCTTGGTCAACATAATGAATTCCAGGACGGCCAAGGTTACACAGAGAAGCCCTGTCTCGAAAAACAGCAAGACAAAACAAAAAACAAAGAAAGAAGAAGGAAAGAAAAAGAAAAGCCTATCGTGTTTGTAAGCAGAGTACGCTGTCCGCAGATGGAGTGCTCTGCCTTCACATGCTGTGCATCGACGCTCTGTTTCCCAGTGGTTTGCTTTACACCAAGGCGGTGCTACTGAAACGTGGACTCTGGGAAACACTCTGCGAGCTGATCTTCTCCCATTGCAGCTGCTCCCCTCAGTACTTACGGCATAGTGCAAAGCTGACTGACACAAGCACAAACATGGCTGCTCAGATAGAACGGATGTCCCTATCAAGGCTTCCTCAGTACTCAGGGTGAATTTCAGTAGGAGAGAGAAACGCCGAGTGCTTCCTGCACTCATACAGAGTGTCTGTGTGGATTGGAGTCATTTTAAAGAGCTCACAGAATATTCTCAAAATACACAAAAAATGTAACTGGCAATCAGCATAGCATGTTCTACTCCATGTACTGTAGTCTAGCATGTTCTACTCCATGTACTGTAGTCTAGCACGCTCTACTCCATGTACTGTAGTCTAGCACGTTCTACTCCATGTACTGTAGTCTAGCATGTTCTACCCCATGTACTGTAGTCTATCATGTTCTACTCCATGTACTGTAGTCTAGCATGCACTACTCCATGTACTGTAGTCTATCATGTTCTACTCCATGTACTGTAGTCTAGCATGTTCTACTCTATGTACTGTAGTCTAGCATGTTCTGCTCCATGTACTGTAGTCTAGCATGTACTACACTGTGTACTTTAGTCTAGCATGTTCTACCCCATGTACTGTAGTCTAGCATGTTCTACCCCATGTACTGTAGTCTAGCATGTTCTCCTCCATGTACTGTAGTCTAGCATGTTCTACCCCATGTACTGTAGTCTAGCATGTTCTGCTCCATGTACTGTAGTCTAGTATGTTCTGCTCCATGTACTGTAGTCTAGCATGTTCTACTCCATGTACTGCAGTGTAGCATGTTCTACTCCATGTACTGTAGTCTAGCATGTTCTACTCCATGTACTGTAGTCTAGCATGTTCTACTCCATGTACTGTAGTCTAGCATGTTCTACTCCATGTACTCTGGTCTAGCATGTTCTACTCCATGTACTGTAGTCTAGCATGTTCTGCTCCATGTACTGTAGTCTAGCATGTTCTACTCCATGTACTGTAGTCTAGCATGTTCTACTCCATGTACTGTAGTCTAGCATGTTCTACTCCATGTACTGTAGTCTAGCATGTTCTACTCCATGTACTGTAGTCTAGCATGTTCTACTCCATGTACTGTAGTCTAGCATGTTCTACTCCATGTACTGTAGTCTAGCATGCACTACTCCATGTATGTAGTCTAGCATGTTCTACTCCATGTACTGTAGTCTAGCATGTTCTACTCCATGTACTGTAGTCTAGCATGTTCTACTCCATGTACTGTAGTCTAGCATGTTCTACTCCATGTACTGTAGTCTAGCATGTTCTGCTCCATGTACTGTAGTCTAGCATGTTCTACTCCATGTACTGTAGTCTAGCATGTTCTACTCCATGTACTGTAGTCTAGCATGTTCTACTCCATGTACTGTAGTCTAGCATGTTCTGCTCCATGTACTGTAGTCTAGCATGTTCTGCTCCATGTACTGTAGTCTAGCATGTTCTGCTCCATGTACTGTAGTCTAGCATGTTCTACTCCATGTACTGTAGTCTAGCATGTTCTACTCCATGTACTGTAGTCTAGCATGTTCTACTCCATGTACTGTAGTCTAGCATGTTCTACTCCATGTACTGTAGTCTAGCATGTTCTACTCCATGTACTGTAGTCTAGCATGTTCTACTCCATGTACTGTAGTCTAGCATGTTCTACTCCATGTACTGTAGTCTAGCATGTTCTACTCCATGTACTGTAGTCTACCACGTTCTACTCCATGTACTGCAGTCTAGCACGTTCTACTCCATGTACTGCAGTCTAGCACGTTCTACTCCATTCACCACCATCACAGTGGCTTTGAACACTGCAAGCGGTCAGTGAGCGTCTGCAGGATGCGGGTGTGAGTGAGTGTGTTACCCATGCTGTAACCCCCGATGCAGGAAAGGAGTCCAGTTGGCACGGAACTTTCAGAACCAGCTCACCCACAAAGCAAGAACAGCCTCTGCACGAAGCTTCGGGACTCCGGGCTTCCGGCGTCCAGCAGTGTCTTGGATCCTGGTGTTAAGGAATGCGTTGAGCCTCGGCCGGCACAGGCATGTCACAGTGATGCTTCTAACACAAACCGGGGCTCAGGTTTGTTTCAAGTCTTCACTTGCTCTGATGGAAGGTGTGCTGGCAGCTGCTGTTGTCATCATTAGCCTTGTGGCAATACTTTTTTCCCTTAAGTGTCTTATGTCTCATATGAAAGCTTAAGGCTTGTTTAATAGGGAGGGACTTTGGACTGGGTGCCAATGTCAAACAGTAAAGTTTTTATTTTCTCCTGTCGTAACAGCTTTGGAAGGCTGAATTTCCAAATCACAGTCTCTAACACCATTCAGGCTTTTAAATTAGACGCTGGGGTGAAAAAAAGAGCATAGCAACTTCTTTTCCTGAGTTTCCGATCTTTTTCGGAGTATTAGTAAAGGAAGGCGGCAGAGCCTGGGAGGCAGCAGTGAGTGTAACTCTCCTGTAACCCTGGCCTTTCACAAATGGTTACAGCCTATTCAGTCTACAGTTCTGTGATCTACAGCCATAGTATCTGAACCTCTGTGTTCCACTGAGTGTAACAACGCGAGTCGCACCGAGCAAGAGTCAGTGGCTGTCTCCATTTCACAGATGAGGAAACCTAAGACTTAAAGGAGAAACTTGCTTAAGCTTTTATTTGTGATAAGAAAACTGTTGGAAGAGTCGTCAGCTCTCTAATATTGTGAAAAGAGCCACTCTAACAGACCGACTGTTCTCTAAGGCTGGAACTGCTCTTCCCTTCTGGGTTTTGTCCCCACTTCCCCCACAGTATGCAAAACAACGCCTCACACATGAGTCAAAGCACCCTTGACTTCAGAACACTCCTAATTCACACTCATTTCCAGTACTTTCTCTCCCCATCCTTCTTTCTCTCAAGATTTGTATAGCACAGGGTAAATCTAAGTTCTAGAGTCCTCACAAACCATCCCTACCCCACATATGCGCGTGGTCTTTTGAGCAAGCTGCCTGCTTTCCTGAGAGAGCCAAATCAGCAGCTGCTGAAGAGGTGAACTTCAATACCAAGGAACAGGTTGGGGCAGGTAACTAAGGACACTGAATCCATTTGAAACTGAAGTGAAATTAATGGAAATGGAATGTGTTTATCAGAACTGGAATGTGGCCAGGACTCTGAGGAAAACACCAATTACCCTTTTATACTATAGAGTGGCACAGGAGCACCATTTAGCTGAGCTTCTGAGAGACACTGGCAGGACAGCTCATCCTTGAACAATTTCTCCCATTGAAAAGAGTTCTTTGTACTTTCATAGCATCCAACAAAGAAAACCTCTTGTCAGGTTGGTAATGAAAGTGAATCTTAACGAACGGGGTTGGAGAAGACTTGCACAGTGCACACTGTGTGTTAAATTGATGCAAAGGATTGCCACAGCCTCAGATACCCCAAGGTAGGAGAGACCTCAGGAGAGACTTCGCTGAGGAGAGGACTTCTCACACAGCAGCTCTCTGCCCGGAATAACTTAGGTGTGATCTTACTTGATGAGGAAAGGCACCATAGGCCAGAGAGATGGCTCAGCGTACGAAAGCCTGTGCTGACAGCCAAGCCTGCCAACCTGAGCCACCCCCAGGACCCACATGGCAGAAGGAGAAAACTGATCCCATGCGGTTGGTAAGTTGTTCCTCTAGCTCCCACATGTACATCATGGCACATGTATACCCATCCCCCTGCCCCCCAAGCACACACTAAATAAATAACGAGTTTTTAATCTAGTTTTTAAAATGAAGAATTAGATAACTTTCCAAGTTTCTAACCACCTTCAAGTGGAATTCTGTGAAAAGATCTAAACTAAGGCAAAAACAGAACGGAAAGAGGGACCAATAGACTGGGGATGTAAGCCAGCTGAGAACAATGTCGGGCCTTGTTTGAAATCTTAGTAAAACGAAGCAAAAGCTGTACCTCCCGCCCCTCCTTGTCCAGGGACTGCTAAGCATCTGCTGCACCACTCAGCTTCAACCCCCAATCCAAAACAAAGCAACTGTTCTTCACAATCAGCTATCTAAACTAACAAACAGAGATGAACTATTTGGCTCTGTTAAGGAATTTCTATTTGTTATCGTATTTATTTGCATGGGTGCTCACATGTCACAACATGTGTGTGGATGACAGAAGACAGTTTTCAAGGGTCAGTCCTCCACTTCTTCCACATGGGTCACAGAGCTCAAATTCAGGTCGTCAAACATAGCGGCCAGGGCATTTACCTGCTGAACCATCTTTCCAATGCAGAATTCATATTGATGTTGAAATTCAATAATAACTACAGCTTAGAGGTATACATACTGTAGAATTTAAGTGAAATAAAGCTAGGGTTAGCTTTAACATGAGGCAAGGTAGGGGAAAGTTGGCCACTACAGAAAACATGATTGTTCATGTATGTATAGCTATGGAAGCCTGAAATGGATTCATGGACAATGCCTCTTCCCCGCTGTTACAAGTTGGATATTAAATATGATGATAAAAGCTACCTTTAAACATTTTCAATTAGTATCTAGGTGGTGGTAGCACATGCCTTCAATCCAAGCACTTGAGAGGCAGAGGCAGGCAGATCTCTGTGAGTTCAAAGCCAGCCTGGTTTACAGAATGAGATCCAGGACAGCCAGGGCTACACAGAGAAACCCTGTCTCCAAAAATAAAAGAAAAAATTTCTATTAGTATGGCTATTCCCCACAAGTTGTGGCAGAGGTAGAATGACTCATGACTAAGCAAAATTTCTTGAAACACAATTTTCAGCCCCTTAAGGAAGAAAGGATCCGAGAATGCCAAAGAATGACACAGACTCTGAAGCATTTGCTAAATGTTGACTTTTTAAAAATTCTACAACTTAAAAGAGTTATTTTCATTTTTAAAATCTTTCTGTGTGTATATGTGTGTGCCTGTGAGTGTGAGTCAGGGCACATGCACACTACATGTATGGAGGTCAGAGAAAGGGTCTCTTTGGCATTCACAGTTGTGCACACCAGGCTAGTCGCCTGCAAGCTTTAGAGGGACTTTCCTGTCTCTACCTCCCAACCCACTCTAGGGGCACCAGGATTACGGCCATGGGCTACCATGGCAACTCTAGACGGGCTCTGGGAAGTGAATTCAGATCATCACACTGGCCTAAGAAGCCCTTTACCCCTGAGCTATCTCTCCAGCTCTAAAAAATAGAGTCTTGAAATGGAACCTCACCATAGCACTCAGGCTGGTCTTAAATCCGGTTCAATATTTCTCATGCCTAAGCCTCCCACCTGCCTGTGTACCCAGCTTTACAGTTTAAAAATCATTTAAACACAGTCTCTTACAAAATTGTTTACTTCATTTTTACTTGAATTTTTTCAGTAATGACATGCCTGTCACGACACTTTGAAAACGGAGGCAGGATCATGAATCTAGCCTGGGTTAGATAGTGATCTCCAGGCCACTCTGTGCTGCATAGTAAGACCCTGTCTCAAAATGACAGCAATGGGAAGAAGAAACAGAGGGAGGGGGAAAAGAAAAAGGAGAAAGGAAGGGAGGGAGGAAGAAAAGGAGGGGGAAATAGAAAGGAGGAAAAAGAATTTTAAATCAAGAAAGTGATATTACTTTTATAAACTTTAAGTTGAACTGAACTCAGTTAATAATGTTTTGCCAACACATATAGGAAACCAAAGCTCATTTGCTTATAGTGTTATTAATTCTTATTAATTGTACAAATTAATGTACTTCTCTGTATTGTTCCATATGTACATCTATTGGATGGCTTTGCTTTACTATACTCTCACACTCTTCCCCCATCCTCCATCCCCTTCCACTCCTCTGCTAGTCCTACTTTCAGATTGTTCTCTTAAATCTGTGTATGAAAGAGCATGAAATACTGTGTGTGGTTTATATTGCTTAACATGATGTTCCCAGTTCCATCTATTTTCCTGCAAAGGACATGCTTTTACTATTCTCAACAGCTGAATATTCCATTGTGTATGTATATGTGGGTGGATAGATAGATGATAGATAGATAGATAGATGATAAATGACAGATGAATTATAGATAGTAGATATAGATAGATATAAATGATAGATGATAGCTAGATAAACATTGATAGATGATAGATGATAGATAGATAGATAGATAGATAGATAGACAGATAGATAGATAATAAATAACAGAAGGATAGTAGGTAGTAGATATAGATGATAGATGATGGATTGATTGATTGATATGTAACAAGGCTGATCTGGAACTTTTGATCCTCCTGCTTCAGACTCTTGAGTGCTAAAATCTTGGATTTGTGTCACCATGGTGGGCCTATTTTTAGTTTGGGATTTGTTTTTGTTTTGTTTTTAGAGTCAAGGTTTCTCTTTGTAGTCCTGGCTGTCTTGGAACTCACTTTAAGACTAGGCTCACGGGGAGTTCAAGATGGTGGTGCCTATCACATGCTCTATCTGATTTACGGCACGGAGACCAGGGACTGGACTGGGAGCCACAGACTGAAAGAACTGAAGAACACTAGGTGAGTGGGGTTCCGCACAGTGCAGACCACAGGAGAGCCTGGTCCCAGGCCAAACAAGAGCCCACAGTGGTCCTGAACCCATTCCCCAGACTTTGGAATGGAACCCACCTGCTGCTGCTGCTGTCCTCTATAGCCCAGGCACAGTATATGGGATGGTGGAACACCGGAGCTCCTGACCTGGGGAAGTCTCAGGGAAACAGGTGAATCTATCCTTGGACACTCCCACCTGCCCCACGCCACTCCACAGAGAGCCCCCAAGGCCACAGGGAAGGCCAGGCAACAGTGAACATGGTAGCCAGCAACGCATGTGGTCCAGGCAGGTCTGGGCCAGAACCAGGCAGCTGGCCTCAGCGGACCAAGCCTGTTAAATTGGGCTGATAGAACTCAGCCAGGTTAGTCCCCACCACCCAGCAGAGACTCCCACACTCGTGGGAGAAGCTGGAATGCCTAGGGGGTCTGAATTGTGGCCACAGCTCCATGGGGCTGAACCGCAAAAAGTGCACAATTTAGACTGGTCCCCTATGTAGATTGACCAGAGCAGAAACCTGTCTGTGGGCCACAGAGGTTCGGACCCAGACAATTGGGCAGCTAAAGCCAGGGCAGGACAGTCCCCATGGCCCAGCAGGGACTCCCATGCTCATGGGAGAAGCTGGAATGCCCTGAGGGGTCTGGAAGGGGGTCTGAATTATGGTCACAACTCAGTGGGACTGAACTGCCAAAGGTGCACAATCTAGACTGGTCCACTATCCAGACTGCGGGCCACAGTGGTCCGGGCCTACACAATTGGGCAGTTAAAAACCTGGCCTGACCAATCCCCATGGCCCAGTGGAGTCTCCCACACACTTGGGAGAGGCTGTACTGTCCCAAGAGGTAAGGAGAGAGAATTAAACAGCAGATCCAAATACAGCTGGTCTGAATCCCCTCAGTAGCATGAATGGAAACAGGCAGAAGCCTACCTTTGCTGATCCTACCAAGAGCTTAAGGTATAGAGCAAAGTCTCCTGGAGTAGAAACCAGGTCACCTGCCAGGTCCAGGCAAGGACACATGACCTATAATCACTCACCAACTATCCAATATCAATGACCAGCAAAGGACACCAGAAGCTACCACCCAACATCAGAGATAGCAAGATGACTAAAGGATAGTGCAAGAATGCAAACAACAAAAACCAAACAACTCAGCATCTCCAGATCCCAGTCATCCCAAAGAAAGCAACCCTGAGAATTCAAACATAATCAAAATACAAGAAAATGACCTCAAATCCTTAGTAATGAGGATGATAATGGAGGAAACGAATAAAATCTATAGTCAAATGCAGGAAGACACAGACAAACAGGTGGAAGACATAAAAGAGGCCCATAGAGAGGCACTGGGAAAAAATTCAGGAAAATACTAACAACCAGATGAAGGAAATAAATAAAACAGTTCAAGATCTGAAGATGAAAATAGAAACAACGATAAAGGAACAGACAGAAGAAAAATGGGATCAAGAGGCCTTAGAGAAGAAAGCAAGCAACACAGAGGTAACCTTCTCTAACAGAATCCAAGAAATGAAGGAATGCATCTTGGGAGTTGAAGATATAATCATAGAACTTGAAACAACCATCAAAGAAAATGCTAACTCTGAAAAATTCCTGACACAAAACATCCAAGAAATCAAGGACACTATGAAAAGACAAAATCTGAAAATAATATGCATTGAGGAAAGAGAAGCCGCCCAACTCCAAAGCCCAGGAAATATCTTCAACAAAATCATAGAAGAAAATTTCTCCAATTTGAAGAATGAGATGCATATAAACATACAAGAGGCCTACAGAACACCAAATAGAATAGACCAGAAAAGGAAAACTTCCCGCCACATAATAAAAAAAAGAACATAAAATATACAGAACAAAGAAAAAATATTATAAGTGGCAGGAGGAAAAGGCAAAGTAACATACAATGGCAAACCTATCAGAAACACACCCAACTTCTCAGCAGAAACCATAAAAGCTAGAAGGGCCTGGACAGAGGTCATGAAAATCGATTGAAAAAACAAAATATTCCATGACAAAAATAAATTCAAACAGTACCTATCAGCAAATCCAGCTTTACAGAAGGTACTAGAAGGAAAACTCCACCCCAAAGGGACAAGCCACAACCAAAACTACACAGGAAATAGATAACTACACCATCACAAAAACACTACCCCACAAACTCTCTACTGTAACCAACATCAAAAATTAAAGAAATTAACAGTCACTGGTCATTAATATCTCTCAACATCAATGGTCTCAATTCTCCAATAAAAAGACACAGACTAACTGAATGGATGCATAACCAAGATCCAACATTCTTCTGCATTCAAGAAATACATCTCACCCACAAGGACAGACATTACCTCAGGGTGAAGGGCTGGAAAAAAATATTCCAAGCAAACAGTCACAAGAAGCAAGCTGCTGTAGCCATTTTAATATCTAATGAAATAAACATTGAACCAAAATTAATCAAAAGGGATGAGGAAGGACACTTCATACTCATCAAAGGTAAAATCAACTAAGATGATATCACAATTCTGAACATCTATGCTCCAAATACAAGGGTACCCATATTTGTAAAAGAACTATTAACAAAGCTTAAACCACACATCCATCCCCACACATTAATAGTGGGAAACTTCAACACCCCACTTTCACTGAAGGATAGGTCACTGAAACAGAAACTAAGCCGAGAAATAACATCATTAACCAACATCATGAGTTAAATGGGTCTAACAGATATTTACATAACTTTTCACACAAACACAAAGGATTATACCTTCTTCTCAGCACCCCATGGAACCTTTTCCAAAATTGATCACACAGTAGGTCACAAAGCAAGCCTTAACAGATACAAGAAGATTGAAATGATACCTTGTATCCTATCAGATCACCATGGTCTAAGGCTGGACTTCAACAATAGAAATAAAGAAATGCCTACACACACATGGAAACTAATTAACTCTCTACTTAATGGCACCTGGGTCAGGAAAGAAATAAAGAAAGAAATTAAGGACTTCCTGAAATTCAATGAAAATGAAGGAACAACAGATCCAAATTTGTGGGGCACATTGAAAGCAGTGCTAAGAGGAAAATTCATAGCACTAAGTGCCTTTATAAAGAAATTGGAAACATCCCACATAAGCAACTGAATGACACATCTGGAAGCCCCAGAAAAAAAAAGAAGCAGAAACACCCAAGAGTAGACGTCTGGAAATAATCAAACTCAGGACTGAAATTAATAAATTAGAAACAAAGAGAACAATTCAAAGAATCAACAAAGCCAGTAGCTGGTTCTTTGAGAAAATTAACAAGATAGACAAACCATTAGTCAAACTAATTAAAAGGCAGAGAGACATTATCCAAATCAACAAAATCAGAGATGAAAAGGCAGACATAACAACAGACACTGAAGAAATAGAAAGAATCATAAAGGTCCTACTTTAAAGGCATATATGCCACAAAATTTGAAAATCTAAGGGAAATGGGCAATTTTCTTGATCGATTCCACTTGCCAAAATTGAATCAGGAACAGGTAAACAAATTAAATAGTCCCATTTCTCCTATAGAAATAGAAGCAATCATTGATAGTCTCAAAAAAAAAAAAAAAAAAAAGCCCAGGGCCAGATGGTTTCAGCGCATAACTCTACCAGAACTTCAAAGAGGAGCTAATGTCAATACTCTTCAAGCTACTCCAAAAGATAGAAATGGATGGAACATTACCAAATTCATTCTATGAGGCCACAGTCACTTTGATACCTAAGCCCCACAAAGACCCAACAAAAAAAAGAGAGTTTCAGACCAATTTCTCTTATGAACATTGATGCAAAAATACTCAGTAAAATATTCACAAAATGATTACAAGAACGTATCAAAGATATCATTCACCATGACCAGGTAGGCTTCATTCCAGGCACATAGGGATGGTTTAATGTATGGAAATCCATTAATGTAATCCACCATATAAACAAACTGAAAGAAAAAAACCACATGATCATCTCTAGATGCAGAAAAAACATATGACAAAATCCAACACCCATTCACTTTTAAAGTTTTGGAAGCTAGGTGTAGTGGCACACACCTATAATTCCAGCACTTGGGAGGCAGAGGCAGGTGGGTTGCTGTGAGTTCAAGGCCAGCCTGGTCTACAAAGCAAGTCCAAGACAGCCAAGGCTACTACAGAGAGACCCTGTCTCAAAACACTAAATAAATAAATAAATAAATAAATAAATAAATAAAGTCTTGGAGAGATCAGGGATACAAGGCACATACCTAAACATAATAAAGGCTATATATAGCAAGCCAATAGCCAAAATCAAATTAAAAGGAGAGATACTCAAGGAAATTCCTCTAAAATCAGGGACCAGACAAGGCTGCCCACTTTCTCCATATCTCTTAAATATAATTCTTGAAGTTCTAGCTAGAGCAATAAGACATCAAAAGGAGATCAAGGGGATCCAAATGGGAAAGGAGGAAGTCAAATTATCCCTATTTTTAGATGATATGATAGTCTACATAAATGACCCCTAAAATTCCACCAGAGAACTCCCACAGCTGATAAACACCTTCAACAAATTGGTGGATACAAAATTAACTCAAAAAAGTCAGTAGCCTTCCTTTATAGAAATGACAATCATGGAGGGGAAGAAATTAGGAAAACTCCACCCTTCACAATAGCCACAAGCAATATAAAATATCTAGGAATAACTCTAACCAAGCAAGTGAAGGACAGTTTGAAAAAAAAACTTTAAATCTCTGAAGAAAGACATTGACGATGACATGAGAAGATGGAAGGATCTACCTTGTTTGTGGATAGGGAGAATTAACATTGTAAAAATGATCATCTTACCAAAAGCAATTCACAGATTCAATGCAATCTGTATCAAAATACTTACACAATATTTTAAAGACATTGAAAGATCAATTCTCAACTTCATATGGAAAAACAAAAAACCCAGAATAGCTAAAAACAATCCTATACAATCAATAAAAGATCCCCAGGATGAATCTCCATACCTGATCTCAAGCTGTACTATAGAGCAACAGTAATTAAAACAGCATGGTACTGGCACAGCAATAGGCTGGTTGATCAATGGAATTGAATTGAAGACCACAAAATGAATCCACACACATATGGTCACTTGATTTTTGACAAAGAAGCCAAATCTATTCAATGGAAAAAGGATAGCATCTTCAATAAATGGTGTTGGTCTAACTGGATGTCTATATGTAGAAAAATGCAATTAGACCCATATTTGTCACCATGCACAAAACTCAAGTCCAAGTGGATTAAAGACCTCAACATAAAACCAGAGACACTAAATCAGTTAGAAGAAAAAGTGGGGAAGAGCCTGGAACACATTGGCACAGGAGACAACTTCCTGAACAGAACACCAACAGCCCAGGCCTTAAGGTCAACAATTAATAAATGGGACCTCATGAGGCTGAGAAGCTTCTGTAAGGCACTGTCAACAGAACAAAGTGACAGCCTACACACTGGGAAAAGATCTTCACCAACCCTACATCTGACAAAGGTCTAATATCCAAAATATATAAAGAACTCAAGAATTTAAGCACCACCAAAATCAATAACCCAATTGAGAAATTGGGGTCATAACTAAACAGAGAATTCTCAACAGAGGAATATTGAATGGCTGAGAAACACTTAAAGAAATGCTCAATGTCTTTAGTCATCAGAGTAATGCAAATCAAAACGACTCTGAGATTCCATCTTACACCCATCAGAATGGCTAAGATCAAAAATTCAAGTGACACCACATGCTGGCGAGGATGTGGAGAAAGAGGAACACTCCTTCATTGCTGGTGGGAATGCAAACTTGTACAACCACTTTGGAAATCTATCTGGTGCTTTCTCAGAAAATTGGGAATGGGGCTTCCTCAAGACCCAGCTATTCCACTCCTTGGAATATACCCAGAAGATGCTCCAGCACACAACAAGGACATATGCTCAATCATGTTCATAGCAGCCTTATTCATAATAGCCAGAACCTAGAAACAGCCTAAATGTCCCTCAGTAAAAGAATGGATAAAGAAACTGTGGCACATTTACACTGTGGAATACTACTCAGCTACTAAAAACAAGGAAATCCTGAAATTTGTGGACAAATGGATGGAACTAGAAATGATCATACTGAGTGAGTTAACCCAGAATCAGAAAGACTCACATGGTATATACTCACTTATAATTGGGCACTGGCCCAAAAGGCATGTCCCATGAAAGTCTTCACTTACCAGGTGATTGGGATAGATGTGAGGACATCCTACTGGGACTCTAGGTGAGAGAAATATAGGAGATGGGGAAACAGAAGGACCCAAAGGGTCCTAGAAACCTACAAGAATGTCGTACTGGGTGGATCAGGGCCCAGGGGGGTCTGCTCAAACGATTGCACTAACCAAGGACAATACAAGTAGTAAACATCGAACCTCTACTCTGATCTACCCAATGGACAGGACATTCTCCACAGTTATGGGGAGAGTGGGGACTGACTCTGACATGAACTCTGGTGCCCCATATTTGACCACCTCCCCTTGGAAGGGAAGCCTGGTGGCACTCAAAGAAACAATAAGCAGGCTACCAAGATGAGACTTGATAGCCTATGACCATACAGTGGAGGAGGAGGTCCCCCTCAGTCATAGACCTAGGGGAGAGGAATAGGGCGAAAGCAAGAGAGAGGGAGGAACAGGAGGATACAAGTGATGGGATAACAATCGAGTTGTAATCTGAATAAATAATTAAAAAGTGATAAAAAATTAATTTTAAAAAAGACTAGGCTCACCTGGAACTCACAGAAATTTGCCTGCCTCTGCCTCCGAGTGCTGGTATTAAATGCATGTGCCACCACCACC
Source organism: Acomys minous (assembly GCF_964271855.1). Lineage (NCBI taxonomy): Eukaryota > Metazoa > Chordata > Mammalia > Rodentia > Muridae > Acomys > Acomys minous. The sequence continues at coordinate 71,682,539 of NC_140486.1, read as the reverse complement.
CAGCCCTATTTTTAGTTTTGAAGAAACTATACTATTTTCCACAATGTCTAAACTAACCTACATCACATCAAGTTTATAAGGGTTTCTGCTTTCTTACACCCTTGATAGCATTTTCCCCTACTTTTTCATGTAGCCCAGGCTGGCCCTGAATTCATTCTGTAGTTAAGAATGACCTTAAACTTCTGATCCCCACACATCTCCATCTCCTTCCTAAGGAGATTTATCTACGTTTATTTTATGTGCATTGGTGCTTTGCCTGCATTTATTTCTATGTGAGAGTGGAGTTACAGACAGTTGTGAGCTGTCATGTAGGTGCTGTGATTTGAACCTGGGTCTTCTGGAAGAGCAGTCAGTGCTCCCCACCGCTGAACCATCTCTCCAGCCCCTTTTGCTTTTTTTTTTTTTAAAGACAGGGTCTCCTTATGTAATCCAGGCTGGCTTTGAACTTGTAATTTTGCTTCCTCATCCTCCCAAGTGCTGGAGTTATAGACATGCACCACCATGATTCACTCCAAAAAAAAATACTTTAACCAGAAAGTCAATTACCTTCATATTTGCATGGATATCTGGGTTATGTTTCTTCCTAAGTGAGTTTTGGTAGTTTGTTTACCATATAATATGTTTTCATAGTATCATAAAGATCTTCTTCATATTATATTATTATTTTCTTACTCTCTAACCTATGTATCTATTATATATATAATATATAATATATAGTCCTTATAGCTATATAATCTGTTATCACCTGTTATATTACAGATATAGACAATTCATGTTTGCTTTCTTCTTTGTTTCTAATCATTTAGACTAAAGACATAATTTTATTGGTCTTCTCTACAAATCTGGCTTGGGTTACATTGCTTGTCTCTTTTGTTGGTCTGTTTTTCTAGTTCCTTAATCCTGCTCTCATCATGTTGTCCTCCTCTTCTGGTTACTGTTTAAATTTGCTGTTTTCCTACTTTCGTCCTTACTTTTGTGTTCTAAGACAGGCTTTTTCTATATATTCCTGACTCTCTTGTAACTTTCTCTGTACACCAGGCTTGTCTCGAGCTCAGAGATCCACGAATGCCTTCCAAGTGCTGGGAATAAAGGTGTGCTCCACCGTGCCTGGCTCTTTTTGTTTTTTAACTTTTTTTACATTTAGTTCATATACATCCATTTACCCTCTCTTATCACCACCCCTGCTCCTCTGAACCCTTTCTTCTTCTCAACTAGTTTCTTGCTCTTCTTTAAAAAAAGAAAAAAGAAAACTAGAGAGTGAGTTCCACTAGGGTTGGTTGCACGAGCTGGGTAGACAACCATTTGCTGGCGTGAACGTGCACAATTCACCAGTGGCTATACCGTTCTTTCACTTTTAACCTTAAGTATATGTTTAGGTCTGAAAGAGGCTTCTTGGCAATTATAGCTTTTGTGACTGGTAGGGTTTCCTTTAGCAACTTGCTATATTTCATTTCTCTTCAGTCAATTTGGCCAAAATAACCTTTCCCTTGCTTTTCCCATCTTTGAGATATTCTTGCTTTGCTGGCACATTGCTTATACTCTTCCTTCTGGTTTCTCTGTATGAGTTAAAGTTTGATTATGCTCCCCAGGATTCATGCATTAGAAATGTGATTAATGCTGGATGTGGTGGCACACGTCTGTAATCCCAGCACTCAGGGAGGCAGAGGCAGGCGGATCTCTGTAAGTTCGAGGCCGGCCTGGTCTACAAAGGAAGTCAAAGACAGCCAAGGGTACACAGATAAATCCTGTCTCAAAAAATTTTAAAAAGAAGGAGCAGGAGAAGGAAGAGGAAGAGGAGGAGGAGGAGAAGGAAGAGAAAAAGAAGAAATTTGATCAATGACACAATGGAATTGAGTTGTACATGCAGAGATAAATCAATGAAAGGCAACAGCTGTTTGTTAAAAACAAGTTATTTGTATTATAGACTCATTACTGTTGTGAAGAACTGAGGATTCAAGTCACTGAGCTGCACACATCAGGGCTGCCAGAAGTATATGTGCAATCCTACATTCTTGGGACAAGTGAGATGGCTGTCTCAGACCTCTTCCTACCACACTTGACAACCTGGGCTCCATCCCCAGTGCATAGTGAAGAAAGCAAATCAAGTCTCTCAGATAGTCCTCTGGCCTGCACACACACACTGCAGTGTGCACATTCACATAAACACACAAAATAAATAATAAATACATATATTAAAGGAGAGTTATCATTATAATAGCGCATCCAGTATATGTAACTTCTCAGGGATTTTAAAGAGGATATAAATTGAATTCAAGTAGTTAACTGTATTTTGTCTTTCCTTCTTTCTGGAAGACTTCATCAGTCTCTTTGTTTATATGTCTGAACAATATGGTATCTGGATTCCATTCAACTATAAAATAATAGGAATTTCTGGTAAGGTGCATTGGTAGCTCCTTTCAGTCTAATAAATGGTAGAAAGGCTCCTACTTAGCAGTGCTCCAAGCCCATTTCATTAGTCTATGTGTTCTCTAAAGGTCCACTTTGGCAACTTAAGAGGAGGGAACGCTCCATCAGAAGGCTTGCTGTTGGCTTGCCCAATGAGAAAATGAGCACTATGTCTGATAAAATCAAATGGTACAGGGAAATCAGTTTTGGTGATAAGAAAGGAGTTGAAAGCCAATGTATTCAGCATATTTTACCCAGCCATCAGTCTAGAGCTCTCCCAATTATCCATAATAATAAGCTTCCAATGTCGGTCCCTGTAAGCCCTGCAATTCCCCTAGCTCACAGCAGCTTTGAGTAGTGAGCTTCCTTGATTTTCATGCCAGGATCCCTTACAGTAGGAGTATACCATGGTTTAAATTATTTCAAAGGACCTCACTCTAGGCTGTGCTGTGTCCCACAAAGACTGGTCAGGGTAAAGACAGTGACAGAGCCTGTACTGCCAACAATAACTAAATGGACTTCACTGCAGAAGGAAAGCTCTGACTTAGTTCAGGTGACCATCCCTCAGATCAGCACAGAGGATGACAAACATGGAAAGTGCAGTGTTTTGAGTTATTACCCCTTCAAAAAAGAACTAGAAAGTATTCCTCTTTCATAGCCAAGTCTCAGCCCTCTGTAAAAATCTGTCTTCAGATTCAAGGTATTTCTAAGACCACCAAACATTTTTAGGATACTTGGGAAAAAATAGTCTCTGACTTGTTTTTGCATAAATAATAATTTACCTATTGCTGAATGTCATAAGGTATCTATGACTTGTTATTTTACACTTAGAGAGGTTTTTCTCAAAGAAAAAGTTTGTCTTTTGTATCTGTTGCTTGGCACATTTGGCTGTCAACCTAGAATAGCCATTCTTTCTAGGGTCTAAAATTAGCTTCAGACTTTGCAATAAAAACTAGAGTAGGCAGCTAGTCACTCGGGAGCAGAGGCAGGTGGATCACTGTGAGTTCAAGGTCATCCTGGTCTACAAAATGAGTCCAGGATGGCCAAGGCTACACAGAGAAACCCTGTCTCAAAAAACCAAAATCAAAACAAAACAAAAAAACCCACAAAAAACAATAACAGAAAACCTACAATGGACCTCCCTTAAATCTTTAGCTGTTATAGAACTAAAAATCATTTTTCAGACTTTGAGAGTTACATGTTTGACACTGTGAGAGGTGGCTTTTAGAGCCTCTTATCTGCAGATCAGTGTGAATAAAACATTTGATAAGCATAACAATGCCACCAGAGACACCTAGTTTTTGAGGCAGGCTCTCATGGTTCCCAGGATGGCCTGAAACTCACTATGCAGCCAAGGATAATCTTGACCTTTTGACCCTGTGACTCTAGAGTGTCACAATACACAGTGTTATGGAACAAACCCTAGGATCTATGCACACTAGGCAAGCAGATCACAAGCTGAGCTATACCCTCAAGCCCCAGACCTACTTAAGTGGTGATCATACTTTCTTGGTCATTAAACAAACATAAATATGGCAAAGCGAGAGCCATCTATATAATTCAAAGAGTCCAGTGATTAAAACAAATATAAGGATTACCTGTCAAAAACTGTCAAAAATTCCAAATTAAGTCACTAAACCAAGCCTAACCCCTTTTGAATTCAGGAACCTGTGTGGTGGCACAGAGTATATTACCATGAAGTTGGCCCTGAACAGAAAAGATGAATTAGGACAAAAATACCTACTGAGACGCACTCAGAGCTTCTTCTTTTCCTCTCCTATTTTGTCTCCTATTTTCAATGAGGAGACATTCATAGATCTGCTAGTTCACTGAAAGTCCATTAAAGAAGAGGAACAGCACATACAAGGACATGCAGACCTTTCAACCTTTCTATTCACTTTATTAATTAGAAAACAATCATCACTTTTGGGGGGACTGAGACATGGTTTCTCTGTGTAAACCTGGCTGTCCTGGACTCACTTTGTAGACCAGGCTGGCCTCAAACTCACAAAGATCCACCTGCCTCTACCTCCCGGGTGCTGGGATTATAGGCATGCACCACCACGCCCAGCAACAACTGAATTCTTTATGACTTTGTTAATCCTCTATCTGAAATCCAACAATCTATATGAAAATCAGTTTTAACATTGGTAGGCCAAAGGTATGACCCAAGCACCGTGATGACTATGAATTCACTGTGTCCTCCTAATAATAACTCTACTTCATAAATAAGGGAAGAGAAAGTATTTATAAAACATAATCACTTGCATGAGCACAGAGTGGCCTGACTGGGTCCTGTCCCTGCACAGTGGCATGACGGCTACAGGAGAAACCAGCTGCTTTCTAACTGCTGCTACATGAACCTGCTACACAGCAGAGAATTTGTAGCTGGTACTGTAAAGCTCGTCGGGAACCCATGGGGAGCATAGGCCCTTCCCTTGGGAGTTGGGGAGCCTTGCTAAACAGCCATGTTGTCAAGCTGCCTTCTAAATGTGTTTATACCCATCGATCAGTTCTATGCTCAGCCTTGGTCAGCAGTCATTGTAGATAGCAGCATGGTGCTGAGAATGAGTGACAGCTGAATGTTCAGCCCTACATGGAACATTTATACCAAGCTGCACAAGGCTCAAGTGATGTGGAGGAGAGCTTAAAGGGATCACCTCTGGCTACAACACTGTGCTGGCACTTTGAACTTGTCTCCGCTACAGTTTCTTCACAAGATCAAGTCAGTCAGTAATTCCAGAATGGATAAGGGAGGGGCTCATGAGGTCCAACCCCTAACAGAGCATCATTGGAAACTGACGGCAACTGGGGAAGAGGGAGTCACTTTTCTTCAGGGATGTGCCCACACTCATAAATATAACCTTAATTGGACTTCATAGGTTATAGAAACAAAAAAGGAATAGGGCATGAAGGTAGGTGGGACATGTGGCAGGAGAAAAGATCTCGGAGTTGATATGCCAAAATATCACACACATACACACTCACACACACATGGACATACAAACACGCACATGCACACACACAAACACATACCCGCACACACACAAGCATGCACACACATCCACGCGCTCATGTGCACACACACACATACACAAGGGGTGAAGGGAGAGCAGGAGAGAGGGGTGTATGTGTGTGTGTGTGTGTGTGTGTGTGTGTGTGTGTGTGTGTGTGTGTATGTTGTCAAAGAACAAATAAAAATTAAAACTAAAAAATGAAACCATGAGGCCAGATGTGATGGTGTACACCTTTAATACCAGATGTCAAGAGGCAGAGGCAGGAGGATCTCTGTGAGCTAGAGGCCAGCCTGGTGTACATAGTGAGTTCCTGGACTACATGGAGAGACCCTGTCTCCAAAAAAAGCAACTATGGAGTATATCAGTCATAATTAAAACATACTCAAGTAAAGTTGCAAAGACTTTAGCAAAGTCACTATTAGCAAAAGTGTAGGCATATTGCAAAGATGTTAACAAAAGATATTTCAGGATCCTCTATGAGGTTAGCAAGAGCAACAACTGTAAAAACCCAGGTTACTGTAACCTGCAAAGAACTGCAGTATATAGAAAGCCCCCTGACATAAGATTTAGCCTCTGTTAAAGGAATATAGCCAGCCAATCATGACCTCACAAGGCCAGAAATGGGAAAATAAATGACCAGACTATACTCCCCTCACCTCCCTAGACTTTCTTTTTAAAGTTGTTAAAGATATATTTACTTATATGTATGGCATTTTATCTACATGTATGTATAACACCATGTGCATGCCTGGTACCCTTGGAGGCTAGAAGAGGGCATTGGATCCCCTAGCACTGGAGTTAGAGATGGTTGTGAGCCACCAAGTGAATGCTGGAAACTGAGCTCAGGTTCTCTGGAAGACAGCGAGTGCTCTTAACTGCTGAGCCATCTCTGTAGCTCTCCCTTAGCACGTTCTGATGCTCTCTGCTGACTGAATGCGAGGAGAGGTCACGGTGGGGTGTAAGTGTGTATAGCAGGGATCTTGCAAGGCTTCATGGGGACAATTACTGAGCAACCACCCCAGAATGGAGGAGGAATTCAAAAGTTAGTTCTCTTTTTTCTTTTTCTTTTTAGATTTATGTACTTTTTTTCTTTTTAGATTTATGTACTATTTACACAGTGTTCCGACTGCACGTGTTCATGTCACCTGGCATGGCTGATGCTGCTAGTCCAGAGTCCACACTTAGAAACCCATTAAACTAAACCTCTCAGTCTCTCTGGGCAGAAGAAGGTGAAAAGTGCAGTTGGAAGAGATCCAACACAGAACAATAGGAGTGGGTCTGAGAACAATGGCCTCATTTATCACCGAAACAGCTGTCTGGGAAGGTTGTCCCTTTTGCTTTGTTTTCAGGGTTTTTTTCTTCCTTTGTAAATGCTTTATTATGTTGCCCTGGTGAAAGCAGAGAGACCTTGGAAGTCTTTTCAACATGCCTTCCAAACAGTCCCCTTGAAAAGCCCCTACATCCTTTCCCCTCCCCAGAACTGGTACCTCCAAGGTAGATGCTCAAGTCTTGGCAGGGAAGAGCCTTGGCTTGTCCTCACACTACTATGTTCATGTGCCTACCTGTAGTGCTCTACTCACAGAAAAATCTAGAATATGGGCAGTTTCAATATTAGTCTATGAGAGATTATGAATATCTTGACTATAAAAAATTTAAGTTTTTAATGGGTGAGGTCATCAATCAGAACTTGTGGTAACTGAAATATATAAAGCTGAACTGGACAATTTCTCAGTCATAATGCATGTTTGCTCTTTCTATGTTTCACTAAAGGCCAAAAAATCAGATTATGTTAAAGATAACTGAACCCGTCCTTGCAAAGCAGAAATGGAATGGAAAGCTAAAAGCAAAAGCTTCTCTCTCTTCTATGTAAACAAAGTCAAACATGTCAGATTAACAAATGGCCTATTTGGGAAAAGGTGGAGTCAGGGGTTTGATTTGAGTTTGGTGATGGGAAAGTCGTCTTCAGTTCCTGGCAGAGAACTCACAACACCAACCTTACCAGAAAGTAAAGTTCACCAGAAACAGAGCTCCAGGTAGCTACTTACTCACTCCCATGCTTAACATTAATTTATTTAATTTTTAATTTATGTGCATTGGTGTGAGGGTGTCAGATCTTGGAGTTACAGACAGTTGTGAACTGCCATGTGGGTGCTAGGAATCGAACTTGGGTCCTCTGGAAGAGCAGACGGTGCTCTTAACCACTGAGCCAACTCTTCAGCCCAACATTAATTTTTAATTGTCTGCTTAATGCACACAATCTTTGGTAATTTAACATTTGTAAAGATGTATATCTATTTCTACTTTATCTGGAAGCAAAGCTGATGCCAGTTATTTAAGTCAGAATGGAGGGATGGGGGAATGACAGATGTGAATCTGTAAGTTCTCCATCTATTTACTCATTTATGGAAACACCCCTGATCAGCTTAGTACTTTGATACTCAATTGAGGAATGAAGCCAGATGACTATTCTACCTAAAAGACTGTCAGATTCTGTTAACCTTTATAGTGTTCACAGTGATTGTCTGTGAAGGTAGATTTAAACCTGTGTCAACTTTTTTTCAAAGCTATGATACATTCAGTAGAAAACAATAAGCATACTAATGTTAAAAATAAAACACACTAAGACACTTGGAGCACCCAAATAATCAGCCCAAGATACGGAGCTATGAAGCATCTTCACTCCTCCAAAAGCACCTGCTTTGCTCTAACTGTGCAGAGCAGCAAGACTTCCGCCGTTGTGTGACGGACACACTCAGATGGAAGCCGCGGCAAGAGCAGATGCAGCAGGACTCTGGGAGTTGGGGCTGGAGAGATGATGGCTCAGCAGTTAAGCGCATCAGCTGCTCCTTCAGAGAACACAAGCTTGGCTCCCAGCACCTGCACGGTTGGCTCACAACCATCATTAAGTCCAGTTCCTGGGGAGCCAATGTTATTTTTCTGGCCTCTCTGGGTACCAGGCATGCATATCACACACATGCATTCATGCAGGCAAAACGCTCATACATAGAAAATAAAAATGGATGAATAGTAGTTGCCCTTGGATACAGGTGCTACACCCCCCCACCCTGCCCCGAGCTTTCACTTTCTCATCTTTCTCCAGGAATCAAGTAGATGAGCCTTGAAATGAGAGAAAAACCACTGGACAAAAAAGTGACCACCAGCCAGCTGGACAGCAGCAGCATTCTGAGAAATAAAGTAAGGGAGACTCACCAAGTAGAAATAAAGTAAGTGACTGGGCAGATGGATCAGTAGGTAAAGCATTTGCCGGCAAGAATGAGGACCTGGGTTCAGGTACTGCGGTGGCTCTCATGCAGTTGGTGGAGCAGGCCAGTCAGATGTCATCCATCACTATGGATGGTGTGCCACTGCTCAGGGACCTGAAAGGCCCAGGGAGAGAGACCACATATGCATCTGAGCTCTGGTGGAGTTCCATAAACTCACCTTCACCACAGGGATTGTCTTAAGCAGGGAGTAGTTTGCTGAAGGCTCTTCTCTCACACTGGCCAAGTGGTGCCAAAAAGGACTTTACCAGACCAACATGAGCACGTGGGACTGGCCAGTGCAGAGCCTGGCTCACTTTACCTCTGAGACCAACATGAGAGAAGACTGGGTACGGGATGAGTTGTTCTGAGGGGCTCTGTTCCAGCTCAGCAGGTCCAAGGAGAGGTTGGTGCTATTTGTGGTGGCCTTAGTACTGATCAGGTGTACCAATGGCTTTGGTATGAACCACATCCCAGGATGGTAGAGCTGGCCAAGTTTCTAATCAACAGGTGCCCTTGTGCTTGTAGCACTCAGCATAAACTGGGCTTAGTGAAAGAAGCCCACGCAGCAGACATTGTGTCAGCCAGGACATACACGGTGTCTTACTTACTTTCCTAATACTATGACAAAACACCATGACCAAGACAACCTATAAAGAAAAAGTTCTTTGAGGGCTCATGGTTTTAGAGGGCAGATGGTGTCATGACCACCACAGAGCAGTGGGCAGGCATGGCAGTGAGCAGGGGCTGACAGCTGGCATGCTGAGACAACCACAGTACAGAGGGAGATCTGAGAATGGCTTGGGCTTCTGAACCACCAATGCCCACACACAGTGACACGCCTCCTCTAGCAGGCCACACCTCCTACATCTTCCCAAATAGTTCAACCGACTCTGTGCCAAGCATCCAAATATATAAACTGGGTGATTAGAGGGTGGGGGGAACATTCTCGTTCAAACCACCACCACACATGGTGAGGACGTACAACCTGTGCTGTTGGCCAGGACCGTCCTGGCTTTGGTTCAGGAGACAGAGGGCTGAGGAGGCACTGCAGTTTCTCATGTGGGCTCTGCTCCCACCGGCAATGTCAGGCAGATAAAGGCAGCCCACGGTCTCACCAAGGTCACCATTACCTCCAAACCAGAGCTGTCCATTCCTGGCAAGTGGATATACGGAGTGATGTGACTCTGTTTCCCTCTTGCACCTCAACTACATGGGCTACAGAACTTTAAGGCGATCGCAGCCCTAATGAATGAGGCAAGGCTCTGTGCGAGCCTCAGACAGAGGATCCTGTGAGAAAAGACTGTGGGTCCCATGGCTGAGCGTCACATGGCTTAGTACCATAGCTGTCCTCAGGTCATGGAATGCATATGTAACTGGGCCATGAAGAGAAAGATGTGGGATCTCTCTGAAGCCCAGGACAGTGACCAGCTGAGGCTGCTGGTACCACACAGAGGGAGGGATGACAGCTGCCGCAGCTGCCAGGGGCCTGGCTGTGTTCACCTCTGTATGGTTCTCACTACAGACCAAGCTATTATACACATGACTGGTGTCTAATAGAATACCAAACTCTAGTTCGAATTTTTCTATAGAATTGTTAATTCTAAAATATAAGGTAAAATCAACTTTAAATTAATTACCAATTCCTATAAAATAGTTTTAAAGCAAAGAAGTGTTTCTGTTCGCTTCATTATTGCTGTGGCTGTTATGGAAGGTGGGAGGGCAGGCGGGTGTCTAATGCTAGGGCAAGCATGCCACGGTTTGCATGGAGAGGCCAGAGGCACCAGTGCAGTTAGCTCTCTCCATCCACCGTTGTTGGGTTATGAGGATCACGGATCCAACTCCAGCAGTAGGGTTTCTCAGTCAAGGCTTTTACCTGCTGCACTACCTGCCCAGCCCAAAGAAATTATTGCTTTGTATTTTCAATTCTTTTATTCTTTGTGAATTTCATACATAATTATCATATTCCATCATTTGCACGCCTCCCTCTCCCTCCTCCATGAATGAAAAAAATGAAATCAAAGGAGGACACGACTATTCCTGAAGTGTGGAGAAGACTTTTATTGTAGATGTAAGGGAGAAAGCGGGCAGAGGGAGAGTCCAGGCAGAACATGACCAGCTGACTAAACCAGCCCATGGGGATGGGGGTGGGGGACAGCCATGTCAGGACATGGAGCAAGAGAGGAGCCGCCCACCAAGAGGTGGCCTGCGACCAAGAGGCCCAGAGACTGGTGTGACCAAAATGTCTGATCTCCATTGGGGGAGGAGAGGGGGGGGGGACAGGCCCTGGGGAGTAGGGCAGGGAAAGTGCTGGGAGGAGCCACACAGGTACTGAGTAGCCAGCCAGCATTTGCTTTGTTATGTTAATGGACACATCAGCCTTTGCTCCTGGGTTTCTGAGACCTAACACTCCAACTCTTCCCATTTCAACCCCCAAAGTCTTCTTTTTTATTGTACCATTCACCTCATACATGCGCACACCCTACAAAGCCCATTTGCTGTCGCTTGTATTTCCTGTGTTTAGAACAGGGAAGGTGCATCCATCAAACTTCTATAATATCATTGGTTAAATGAGACCTGCACGTTGAGAACACCAGCTGACATGCCAGCACAAGGCTCCACCCTCCTTGAAGAGCCACAGACAGTCAGTGGCTGCTGGGAAGAGGATCAGTCTTCTCCAGAGACAAGCTCCCCAATATGTCATCCAACCCAAGGAAATTTTGTTGCTGTCACTGTTGTTGCTTTAATTTACTGATTGAGACAGCGTCTCTCTATGTAATCCTGGCTGTCCTGGAACTCACTCTGTAGACCAGGCTGGCCTTGAACTCAGAGACCGTCCTCCCTCTGCCTCCCAAGTGCTGGCTGGGATTGAAGGTGTGTGCCGCCACATGCTCTTCATCCCACCGTGCTTGAGAAAGAAGCAGGCAGAACTCTGAATTTAAGGCCAATCTGATGACCATAGAGAGTTCCAGGCCAGCCAAGGGTACATATTGAGACCCTGGAGAGACAGACAGACAGACAGACAGACAGACAGACAGAATATGACTTTGGGACACTTTACAGCTCTTGCATGCTTGTTGTTTTTGTTTGTTGTTGTTTGTCTTGTGATTCAGGAGACTGAATGCAGGTCCTTGTGCACACGAGGCAAACGCTCTGCCACTGAGGCACATCCTGAGTCCTACACAAGAACTCTTGGCGCATGCCTCCCAATTACATGTCCTTGTTGTTTGGCAAATATATACTATGAATGTTCTATATCCTACTCCTAGTCAGCAAATCGCTGAACACATTTTTGGTAAGCATAATTACAATTAGAAAAGGTATTCTGTACTGATTAGTCACTGTTTTCATATATACTCGTCAATGGGAAAATGAAATTTTCTGGCCTGCTGGCTCACATGCAGGCAAACACTCTGTAATAAATAAATAAATAAATAAATAAATAAATAAATAAATAAAAGATAAAGAAAAATTTAAAACTCTTAGTGGTGAAAATGATGATACTGCACCAGGTGGTGGTGGCGCATGCCTTAAATCCCAGCACTCTGGGGAAACAGAGGCAGGAGGATCTTTGTGAGCTCAAGGACAGCTTGGTCCACAGTGAGTTCCAGGACAACCAGGGCTACACAAGGAAATCCTGTCTCAGAAGAAAAAAAGAAAAAAAAGAAAGAAAATGATGATACAGTATACTTAAAATCTGTACTACATTTTACTGAAGTACACATCCATACAGTAAATGACAGCAAAGAGACATTTTTTTTTAAACATCTTGAGACACAAATGACAATAGTAAACTGTTATAAACGTCATATCACACAGCTGGGGAGAAAACTACTTTTGTAAGTACAAGCTTTTGTCATGAGGGGAAAAAAAAAGTCTTTTAACTCTGTCCCCTAGCCTTCTTCCTTTCTCGGCTATGGGTTGCTCAGTGCCCCTGAGCCCACATCCTCTGGGGAGTAACATGAAAGTGTCTGTGTGAAAATAAAATGAGGGTTGAAACCTTACACGCAAGAAGACAACATCAGTTACCTGACACCCAGCACCAACCCTTGGTGCCTGAAGGATGCCAGTGTCTCTCCGCATGCTTCTGCGGCCTTGTTCTGTGAGGTGAGACTTCGGAGAGCTTTAGCTCACACAGCTTTCAGGCAGGGCTTTGCCAGGGTGGGAGTCCATCTGGGTACTTACTGTACATGACAGAGAGCGCAGGAAAACTGAAACCAACCCCAGCTAATTCTAGATCCAAACTCTGCCCTTGAAGACCTTGAGAAAGAAGAGACACGCTGACATCTCAAGACATACTAATTAAAAATGTCAGCAAGGTGGGGTGAAAGATGATCTGGGGCCTGTAAGTGAGGCCGAGAAGGGAAAGAGCACCGACCGGATTTCATGAAAGAGGGAGGCAAAACACCTGCACGGCTGCTCCCTGCATGAATAATGCACTTATTTCCCCACAAAGGGCAGGCAATGCCCAAGCTTTGGGAGAAGAGCTCGCTCTATTTTTCAGAGAAAGCCATGGGCACCAGAGAGAAACACAAGGGGCATTGTGCTTAGAGACAAAACACGTGATCTCGGGAAATGCCAGTTTATCCCAGCTTTGGCTAGGTTACTGCTTTGCTAAGAGAAGGAACATATTTTTGAAACAACTGTGATTAGCTGAGGTTTAATGTGCCTTTTTTGGTAATTACCTATAATTTACAAAGATTACACAATGGCTTGCAAGCCTGCCTAAGGAACAGATCAGGTGATCTTTCACACACACACAGAAAAATCACATGCTTAGAATTATCCCCAACTACAGAAAACACTTTGCTCTTTACTAAGCAATTTTGTTAAGTCAACATCACTTTTCTTTTGGCCTTTGCTTTCTTACTGCAGACATATTGACATAAGCTATTTACCATTCCCCAAATTCATATAACAACGCCAGTAACTGAAAGGCACCCTGCGGTGATTTCAAGTAAGATGGCCTGTCACAGCTTATCTCTAGAAGAGCTTCTTGTGCCAGGACAGAAGACACTGACTTTTTTTCTTATACATTCTAGAAATGTCTGGGTCAAAAATTAGCTCATGGAACGAAGCGTGCCATTTGGCTTAAGGATTCCCATCTCCTTTCTGAACAAAAGGGCGTTCTCCTAGCCACGTGACCTCCTTGTGTGTTGGCACCAGCGTCCCCACCACCCCAGCCTCCGATAAAAAGGGTGGCGCGAAGTATCCCACAGGGTTCTTTTCTCTTTCCTTCTGGCTGAAGCGTATTAATTAGCGTTCCCTCAGGAGGCAACCCTGAGTTCTGCTTCCGAACACAAATTAAAACTACGATGAGATACTACTTCCATTTTTGAAAAGTCAAAAGAATCATGACTCGTATTCATGAAAAAGTGGAAAAAACTGAAAAACGTGTAGCCCTTTTCAAAACAGCTTAAGTCCTCAACCAGTTAAATAAGAGCTACCAAATGACTGAACAACTGCCCTCCAAACCACCTACCCAGGAAAAATAAGAACGTCTGGCCGCACGCAAGCATGTGCATGAGTGCTGGCAGCAGCATCCCTCACGCTACAAGTACACATGTCCCGATGACCATCGGCAGGAAGACGGATGAGCAAAATGTGGCATATGTATATTACCAAACATAATTCAGTCTGCAAAATAATGACGTTTTGGTAAATAGACTACAAAAACATTTTCCTAAGCAAAAATGTAAAAGTAAGACATAAGATCAAATATTTATGATTCTATTTGTATGAAATGTAGATTAGTGAATCTGTAGGGCTTGAAGTCAAACTTGGGCTGATAACCGAATGGTGCATGCTGTCAGCACCATGTCCGTACACGTGGGAGGACACTACCACCAACACATCACTAGCCCATTGTGACATAAAGTGAGCAGAACAACAGGACAGAGCAGGCAACTGAAAGAGCTGCTGGATACAAAAACAGAAAATATCGGTTTTGGGTTTTGTTGTTTTTGTTTTTGTTTTTGTGGGTTTTTTTGTTTTTGTTTTTGTTTTGTTTTGTTTGTTTTGGTTTTGGTTTTTCGAGACAGGGTTCCTCTGTGTAGCCCCGGCTGTCCTGGACTCACTTTGTACACCAGGCTGGCCTTGAACTCACAGCGATCCACCTGCCTCTGCCTCCGAAGTGCTGGGATAAAAGGCGTGCACCACCACGCCCGGTCCAAAAATATAGATCCTGAGAAAGACATATAACACAAAATGGGACTAAAGTAACAAATGGGAAAATATGTATTACAGAGACAGAAGTATAGAGATGCTGTGATATCCATCAACATGAAAAGCACAGTCCATGATAGGAATATTACAAAAGATAAAGCATAAATTTTTATATGATAAAATGCGGGAAATTAATCAGGGAAATCTAACAATCTAAGTGCATGTGTTCCTAAAAAGAACATTAAAATTCATTAGGCAAAAATTGACAGAGAGAAGGGAAGAAACAGGGAAATACACGACTAATAAGATCATAGTAACAGCTTATAAGTCAGTAAGGTGAAAGCACTTAGCAAGACAGTAGACAACTGGTCATCTTGGACTAATTAAAAGTATAAACCCCTCTGATCAACATCTATATAATGCTTATTCCACTTATAAACACATGAAAGTTCAGGAAGTTAGCACATATGTAAAGCAATAAGTTTCAATGATTTAAAATTCTAAACAATGGAATTAAATTAGAAATTGTTAGGTTTCATGCCTGGGACAAATGGCTGTTGTACCTATTTAACATATCAAAGCAGATGCTGGCCAACAGATTTTCCCAGCATCCCTCAGTCTCTTCCTGTTACAGGGCCCTCCATTATACCTAGGAGCAGACATGTCCTTTCCTTCCCTCTTTATTTATTCTTTTCATTCATGTGGTGCTGAAACTGCACTAGACTGAAAAGAAGGGAAGGAAGGAAGGAAGGAAGGAAGGAAGAAGGAAGGAGGAGGAAAGGAAACATGGCTGCCCCTAGGACTGGTGGAAGAGCAGGTCCAGTGTAGATTTGTGGGTGAGCATAGCCAGAGGCAGGGGCATCTGGGAAACTCTGGAGTGGACATGACTCTGAGCTGGAGGTGGGGGGAGGGGGGCTTTGGTTGGGGGGGAGCGCAGGGAAACCAGGTGCAGCAGCCAGGAAGCCCAAAGGTACAAACAGTGGTAACCAAAATGGTTGGATTATATAGGGAAGGGCAGCCCAGGGGCTAGGGAGCTCAGGGAGGGGCAGTCGGGAGAGCCCTTTAAGAACCCGGCCATCAGGTGTGCTTTGATATGTTAAATAGGCACCTGAGCCATTTATCCCAGGTTTGAAACTTCACAGAGGCTTCATGGGCTTTTCCCTGTTGAGTTTGGCAAGTTCCTCAGCGCCATCCTTGTCCAGCTGGCGTTTGAGCAGTCAGGCTAATGAATGAGATTTTACGGAAGTAGCTTCTGGTGTTACTAGGAGACAGAGTCTCACAACAAAGTCCCTGGTCCTCTGGCTCTTGTACTCTTTCTACCTGAGCCTTAGGTGCCAAAGGAATACACTGTAACTTGAAAAAACTTTTGATATATTTTGGTTAGACAATGTGATGTCTGGAAATAAGTATACACTGTGCAATGGGTAAATCAAATAATTTAACATACACATTACTTCCCACATAGATTTTTTATGGTGTAAAAAAAATCACAATTTTTAGGTATACTATATTACTTTGTCATTAATTAGATTCTTCAATATATCTCTTGAACTTATTCCTCTTATATAGCTGAAATTTAGTCTCAATAACAAAAAGGTCCCCTTCTGTCAGAGGTCAAGAGGAGGGAACAGGGTGGGTGGAAGAGGGAGGGGAGGGGAGAACGGGAAGATACAAGCCAGGGGATAACAATCAGGATGTAATCTGAACAAATTATAATAAACTAAAATATTTTTTAAATGTCTTCTCAATGTCTCAAGCCACTTTTGAATCTCACACTCCACTAGTCTATGAGTTCCTTTATATACACAACTTTATTCCTCAGGCCTGAATGAAAATAGTGGTTTCTATGGGTATTAATTATTATTACTACTACTCTGAAGCATTGATTATGTGTCAGATCTTACTAAGCACAATACAAATATTCTGTTTAAGCCTTGTAATAATCTTATCTCTCTCTACAAATGAAGAAAGTAAGCTCAGAAGCCTTGTAACTTGCCAATCCCTCACAATCAGTACACAGTTAAACTACCTACTATGAGAATTTAGCCCTTTCTAAGTTTGAAACTCAAACAGCCGTTTCTGGGGAAGACAGATGGCATGCCAGTGCCTTCCAAGTCAGAGGGAATGGCATGAGACTACTTAGAAAACGGAATCGCCAACCGCTTCTAGCCAACAAGGGTTTCTGGGACACTGATGACAGTGGTCATGACTGCCTCAGGAGAGACATTCTAATCTCCCTCTCCCTCTCTCTCACACACACACACATAAACACACACATACACACACATACACACATACACATACACACACACACACATACACACATACACACACACAAACACACACATAAACACACACATACACACACACAAACACACACACACATACACACACACATACACACATACACATACACACACACATACACACACACAAACACACACATAAACACACACATACACACACACACAAACACACACATACACACACAAACACACACACATACACACACACATACACACATACACATACACACACATACACACACACATACACACATACACACACACAAACACACACATAAACACACACATACACACACACACACACACACACACACACGATGATACAAGTATCACTGAGAGAGAGAAGTATGAAGTACCAGCTTCTATAAAGATGGCTGAGGCTTCTTTTCCTTGATGGATCTATTTATTGCCGTCATACTAAATAAATCGACTCGGAATTTGTATCTTTGAACTTGGCAAAAGATGTAATTTAAAGGAAAAAGGCATTAGAAGAATGCCTCCGGATGAATCTTCACTTGAGGACGGGAAATCTGAGGGGAAAGTGAGTGTAATGAAGGCATTATCGTGGGTCCTAATCCAGTGTGACAGGCACACATGGTGCAGAGGCTGTGGGAAACCTGCAAAGACAGCTGGACACACCGAGGCCCGGAGCACGGCCTTCCTTGATGGCCCTCGAGACAACCCAGCTGACTCTTCTTTGCTTGTTCAAGTGAGAGTTTCTCTGTGCAGCCCTGGGTGGCGTTGAACTCAGAGATCCTCCTGTCTCTGCCTCCCTACTGCTGGGATTTAAGGCGTGTAGCACCAGGCCCAGTATAAGGATATTTTTTAATGAAAAACAAAATGTAATTTGTTTGTTTGTTTTTTGTTTTTCTTTGTTGTTGTTTTTGTTTTCTGGTTTTTTTTTTTTTTTTTTTTTTGAGACAGGATTTCTCTATGTTATCTTGGCTGTCCTGGACTCGCTTTGTAGACCAGGATGTCCTCGAACTCACAGCAATCTGTGTGCCTCTGCCTCCCGAGCACTGAGATTAAAGGCGTGTGCCACCATGCCTGGATACAAAAGGTAAATTTTAAGAATGATCTGTAACCCAGCAGTCAGCATCAATAACATCGCTGCAAATACAACCTCTCAAGCATTCAGCCAAGTCTGAGATCAGCAGAATTGCCCTGGTGTGTGATAAGGCTCGTGACAATACTCCTAGGATGTTTTAGCTGACATTTGCAAGGGGGAAAATGAAGTAAACTTGGAGACACATGCAGAAACGAATGAGCATGTGTTCAGAAGGGAGAACCTGAAGAATGAGGCTTCCTGGTTCTCCCCTGTCCTTCTCGCTGTCCCTCCCTCCCTCCCTCTTTCTCTCCCTCCCTCCCTCCCTCCCTCCCTCCCTCCTTCCCTTCCTCCCTCCCTCTCCCTCCTTCTCCCTGTGCCTCCCTCTCCCACACTTTCTCTGTGGCTCAAGCTAGCTAATGTGTGAGTATGCACATTTTAATTCAAGTTCATACAATGCACATCACATAAAAAGGAGAGTGACAGCCAGGCATGGTGGCACATACTTTTAATCCCAGCAATTGGAAGGCAGAAGCCGGTGGATTTTTTTCCTATGAGTTTGGGACCAGCCTGGTCTGCAAAGTGACAGCCAGGACTATCACACAGAGAAATCCTGTCTCAGAAAGCAAAAAAAAAAAAAAAGAGAGAGTGACAAGTAAAGAGCAGGCCCAGAGAGACACACATACTGATGCTGACAGGGATGAGGGAGGGGAGGGGGACATGCAGACAGACAGAAGGACATGACAATACTATGTGGCAATAGGAGATGACTTTGGGTGTCTTGCCACACACACACTGCAGCCACTGGTCCTAGGGATGGCAGTGCTTAACTCAACACAATGTGTAACACAACAGGTCTTTCTCCAAGTTCGTATCTCGCAGGGTACTTCACACACTGGTCGGGATCAATACGTGTGCCGGTCTTGCAGTTTGGATGATGAAATGTCCCCCATGAGCTCGTGTGATTAAACACTCGGTCCCCAGCTAAGGAGCACTGCTCTGAAAGGCTGTGGAACTTTTACATAGTGGAGTCTCAGTGGAGGAAGTTAATCATGAGGGTGAGTCCTGTGGCCCCAATTCCTGTCACCTCAGCTGCCTCCTGTTTCGCTGAGGTGCAAGGTAAGTTGGCCCAGCTGCTGCCACCATGGAGCTGACTCCCAGCATGCCTTCCCTCTGTGATGGACTCTAACTTGATACAAATCAACCCTTTCCCCTCTCAGGGTGCTTCTGGTCTATTTAGTCAGAGTAACTAGTTACTATCTAATACACAGCTATTTTAAAGGGGACATCAGAGGGTAAAGGTGCCTGTCATCACACACACACTATGACCTGAGTCAGGTCCCCAGAACCTACACACAGTGAAGGAGAGAACCAACCTCTATAAGTGTGTTCAATAAAACAAAAAGCAATGGCTAGTAAAACAAAGGTAGCTAAGCCAATGAATGTGGCATCACTTGGAGGACATCGCACAGCCTCCGTTTGAGGAGCATGAGGGAATGATTCACACCAGGGCAGGGGCTCAACGCTCCTATAATCATAGCCTCCCAAACTCCCTGCAAGCGTTTCCTCCCATCCTTCTGTAATCATCCCCTCCTCTCTAAAAAAGTCCAGTCTGATATAGTTTTGTGAAAATTACTTACTATATAAAAATTAAGTAAAGAACTGAGCATGGTGGCAAAGTCAGTAACCCTGTATCCAGGAGCTGAGGCAGGGGACTGAAAGTTTGAGGTCAGCTTGGACTACATAGTGAAATCCTATATTAAAAAAATCCAACTGACAAGCATCCGGAAGCTTCCAAAGAGACAAAGGACTTTGCAAATTTCACATGCCAGATCAAACTGAAGGAAGTATTCCCCATGAGAGTAACCAGGGACAGAGAGAGGGCAGGAGAGGGGCACTTCAGGAGCCAAGCAGGATTCCGCTGAGAACAGGGACAGGGTCCTTCCTGTGCTCTTGAGTGATGTGGTGGCTAACTCCTAAGCCCCATCAGGAAGGAAGGGGTGCTCTGGCTCACAGTTTAAGGGTGCTGCATCGTGGCTGAGACTTTGTACCACAGAAGCTTGAGGCAGCTGCTTGCTGGCGTCCCGCTCACTGGCTGCTGCATCGTCAGTCTCATAGCACAGTCGATTGGATGGTGCCGCACGCGTTAGGGTGGGTCTTCCCTCCTCAGTCAGCCCTCCTACAGGCACGCCCAGAGATGTATTTCCATACTGACTCTCCGTCTAGTCATGCTCACAATGAAGCTTAACCATCATGGCTTCAACCACAATCTAGTCAACAGTTTTACAGTGTTGCTATGTTTAGTTAGTGTGTGTGTTTATTGAGACAAGGTCTTACTTTGCAGTCTTTGCTCTCCTTAAACTTGGTATGTAGGCCAGGGTGGCCTGGAACTCAGAGAGACTGTCTTGTCTTTGCCTCCCAAGTGCTGGGATTAAAGGTGTGTGTGCCACCATGCCCAGTGGATGTTGCTATTTTTTATAATTACTTTACTACATTTTCATTCATATACTATTACCTAATATTAAGAATACTGAAGCTGGGGCAGCCACTTACAGCATCATGACTGTCATATCTCCACATTTGTAGCAACAGAGCCCAAATTCTCTAATTTAATAGTAACTCATTTGAATTATGTGTGGATGATCCTTTTCTTAGCTAAGCTTATATTATTTATACCTTGGTTTGAGGCAACATCATGACATTTGCTAAACATCATTAATGCTAGCTAGAAATATCTGATACAGAATTTAGAGACATTATAAACTAGCAGTAACAAAAATTAATTTTCACAGACCTCAATACCTACTGGAATTATATACAGAAAAACAGCTTAGGTGAGCATTTTCTTTAAATTGAGATAAGCGGATCGCTATGTGTCTCCGTCTGTCTCTGAATTCACCATATAGCTCAGGCTAGCCCAGAACACAGTCTCTGCTTCATGAGTCTTGGGACTGTAGGTGCGCACTATAATACAGAGTTCTGTTTTAACTTGTCATTTTGTATTTCCAAAGTAAAACTCAAAATGTTTGCTAGAATGTTTTAGGTAGTTCAAAAATTTGAACTATTGACTTATTGTGATCACAAATCCTTCAAAAGATTGTTTCATTCAATTATATATGTGATATATCATGTTTATGTTATATATGTATGTTTATGATCCAGAACATAACTTTGTAAATGTTCCATGTGTATTTGAAAAGAATGTACATTTTGCTGTCTTAAAGTAGAATGGTCTCCAAGTTCAACCATATTGATAGTTGACAATTATAGGCTTTCTAAACTCTTTCTCATTTTCTGATTGGTTCTTTTATAAATCATTGAGAGATGGGCTCTAGAATCTCTGGATATAATAATAGGATAGTTAGCCAGGTGTGGTTGTGCACGCCTTTAATCCCAGTGAGAGAGAGAATTTTTAATTAGCTCTCTAACTCATAAGCCCAAATAGTTGAGAGTGCAGGTCGGCAGGTATGCTAGCCCAAGGCCCTAGATGATAAGTCACAAAGAATGCGGAGCTAGGAAACAAAGACCTATTGAGTATTCTAGGGTCCTGCTGGCCATAAAAGATAGGGAGGATACACAAGGGCAAATTCCTGAGAGAAGCAGGTACCAGACATGATCAAGTGAGTAATGGGCCAAGACCCCTCATCCGATCTTATGGTGTTTGCTTAATCCCCCTTAAGGCCCGCACACAATGTTCCAGGTTTGAGTTTAACCAGATGTGTTGTCAGCTCAGATAAAACATCTACCGTCGGGTTTCAAGAAAAACAGGAACCAAGAACTGTTCCCGTATGATTAAGTCTGAGCTTACCCTAGATCTGCCTACACAATTTGCTGATGTTCAAATGTTTGAAACAACCAATTGTGTGTGGCCGCGCCAAAACTTCCCACTCCCCCTGACCCTTGCCCATATAAACCCCAAACCCCTGGGCTTCTGGGTCGACCCCTCTGTCTCCTGCGTCAGATACGTGTCGACCCGGAGCTCCGCCAATAAACTACCTCATGCATTTACAGCAAGACGGTCGTTTGTGCGTCTTTGGGTGCGCGCCATCCCGAGGCTTGAGTGAGGGTCTCCCTTCGGGGGTCTTTCACCAGCACTCGGGAGGCAGAGGCAGGCGGATCTCTGTGAGTTTGAGGCCAACCTGGTCTACAAAGCACGTCCAGGACAGCGAAGGCTACACAGAGAAATCCTGTCTCAAAACAAAAAGGTGTGTGTGTGGGGGGGGGGGAATAGTTATAGACTCTATTTTCAATCTATCAGCTTTTGTTCACATATATCATTTATATTAAAGATAAAGTGATTGGATTATCAGGTCACTTTAGTAAACTGGCAGATAAAGGCCTACTTTGCCTCATGGTAGGAGGGCCAGTCTGGGTTTCTTAGCATGAGTTATCTTTTTTTTCCTCCTTTCACTTCTAATCCACTTGGCTTTGTGTATCTAAAATGAGTTTTGTGGGCATACTTTTAACCACGACGCCATGCTCTGCAGACCACGAGAGTCCACCTACGCTGCCCACTCCTTGCTGCAGATTGAGAGCTCTCCAAACAGTAATACGGTTCGTTCCTCGACTTGCCCGTCGCCTTGTCGCCTTCTGCTTCTTACTGACCGGTGTGCGCCCGCGTGGAAGCCATTGTTTCGCATACGTTTTATTTGCCGATGCTCTAAGTGGGAAATCTGGTTCTCTTAACTCCATCTGGGCGTTCTACTGTTTATGTTGTCGGACCTGCAACCTGCTTCACAAAGTTACCCCTGGGTTGCTCGAGCCACTTCAGGCGTGAGTACTGACTGTGCCTAGAAATCCTCATCTGTTTCAATTAGCCAAGGCTGGTTGTGAAGTATGAAATTCCAGTTCCTTTGCCTCCAGGTAGAATAAATTCTCTGTAATGTATGCTGTGGAGTCCCCCGGAATTCTAATGCTAATGTGGAAAGCACTGCCTGCCCCGTTTCCCCTTCCGGCTTGCCTCCCAGGTGCTCTACTGTTTCAGAAGAAAACAGTTCTTGCAAGCCACTCTATCGCACCTGCGTCTCCTCTCAGCATCAGGTTTTGGAGAACGTGATACGAAATCAGCTCGCATCTTCAAAAGGACTCTCTGTAAAATGTTTCCTTATAGCCTCATCTGCTTTCGTCCTCACACGTTTCAGTTATCCACTGGCCCGGAAGACTCTAACAAGCATCCTGTGCTGAATAAATATCAGAATGTTTCTGTCAAATTCACCATAGCCCGTATTTTATACCAGAGTAGCGAAGGCAAGCTCCTGGCCGGAGCCTCTTCGGGTAAAGCATGCTCTTGTTTTTATGGTTCAACTAAGCACTGAGCACTGCTCTGCAGATGTCTGCTTGGGGAAACAGGCGGGTTCGGGTGTTCGTGCAGGTCAGTACTTGACCCGTTTGATTGCCTCCCTCATTTATGATCCATGAACATTAGCCCCATTTTCTATTAACTTTAAATCAGCTTAAAAAGATTCCCAGATATACGCAGTAGTTTAGCTTTACTGCATTGCACAAAATAATCAAGCTAGTTGTTTTGGTTTGACTTACAGGGTAGAAATGTAATTTGATTTTATATCATTATTATGGCAAGCAATACTGTAGCATAAAATTGCTGAGTAAAAAACTTTCCTTAGGGACTTCCTGGTTAAAATAGAAAGTAAACACCCGATTTAAAAAGAAACTTTCAAAATTAAATTCTGTATTTCTTCCTATAGTAATAATAATACTTTTTAAATTACTGAAATATATCTTATGCCAAAATTTGATTTATTAAATTCACAAATTATTGGCTATGCCAAACTAGACTTTTTTTTTTTTTTTTTTTTTTTTAGACAGGGTTTCTCTGTCCTGGACTCGCTTTGTAGACCAGGCTGGCCTCGAACTCACAGCGATCCGCCTACCTCTGCCTCCCGAGTACTGGGATTAAAGGCGTGCGCCACCATGCCCAGCTAGACTTTTTCTTCTGACAATGACTTCTGAAAACTGAATTTTGATGGTTATTCAAGTGTATAGAGAGGAAAAAATAAATATTGAATGGCCACATGTCGTTATAAATGGAATTTCTAGGTGATGAATAGGAAATGAAATAAAGGAAAATCCTTGTATGTCTCATTGCACCAATTAACTGGGTACAAAGCACACACTGGAATTCCAGTGCCAGCACAGGATAATAAATCTACTTATAGGTCACACTGATGCTTCTATGAAAATAGCACCTGAGCAACAGCAACCTCCAGAAGAACTTCCTTAGTAAAAGAAAAACAAAACAGAAACAGATCTTTGTCTCTGTATTAAGTATCTATCACTATAATAAGGTACATTATAAAGCAGAGATGATTATTCAGCCTGTAGTTCTGGATGTCCAGGACATATATAGCACCAATGTTAAATGGGGCAAGACCGCATGGAGAAAGTGTCTTCATGTGGCACAAGGGAAGCCAGAGAAAGACTAGAGTCCCACAATAATTAGCTTACCCCCTCTAATGGAGAACTCCAGTGGCCTAACTACTTCCTCCTGGTCCCCACCTCTCCTGGGCCACACCCACCCTTAACTGCTCAGGAGACACTTGGCCTATTCAAACAACAGCAACTGCCATTGCCGAGGTTGAGAGGACCCCGGGTGCTCAGAGATAGAAATTAATGCTTTCAACGCAGGAGGGTGTGTGTGTTTATTAAAATAGCTTGTGGTGCTTAGGCTAGCCAGCTTGACACGCTCTAGAGTTACCTAGGAGACAGCTCTGGGCACACCTACAGGGGATTACTTACATTAGGTTAATTAAGGTAGGAAGACTTCCACCCCCACCCCCAATTTACTAAGTCTGTTTTTCATTTTGGTTTGGGTTTTTTGTTGGTTGGTTGGGAGTTTTTGCTTGTTTCATTTCTGTTGTCTGTTTCTGAGGAAGGACCGTACTAGGTAGTCCAGGTCAGTCTTGAATTTGTCATCCTCATGCCTGGGTCTCCCGGCTAAATCTGCTTTTAATAGTTGCGGCAAAAACAACGTAGCCTACAAATTGTGAAATAGGCAGCCTCTAACTCTTCCTCCAGAAAACAACCTGGGGCCAAGTTTGGAGTAATACTATCTTCAGATACTTAACATGTTTTCATGACACCAAGTCAGAAGAGTTTTCACTGCACTTCCGCCTCTGTGTTGTCCTGCAGATGGGGGTGGGGCGAGAGTGGGGTGGGGGGTGGAACACAAAAATCTCCTAACTCCAGCTCTTAAGTGGTTGATTTCTGGTCCCAGACGGGGTTGAAAACTGAATATGGCCAGTCACAAAAATTTTGATAACAGTTTCTGAAATTTCAGTGACTGAAAATGAAGTCAAAGTCAAGTGTGCAATGACCCTGCTGTGTTCTGGCACATGGTTGCCGAGCACCCTCACTGCAGCCTTGTCTCTGAACACACAACATGCACATTTTCCCCTGCATACTGTCTGTCATGCCGCGCACCACTAATGAGCGCTTCCTGCTGCATGCTGGGCTCAGGTTAGAGGCCACTGTATGTTATGAACTCTAGTACTTTTTACTGTATGTACAGTGTTCTCTTTGTTATAGAAATTTATCTCAATTAAGGGAAACAAAAACTTTTTCTTTTGCCCTACAGTCACTTGGTATATAGTTACCAAATTAGCACGGCTTTGGATTGTACTGTGTTAGAATGTTTAAAATATTCCTGTGTGAACAGCAATAAGCAGACTCCTAATGATACACGGTTGTACCACACACAGCCACTGAGTCACTCAGCCCTCACCAAGGAAACTTCTTACAGTGGTTGACAGAGTCTTACAACTGGACAGTGTGCAGAGAGCGAGGGACTTTGGAGCACTCAATCCT
This sequence comes from Acomys minous, assembly GCF_964271855.1. Classification (NCBI taxonomy): domain Eukaryota; kingdom Metazoa; phylum Chordata; class Mammalia; order Rodentia; family Muridae; genus Acomys; species Acomys minous. The sequence continues at coordinate 71,656,516 of NC_140486.1, read as the reverse complement.
AAGTGGGATGTCTTCACCGAACCCCTCCCATGAAGGATTAGGGAGCTGTGTGAAAGAGGAAGAGGAAAGACTGTAAGATCCAGAGGTGATGAATGACTTCCCAAATCCAGGGTCTTCCAGACCCAGCAGAACTGACGATGCACATATGAACTCAGAGACTATGGCAGCATACACAAGACCCGCACAGGTTCAGGCTAGAGGAGGTCCCAGCAGCGAGAGGAGGAAGTACACACAGGGTCTCACTCCTAGCCAAGAAGCTATCTGCAACTGATAGATGCTGACCAAGGGAAAATCCGTTTTCTACAATGGAGTCTCCAGGTGGAGCTGGCCAACATAAAATGAACTCTGTGGTTGGTTTTTCTGGGTGCTTTTTGTTTCATTTTGTTTTGGCTTTCTTTTGCTTTATTGGTTTTGTTGTTGTTGTTGCTGTTTTGATATTTTTCTTTTTTGAAAAAAAGAGAACAGGGGCTGGAGAAATGGCTCACAGGTTAAGAGCACTGACTGTTCTTCAAAGGACCTGGGTTCAATTCCCAGCAACCACATGGCAGCTCACAACTGTCTGTAACGCCAATTCTGGGGAATTCTACACCCTCATACATACACACATGTAGGCAAAACACCAATGTACATAAAATAAAAATGAGTAGATCTTAATTTTTAAAATAAAGTGGGGGGGGGGAGAAAGAGAACAAAGTTGGCTTGGCGGGGGGAGGGGGCCGGAGAATCTGGGAGGAGTTGTGGAAGAGGAAAACATGATCAAAATACATTGTATGAAAAAAAATTTTTTTAAAGAATTACTGTTTGAGACTAAACAAAAGTTAGGCTTACAACCAAAACATAAAAAAATTACTGTTTGAGATGCTGACCTAAGTTTCATTTTTAAAAAGAGATAAAAAGAGAAACATTAAATGAATTTGGCTTGAGATTTGGACAGAATGTCAAACAATCTCTGAAATGGCATAAACTAGTTTCAGCCATTCTGTATTATGTATTTTGTTGTTGTTTTTCTTTACAATGTATTTATGTAAAGCAGTATTTCCAGTACCTATTATAAAATCAAAACATCAAATATAAAAATCATTACTAATGTTTTATAGCCTACAGAATCAAATATTCTGCCAAGATTAGCTCTTTATGTAAAAACAAACAAGAACATCCACTTCATCAGAATACAAACTGTCTTTCCTCCTTAATGAAATTATACATGTACCAAGCTAGGAATGGTGGTGCACACTTGTGATCCCAGCTCTTAGGGAGGCAGAGGCAGGCAGATCTCTGAATTCAAGGCCAGCCTGATCTACAAAGTGAGTCCAGGATTGCCAAGGCTAAACAAGAAACCCTGTCTCAGAAAAACAAAAAAAAGTTCAAAGAAGTATACATGTACCAAATTTTTTAAATTGATTAATTAATTTTTAGTTTTTTGAGACAGGATTTTTCTGTGTAGCCTTGGCTGTCCTCGACTTGTTTTGTAGACCAGGCTGGCCTCGAACTCAGAAATCCTCTGCCTCCCAAGTGCTGGGATCACAGCTGCTATATGCCACCAAGCCCAGACCCCAAAAATTGTTTTAAAGTGAATTTGTTTATGATTTATTGTCAGTAAATTGTTTAGTCGGCATACCAACTATATATTTCTAGGTACCGGAGGTCAGCTCAGTAAGTGAGAGCTCTTGCTATGCAAGCATGAGAACCATGTGCAATCACAGCGCCCTCGTAAAAGGCCAGGCACAGCTGTGCATGTGTCTGTGCGGAGCGCTGTCCAGAGCAGACAGGAAGCTCATCGCCTAGTCCTGCTGGCCACCAGCCCAGCTCCAGGTTCAGTGAAAGGCCCTGCCTACACACACACACAAACACACACACACAAACACACACACACACACACACACACACACAGACACGCCCACACAGACACGCTCGCACATATACACAGAGACATACACATACACCAACAGACACACACACAGACATGCACACACACACACACACAGAGACACACACACAGACATACACACACACATGCACACAGACACACAGACACATACGCACATACACACAGAGACATACACACACAGACATGCATACACAGACACACACAGACACATGCACGCACACACAGACAGACACGCACATACACACACAGACACAGACACATATACATGCACACACAATACATAAATAAAAAACTTAAATTCTTTTTAAATCAGCCCTGCTCTTTTCTGGGATTCGACCTCCTTGTTATAATTATAGAACTCAATGCACTTTGACTCTCACAAGTTACTTGGTTTCCCTGGAATCTACTAATGCTGTTTCTGAATAGGTAGTCACTTAGCAAGCATTTATTAAGCACTTTAAAATATCAGTCAGTGTTTAAGACACTGGAGTTTGGAGAATGAATACGGTAACTTTGTTACTTTACCAATCAGGTTCAGAAGAGAACTTGAAGTGGGGCCTGATGGCTTATGCCGGAAATCTCAGACCTTGGGCCGGAAGCAGGACTCCAGGGAGTTCAAGGCCAGGACGCTCTGCAATGTATCAGGACAGCATGAATTATTCAGTGGGATTTTTGTTTTAGAAACTTTAAAAAAATTTTTTTTAATTTATTTGTTGCCTGGGAGAGCAGAGCACAGCTGTAGTCCCCACACTTGGGCAGGGGAGGCAGGAGAACAGATGTTCAGTCATCCTCTGGATGCAGCCAGCCTGGGCTGCGTGAGACCCTGTTTCAAAAGGAGGGCTGGAAGGGTGGGAGAGCAGGTGGGGAGGAGGGGGTGGGGATAGGGAGGACAGGGAGGGCAGGGCGAGCAGGAGTCGGAGCCTGTGAGCTTCACAGCAGCACAGCAGGCCTTGGGCAACCCCGACCCAACCGGTGGAGATTGTAGGTGGGCTCCAGCAAGGTGTTTATGCAGTACTTCACGTGGTTGATTCTTAGGGAGAGAACTTTCCTCAGTAGGAAAACTGTTTAAACATGCAAGTGTTATGCGAGGAAGAACGCAGGTTATCTCCCTACGAAAGGAAACAGAATAACATTTCTATCAAAATGCAGTCCTGGGCTGCTCATTTCCTCCTTCTTAACGCTTATAGACATGACTAAGTGGAGACTTTGACGTCACTCCCATCTCTTCGTAAAATACCCCCTTTCCACCATTAACCTGGAACTGGCATGGTTCCTGGCACTCGCTAGGTATCAGTGAGCTGTGCTGAACTGCTGCGCGTCCAATGTTAAACCTTTCTGAATTCTCAATTCTCTTGGGTAAAAGCAGGCTTCCCCGCTCTAGACTTTGGAATGCTGTGAGGGTCAACTGGGAGCTAGAAAGACAACACCCCCAGGCAACGGTCAGCCTGTACTGGTTTCTGGCTCCCAGGGTCACTGCCCTGTGGGGAAGATTAATCTCAGTCCTCAAAGCTAAAGGAGAAAGAAAACCCAGATGGGCGAGTGGGGAAGGTCGGGCAGTATGGGAGTCCTCTTCTTGCCAGCAGATAATCCATATCTACAGGCTGTAATTGGCACAGAGCCCCCACCCCCACCCCGCCCCGCGTGCATACATTTGGAAACCGAGTCCCCACCCTGAGGATAACAGACCACCTGCTCCCACAGATCTCCCGGCAAGAGCTTCTAACAATGGACTCTTGCTGTACCAGGCACGTAGCTACCCCTCCCACTGGAACGCTGAATTATTTTGCTGGAGGCTACAACATTCTGAGCAGTTTGTTGGGAGTTGACGGAGGTGGGGATAACTCATCCAATACAAGTTTAGCAGAGCTGAGGCGCTGCAGCACGTTGGGCTAGCCTTTGATGCAGACTGGTTGGACAGGTTCTGATCACAGAAGAACCAGTCTGACTGGCCTGTTATGCCAACATATTCTGGTTTGATTCCATGTTCCACAGACGGCAGAAAACCTGCCTAGCGAGTTCAATGAAAGGCATATTAGGTTATCCATTGCACACGGCATATAGCTAGACGCAGCAGAACTCTTCCACACTGCAGCAGAGTCCAGCAAACTCTGGTGTGGTCCACAGAACTGGTGTTCACTGATCTAACAGCTAAGTTCATAGCTTCAGGTAAAGTGAGCAGTGGAGTGCCATCTGCCTTTGACCAGGGACAGAGAGTGTCTATATAAATTGAAGGGTAAGTTCACATTTTTTTATATTTTCCAATTTTAAATGCATCTTTGAAAGATTAAGTTAAATGTTTAAGAAGATATATATTTTAATTTGGCAGGATTAAAATACCTGCATATACTTTTCTGTAAAGCTGATTGAACATTGTTTCATGAAGTTGCAGCTATGTTCATTTGGTTTGTTGAGACCAACTACATACTTTGCTATACTTTTTTTTTTTTTGCAAGTTAGTTATAACTACTGTCATTATTTTAAAAGCCAAACTGAATAATTCTGCTGAGTATATCTTACATTTTAATGAATCATCTTCAGCCATCTATTTCTTTGATAATATATACTATTATGTTTTACAGGCTGTTGCTACATGTTAGCAATTTCATATGGCAACTCTAATTGTGAATAAAATAGTAATTGTTTCTTTAAGGCAAAAGAGAAAAGGTATTGTCCTGCTTGGTGACCCTAAGTGCTTGAGAGGAACAACTGGCAGCAAGATTTGAGGAGTGTGGAAAACAAAGACTGGCATCTGCTAACTGATTAGGGCTTGGGCTGCCAGTGCTTGCTGAGCAGAAAGGAATGAAGGCAGGCTGTGTCATGCCTGCCAGGGCTCAGCCTCTCTGTGCTGTAGAGCACTTGGAGCCTCCTTTCACTTGCATTCTAACACAGTCTCTCCCCTCTCCTCGTGCCGTTTAGAAGGTAAGCAGTCCTTTAGATGCCCTTTAGCACACCACAGAACCCACCGAGTGCACCCGTCCTCTGGGGGATGTAATGTCCCAGCTGACAGTGGAGTTTATCAGGGAACTTTGAAAAGCCTAACAGATTTCTACTGAGTACTTCCCTGCTGGTCATCTTGACAGGAATGTACCTTTCTATTGTTCTTAGTGTCCCCAGTTTATGGTTATGTTCAAATAGAAAAACTGTAACACTTTAGTATGGTCATAAGGCAGGGGCAAGGGATGTGCAGATGAGATTTCCATTTTTATAGAGAAACCCTCCTTAGAGTGCTTCTAGGCAGCTCTGCATGAAGTTTCTGGTAATTCCGTTAAACTTCGGAAGAGTTATGCAATACAGCCACAACCGGGATGTGCTGACTCAGCAAGCCAGTCTTCATTTTATTCAGCATAAAGTGTACTTTACAAGGTTGAGGTAATATGAGTCAAAACTTTTATTTAATTGAATCTTCTCTGTTCAATTTGTTTTAGATACAATATACATTCACAGTACCTCATGCTATTTCTGCTACTCTGCTGCATACTGTAATTAAAAATTATAACCTATGCTGTGTTTAAAGGGCAGAATTTGCTGTTCAGGGACAAAATTAAGACTCAGGATATTTTTTATGTTAATGGTTTTAAAGAAAGCTATTGAGGAACCAAATACATGTCTTGCACAAAAATCTATGGCTAGAATTTCAAGCCCAGCTCTACATTTTGGAATGGAATTCTGTAATTTTCATTTAATTGACCTTTCTCCCCAATTAGCTAATTTGGATAATTTGACTGGCAAACTTGCTATGAGTCAAAAATGAACTGAATATTAAGAACCTTACAGTTTATTATATTAAAGACAGACAGCCTTAAAAGCAACCAGCAAAATATATTTCAGACCTTCTGTACTATTGAAGAACAAGTTCTCCCAGCCAAAGCCATGAACACCATCAGAAAAACAATCTCAAATGCACAGCTCAGTAAATCTTAGGTCAGCATTCCCATCCTTACGGACAACTACAGACAATTAGTCCAACTCCCATCTCTGCACGCAAACATGTCAGTTCTCTGAAGGGGGAGGTTTGAGGCAGCATCTCTCTGTGTAACCTTGGCTGTCCTGGAACTTGCTGCATAGACCAGGCAGGTCTCAAATTCACAGAGAGCCTCCTGACCCCGACACCCAAGTGCAAGAATTAAAGGTGTGCAACACCATGCCTGACATAAACTTCTAAAAATGTAAATGTCCATTCATGACTACGGAAACAGTGAAATGGAAGTCTGGTGTGTCGCGTGTCCCTGTCACCCCTCAGTTAATGTCTCCTGTGGGAAGCAGGGTCTGGTCTTCTGGCTGATGTGCAATCCTTTATTTGGGAAGTCATCCCAGGGTCAAGATTGAGAAAATAAGGAAGGAAAACAAGGAGCAGCCGATGCAGACCAGACCACACTTTTTTATTTTTCACAAGATATTTTTTCAAGTAGGTATACCTGTGCCACACACGTTTGGGTGCTCATGTAGGCTGGCACCTGATGTGGGTGCTGGGAAGTAAACAACTACTCTTAACCACTGAGCCATTTTTAAATCCATCCCTAACTTCCAATAGTGCTCAAAAGCCGACACATCCTTAGGAGCCATGAAACAACCCCAGATTTTCCTGTCAGAGGATAGAAGCAAACAGCACACATGCACCAGCTCTGACCTTCAGCTAAGGGACCTCACAGGCTGTTAATTTCCTATAATTTCAAGTTGTGCAGAGTTTCCACTAGTTTCGAAGAAGGCCACGGGCTGACAGGCCAGGCGAGGAGCTTCCAGGTTTCACCTGCCTGGGTCTGGTTGTTACATAAATGGCTGGAACAAGCAAGGCCCAAGAAATGTCTAATATATTATAGAAAAGCATTATCAAACTTCTTTTCATTTAGTAGAATTCTAAGATTCTTTACATCTAATATGGATTTCCTGAACTTGTAACAGAGCAATTTCAAATGGGAAGGAAGGAATTTTAGCCTATTTTTCTTTCATGTATTCGATCCATTCCCACAAAACCTGAGATGCACTGAAACTTGACCTCCTGTGAGAAAGGTATTTTCTAATAAATGACAACTCATTTCCTGAATTTGGCTGCCAATTTTAAAGGGCCAAACAGCAGAAAAAAGACCAGTTAGTATGTACTCTGTTCCCTGTATTGATACAAATACTTCATTAAATTTATATTGATAAAATTAGCATAAAAACAAATAGACTGCGTTAACTAGTAGTAACTCTTTTCATTCTAAAATGAATGAGGGTTTTAAACAGTACAGTTTGTTTAGGAGTGAGTCCAAGAGGGTCTGGTTACCAGAAGTAATTAAGAACACCCTATAACCTGACACAAGAGCTTGACTCTGAACACTACGCACACAGGTTCTAGTCAAGCGGCTGAAAATGGAAGAACAGCAGTCATGTGCCTCAATTACGTAGATGCCACATGCATTTATGTAATGCATAGACTTGGTTTAGAGACCCTGAAAGAGATGCCTGGCATGGCAGTGCATGCCTGTAAGCCTAGTACAAGGGAGGTGAGGCCCAAGAAGTGCGGCAAGTTGGAGGCCAGCCTAAGCTACAGCATGAGACCTGAGCGCAGTAGAAATCACGAAGAAAGCAAAGGAGACACAGGTGCAGATAAAGAAGGATCTAGAAATCTGACGAGGTATATCTTCTCACTAAGCTTAAATTCTATTAGAAAAATTATGCTTGAGGTTAAAAAGAAACTCTTGGGTAGTTAAGGTATCTAATAAGCTGGATCAGAACAAAACAGGAAAATCAGTCCTAATGTACGGCAAGTAAGAAGTAAGGGTGGTGCCGGGCGTGGTGGCGCACGCCTTTAATCCCAGCACTCAGGAGGCAGAGGCAGGTGGAACGCTGTGGGTTCGAGGCCAGCCTGGTCTACAAAGCGAGTCCAGGACAGCCAAGGCTAACACAGAGAGACCCTGTCTCGAAAAACCAGAAAAAGAAGAAGACAAGAAGTAGTAGTAAGGGTAAACAAAATCCAGTAATAACAGATACACTTCCACAGGGAGGAAGACAGGCTCAGGTATTTACTATTACACATTAGCAAAGGTAAAAACATATCAGTATTACCTTCTTGGACATTTATTACCATTATTAAATAATCTCACACAGGCAGTGAGTTCTGAAATCAATGAATAAATTAGTTTCTCTTTTCTGTAGAATTTTATAATTGGGACAGATTATTTGTTTTTAGATACTCGTATTAATTCTTTGAAGTAATTCGATGTATTTTGGTTATCTTCACTCCCCTCTCCCCATTCCTCCCCACCTCCCTGCCATCCAATGTCATGTAGCAGCAGCAGCAGCAGCAGCAAACAACCCATCACCCCCAGCTCGTGCTCCCCACGTCTCTCACAAGTGAGGCCATCCCCTAGATTGTGGTCAACCTATTGGGTTCACACCTTTAAAGGAAACTGATGCTCCCTCTTCCAGCCGCTCCTGTCGCCAGTAGCTCCCCAGCTGGGAGCAACAGGGACTTCCTGCTCATCTCTGTCTCTCAGCTTAGATTTCTGCCCGACTTGCGTTTGTACAGGACTTGTGCATGCTGTAGAACTACTGTGAGTTCATATGTATAAATGCCTTGTTGTGGGCAGAAAACACTGTCTCACTGTGCCATCCACCGCCTCTGGCTCTCACAATCTTTCTGCTCCCTATCCTATGAAGATCCTTGGGCCTTGTAAAGAGGGTGAGACACAGACATCCCATTTAGGGCTGTGCACTCTGCAGTCTCTTACTATAGTTTTCTTAAGTTTTTTTTTTCCATTCTTAGAACAACCTCTTTGGGTATAATAAATACTAATATTGTCTCCTTTCAGTTGGGAAAATAAGACCAGTCTAGGAAACATATAGACATAGTTATACATATTTATAGGCATATAAATGTAATTAGAGACAAGGCCAGTGCTTAAAGCCTAATCTAGCTTCCAGCTCAGAACTCTTCCTAAGGATAACAGGCACATGCCAGCTCTGATTATGGGATATGATCAGTTTATTAATTAAACATCTTACATATATATTTATATTATTACACATATATACAGTAAACTACCTATAGCAAGAAGAATCATGACACAATCAGAAATTATACAAATGTTACATCCTTAGTGTTTTGGCTGTTTGTTTTGACAGCCTTGAAGAAAACATCTTTCCTATCTCGGTGCATCTAAAATTCTGGATGTAAATCAGTCTCCATCACATCTTGTCATTATCAACTTAAAACATCTATCTAGACCTAAAAACATCTTAACACCTAAACAACTAAGCTTCATTGTAAAACTAAGCTACCTGGTCTTCAACTCCCTCAGAGACTTCAGAAGGAATAAACTTGATTACCTGAGTATGCCAGGAGTGTAGGTTAATAGCTTCCCATAAGAGAAAATGACAGAGACAGTTTGTTACTTGAGGAATCACCCAAAACTCTCTGTAACATTGGAGCATCTTCTTCAGCCTTCTGGCCCAATATATGTGGCAGATATATTTGTGAGGCAGGAACTATTGAAGACTTGCTCACCCTGTCTTGGCAGAGTTTGGCCATTGACTCTGCCTGCATCCAAGCTTGCCCCTTTTTAAGCATAATTCTGTCTGTTGTAGAAAGGAAGACATTTTGCCCAGTGGCTGGTTTGCCATATTTGAAGGCATCTCCATAAGGAGGTTCTTTGATGCTCATCATCTTCTTTGAGGTAGGCTGGGTGTTGCCAGGAGTTAACCTGTCTCGTCAGTGAATCTTTAAAATAATAAAAATATTTTAAATGCCATATTCTGCGTGTCTCTGAGGTTTTTGAAGACCTTATCTACAGTTTACTTTTCTGATCACTTCCTGCTCTGATCTTTTCTGAAATTATGAGATAAGGGTTTTGGATTGGCTTTGTTGTTCTGATCTGTTGTTGTTGTTATTGTTGTTTTATTTTGTTTAGTTTTAGTTTTTCTGTTTTGTTTTTGAGACAAGATCTTCATACATAGCTAAAGCTAGCCTTGGACTTGCAATCTTCATGCTTCAGAGTCACACACTCTGGGGTTACAGGTGTGAGCCTCTGCGCTTAGCTCAGTGTCACACACTCTGAGGTTGCAGACGTGAGCCTCTGCGCTTAGCTCAGTGTCACACACTCTGAGGTTGCAGATGTGAGCCTCTGCGCTTAGCTCAGTGTCACACACTCTGGGGTTACAGATGTGAGCCTCTGTGCTTAGCTCAGTGTATTAAACATTTGTCCTTGTTTTAGTTTTTGAGATAAGAGTCTTCATCGGTAGCCTAGGCTGGCCTTGAGCTCATGGCAGTCCTCCTGCCTCAGGTTCCTAAGTGCTAGATTACGAGTGTAAGCCACCATGCCTGCCTTCAGTACATGAGGAGCTGGGGAGCTAGGACTCTCGCTAAGCCCACCTGCTGCTCTTGCAGAGAAGTTGCGAAGTGCCCAGCACTTACATGGTGGCTCTCAACCCTTCCCAACTCCAGCTCTTGGATCTGATGCCCTCCTCTGGTCTCTGCAGGCACCAGGCACACAGACAGTGCACAGACACATTCAGACAAAACACACCTACACTTAAAAAATAAAAATAAACAAATCTTTCAATTCAGTACTTTAAAGAATCTATAACACAGGAATGAAAAGGCTAGTATAAATATTTTTGATAATTCCATGAGGAGTTGATTTTATTCATCTTTCAAATATATACATATATATTTGTAAAGGGAATAAAAGTCTATGTATAAAAAAATTCCTAGGATATAAATTATTAATGCAAAAAGGTCTAAAAAACAGAACATAGTACACCTGAAATCCCAACACTTGGGAGATGAAGACAAGAGAATCAGGAATTTATGCTCATTTTAAGCTATACAGTGTAAATTCAAGGCCAGCCTGGGCTACATGAGTCTTTGTGTGGATCTAGGAGGAGTTAGAGGGAAAATTTGAAGATGAATATTCAAAATAAGGCTGGAGAGATGGCTCAGCAGTTAAGAGCACTGACTGCTCTTCCAGAGGTCCTGAGTTCAACTCCAAGCAACCACATGGTGGCTCACAACCATTTATAATGTGATCTGATGCCCTCCTCTGGCCTGCAAATATATACACAGGCAGAGCACTGTATACATAGTAATGAATAAATAAATCTTTAAAAAAAAATAAAAGAATATTACCAAAATATATTGTATGGATTATAAAGTTCTTATAAAACAAAACATCATATATTTTAAAAGTTTAAATAGAAAAAACTGGGAAAACTTTATAAAAATACATTTCGTGCTTCTATGATATTATGAAATAAATTTCAATAATAATGAATGGAGGTGGCTTATCACAGGTTCCTAACTCCAACACTGGATGGAATGCCAATTTATTTTCTCCTTAATTGTGAAACTAGCTAAGTTACATCAAATTCCTAAGTCCTTCCTAGTCAGGCACGATAGCACAGATGTACAGAGGCTGAGGCAGGAAGATGGCAAGTGCAAGCTCACCCTGGAGTACAGAAGACCCTGTTGTGAAACTAACTAACTAAGCAGTCCTCTTTGTCCTATCTTACAATCTAAAGCTTCCAGAAGTAAACAGAAGGATTTATTGGGGTTATAAATTAACTTTTATATAATAATTATTTGGTTAAAATTTAAAAACTTAATTGTTTTGTAAAAATACTTTCTAAATTAAGCAGTTGAGCTGAGTGGGTGAATGCCTGTACTGCAGCCCTCAGGAGGCTGAGGCAGAAGAGCTGGAGGTAAGCCTGCAACAAAAACAAACTAGAAAACAAAAGAATAAAAGGATGATCACATAGTTGGGTTTTTTTTAAATATTTATTTTTATGTATGAGTATTCTACCTGCATGTACACTTACATGCCAGAAGAGGGCACCAGATCACATTATTGATGGTTGTGAGCTACCATGTGGTTGCTGGGAATTGAACTCAGGATCTCTGAAAGAGAAGACAGTGCTCTTAACCACTGAGCCATCTTTCCAGCCCAGATGATCACATAGTTAAAAAAAAAAAACAAACAGTTTAAAGCTTTTATATGGAAAGTTTTCATTAAAATTGCATGGCGTATACGAAGACTGTGGCTACAAACAGAGGTGTTATAGACAGAGCTGAGGGAGGAGGCTCGGGTCTACTTACCTATTGGTTTATGCTAATAGTAGTCTTCAGTGTCTGTGAAGAGACGGAAAGCATACCTGCTCTACCTTTGTGACCTACCTTAAGGTGCAAAACAGAAGATATATTCCGCGTTCATCAGGCTGACTGGGAGTATTGAACAAGTCTGAGGAAAGACTGGGCACATAACAAGGATCAGGCTGGCTAGGGTTACAAATCAAGTCCTGATCTCAGAAAACCAAGGCAAGCAATTATACACACACACATGCATGCATGTGCACATGTGCATACACAAGGAAAAGTACATTTGTATTTTAACATCATTCTTGAATCAATTTTCTACCAATATTAAACCACTACTCAACTCATAACAATTCAGGGTATTATTACTTATTTTTAATCTGGGTTTTTTAAATTGATTCATGGTCTCTCCGTGCAGCAGAAGATAAGCGTGAGCTTCTGACCCCAACTCCTACCTGCTGTGTGCTGAGATCATAGGCATATACCACAGCAGCAGGCTCCGTGCACTGTTAGTAAATCAAGAAACACAATGTGCCATTGCATATATTACACTTGCAATAACCTACACAGAGTTTATGCTATGGCTATAGGACTGTGTGTAGATGAGAAAGAAATATTCCTGACCCAAAGAAAGTATCTGTCTTTTCTTTCTTATTAGTTTATATTTCAAATTCTTTAAAATGTCTGACCTGTGATTTAAGACCTAAACTAAGATATTTTTGAGTAAAAGGGAGTCCCATTAATAATTAACCAGAACAACAGATATTAACCAGAACTGTGAATGTAAGCCAAGCCACATGGTGCTGTTACACAAGAGGCCTGTCCATTACAGCATTAGTGCCCTAAACAGCCCACAAAGAAAGTCACTGCGGGTGTGCTGAGTTAAAGCAGGATTTTCCTATGCATTTTTGTCCTCTTGACTATAAAAGTAAGAAAAACTGAAAAAGTACTAGCTAAAATTCTTGTTAAGTGGCTTGTGGCATGCCAGTAGGGCATTTCCTTGACTGCTAACTGACGGGCCCAGCCTAATATGTGCAGTTCTGCCCCTGGGTCCTGGCTTCTATAAGGAACGTGGCTGAGCAAGGCAGGGGAAGCAAACCCGCAGCAGCTTCCGCTGTGCTTTCTGCCTCTGTTCCTGCTTGAATTCCTCCTTGGCTTCCCTCACAGATGGGCTGTGATTGGGTTGTATAAGCCAAATCAACCATTTCCTCCCCAAGCCCCATTTGGTCAGTGTTTTATCACAGCAACAGAAAACAACCTAAAACAGAAATGAACATTAAATGTGTTTATTTTTCTAAACCTACTGAAAAATGCTTTAACAAATCGTTTCTAAGTGTCAGTGACTCTTACAGTGAGCATTTGGGGATACTTTGTTTCTATAACTATAAATAAGTACTATTCTCACTTTCTGAGATGGTTGTAACACACACACATACACATACACACACCACACACATGACAATACAATATATTGACTGGATAAAAGTACAAAGACTTGTTTTTCAAGATTCCCCATATAAATGAACGTTTTTCAGTTTTATAGTCTTGGTGATTTCTGTTTTGTTCTTCTGGCATCTCTTCGGCAGTTAAGTCCTGAGGTTCTCCATAAGTACCAATGTTAGAAGGAGGCCTAAGGATGGATAACCATTGAAAATTCTTGGCCTTTATAAACCTATAAAGTAGTCATAGAGATGAAACGTTGTATAAATGACTACTACATTATAGATAGATGTCTAGGAAGAACTATCTGTCCCTGTCTGTGACACATCATTTTGAAAATAATAGACTAATAACACCATTACCACACCTACAACTAGGAATAAACTGTTCAAGAAGCTCCCTTATCAAGCACACAGTTACTTCCTGAATCGAGAAAACCATATATCTGGTAAAACTTGCCCATTACTAATATGAAATAAAGTTCAGTGAATCTTTAAAAACAAATAAAGGGCCAGGTGGTGGTGCCACACGCCTTTAATCCCAGTACTTGGGAGGCAAAGGCAGGTGGAGCTCTATGAGTTCGAGGCCAGCCGGGTCTACAGAGAGAGTTCCAGCAGGACAGCCACAGCTACACAGAGAAATCCTGTCTCGAAAAAAAACCAAAACCAAAACCAAATAAAGGGACCAGTAAGATGATTCCATTGCTAAAGCTGCCTGTTGCCCACACTGATGACCTGAGTTCAGTCCCCAGGACCCACGTGGTAGAAGGAAAGAAGTCCTGTAAGCTGCCTTCTGGTTTCCACATGTGTGCTGTGTCCCTAACCCAGTCACATAAACAAACAGACGCAAAAAACACACAACAACAAGTGGCTGATAGCTTGGTTCATAATGTGTTTGCTATCTAAGCATGAGGACCTAAATTTAAATCCTCAGCACCCCCAAAGACTCCAGTAGGTGGAGACAAGTGGATACTGGGGTTTACTAGCTAGCCAAGCTAACTCAATCAGTAAGTTCCAGGTCCAGTGAGAGACATTGTCTCAAAAAACAAGATGGAGACCAGGCATGATTCACAACTCCAGCATTCACGAGACAGATGCAGGCAAAACTATGAGTCCAAAGCCAGTGTGATGTACATAGCCAATGCCAGGCCAGCCAAGTCTACATGAGACCCTGTCTCAACAAACAAACAAACTAACTAACTAACTGCCTGCCAGCCTGCCTGCATGCCAACCTGCCTAACTAACTAACTAACTAACTAACTAAGAAGAACCAGAGCTGAGGAAGACACCCGATACTGACCTGGCCTCCCATGCAAATGCACACATACACATGCATGCCCGTATACACACATGCATGTGATATATGTGTACACATATCACGCATTCAACAACACCACCACACACCAAAATAAAACAAGTTAAATTACATTAAAATAAAAATGAATGCAGTCAGGCACGGTAGCTCATGCCTAAGGTGATAGGCCTTGGAAGGTTGAGGCGGAAAGACTGCCATGAGGTCTACAGAGCAAGACCCTGTCTTAAAACACATAACTAGTTTCTAGAGGAAAACTAAGAAGGAATTTACCAATATAGCTATAGCCACATATTTAACCAAACTTACCAAAGCTTCTAGCCAGGGATGATGGCTTAAAGGCTAGCCTGGGCTACATAGAGAGTCTATGTCTATAAGTGAATAATAAAACTTGCAGATCGAGGTTGGAAAGTGGCCATACTAAATGAGCTTTTTATCATTGTAAGTAACGTGTAGCCTTCTGTGTTCATGTACTTGTAATGCTGGTGTAAGGGATCAAATCAGGACCGTGTGCATGCTAAGCAAGCGCTCTATCAATGAGCTACATTCCTTAACTATGGGGCAAATTTGTTTTTTGTTGTTTTGTTTTTTGAGAAAGGATCTTGTCATGTAGCTGAGGCTAGCTGCAACTTCCTACATAATCAGGCTGGTCACAAAATGCAGCAATCATGCCTCAGTCGTGTAAGTACTGGGATTACACGTGTAAGCCCCCATTGTCAGGACAATCTTCAATGCCTGCTCTAAGTACTTACATGAATATCAAAGGCAATACCAACAGGAAAATACTGATGCTGGTATGACCCATGAATGCTAAATATACCTTTTAAAATAATTATAAAATTGCTAAACCCAACTGGAACTTTAACACTTTTTCTTTTCTCTTCTCCTCTCCTCTCTTTCTCCCTTCTCCTTTCTCTCTCTCTCTCTCTCTCTCTCTCTCTCCCTCCCTCTTTCCAAGACAGGGTCTCATTATGTATCTCTGGGTGTCCTAGAACTCACTATGTGGACCAGACTGCCTTTGAACTCACTGAGATGCATCTGCCTCTGCCTCCTAAGTGCTGGGATTAGAGGCGTGCACCACTAGTCCAGTTGAACTTTTGGCACTTCCAACTCAAATCATAAACCAAATATTTTGGCACTTGGAGCCTACCTACTTGCCAATAACTATGAATAATTCTTTAGAAATTATATTGAGTGTTCATTTAACTTGGTCCACTACATGCAATGAACATACTTCTGTCTTTAAAATCCTATTCCTTTTGTGTCTCAAAGAACTTTTAGGTTGTGTTTAAGGTAATGCTGACCACAGGTATGATAGCTCAGCTGAATTTTCTAGTATTATGCATTTATGTTGGAGGTACTGGTTTTTTGTAAGTTACCAAACTATATCTAACCACTGGCTTACGTACTGAGGCGGGAGATACAAGTTCTTACTTAACGGTATGGACAATAGGAGGGAGGAACAGGAAAGAGGGCAAGGACATTCCGGTTCCTAGCTCCATCTTGATTCTTTATAGGAAGCAGGAAACTTCATTTGCTCCTTTCACATTCATCTGTTCACTATGTACAGTAACCCTGTGTCCAAAACAGCAGTCACCAACACCTGGCTCTGAGCACATGAAACGTGGCCAGTCTGAACTGACATGAGCCATTTAGTTAAGAGACACACTAGTCTGCAAAAACTTAGTGTGAAAGCAGGGGGTAGTGACACTGGCCTATAATCCCTGAATGAGAGAAAGACTGAGGCAGGGGATCTCTGAATTTGAGGCTGGCTTGGGTTAGTATAAGATGCTGCCTCAAAAAAAAAAAAAAAGAAAGAAAGAAAGAAAGAAAGAAAGAAATCCTTTTAGAAAGAATATAAAAATCTCAAGATTTTCTTTTTGGCATGTATGGTGTGTGTGTGTGTGTGTGTGTGTGTGTGTGTGTGTGTGTGTATACATGCGAGTAACAAGCACCTATATGGAAAAGGTAACTTTCAGGAGTTGGTCCTTGCCTTCCTACCTTGTTTTTAGACAGGGTTTTTGCTGCTGTGTTCACCTGGCTAGCTGGCTCTTGAGCTCGTCTCTGTCTCTTGTTCTCTCAAGTTCTGGGCTTGTAAATGTATGTTACCAAATCCAGATTTTTATGTGGGTTCTGTGGATCAAAATTATGTCATCAAACTTGCAGAACAATTCTTTTTACCCATGAGCCATATCCTTGGCTTCTCGTTACTTTTTTTTAAAAGATGTGTTTATTTTTATGTATACCATGATCTGCCTGCATGTACACTTGAATACCAGAAGAGGGCGCCAGATCTCACTATAGATGGTCATGGTGAGCCACCATGTGGTTGCTGGGCACTGAACTCGGGACCTTCAAGAGCAGACAGTGTTCTTAACCTCTGAGCCATTTCTCCAGCCCTCATTACTTTTTAAATGACTATATTTTAAGGTAATTATTTTAGGCAAATTGAGTTAAGTAAAATATATTGTTAATCTCATCTTTTTGTTTGTTTTTAAGTTTTGTTTTGTTTCTAGACAGGGTCTCTCTATGTAGCTCTAGCTAGTCTGGAATTTACTGTGTAGAGTAGGCTAGCCTCAAACTCAGAGAGCCACCTGCCTCAGCCTATTAAGTCCAGAAATTACAAGCATGACTCACCATGCCTGACTTTTCCATAGGTTTTTCTCTGTGTAGGCCTGGCTGTACAGGAACTTACTCTGTAACTCTGCAGACCAGGCTGACCTCAAACTCAGAGATCCTCTTGCCTCTGCCTCCCATGTTCTGGGATTAAAGGCGTGCACCACCACACCCAGCTGGCTATTAGAAAATTTCAATTTATGCCTGTGGTGCTATGAAATAGCACAATGCTCTCTGGAAAGAACTAGGGTAACAGATGACTGAAGAAAACATTCTTTGAGTCAGGTGTGGTGGTACATGCCTTTAATTCCAGTACTCAGGGAGGCAGAGACAGGTGGGTCTTTGTGAGTTCTTTGCGAGTTTGAGGCCAACCTGGTCTACAAAAAGAGTCCAGGATAACCAAGGCTACGCAGAGAAACCCTGTCTCAAGAAACAAAAACAGAAACAAACAACAAAAGCATCCTCTGGTGTTTAGAAGCTCACATCTCTGGGAAAGCTTTGTGGAAAGATTTAAGCAGGATGGCCTGAGTGTGCTGATAAAGAGGAGAGTTGCAGCACGGGGGACAAGAGGGCCTCTGAGCAAGAAGGCAGGA